>NC_139228.1:61812309-62548564 GCF_055691185.1 Crinia signifera | reverse complement strand
TAAACACAACCATATCAACATGTTTATAACCCCCGGGGCTGTCGTTTTGGTCAAAAAATGAAAATTCTAAAAGTTCAGTTTTTTCTGCTTTAAACTCTAGGTACACATCCAAAATGTATTACTGAGTTGAAAGAAGTGGATTCTGGTGCATGGTTTTGAAACCGCAGTCAGAAAACAAAACACAACCATATCAACATGTTTATAACCCCCGGGGCTGTTGTTTTGGTCAAAAAATGAAAATTCTAAAAGTTCAGTTTTTTCTGCTTTAAACTCTAGGTACACATCCAAAATGTATTACTGAGTTGAAAGAAGTGGATTCTGGTGCATGGTTTTGAAACCGCAGTCAGAAAAAAAATCACAACCATATCAACATGTTTATAACCCCCGGGGCTGTCGTTTTGGTCAAAAAATGAAATTTCTAAAAGTTCCGTTTTTTCTGCTTTAAACTCTAGGTACACATCCAAAATGTATTACTGAGTTGAAAGAAGTGGATTCTGGTGCATGGTTTTGAAACCGCAGTCAGAAAAAAAATCACATCCATATCAACATGTTTATAACCCCCGGGGCTGTCGTTTTGGTCAAAAAATGAAAATTCTAAAAGTTCCGTTTTTTCTGCTTTAAACTCTAGGTACACATCCAAAATGTATTACTGAGTTGAAAGAAGTGGATTCTGGTGCATTATTTTGAAACCGCAGTCAGAAAAAAAATCACAACCATATCAACATGTTTATAACCCCCGGGGCTGTCGTTTTGGTCAAAAAATGAAAATTCTAAAAGTTCCGTTTTTTCTGCTTTAAACTCTAGGTACACATCCAAAATGTATTACTGAGTTGAAAGAAGTGGATTCTGGTGCATGGTTTTGAAACCGCAGTCAGAAAACAAAACACAACCATATCAACATGTTTATAACCCCCGGGGCTGTCGTTTTGGTCAAAAAATGAAAATTCTAAAAGTTCCGTTTTTTCTGCTTTAAACTCTAGGTACACATCCAAAATGTATTACTGAGTTGAAAGAAGTGGATTCTGGTGCATGGTTTTGAAACCACAGTCAGAAAAAAAATCACAACCATATCAACATGTTTATAACCCCCGGGGCTGTCGTTTTGGTCAAAAAATGAAAATTCTAAAAGTTCAGTTTTTTCTGCTTTAAACTCTAGGTAGACATCCAAAATGTATTACTGAGTTGAAAGAAGTCGATTCTGGTGCATGGTTTTGAAACCGCAGTCAGAAAAAAAATCACATCCATATCAACATGTTTATAACCCCCGGGGCTGTCGTTTTGGTCAAAAAATAAAAATTCTAAAAGTTCCGTTTTTTCTGCTTTAAACTCTAGGTACACATCCAAAATGTATTACTGAGTTGAAAGAAGTGGATTCTGGTGCATGGTTTTGAAACCGCAATCAGAAAAAAAATCACAACATATCAACATGTTTATAACCCCCGGGGCTGTCGTTTTGGTCAAAAAATGAAAATTCTAAAAGTTCCGTTTTTTCTGCTTTAAACTCTAGGTACACATCCAAAATGTATTACTGAGTTGAAAGAAGTGGATTCTGGTGCATGGTTTTGAAACCGCAGTCAGAAAAAAAAACACAACCATATCAACATGTTTATAACCCCCGGGGCTGTCGTTTTGGTCAAAAAATGAAAATTCTAAAAGTTCAGTTTTTTCTGCTTTAAACTCTAGGTACACATCCAAAATGTATTACTGAGTTGAAAGAAGTGGATTCTGGTGCATGGTTTTGAAACCGCAGTCAGAAAAAAAATCACAACCATGTCAACATGTTTATAACCCCCGGGGCTGTCGTTTTGGTCAAAAAATGAAAATTCTAAAAGTTCCGTTTTTTCTGCTTTAAACTCTAGGTACACATCCAAAATGTATTACTGAGTTGAAAGATGTGGATTCTGGTGCATGGTTTTGAAACCGCAGTCAGAAAAAAAATCACATCCATATCAACATGTTTATAACCCCCGGGGCTGTCGTTTTGGTCAAAAAATGAAAATTCTAAAAGTTCCGTTTTTTCTGCTTTAAACTCTAGGTACACATCCAAAATGTATTACTGAGTTGAAAGAAGTGGATTCTGGTGCATTATTTTGAAACCGCAGTCAGAAAAAAAATCACAACCATATCAACATGTTTATAACCCCCGGGGCTGTCGTTTTGGTCAAAAAATGAAAATTCTAAAAGTTCCGTTTTTTCTGCTTTAAACTCTAGGTACACATCCAAAATGTATTACTGAGTTGAAAGAAGTGGATTCTGGTGCATGGTTTTGAAACCGCAGTCAGAAAACAAAACACAACCATATCAACATGTTTATAACCCCCGGGGCTGTCGTTTTGGTCAAAAAATGAAAATTCTAAAAGTTCCGTTTTTTCTGCTTTAAACTCTAGGTACACATCCAAAATGTATTACTGAGTTGAAAGAAGTGGATTCTGGTGCATGGTTTTGAAACCACAGTCAGAAAAAAAATCACAACCATATCAACATGTTTATAACCCCCGGGGCTGTCGTTTTGGTCATAAAATGAAAATTCTAAAAGTTCAGTTTTTTCTGCTTTAAACTCTAGGTAGACATCCAAAATGTATTACTGAGTTGAAAGAAGTCGATTCTGGTGCATGGTTTTGAAACCGCAGTCAGAAAAAAAATCACATCCATATCAACATGTTTATAACCCCCGGGGCTGTCGTTTTGGTCAAAAAATGAAAATTCTAAAAGTTCCTGTTTTTCTGCTTTAAACTCTAGGTACACATCCAAAATGTATTACTGAGTTGAAAGAAGTGGATTCTGGTGCATGGTTTTGAAACCGCAGTCAGAAAACAAAACACAACCATATCAACATGTTTATAACCCCCGGGGCTGTCGTTTTGGTCAAAAAATGAAAATTCTAAAAGTTCCAATTTTTCTGCTTTAAACTCTAGGTACACATCCAAAATGTATTACTGAGTTGAAAGAAGTGGATTCTGGTGCATGGTTTTGAAACCGCAGTCAGAAAAAAAATCACAACCATATCAACATGTTTATAACCCCCGGGGCTGTTGTTTTGGTCAAAAAATGAAAATTCTAAAAGTTCAGTTTTTTCTGCTTTAAACTCTAGGTACACATCCAAAATGTATTACTGAGTTGAAAGAAGTGGATTCTGGTGCATGGTTTTGAAACCGCAGTCAGAAAAAAAATCACAACCATATCAACATGTTTATAACCCCCGGGGCTGTCGTTTTGGTCAAAAAATGAAATTTCTAAAAGTTCCGTTTTTTCTGCTTTAAACTCTAGGTACACATCCAAAATGTATTACTGAGTTGAAAGAAGTGGATTCTGGTGCATGGTTTTGAAACCGAAGTCAGAAAAAAAATCACAACCATATCAACATGTTAATAACCCCCGGGGCTGTCGTTTTGGTCAAAAAATGAAAATTCTAAAAGTTCCGTTTTTATCTGCTATAAACTCTAGGTACACATCCAAAATGTATTACTGAGTTGAAAGAAGTGGATTCTGGTGCATGGTTTTGAAACCGTAGTCAGAAAAAAAATCACAACCATATCAACATGTTAATAACCCCCGAGGCTGTCATTTTGGTCAAAAAATGAAATTTCTAAAAGTTCCGTTTTTTCTGCTTTAAACTCTAGGTACACATCCAAAATGTATTACTGAGTTGAAAGAAGTGGATTCTGGTGCATGGTTTTGAAACCGCAGTCAGAAAAAAAATCACAACCATATCAACATGTTTATAACCCCCGGGGCTGTCGTTTTGGTCAAAAAATGAAAATTCTAAAAGTTCATGTTTTTCTGCTTTAAACTCTAGGTACACATCCAAAATGTATTACTGAGTTGAAAGAAGTGGATTCTGGTGCATGGTTTTGAAACCGCAGTCAGAAAAAAAATCACAACCATGTCAACATGTTTATAACCCCCGGGGCTGTCGTTTTGGTCAAAAAATGAAAATTCTAAAAGTTCCGTTTTTTCTGCTTTAAACTCTAGGTACACATCCAAAATGTATTACTGAGTTGAAAGAAGTGGATTCTGGTGCATGGTTTTGAAACCGCAATCAGAAAAAAAATCACAACCATATCAACATGTTTATAACCCCCGGGGCTGTCGTTTTGGTCTAAAAATGAAAATTCTAAAAGTTCTGTTTTTTCTGCTTTAAACTCTAGGTACACATCCAAAATGTATTACTGAGTTGAAAGAAGTGGATTCTGGTGCATGGTTTTGAAACCGCAGTCAGAAAAAAAATCACAACCATATCAACATGTTTATAACCCCCGGGGCTGTCGTTTTGGTCAAAAAATGAAATTTCTAAAAGTTCTGTTTTTTCTGCTTTAAACTCTAGGTACACATCTAAAATGTATTTCTGAGTTGAAAGAAGTGGATTCTGGTGCATGGTTTTGAAACCGCAGGCAGAAAAAAAATCACAACCATATCAACATGTTTATAACCCCCGGGGCTGTCGTTTTGGTCAAAAAATGAAAATTCTAAAAGTTCCGTTTTTTCTGCTTTAAACTCTAGGTACACATCCAAAATGTATTACTGAGTTGAAAGAAGTGGATTCTGGTGCATGGTTTTGAAACCGCAGTCAGAAAAAAAATCACAACCATATCAACATGTTAATAACCCCCGGGGCTGTCGTTTTGGTCAAAAAATGAAAATTCTAAAAGTTACGTTTTTATCTGCTTTAAACTCTAGGTACACATCCAAAATGTATTACTGAGTTGAAAGAAGTGGATTCTGGTGCATGGTTTTGAAACCACTGTCAGAAAAAAAATTCACAACCATATCAACATGTTTATAACCCCCGGGGCTGTCGTTTTGGTCAAAAAATGAAAATTCTAAAAGTTCAGTTTTTTCTGCTTTAAACTCTAGGTACACATCCAAAATGTATTACTGAGTTGAAAGAAGTGGATTCTGGTGCATTATTTTGAAACCGCAGTCAGAAAAAAAATCACAACCATATCAACATGTTTATAACCCCCGGGGCTGTCGTTTTGGTCAAAAAATGAAAATTCTAAAAGTTCCGTTTTTTCTGCTTTAAACTCTAGGTACACATCCGAAATGTATTACTAAGTTGAAAGAAGTGGATTCTGGTGCATGGTTTTGAAACCGCAGTCAGAAAACAAAACACAACCATATCAACATGTTTATAACCCCCGGGGCTGTCGTTTTGGTCAAAAAAATGAAAATTCTAAAAGTTCAGTTTTTTCTGCTTTAAACTCTAGGTACACATCCAAAATGTATTACTGAGTTGAAAGAAGTGGATTCTGGTGCATGGTTTTGAAACCACAGTCAGAAAAAAAATCACAACCATATCAACATGTTTATAACCCCCGGGGCTGTCGTTTTGGTCAAAAAATGAAAATTCTAAAAGTTCAGTTTTTTCTGCTTTAAACTCTAGGTACACATCCAAAATGTATTACTGAGTTGAAAGATGTCGATTCTGGTGCATGGTTTTGAAACCGCAGTCAGAAAAAAAATCACATCCATATCAACATGTTTATAACCCCCGGGGCTGTCGCTTTGGTCAAAAAAGGAAAATTCTAAAAGTTCCTGTTTTTCTGCTTTAAACTCTAGGTACACATCCAAAATGTATTACTGAGTTGAAAGAAGTGGATTCTGGTGCATGGTTTTGAAACCGCAGTCAGAAAACAAAACACAACCATATCAACATGTTTATAATCCCCGGGGCTGTCCTTTTGGTCAAAAAATGAAAATTCTAAAAGTTCCGTTTTTTCTGCTTTAAACTCTAGGTACACATCCAAAATGTATTACTGAGTTGAAAGAAGTGGATTCTGGTGCATGGTTTTGAAACTGCAGTCAGAAAAAAATCACAACCATATCAACATGTTTATAACCCCCGGGGCTGTCGTTTTGGTCAAAAAATGAAAAAATTCTAAAAGTTCCGTTTTTTCTGCTTTAAACTCTAGGTACACATCCAAAATGCATTACTGAGTTGAAAGAAGTGGATTCTGGTGCATGGTTTTGAAACCGCAGTCAGAAAAAAAATCACAACCATATCAACATGTTTATAACCCCGGGGCTGTCGTTTTGGTCAAAAAATGAAAATTCTAAAAGTTCCGTTTTTTCTGCTTTAAACTCTAGGTACACATCCAAAATGCATTACTGAGTTGAAAGAAGTGGATTCTGGTGCATGGTTTTGAAACCGCAGTCAGAAAAAAAATCACAACCATATCAACATGTTTATAACCCCGGGGCTGTCGTTTTGGTCAAAAAATGAAAATTCTAAAAGTTCCGTTTTTTCTGCTTTAAACTCTAGGTACACATCCAAAATGTATTACTGAGTTGAAAGATGTGGATTCTGGTGCATGGTTTTGAAACCGCAGTCAGAAAAAAAATCACATCCATATCAACATGTTTATAACCCCCGGGGCTGTCGTTTTGGTCAAAAAATGAAAATTCTAAAAGTTCCGTTTTTTCTGCTTTAAACTCTAGGTACACATCCAAAATGTATTACTGAGTTGAAAGAAGTGGATTCTGGTGCATTATTTTGAAACCGCAGTCAGAAAAAAAATCACAACCATATCAACATGTTTATAACCCCCGGGGCTGTCGTTTTGGTCAAAAAATGAAAATTCTAAAAGTTCAGTTTTTTCTGCTTTAAACTCTAGGTACACATCCAAAATGTATTACTGAGTTGAAAGAAGTGGATTCTGGTGCATGGTTTTGAAACCGCAGTCAGAAAACAAAACACAACCATATCAACATGTTTATAACCCCCGGGGCTGTCGTTTTGGTCAAAAAATGAAAATTCTAAAAGTTCCGTTTTTTCTGCTTTAAACTCTAGGTACACATCCAAAATGTATTACTGAGTTGAAAGAAGTGGATTCTGGTGCATGGTTTTGAAACCGCAGTCAGAAAAAAATCACAACCATATCAACATGTTTATAACCCCCGGGGCTGTCGTTTTGGTCAAAAAATGAAAATTCTAAAAGTTCCGTTTTTTCTGCTTTAAACTCTAGGTACACATCCAAAATGTATTACTGAGTTGAAAGAAGTGGATTCTGGTACATGGTTTTGAAACCGCAGTCAGAAAAAAAATCACAACCATATCAACATGTTTATACCCCCGGGGCTGTCGTTTTGGTCAAAAAATGAAAATTCTAAAAGTTCCGTTTTTTCTGCTTTAAACTCTAGGTACACATCCAAAATGTATTACTGAGTTGAAAGATGTGGATTCTGGTGCATGGTTTTGAAACCGCAGTCAGAAAAAAAATCACATCCATATCAACATGTTTATAACCCCCGGGGCTGTCGTTTTGGTCAAAAAATGAAAATTCTAAAAGTTCCGTTTTTTCTGCTTTAAACTCTAGGTACACATCCAAAATGTATTACTGAGTTGAAAGAAGTGGATTCTGGTGCATGGTTTTGAAACCGCAGTCAGAAAAAAAATCACATCCATATCAACATGTTTATAACCCCCGGGGCTGTTGTTTTGGTCAAAAAATGAAAATTCTAAAAGTTCCGTTTTTTTCTGCTTTAAACTCTAGGTACACATCCAAAATGTTTTACTGAGTTGAAAGAAGTGGATTCTGGTGCATGGTTTTGAAACCGCAGTCAGAAAACAAAACACAACCATATCAACATGTTTATAACCCCCGGGGCTGTCGTTTTGGTCAAAAAATGAAAATTCTAAAAGTTCAGTTTTTTCTGCTTTAAACTCTAGGTACACATCCAAAATGTATTACTGAGTTGAAAGAAGTGGATTCTGGTGCATGGTTTTGAAACCGCAGTCAGAAAACAAAACACAACCATATCAACATGTTTATAACCCCCGGGGCTGTTGTTTTGGTCAAAAAATGAAAATTCTAAAAGTTCAGTTTTTTCTGCTTTAAACTCTAGGTACACATCCAAAATGTATTACTGAGTTGAAAGAAGTGGATTCTGGTGCATGGTTTTGAAACCGCAGTCAGAAAAAAAATCACAACCATATCAACATGTTTATAACCCCCGGGGCTGTCGTTTTGGTCAAAAAATGAAATTTCTAAAAGTTCCGTTTTTTCTGCTTTAAACTCTAGGTACACATCCAAAATGTATTACTGAGTTGAAAGAAGTGGATTCTGGTGCATGGTTTTGAAACCGCAGTCAGAAAAAAAATCACAACCATATCAACATGTTAATAACCCCCGGGGCTGTCATTTTGGTCAAAAAATGAAATTTCTAAAAGTTCCGTTTTTTCTGCTTTAAACTCTAGGTACACATCCAAAATGTATTACTGAGTTGAAAGAAGTGGATTCTGGTGCATGGTTTTGAAACCGCAGTCAGAAAAAAAATCACAACCATATCAACATGTTTATAACCCCCGGGGCTGTCGTTTTGGTCAAAAAATGAAAATTCTAAAAGTTTTGTTTTTTCTGCTTTAAACTCTAAGTACACATCCAAAATGTATTACTGAGTTGAAAGAAGTGGATTCTGGTGCATGGTTTTGAAACCGCAATCAGAAAAAAAAATCACAACATATCAACATGTTTATAACCCCCGGGGCTGTCGTTTTGGTCAAAAAATGAAAATTCTAAAAGTTCCGTTTTTTCTGCTTTAAACTCTAGGTACACATCCAAAATGTATTACTGAGTTGAAAGAAGTGGATTCTGGTGCATGGTTTTGAAACCGCAGTCAGAAAAAAAAAACACAACCATATCAACATGTTTATAACCCCCGGGGCTGTCGTTTTGGTCAAAAAATGAAAATTCTAAAAGTTCCGTTTTTATCTGCTTTAAACTCTAGGTACACATCCAAAATGTATTACTGAGTTGAAAGAAGTGGATTCTGGTGCATGGTTTTGAAACCGCAGTCAGAAAAAAAATCACAACCATATCAACATGTTAATAATCCCCGGGGCTGTCATTTTGGTCAAAAAATGAAATTTCTAAAAGTTCCGTTTTTTCTGCTTTAAACTCTAGGTACACATCCAAAATGTATTACTGAGTTGAAAGAAGTGGATTCTGGTGCATGGTTTTGAAACCGCAGTCAGAAAAAAAATCACAACCATATCAACATGTTTATAACCCCCGGGGCTGTCGTTTTGGTCAAAAAATGAAAATTCTAAAAGTTTTGTTTTTTCTGCTTTAAACTCTAGGTACACATCCAAAATGTATTACTGAGTTGAAAGAAGTGGATTCTGGTGCATGGTTTTGAAACCGCAGTCAGAAAAAAAATCACAACCATATCAACATGTTAATAACCCCCAGGGCTGTCGTTTTGGTCAAAAAATGAAAATTCTAAAAGTTCCGTTTTTATCTGCTTTAAACTCTAGGTACACATCCAAAATGTATTACTGAGTTGAAAGAAGTGGATTCTGGTGCATGGTTTTGAAACCGCAGTCAGAAAAAAAATCACAACCATATCAACATGTTTATAACCCCCGGGGCTGTCGTTTTGGTCAAAAAATGAAAATTCTAAAAGTTTTGTTTTTTCTGCTTTAAACTCTAAGTACACATCAAAAATGTATTACTGAGTTGAAAGAAGTGGATTCTGGTGCATGGTTTTGAAACCGCAATCAGAAAAAAAATCACAACATATCAACATGTTTATAACCCCCGGGGCTGTCGTTTTGGTCAAAAAATGAAAATTCTAAAAGTTCCGTTTTTTCTGCTTTAAACTCTAGGTACACATCCAAAATGAATTACTGAGTTGAAAGAAGTGGATTCTGGTGCATGGTTTTGAAACCGCAGTCAGAAAAAAAAAACACAACCATATCAACATGTTTATAACCCCCGGGGCTGTCGTTTTGGTCAAAAAATGAAAATTCTAAAAGTTCCGTTTTTATCTGCTTTAAACTCTAGGTACACATCCAAAATGTATTACTGAGTTGAAAGAAGTGGATTCTGGTGCATGGTTTTGAAACCGCAGTCAGAAAAAAAATCACAACCATATCAACATGTTAATAACCCCCGGGGCTGTCATTTTGGTCAAAAAATGAAATTTCTAAAAGTTCCGTTTTTTCTACTTTAAACTCTAGGTACACATTCAAAATGTATTACTGAGTTGAAAGAAGTGGATTCTGGTGCATGGTTTTGAAACCGCAGTCAGAAAAAAAATCACAACCATATCAACATGTTTATAACCCCCGGGGCTGTCGTTTTGGTCAAAAAATGAAAATTCTAAAAGTTTTGTTTTTTTCTGCTTTAAACTCTAGGTACACATCCAAAATGTATTACTGAGTTGAAAGAAGTGGATTCTGGTGCATGGTTTTGAAACCGCAATCAGAAAAAAAATCACAACATATCAACATGTTTATAACCCCCGGGGCTGTCGTTTTGGTCAAAAAATGAAAATTCTAAAAGTTCCGTTTTTTCTGCTTTAAACTCTAGGTACACATCCAAAATGTATTACTGAGTTGAAAGAAGTGGATTCTGGTGCATGGTTTTGAAACCGCAGTCAGAAAAAAAAACACAACCATATCAACATGTTTATAACCCCCGGGGCTGTCGTTTTGGTCAAAAAATGAAAATTCTAAAAGTTCAGTTTTTTCTGCTTTAAACTCTAGGTACACATCCAAAATGTATTACTGAGTTGAAAGAAGTGGATTCTGGTGCATGGTTTTGAAACCGCAATCAGAAAAAAAATCACAACCATATCAACATGTTTATAACCCCCGGGGCTGTCGTTTTGGTCTAAAAATGAAAATTCTAAAAGTTCTGTTTTTTCTGCTTTAAACTCTAGGTACACATCCAAAATGTATTACTGAGTTGAAAGAAGTGGATTCTGGTGCATGGTTTTGAAACCGCAGTCAGAAAAAAAATCACAACCATATCAACATGTTTATAACCCCCGGGGCTGTCGTTTTGGTCAAAAAATGAAATTTCTAAAAGTTCTGTTTTTTCTGCTTTAAACTCTAGGTACACATCTAAAATGTATTACTGAGTTGAAAGAAGTGGATTCTGGTGCATGGTTTTGAAACCGCAGGCAGAAAAAAAATCACAACCATATCAACATGTTTATAACCCCCGGGGCTGTCGTTTTGGTCAAAAAATGAAAATTCTAAAAGTTCCGTTTTTTCTGCTTTAAACTCTAGGTACACATCCAAA
This sequence comes from Crinia signifera, assembly GCF_055691185.1. Taxonomy (NCBI): domain Eukaryota; kingdom Metazoa; phylum Chordata; class Amphibia; order Anura; family Myobatrachidae; genus Crinia; species Crinia signifera. Next base: position 62,537,534 of record NC_139228.1, on the reverse strand, counting down.
ATGTATTACTGAGTTGAAAGAAGTGGATTCTGGTGCATGGTTTTGAAACCGCAGTCAGAAAAAAAATCACAACCATATCAACATGTTAATAACCCCCGGGGCTGTCGTTTTGGTCAAAAAATGAAAATTCTAAAAGTTACGTTTTTATCTGCTTTAAACTCTAGGTACACATCCAAAATGTATTACTGAGTTGAAAGAAGTGGATTCTGGTGCATGGTTTTGAAACCACAGTCAGAAAAAAAATCACAACCATATCAACATGTTTATAACCCCCGGGGCTGTCGTTTTGGTCAAAAAATGAAAATTCTAAAAGTTCAGTTTTTTCTGCTTTAAACTCTAGGTACACATCCAAAATGTAATACTGAGTTGAAAGAAGTGGATTCTGGTGCATTATTTTGAAACCGCAGTCAGAAAAAAAATCACAACCATATCAACATGTTTATAACCCCCGGGGCTGTCGTTTTGGTCAAAAAATGAAAATTCTAAAAGTTCCGTTTTTTCTGCTTTAAACTCTAGGTACACATCCGAAATGTATTACTAAGTTGAAAGAAGTGGATTCTGGTGCATGGTTTTGAAACCGCAGTCAGAAAACAAAACACAACCATATCAACATGTTTATAACCCCCGGGGCTGTCGTTTTGGTCAAAAAAATGAAAATTCTAAAAGTTCCGTTTTTTCTGCTTTAAACTCTAGGTACACATCCAAAATGTATTACTGAGTTGAAAGAAGTGGATTCTGGTGCATGGTTTTGAAACCACAGTCAGAAAAAAAATCACAACCATATCAACATGTTTATAACCCCCGGGGCTGTCGTTTTGGTCAAAAAATGAAAATTCTAAAAGTTCAGTTTTTTCTGCTTTAAACTCTAGGTACACATCCAAAATGTATTACTGAGTTGAAAGATGTCGATTCTGGTGCATGGTTTTGAAACCGCAGTCAGAAAAAATATCACATCCATATCAACATGTTTATAACCCCCGGGGCTGTCGTTTTGGTCAAAAAAGGAAAATTCTAAAAGTTCCTGTTTTTCTGCTTTAAACTCTAGGTACACATCCAAAATGTATTACTGAGTTGAAAGAAGTGGATTCTGGTGCATGGTTTTGAAACCGCAGTCAGAAAAAAAATCACAACCATATCAACATGTTTATAACCCCCGGGGCTGTCGTTTTGGTCAAAAAATGAAAATTCTAAAAGTTCAGTTTTTTCTGCTTTAAACTCTAGGTACACATCCAAAATGTATTACTGAGTTGAAAGAAGTGGATTCTGGTGCATGGTTTTGAAACCGCAGTCAGAAAACAAAACACAACCATATCAACATGTTTATAACCCCCGGGGCTGTCGTTTTGGTCAAAAAATGAAAATTCTAAAAGTTCCGTTTTTTCTGCTTTAAACTCTAGGTACACATCCAAAATGTATTACTGAGTTGAAAGAAGTGGATTCTGGTGCATGGTTTTGAAACCGCAGTCAGAAAAAAATCACAACCATATCAACATGTTTATAACCCCCGGGGCTGTCGTTTTGGTCAAAAAATGAAAATTCTAAAAGTTCCGTTTTTTCTGCTTTAAACTCTAGGTACACATCCAAAATGTATTACTGAGTTGAAAGAAGTGGATTCTGGTACATGGTTTTGAAACCGCAGTCAGAAAAAAAATCACAACCATATCAACATGTTTATACCCCCGGGGCTGTCGTTTTGGTCAAAAAATGAAAATTCTAAAAGTTCCGTTTTTTCTGCTTTAAACTCTAGGTACACATCCAAAATGTATTACTGAGTTGAAAGATGTGGATTCTGGTGCATGGTTTTGAAACCGCAGTCATAAAAAAAATCACATCCATATCAACATGTTTATAACCCCCGGGGCTGTCGTTTTGGTCAAAAAATGAAAATTCTAAAAGTTCCGTTTTTTCTGCTTTAAACTCTAGGTACACATCCAAAATGTATTACTGAGTTGAAAGAAGTGGATTCTGGTGCATGGTTTTGAAACCGCAGTCAGAAAAAAAATCACATCCATATCAACATGTTTATAACCCCCGGGGCTGTTGTTTTGGTCAAAAAATGAAAATTCTAAAAGTTCCGTTTTTTTCTGCTTTAAACTCTAGGTACACATCCAAAATGTATTACTGAGTTGAAAGAAGTGGATTCTGGTGCATGGTTTTGAAACCGCAGTCAGAAAAAAAATCACAACCATATCAACATGTTTATACCCCCGGGGCTGTCGTTTTGGTCAAAAAATGAAAATTCTAAAAGTTCCGTTTTTTCTGCTTTAAACTCTAGGTACACATCCAAAATGTATTACTGAGTTGAAAGATGTGGATTCTGGTGCATTATTTTGAAACCGCAGTCAGAAAAAAAATCACAACCATATCAACATGTTTATAACCCCCGGGGCTGTCGTTTTGGTCAAAAAATGAAAATTCTAAAAGTTCCGTTTTTTCTGCTTTAAACTCTAGGTACACATCCAAAATGTATTACTGAGTTGAAAGAAGTGGATTCTGGTGCATGGTTTTGAAACCGCAGTCAGAAAAAAATCACAACCATATCAACATGTTTATAACCCCCGGGGCTGTCGTTTTGGTCAAAAAATGAAAATTCTAAAAGTTCCGTTTTTTCTGCTTTAAACTCTAGGTACACATCCAAAATGTATTACTGAGTTGAAAGAAGTGGATTCTGGTACATGGTTTTGAAACCGCAGTCAGAAAAAAAATCACAACCATATCAACATGTTTATAACCCCGGGGCTGTCGTTTTGGTCAAAAAATGAAAATTCTAAAAGTTCCGTTTTTTCTGCTTTAAACTCTAGGTACACATCCAAAATGTATTACTGAGTTGAAAGATGTGGATTCTGGTGCATGGTTTTGAAACCGCAGTCAGAAAAAAAAATCACATCCATATCAACATGTTTATAACCCCCGGGGCTGTCGTTTTGGTCAAAAAATGAAAATTCTAAAAGTTCCGTTTTTTCTGCTTTAAACTCTAGGTACACATCCAAAATGTATTACTGAGTTGAAAGAAGTGGATTCTGGTGCATGGTTTTGAAACCGCAGTCAGAAAACAAAACACAACCATATCAACATGTTTATAACCCCCGGGGCTGTCGTTTTGGTCAAAAAATGAAAATTCTAAAAGTTCAGTTTTTTCTGCTTTAAACTCTAGGTACACATCCAAAATGTATTACTGAGTTGAAAGAAGTGGATTCTGGTGCATGGTTTTGAAACCGCAGTCAGAAAACAAAACACAACCATATCAACATGTTTATAACCCCCGGGGCTGTTGTTTTGGTCAAAAAATGAAAATTCTAAAAGTTCAGTTTTTTCTGCTTTAAACTCTAGGTACACATCCAAAATGTATTACTGAGTTGAAAGAAGTGGATTCTGGTGCATGGTTTTGAAACCGCAGTCAGAAAAAAAATCACAACCATATCAACATGTTTATAACCCCCGGGGCTGTCGTTTTGGTCAAAAAATGAAATTTCTAAAAGTTCCGTTTTTTCTGCTTTAAACTCTAGGTACACATCCAAAATGTATTACTGAGTTGAAAGAAGTGGATTCTGGTGCATGGTTTTGAAACCGCAGTCAGAAAAAAAATCACAACCATATCAACATGTTAATAACCCCCGGGGCTGTCATTTTGGTCAAAAAATGAAATTTCTAAAAGTTCCGTTTTTTCTGCTTTAAACTCTAGGTACACATCCAAAATGTATTACTGAGTTGAAAGAAGTGGATTCTGGTGCATGGTTTTGAAACCGCAGTCAGAAAAAAAATCACAACCATATCAACATGTTTATAACCCCCGGGGCTGTCGTTTTGGTCAAAAAATGAAAATTCTAAAAGTTCCGTTTTTTCTGCTTTAAACTCTAGGTACACATCCAAAATGTATTACTGAGTTGAAAGAAGTGGATTCTGGTGCATGGTTTTGAAACCGCAGTCAGAAAAAAAACACAACCATATCAACATGTTTATAACCCCCGGGGCTGTCGTTTTGGTCAAAAAATGAAAATTCTAAAAGTTCCGTTTTTATCTGCTTTAAACTCTAGGTACACATCCAAAATGTATTACTGAGTTGAAAGAAGTGGATTCTGGTGCATGGTTTTGAAACCGCAGTCAGAAAAAAAATCACAACCATATCAACATGTTAATAACCCCCGGGGCTGTCATTTTGGTCAAAAAATGAAATTTCTAAAAGTTCCGTTTTTTCTGCTTTAAACTCTAGGTACACATCCAAAATGTATTACTGAGTTGAAAGAAGTGGATTCTGGTGCATGGTTTTGAAACCGCAGTCAGAAAAAAAATCACAACCATATCAACATGTTTATAACCCCCGGGGCTGTCGTTTTGGTCAAAAAATGAAAATTCTAAAAGTTTTGTTTTTTCTGCTTTAAACTCTAGGTACACATCCAAAATGTATTACTGAGTTGAAAGAAGTGGATTCTGGTGCATGGTTTTGAAACCGCAGTCAGAAAAAAAATCACAACCATATCAACATGTTAATAACCCCCAGGGCTGTCGTTTTGGTCAAAAAATGAAAATTCTAAAAGTTCCGTTTTTATCTGCTTTAAACTCTAGGTACACATCCAAAATGTATTACTGAGTTGAAAGAAGTGGATTCTGGTGCATGGTTTTGAAACCGCAGTCAGAAAAAAAATCACAACCATATCAACATGTTAATAACCCCCGGGGCTGTCATTTTGGTCAAAAAATGAAATTTCTAAAAGTTCCGTTTTTTCTGCTTTAAACTCTAGGTACACATCCAAAATGTATTACTGAGTTGAAAGAAGTGGATTCTGGTGCATGGTTTTGAAACCGCAGTCAGAAAAAAAATCACAACCATATCAACATGTTTATAACCCCCGGGGCTGTCGTTTTGGTCAAAAAATGAAAATTCTAAAAGTTTTGTTTTTTCTGCTTTAAACTCTAAGTACACATCAAAAATGTATTACTGAGTTGAAAGAAGTGGATTCTGGTGCATGGTTTTGAAACCGCAATCAGAAAAAAAATCACAACATATCAACATGTTTATAACCCCCGGGGCTGTCGTTTTGGTCAAAAAATGAAAATTCTAAAAGTTCCGTTTTTTCTGCTTTAAACTCTAGGTACACATCCAAAATGTATTACTGAGTTGAAAGAAGTGGATTCTGGTGCATGGTTTTGAAACCGCAGTCAGAAAAAAAAAACACAACCATATCAACATGTTTATAACCCCCGGGGCTGTCGTTTTGGTCAAAAAATGAAAATTCTAAAAGTTCCGTTTTTATCTGCTTTAAACTCTAGGTACACATCCAAAATGTATTACTGAGTTGAAAGAAGTGGATTCTGGTGCATGGTTTTGAAACCGCAGTCAGAAAAAAAATCACAACCATATCAACATGTTTATAACCCCCGGGGCTGTCATTTTGGTCAAAAAATGAAATTTCTAAAAGTTCCGTTTTTTCTGCTTTAAACTCTAGGTACACATCCAAAATGTATTACTGAGTTGAAAGAAGTGGATTCTGGTGCATGGTTTTGAAACCGCAGTCAGAAAAAAAATCACAACCATATCAACATGTTTATAACCCCCGGGGCTGTCGTTTTGGTCAAAAAATGAAAATTCTAAAAGTTTTGTTTTTTTCTGCTTTAAACTCTAGGTACACATCCAAAATGTATTACTGAGTTGAAAGAAGTGGATTCTGGTGCATGGTTTTGAAACCGCAATCAGAAAAAAAATCACAACATATCAACATGTTTATAACCCCCGGGGCTGTCGTTTTGGTCAAAAAATGAAAATTCTAAAAGTTCCGTTTTTTCTGCTTTAAACTCTAGGTACACATCCAAAATGTATTACTGAGTTGAAAGAAGTGGATTCTGGTGCATGGTTTTGAAACCGCAGTCAGAAAAAAAAACACAACCATATCAACATGTTTATAACCCCCGGGGCTGTCGTTTTGGTCAAAAAATGAAAATTCTAAAAGTTCAGTTTTTTCTGCTTTAAACTCTAGGTACACATCCAAAATGTATTACTGAGTTGAAAGAAGTGGATTCTGGTGCATGGTTTTGAAACCGCAATCAGAAAAAAAATCACAACCATATCAACATGTTTATAACCCCCGGGGCTGTCGTTTTGGTCTAAAAATGAAAATTCTAAAAGTTCTGTTTTTTCTGCTTTAAACTCTAGGTACACATCCAAAATGTATTACTGAGTTGAAAGAAGTGGATTCTGGTGCATGGTTTTGAAACCGCAGTCAGAAAAAAAATCACAACCATATCAACATGTTTATAACCCCCGGGGCTGTCGTTTTGGTCAAAAAATGAAATTTCTAAAAGTTCTGTTTTTTCTGCTTTAAACTCTAGGTACACATCTAAAATGTATTACTGAGTTGAAAGAAGTGGATTCTGGTGCATGGTTTTGAAACCGCAGGCAGAAAAAAAATCACAACCATATCAACATGTTTATAACCCCCGGGGCTGTCGTTTTGGTCAAAAAATGAAAATTCTAAAAGTTCCGTTTTTTCTGCTTTAAACTCTAGGTACACATCCAAAATGTATTACTGAGTTGAAAGAAGTGGATTCTGGTGCATGGTTTTGAAACCGCAGTCAGAAAAAAAATCACAACCATATCAACATGTTAATAACCCCCGGGGCTGTCGTTTTGGTCAAAAAATGAAAATTCTAAAAGTTACGTTTTTATCTGCTTTAAACTCTAGGTACACATCCAAAATGTATTACTGAGTTGAAAGAAGTGGATTCTGGTGCATGGTTTTGAAACCGCAGTCAGAAAACAAAACACAACCATATCAACATGTTTATAACCCCCGGGGCTGTCGTTTTGGTCAAAAAAATGAAAATTCTAAAAGTTCCGTTTTTTCTGCTTTAAACTCTAGGTACACATCCAAAATGTATTACTGAGTTGAAAGAAGTGGATTCTGGTGCATGGTTTTGAAACCACAGTCAGAAAAAAAATCACAACCATATCAACATGTTTATAACCCCCGGGGCTGTCGTTTTGGTCAAAAAATGAAAATTCTAAAAGTTCAGTTTTTTCTGCTTTAAACTCTAGGTACACATCCAAAATGTATTACTGAGTTGAAAGATGTCGATTCTGGTGCATGGTTTTGAAACCGCAGTCAGAAAAAAAATCACATCCATATCAACATGTTTATAACCCCCGGGGCTGTCGTTTTGGTCAAAAAAGGAAAATTCTAAAAGTTCCTGTTTTTCTGCTTTAAACTCTAGGTACACATCCAAAATGTATTACTGAGTTGAAAGAAGTGGATTCTGGTGCATGGTTTTGAAACCGCAGTCAGAAAACAAAACACAACCATATCAACATGTTTATAACCCCCGGGGCTGTCGTTTTGGTCAAAAAATGAAAATTCTAAAAGTTCCATTTTTTCTGCTTTAAACTCTAGGTACACATCCAAAATGTATTACTGAGTTGAAAGAAGTGGATTCTGGTGCATGGTTTTGAAACTGCAGTCAGAAAAAAATCACAACCATATCAACATGTTTATAACCCCCGGGGCTGTCGTTTTGGTCAAAAAATGAAAATTCTAAAAGTTCCGTTTTTTTCTGCTTTAAACTCTAGGTACACATCCAAAATGCATTACTGAGTTGAAAGAAGTGGATTCTGGTGCATGGTTTTGAAACCGCAGTCAGAAAAAAAATCACAACCATATCAACATGTTTATAACCCCCGGGGCTGTCGTTTTGGTCAAAAAATGAAAATTCTAAAAGTTCCGTTTTTTCTGCTTTAAACTCTAGGTACACATCCAAAATGTATTACTGAGTTGAAAGAAGTGGATTCTGGTGCATTATTTTGAAACCGCAGTCAGAAAAAAAATCACAACCATATCAACATGTTTGTAACCCCCGGGGCTGTCGTTTTGGTCAAAAAATGAAAATTCTAAAAGTTCAGTTTTTTCTGCTTTAAACTCTAGGTACACATCCAAAATGTATTACTGAGTTGAAAGAAGTGGATTCTGGTGCATGGTTTTGAAACCGCAGTCAGAAAACAAAACACAACCATATCAACATGTTTATAACCACCGGGGCTGTCGTTTTGGTCAAAAAATGAAAATTCTAAAAGTTCAGTTTTTTCTGCTTTAAACTCTAGGTACACGTCCAAAATGTATTACTGAGTTGAAAGAAGTGGATTCTGGTGCATGGTTTTGAAACCGCAGTCAGAAAAAAAAATCACAACCATATCAACATGTTTATACCCCCGGGGCTGTCGTTTTGGTCAAAAAATGAAAATTCTAAAAGTTCCGTTTTTTCTGCTTTAAACTCTAGGTACACATCCAAAATGTATTACTGAGTTGAAAGATGTGGATTCTGGTGCATGGTTTTGAAACCGCAGTCAGAAAAAAAATCACATCCATATCAACATGTTTTTAACCCCCGGGGCTGTCGTTTTGGTCAAAAAATGAAAATTCTAAAAGTTCCGTTTTTTCTGCTTTAAACTCTAGGTACACATCCAAAATGTATTACTGAGTTGAAAGAAGTGGATTCTGGTGCATGGTTTTGAAACCGCAGTCAGAAAACAAAACACAACCATATCAACATGTTTATAACCCCCGGGGCTGTCGTTTTGGTCAAAAAATTAAAATTCTAAAAGTTCCGTTTTTTCTGCTTTAAACTCTAGGTACACATCCAAAATGTATTACTGAGTTGAAAGAAGTGGATTCTGGTGCATGGTTTTGAAACCGCAGTCAGAAAAAAAATCACAACCATATCAACATGTTAATAACCCCCGGGGCTGTCGTTTTGGTCAAAAAATGAAAATTCTAAAAGTTCCGTTTTTTCTGCTTTAAACTCTAGGTACACATCCAAAATGTATTACTGAGTTGAAAGAAGTGGATTCTGGTGCATGGTTTTGAAACCGCAGTCAGAAAAAAAATCACAACCATATCAACATGTTAATAACCCCCGGGGCTGTCATTTTGGTCAATAAATGAAATTTCTAAAAGTTCCGTTTTTTCTGCTTTAAACTCTAGGTACACATCCAAAATGTATTACTGAGTTGAAAGAAGTGGATTCTGGTGCATGGTTTTGAAACCGCAGTCAGAAAAAAAATCACAACCATATCAACATGTTTATAACCCCCGGGGCTGTCGTTTTGGTCAAAAAATGAAAATTCTAAAAGTTTTGTTTTTTCTGCTTTAAACTCTAAGTACACATCCAAAATGTATTACTGAGTTGAAAGAAGTGGATTCTGGTGCATGGTTTTGAAACCGCAATCAGAAAAAAAATCACAACATATCAACATGTTTATAACCCCCGGGGCTGTCGTTTTGGTCAAAAAATGAAAATTCTAAAAGTTCAGTTTTTTCTGCTTTAAACTCTAGGTACACATCCAAAATGTATTACTGAGTTGAAAGAAGTGGATTCTGGTGCATGGTTTTGAAACCGCAGGCAGAAAAAAAATCACAACCTTATCAACATGTTTATAACCCCCGGGGCTGTCGTTTTGGTCAAAAAATGAAAATTCTAAAAGTTCCGTTTTTTCTGCTTTAAACTCTAGGTACACATCCAAAATGTATTACTGAGTTGAAAGAAGTGGATTCTGGTGCATGGTTTTGAAACCGCAGTCAGAAAAAAAATCACAACCATATCAACATGTTTATAACCCCCGGGGCTGTCGTTTTGGTCAAAAAATGAAATTTCTAAAAGTTCCGTTTTTTCTGCTTTAAACTCTAGGTACACATCCAAAATGTATTACTGAGTTGAAAGAAGTGGATTCTGGTGCATGGTTTTGAAACCGCAGTCAGAAAAAAAATCACAACCATATCAACATGTTAATAACCCCCGGGGCTGTCGTTTTGGTCAAAAAATGAAAATTCTAAAAGTTCCGTTTTTTCTGCTTTAAACTCTAGGTACACATCCAAAATGTATTACTGAGTTGAAAGAAGTGGATTCTGGTGCATGGTTTTGAAACCGCAGGCAGAAAAAAAATCACAACCTTCTCAACATGTTTATAACCCCCGGGGCTGTCGTTTTGGTCAAAAAATGAAAATTCTAAAAGTTCCGTTTTTTCTGCTTTAAACACTAGGTACACATCCAAAATGTATTACTGAGTTGAAAGAAGTGGATTCTGGTGCATGGTTTTGAAACCGCAATCAGAAAAAAAATCACAACCATATCAACATGTTTATAACCCCCGGGGCTGTCGTTTTGGTCTAAAAATGAAAATTCTAAAAGTTCTGTTTTTTCTGCTTTAAACTCTAGGTACACATCCAAAATGTATTACTGAGTTGAAAGAAGTGGATTCTGGTGCATGGTTTTGAAACCGCAGTCAGAAAAAAAATCACAACCATATCAACATGTTTATAATCCCCGGGGCTGTCGTTTTGGTCAAAAAATGAAATTTCTAAAAGTTCTGTTTTTTCTGCTTTAAACTCTAGGTACACATCTAAAATGTATTACTGAGTTGAAAGAAGTGGATTCTGGTGCATGGTTTTGAGACCGCAGGCAGAAAAAAAATCACAACCATATCAACATGTTTATAACCCCCGGGGCTGTCGTTTTGGTCAAAAAATGAAAATTCTAAAAGTTCTGTTTTTTCTGCTTTAAACTCTAGGTACACATCCAAAATGTATTACTGAGTTGAAAGAAGTGGATTCTGGTGCATGGTTTTGAAACCGCAGTCAGAAAAAAAATCACAACCATATCAACATGTTTATAATCCCCGGGGCTGTCGTTTTGGTCAAAAAATGAAATTTCTAAAAGTTCCGTTTTTTCTGCTTTAAACTCTAGGTACACATCCAAAATGTATTACTGAGTTGAAAGATGTCGATTCTGGTGCATGGTTTTGAAACCGCAGTCAGGAAAAAAATCACATCCATATCTACATGTTTATAACCCCCGGGGCTGTCGTTTTGGTCAAAAAAGGAAAATTCTAAAAGTTCCTGTTTTTCTGCTTTAAACTCTAGGTACACATCCAAAATGTATTACTGAGTTGAAAGAAGTGGATTCTGGTGCATGGTTTTGAAACCACAGTCAGAAAAAAAATCACAACCATATCAACATGTTTATAACCCCCGGGGCTGTCGTTTTGGTCAAAAAATGAAAATTCTAAAAGTTCAGTTTTTTCTGCTTTAAACTCTAGGTACACATCCAAAATGTATTACTGAGTTGAAAGATGTCGATTCTGGTGCATGGTTTTGAAACTGCAGTCAGAAAAAAATCACAACCATATCAACATGTTTATAACCCCCGGGGCTGTCGTTTTGGTCAAAAAATGAAAATTCTAAAAGTTCCGTTTTTTCTGCTTTAAACTCTAGGTACACATCCAAAATGCATTACTTAGTTGAAAGAAGTGGATTCTGGTGCATGGTTTTGAAACCGCAGTCAGAAAAAAAATCACAACCATATCAACATGTTTATACCCCCGGGGCTGTCGTTTTGGTCAAAAAATTAAAATTCTAAAAGTTCCGTTTTTTCTGCTTTAAACTCTAGGTACACATCCAAAATGTATTACTGAGTTGAAAGATGTGGATTCTGGTGCATGGTTTTGAAACCGCAGTCAGAAAAAAAATCACATCCATATCAACATGTTTATAACCCCCGGGGCTGTCGTTTTGGTCAAAAAATGAAAATTCTAAAAGTTCCGTTTTTTCTGCTTTAAACTCTAGGTACACATCCAAAATGTATTACTGAGTTGAAAGAAGTGGATTCTGGTGCATTATTTTGAAACCGCAGTCAGAAAAAAAATCACAACCATATCAACATGTTAATAACCCCCGGGGCTGTCGTTTTGGTCAAAAAATGAAAATTCTAAAAGTTCCGTTTTTATCTGCTTTAAACTCTAGGTACACATCCAAAATGTATTACTGAGTTGAAAGAAGTGGATTCTGGTGCATGGTTTTGAAACCGCAGTCAGAAAAAAAATCACAACCATATCAACATGTTAATAACCCCCGGGGCTGTCATTTTGGTCAAAAAATGAAAATTCTAAAAGTTCAGTTTTTTCTGCTTTAAACTCTAGGTACACATCCAAAATGTATTACTGAGTTGAAAGAAGTGGATTCTGGTGCATGGTTTTGAAACCGCAGTCAGAAAACAAAACACAACCATATCAACATGTTTATAACCCCCGGGGCTGTCGTTTTGGTCAAAAAATGAAAATTCTAAAAGTTCCGTTTTTTCTGCTTTAAACTCTAGGTACACATCCAAAATGTATTACTGAGTTGAAAGAAGTGGATTCTGGTGCATGGTTTTGAAACCACAGTCAGAAAAAAAATCACAACCATATCAACATGTTTATAACCCCCGGGGCTGTCGTTTTGGTCAAAAAATGAAAATTCTAAAAGTTCCGTTTTTTCTGCTTTAAACTCTAGGTACACATCCAAAATGTATTACTGAGTTGAAAGATGTGGATTCTGGTGCATGGTTTTGAAACCGCAGTCAGAAAAAAAATCACATCCATATCAACATGTTTATAACCCCCGGGGCTGTCGTTTTGGTCAAAAAATGAAAATTCTAAAAGTTCCGTTTTTTCTGCTTTAAACTCTAGGTACACATCCAAAATGTATTACTGAGTTGAAAGAAGTGGATTCTGGTGCATTATTTTGAAACCGCAGTCAGAAAAAAAATCACAACCATATCAACATGTTAATAACCCCCGGGGCTGTCGTTTTGGTCAAAAAATGAAAATTCTAAAAGTTCCGTTTTTATCTGCTTTAAACTCTAGATACACATCCAAAATGTATTACTGAGTTGAAAGAAGTGGATTCTGGTGCATGGTTTTGAAACCGCAGTCAGAAAAAAAATCACAACCATATCAACATGTTAATAACCCCCGGGGCTGTCATTTTGGTCAAAAAATGAAAATTCTAAAAGTTCAGTTTTTTCTGCTTTAAACTCTAGGTACACATCCAAAATGTATTACTGAGTTGAAAGAAGTGGATTCTGGTGCATGGTTTTGAAACCGCAGTCAGAAAACAAAACACAACCATATCAACATGTTTATAACCCCCGGGGCTGTCGTTTTGGTCAAAAAATGAAAATTCTAAAAGTTCCGTTTTTTCTGCTTTAAACTCTAGGTACACATCCAAAATGTATTACTGAGTTGAAAGAAGTGGATTCTGGTGCATGGTTTTGAAACCACAGTCAGAAAAAAAATCACAACCATATCAACATGTTTATAACCCCCGGGGCTGTCGTTTTGGTCAAAAAATGAAAATTCTAAAAGTTCAGTTTTTTCTGCTTTAAACTCTAGGTAGACATCCAAAATGTATTACTGAGTTGAAAGACGTCGATTCTGGTGCATGGTTTTGAAACCGCAGTCAGAAAAAAAATCACATCCATATCAACATGTTTATAACCCCCGGGGCTGTCGTTTTGGTCAAAAAATGAAAATTCTAAAAGTTCCTGTTTTTCTGCTTTAAACTCTAGGTACACATCCAAAATGTATTACTGAGTTGAAAGAAGTGGATTCTGGTGCATGGTTTTGAAACCGCAGTCAGAAAACAAAACACAACCATATCAACATGTTTATAACCCCCGGGGCTGTCGTTTTGGTCAAAAAATGAAAATTCTAAAAGTTCCAATTTTTCTGCTTTAAACTCTAGGTACACATCCAAAATGTATTACTGAGTTGAAAGAAGTGGATTCTGGTGCATGGTTTTGAAACCGCAGTCAGAAAAAAATCACAACCATATCAACATGTTTATAACCCCCGGGGCTGTCGTTTTGGTCAAAAAATGAAAATTCTAAAAGTTCCGTTTTTTCTGCTTTAAACTCTAGGTACACATCCAAAATGTATTACTGAGTTGAAAGAAGTGGATTCTGGTGCATTATTTTGAAACCGCAGTCAGAAAAAAAATCACAACCATATCAACATGTTTATAACCCCCGGGGCTGTCGTTTTGGTCAAAAAATGAAAATTCTAAAAGTTCAGTTTTTTCTGCTTTAAACTCTAGGTACACATCCAAAATGTATTACTGAGTTGAAAGAAGTGGATTCTGGTGCATTATTTTGAAACCGCAGTCAGAAAAAAAATCACAACCATATCAACATGTTTATATCCCCCGGGGCTGTCGTTTTGGTCAAAAAATGAAAATTCTAAAAGTTCAGTTTTTTCTGCTTTAAACTCTAGGTACACATCCAAAATGTATTACTGAGTTGAAAGAAGTGGATTCTGGTGCATGGTTTTGAAACCACAGTCAGAAAAAAAATCACAACCATATCAACATGTTTATAACCCCCGGTGCTGTCGTTTTGGTCAAAAAATGAAAATTCTAAAAGTTCAGTTTTTTCTGCTTTAAACTCTAGGTAGACATCCAAAATGTATTACTGAGTTGAAAGAAGTCGATTCTGGTGCATGGTTTTGAAACCGCAGTCAGAAAAAAAATCACATCCATATCAACATGTTTATAACCCCCGGGGCTGTCGTTTTGGTCAAAAAATGAAAATTCTAAAAGTTCCTGTTTTTCTGCTTTAAACTCTAGGTACACATCCAAAATGTATTACTGAGTTGAAAGAAGTGGATTCTGGTGCATGGTTTTGAAACCGCAGTCAGAAAACAAAACACAACCATATCAACATGTTTATAACCGCCGGGGCTGTCGTTTTGGTCAAAAAATGAAAATTCTAAAAGTTCCAATTTTTCTGCTTTAAACTCTAGGTACACATCCAAAATGTATTAGTGAGTTGAAAGAAGTGGATTCTGGTGCATGGTTTTGAAACCGCAGTCAGAAAAAAATCACAACCATATCAACATGTTTATAACCCCCGGGGCTGTCGTTTTGGTCAAAAAATGAAAATTCTAAAAGTTCCGTTTTTTCTGCTTTAAACTCTAGGTACACATCCAAAATGTATTACTGAGTTGAAAGAAGTGGATTCTGGTACATGGTTTTGAAACCGCAGTCAGAAAAAAAATCACAACCATATCAACATGTTTATACCCCCGGGGCTGTCGTTTTGGTCAAAAAATGAAAATTCTAAAAGTTCAGTTTTTTCTGCTTTAAACTCTAGGTACACATCCAAAATGTATTACTGAGTTGAAAGATGTGGATTCTGGTGCATGGTTTTGAAACCGCAGTCAGAAAAAAAATCACATCCATATCAACATGTTTATAACCCCCGGGGCTGTCGTTTTTGTCAAAAAATGAAAATTCTAAAAGTTCCGTTTTTTCTGCTTTAAACTCTAGGTACACATCCAAAATGTATTACTGAGTTGAAAGAAGTGGATTCTGGTGCATGGTTTTGAAACCGCAGTCAGAAAAAAAAATCACATCCATATCAACATGTTTATAACCCCCGGGGCTGTTGTTTTGGTCTAAAAATGAAAATTCTAAAAGTTCCGTTTTTTTCTGCTTTAAACTCTAGGTACACATCCAAAATGTATTACTGAGTTGAAAGAAGTGGATTCTGGTGCATGGTTTTGAAACCGTAGTCAGAAAACAAAACACAACCATATCAACATGTTTATAACCCCCGGGGCTGTCGTTTTGGTCAAAAAATGAAAATTCTAAAAGTTCCGTTTTTTCTGCTTTAAACTCTAGGTACACATCCAAAATGTATTACTGAGTTGAAAGAAGTGGATTCTGGTGCATGGTTTTGAAACCACAGTCAGAAAAAAAATCACAACCATATCAACATGTTTATAACCCCCGGTGCTGTCGTTTTGGTCAAAAAATGAAAATTCTAAAAGTTCAGTTTTTTCTGCTTTAAACTCTAGGTAGACATCCAAAATGTATTACTGAGTTGAAAGAAGTCGATTCTGGTGCATGGTTTTGAAACCGCAGTCAGAAAAAAAATCACATCCATATCAACATGTTTATAACCCCCGGGGCTGTCGTTTTGGTCAAAAAATGAAAATTCTAAAAGTTCCTGTTTTTCTGCTTTAAACTCTAGGTACACATCCAAAATGTATTACTGAGTTGAAAGAAGTGGATTCTGGTGCATGGTTTTGAAACCGCAGTCAGAAAACAAAACACAACCATATCAACATGTTTATAACCGCCGGGGCTGTCGTTTTGGTCAAAAAATGAAAATTCTAAAAGTTCCAATTTTTCTGCTTTAAACTCTAGGTACACATCCAAAATGTATTAGTGAGTTGAAAGAAGTGGATTCTGGTGCATGGTTTTGAAACCGCAGTCAGAAAAAAATCACAACCATATCAACATGTTTATAACCCCCGGGGCTGTCGTTTTGGTCAAAAAATGAAAATTCTAAAAGTTCTGTTTTTTCTGCTTTAAACTCTAGGTACACATCCAAAATGTATTACTGAGTTGAAAGAAGTGGATTCTGGTACATGGTTTTGAAACCGCAGTCAGAAAAAAAATCACAACCATATCAACATGTTTATACCCCCGGGGCTGTCGTTTTGGTCAAAAAATGAAAATTCTAAAAGTTCAGTTTTTTCTGCTTTAAACTCTAGGTACACATCCAAAATGTATTACTGAGTTGAAAGATGTGGATTCTGGTGCATGGTTTTGAAACCGCAGTCAGAAAAAAAATCACATCCATATCAACATGTTTATAACCCCCGGGGCTGTCGTTTTTGTCAAAAAATGAAAATTCTAAAAGTTCCGTTTTTTCTGCTTTAAACTCTAGGTACACATCCAAAATGTATTACTGAGTTGAAAGAAGTGGATTCTGGTGCATGGTTTTGAAACCGCAGTCAGAAAAAAAAATCACATCCATATCAACATGTTTATAACCCCCGGGGCTGTTGTTTTGGTCTAAAAATGAAAATTCTAAAAGTTCCGTTTTTTTCTGCTTTAAACTCTAGGTACACATCCAAAATGTATTACTGAGTTGAAAGAAGTGGATTCTGGTGCATGGTTTTGAAACCGCAGTCAGAAAACAAAACACAACCATATCAACATGTTTATAACCCCCGGCGCTGTTGTTTTGGTCAAAAAATGAAAATTCTAAAAGTTCCGTTTTTTCTGCTTTAAACTCTAGGTACACATCCAAAACGTATTACTGAGTTGAAAGAAGTGGATTCTGGTGCATGGTTTTGAAACCGCAGTCAGAAAAAAAATCACAACCATATCAACATGTTAATAACCCCCGGGGCTGTCGTTTTTGTCAAAAAATGAAAATTCTAAAAGTTCCGTTTTTTCTGCTTTAAACTCTAGGTACACATCCAAAATGTATTACTGAGTTGAAAGAAGTGGATTCTGGTGCATGGTTTTGAAACCGCAGTCAGAAAAAAAAATCACATCCATATCAACATGTTTATAACCCCCGGGGCTGTTGTTTTGGTCTAAAAATGAAAATTCTAAAAGTTCCGTTTTTTTCTGCTTTAAACTCTAGGTACACATCCAAAATGTATTACTGAGTTGAAAGAAGTGGATTCTGGTGCATGGTTTTGAAACCGCAGTCAGAAAACAAAACACAACCATATCAACATGTTTATAACCCCCGGCGCTGTTGTTTTGGTCAAAAAATGAAAATTCTAAAAGTTCCGTTTTTTCTGCTTTAAACTCTAGGTACACATCCAAAACGTATTACTGAGTTGAAAGAAGTGGATTCTGGTGCATGGTTTTGAAACCGCAGTCAGAAAAAAAATCACAACCATATCAACATGTTAATAACCCCCGGGGCTGTCGTTTTGGTCAAAAAATGAAAATTCTAAAAGTTCCGTTTTTATCTGCTTTAAACTCTAGGTACACATCCAAAATGTATTACTGAGTTGAAAGAAGTGGATTCTGGTGCATGGTTTTGAAACCGCAGTCAGAAAAAAAATCACAACCATATCAACATGTTAATAACCCCCGGGGCTGTCATTTTGGTCAAAAAATGAAATTTCTAAAAGTTCCGTTTTTTCTGCTTTAAACTCTAGGTACACATCCAAAATGTATTACTGAGTTGAAAGAAGTGGATTCTGGTGCATGGTTTTGAAACCGCAGTCAGAAAAAAAATCACAACCATATCAACATGTTTATAACCCCCGGGGCTGTCGTTTTGGTCAAAAAATGAAAATTCTAAAAGTTTTGTTTTTTCTGCTTTAAACTCTAAGTACACATCCAAAATGTATTACTGAGTTGAAAGAAGTGGATTCTGGTGCATGGTTTTGAAACCGCAATCAGAAAAAAAATCACAACATATCAACATGTTTATAACCCCCGGGGCTGTCGTTTTGGTCAAAAAATGAAAATTCTAAAAGTTCCGTTTTTTCTGCTTTAAACTCTAGGTACACATCCAAAATGTATTACTGAGTTGAAAGAAGTGGATTCTGGTGCATGGTTTTGAAACCGCAGTCAGAAAAAAAAACACAACCATATCAACATGTTTATAACCCCCGGGGCTGTCGTTTTGGTCAAAAAATGAAAATTCTAAAAGTTCAGTTTTTTCTGCTTTAAACTCTAGGTACACATCCAAAATGTATTACTGAGTTGAAAGAAGTGGATTCTGGTGCATGGTTTTGAAACCGCAGGCAGAAAAAAAATCACAACCTTATCAACATGTTTATAACCCCCGGGGCTGTCGTTTTGGTCAAAAAATGAAAATTCTAAAAGTTCCGTTTTTTCTGCTTTAAACTCTAGGTACACATCCAAAATGTATTACTGAGTTGAAAGAAGTGGATTCTGGTGCATTATTTTGAAACCGCAGTCAGAAAAAAAATCACAACCATATCAACATGTTTATAACCCCCGGGGCTGTCGTTTTGGTCAAAAAATGAAAATTCTAAAAGTTCAGTTTTTTCTGCTTTAAACTCTAGGTACACATCCAAAATGTATTACTGAGTTGAAAGAAGTGGATTCTGGTGCATGGTTTTGAAACCACAGTCAGAAAAAAAAATCACAACCATATCAACATGTTTATAACCCCCGGGGCTGTCGTTTTGGTCAAAAAATGAAAATTCTAAAAGTTCCGTTTTTTCTGCTTTAAACTCTAGGTACACATCCAAAATGTATTACTGAGTTGAAAGATGTGGATTCTGGTGCATGGTTTTGAAACCGCAGTCAGAAAAAAAATCACATCCATATCAACATGTTTATAACCCCCGGGGCTGTCGTTTTGGTCAAAAAATGAAAATTCTAAAAGTTCCGTTTTTTCTGCTTTAAACTCTAGGTACACATCCAAAATGTATTACTGAGTTGAAAGAAGTGGATTCTGGTGCATTATTTTGAAACCGCAGTCAGAAAAAAAATCACAACCATATCAACATGTTTATAACCCCCGGGGCTGTCGTTTTGGTAAAAAAATGAAAATTCTAAAAGTTCAGTTTTTTCTGCTTTAAACTCTAGGTACACATCCAAAATGTATTACTGAGTTGAAAGAAGTGGATTCTGGTGCATGGTTTTGAAACCGCAGTCAGAAAACAAAACACAACCATATCAACATGTTTATAACCCCCGGGGCTGTCGTTTTGGTCAAAAAATGAAAATTCTAAAAGTTCCGTTTTTTCTGCTTTAAACTCTAGGTACACATCCAAAATGTATTACTGAGTTGAAAGAAGTGGATTCTGGTGCATGGTTTTGAAACCGCAGTCAGAAAAAAAATCACATCCATATCAACATGTTTATAACCCCCGGGGCTGTCGTTTTGGTCAAAAAATGAAAATTCTAAAAGTTCCTGTTTTTCTGCTTTAAACTCTAGGTACACATCCAAAATGTATTACTGAGTTGAAAGAAGTGGATTCTGGTGCATGGTTTTGAAACCGCAGTCAGAAAACAAAACACAACCATATCAACATGTTTATAACCCCCGGGGCTGTCGTTTTGGTCAAAAAATGAAAATTCTAAAAGTTCCAATTTTTCTGCTTTAAACTCTAGGTACACATCCAAAATGTATTACTGAGTTGAAAGAAGTGGATTCTGGTGCATGGTTTTGAAACCGCAGTCAGAAAAAAATCACAACCATATCAACATGTTTATAACCACCGGGGCTGTCGTTTTGGTCAAAAAATGAAAATTCTAAAAGTTCAGTTTTTTCTGCTTTAAACTCTAGGTACACATCCAAAATGTATTACTGAGTTGAAAGAAGTGGATTCTGGTGCATGGTTTTGAAACCGCAGTCAGAAAAAAAATCACATCCATATCAACATGTTTATAACCCCCGGGGCTGTTGTTTTGGTCAAAAAATGAAAATTCTAAAAGTTCCGTTTTTTCTGCTTTAAACTCTAGGTACACATCCAAAATGTATTACTGAGTTGAAAGAAGTGGATTCTGGTGCATGGTTTTGAAACCGCAGTCAGAAAACAAAACACAACCATATCAACATGTTTATAACCCCCGGGGCTGTCGATTTGGTCAAAAAATGAAAATTCTAAAAGTTCAGTTTTTTCTGCTTTAAAATCTAGGTACACATCCAAAATGTATTACTGAGTTGAAAGAAGTGGATTCTGGTGCATGGTTTTGAAACCGCAGTCAGAAAACAAAACACAACCATATCAACATGTTTATAACGGGGCTGTCGTTTTGGTCAAAAAATGAAAATTCTAAAAGTTCCGTTTTTTCTGCTTTAAACTCTAGGTACACATCCAAAATGTATTACTGAGTTGAAAGAAGTGGATTCTGGTGCATGGTTTTGAAACCGCAGTCAGAAAAAAAATCACAACCATATCAACATGTTTATACCCCCGGGGCTGTCGTTTTGGTCAAAAAATGAAAATTCTAAAAGTTCCTGTTTTTCTGCTTTAAACTCTAGGTACACATCCAAAATGTATTACTGAGTTGAAAGAAGTGGATTCTGGTGCATGGTTTTGAAACTGCAGTCAGAAAAAAATCACAACCATATCAACATGTTTATAACCCCCGGGGCTGTCGTTTTGGTCAAAAAATGAAAATTCTAAAAGTTCCGTTTTTTCTGCTTTAAACTCTAGGTACACATCCAAAATGCATTACTGAGTTGAAAGAAGTGGATTCTGGTGCATGGTTTTGAAACCGCAGTCAGAAAAAAAATCACAACCATATCAACATGTTTATACCCCCGGGGCTGTCGTTTTGGTCAAAAAATGAAAATTCTAAAAGTTCCGTTTTTTCTGCTTTAAACTCTAGGTACACATCCAAAATGTATTACTGAGTTGAAAGATGTGGATTCTGGTGCATGGTTTTGAAACCGCAGTCAGAAAAAAAATCACATCCATATCAACATGTTTATAACCCCCGGGGCTGTCGTTTTGGTCAAAAAATGAAAATTCTAAAAGTTCCGTTTTTTCTGCTTTAAACTCTAGGTACACATCCAAAATGTATTACTGAGTTGAAAGAAGTGGATTCTGGTGCATTATTTTGAAACCGCAGTCAGAAAAAAAATCACATCCATATCAACATGTTTATAACCCCCGGGGCTGTCGTTTTGGTCAAAAAATGAAAATTCTAAAAGTTCCGTTTTTTCTGCTTTAAACTCTAGGTACACATCCAAAATGTATTACTGAGTTGAAAGAAGTGGATTCTGGTGCATGGTTTTGAAACCGCAGTCAGAAAAAAAATCACATCCATATCAACATGTTTATAACCCCCGGGGCTGTCGTTTTGGTCAAAAAATGAAAATTCTAAAAGTTCAGTTTTTTCTGCTTTAAACTCTAGGTACACATCCAAAATGTATTACTGAGTTGAAAGAAGTGGATTCTGGTGCATGGTTTTGAAACCGCAGTCAGAAAACAAAACACAACCATATCAACATGTTTATAACCCCCGGGGCTGTCGTTTTGGTCAAAAAATGAAAATTCTAAAAGTTCAGTTTTTTCTGCTTTAAACTCTAGGTAGACATCCAAAATGTATTACTGAGTTGAAAGAAGTCGATTCTGGTGCATGGTTTTGAAACCGCAGTCAGAAAAAAAATCACATCCATATCAACATGTTTATAACCCCCGGGGCTGTCGTTTTGGTCAAAAAATGAAAATTCTAAAAGTTCCTGTTTTTCTGCTTTAAACTCTAGGTACACATCCAAAATGTATTACTGAGTTGAAAGAAGTGGATTCTGGTGCATGGTTTTGAAACCGCAGTCAGAAAACAAAACACAACCATATCAACATGTTTATAACCCCCGGGGCTGTCGTTTTGGTCAAAAAATGAAAATTCTAAAAGTTCCAATTTTTCTGCTTTAAACTCTAGGTACACATCCAAAATGTATTACTGAGTTGAAAGAAGTGGATTCTGGTGCATGGTTTTGAAACCGCAGTCAGAAAAAAATCACAACCATATCAACATGTTTATAACCACCGAGGCTGTCGTTTTGGTCAAAAAATGAAAATTCTAAAAGTTCAGTTTTTTCTGCTTTAAACTCTAGGTACACATCCAAAATGTATTACTGAGTTGAAAGAAGTGGATTCTGGTGCATGGTTTTAAAACCGCAGTCAGAAAAAAAATCACATCCATATCAACATGTTTATAACCCCCGGGGCTGTTGTTTTGGTCAAAAAATGAAAATTCTAAAAGTTCCGTTTTTTCTGCTTTAAACTCTAGGTACACATCCAAAATGTATTACTGAGTTAAAAGAAGTGGATTCTGGTGCATGGTTTTGAAACCGCAGTCAGAAAACAAAACACAACCATATCAACATGTTTATAACCCCCGGGGCTGTCGATTTGGTCAAAAAATGAAAATTCTAAAAGTTCAGTTTTTTCTGCTTTAAAATCTAGGTACACATCCAAAATGTATTACTGAGTTGAAAGAAGTGGATTCTGGTGCATGGTTTTGAAACCGCAGTCAGAAAACAAAACACAACCATATCAACATGTTTATAACGGGGCTGTCGTTTTGGTCAAAAAATGAAAATTCTAAAAGTTCCGTTTTTTCTGCTTTAAACTCTAGGTACACATCCAAAATGTATTACTGAGTTGAAAGAAGTGGATTCTGGTGCATGGTTTTGAAACCGCAGTCAGAAAAAAAATCACAACCATATCAACATGTTTATACCCCCGGGGCTGTCGTTTTGGTCAAAAAATGAAAATTCTAAAAGTTCCGTTTTTTCTGCTTTAAACTAGGTACACATCCAAAATGTATTACTGAGTTGAAAGAAGTGGATTCTGGTGCATGGTTTTGAAACCACAGTCAGAAAAAAAATCACAACCATATCAACATGTTTATAACCCCCGGGGCTGTCGTTTTGGTCAAAAAATGAAAATTCTAAAAGTTCAGTTTTTTCTGCTTTAAACTCTAGGTACACATCCAAAATGTATTACTGAGTTGAAAGAAGTGGATTCTGGTGCATGGTTTTGAAACCGCAGTCAGAAAAAATAATCACATCCATATCAACATGTTTATAACCCCCGGGGCTGTCGTTTTGGTCAAAAAATGAAAATTCTAAAAGTTCCGTTTTTTCTGCTTTAAACTCTAGGTACACATCCAAAATGTATTACTGAGTTGAAAGAAGTGGATTCTGGTGCATGGTTTTGAAACCGCAGTCAGAAAACAAAACATAACCATATCAACATGTTTATAACCCCCGGGGCTGTCGTTTTGGTCAAAAAATGAAAATTCTAAAAGTTCCGTTTTTTCTGCTTTAAACTCTAGGTACACATCCAAAATGTATTACTGAGTTGAAAGAAGTGGATTCTGGTGCATGGTTTTGAAACTGCAGTCAGAAAAAAATCACAACCATATCAACATGTTTATAACCCCCGGGGCTGTCGTTTTGGTCAAAAAATGAAAATTCTAAAAGTTCCGTTTTTTCTGCTTTAAACTCTAGGTACACATCCAAAATGCATTACTGAGTTGAAAGAAGTCGATTCTGGTGCATGGTTTTGAAACCGCAGTCAGAAAAAAAATCACAACCATATCAACATGTTTATACCCCCGGGGCTGTCGTTTTGGTCAAAAAATGAAAATTCTAAAAGTTCCGTTTTTTCTGCTTTAAACTCTAGGTACACATCCAAAATGTATTACTGAGTTGAAAGAAGTGGATTCTGGTGCATGGTTTTGAAACCGCAGTCAGAAAACAAAACACAACCATATCAACATGTTTATAACCCCCGGGGCTGTCGTTTTGGTCAAAAAATGAAAATTCTAAAAGTTCCGTTTTTTCTGCTTTAAACTCTAGGTACACATCCAAAATGTATTACTGAGTTGAAAGAAGTGGATTCTGGTGCATGGTTTTGAAACCGCAGTCAGAAAAAAAATCACATCCATATCAACATGTTTATAACCCCCCGGGCTGTCGTTTTGGTCAAAAAATGAAAATTCTAAAAGTTCCGTTTTTTCTGCTTTAAACTCTAGGTACACATCCAAAATGTATTACTGAGTTGAAAGAAGTGGATTCTGGTGCATTATTTTGAAACCGCAGTCAGAAAAAAAATCACAACCATATCAACATGTTTATAACCCCCGGGGCTGTCGTTTTGGTCAAAAAATGAAAATTCTAAAAGTTCAGTTTTTTCTGCTTTAAACTCTAGGTACACATCCAAAATGTATTACTGAGTTGAAAGAAGTGGATTCTGGTGCATGGTTTTGAAACCGCAGTCAGAAAACAAAACACAACCATATCAACATGTTTATAACCCCCGGGGCTGTCGTTTTGGTCAAAAAATGAAAATTCTAAAAGTTCCGTTTTTTCTGCTTTAAACTCTAGGTACACATCCAAAATGTATTACTGAGTTGAAAGAAGTGGATTCTGGTGCATGGTTTTGAAACCACAGTCAGAAAAAAAATCACAACCATATCAACATGTTTATAACCCCCGGGGCTGTCGTTTTGGTCAAAAAATGAAAATTCTAAAAGTTCAGTTTTTTCTGCTTTAAACTCTAGGTAGACATCCAAAATGTATTACTGAGTTGAAAGAAGTCGATTCTGGTGCATGGTTTTGAAACCGCAGTCAGAAAAAAAATCACATCCATATCAACATGTTTATAACCCCCGGGGCTGTCGTTTTGGTCAAAAAATGAAAATTCTAAAAGTTCCAATTTTTCTGCTTTAAACTCTAGGTACACATCCAAAATGTATTACTGAGTTGAAAGAAGTGGATTCTGGTGCATGGTTTTGAAACCGCAGTCAGAAAAAAATCACAACCATATCAACATGTTTATAACCACCGGGGCTGTCGTTTTGGTCAAAAAATGAAAATTCTAAAAGTTCAGTTTTTTCTGCTTTAAACTCTAGGTACACATCCAAAATGTATTACTGAGTTGAAAGAAGTGGATTCTGGTGCATGGTTTTGAAACCGCAGTCAAAAAAAAAATCACATCCATATCAACATGTTTATAACCCCCGGGGCTGTTGTTTTGGTCAAAAAATGAAAATTCTAAAAGTTCCGTTTTTTCTGCTTTAAACTCTAGGTACACATCCAAAATGTATTACTGAGTTGAAAGAAGTGGATTCTGGTGCATGGTTTTGAAACCGCAGTCAGAAAACAAAACACAACCATATCAACATGTTTATAATCCCCGGGGCTGTCGATTTGGTCAAAAAATGAAAATTCTAAAAGTTCAGTTTTTTCTGCTTTAAAATCTAGGTACACATCCAAAATGTATTACTGAGTTGAAAGAAGTGGATTCTGGTGCATGGTTTTGAAACCGCAGTCAGAAAACAAAACACAACCATATCAACATGTTTATAACGGGGCTGTCGTTTTGGTCAAAAAATGAAAATTCTAAAAGTTCCGTTTTTTCTGCTTTAAACTCTAGGTACACATCCAAAATGTATTACTGAGTTGAAAGAAGTCGATTCTGGTGCATGGTTTTGAAACCGCAGTCAGAAAAAAAATCACATCCATATCAACATGTTTATAACCCCCGGGGCTGTCGTTTTGGTCAAAAAATGAAAATTCTAAAAGTTCAGTTTTTTCTGCTTTAAACTCTAGGTACACATCCAAAATGTATTACTGAGTTGAAAGAAGTGGATTCTGGTGCATGGTTTTGAAACCGCAGTCAAAAAAAAAATCACATCCATATCAACATGTTTATAACCCCCGGGGCTGTT
Organism: Crinia signifera; assembly: GCF_055691185.1. Lineage (NCBI taxonomy): Eukaryota > Metazoa > Chordata > Amphibia > Anura > Myobatrachidae > Crinia > Crinia signifera. Next base: position 62,511,750 of record NC_139228.1, on the reverse strand, counting down.
GTTTTGGTCAAAAAATGAAAATTCTAAAAGTTCCGTTTTTTCTGCTTTAAACTCTAGGTACACATCCAAAATGTATTACTGAGTTGAAAGAAGTGGATTCTGGTGCATGGTTTTGAAACCGCAGTCAGAAAACAAAACACAACCATATCAACATGTTTATAACCCCCGGGGCTGTCGATTTGGTCAAAAAATGAAAATTCTAAAAGTTCAGTTTTTTCTGCTTTAAAATCTAGGTACACATCCAAAATGTATTACTGAGTTGAAAGAAGTGGATTCTGGTGCATGGTTTTGAAACCGCAGTCAGAAAACAAAACACAACCATATCAACATGTTTATAACGGGGCTGTCGATTTGGTCAAAAAATGAAAATTCTAAAAGTTCCGTTTTTTCTGCTTTAAACTCTAGGTACACATCCAAAATGTATTACTGAGTTGAAAGAAGTGGATTCTGGTGCATTATTTTGAAACCGCAGTCAGAAAAAAAATCACAACCATATCAACATGTTTATAACCCCCGGGGCTGTCGTTTTGGTCAAAAAATGAAAATTCTAAAAGTTCAGTTTTTTCTGCTTTAAACTCTAGGTACACATCCAAAATGTATTACTGAGTTGAAAGAAGTGGATTCTGGTGCATGGTTTTGAAACCGCAGTCAGAAAACAAAACACAACCATATCAACATGTTTATAACCCCCGGGGCTGTCGTTTTGGTCAAAAAATGAAAATTCTAAAAGTTCCGTTTTTTCTGCTTTAAACTCTAGGTACACATCCAAAATGTATTACTGAGTTGAAAGAAGTGGATTCTGGTGCATGGTTTTGAAACCACAGTCAAAAAAAAATCACAACCATATCAACTTGTTTATAACCCCCGGGGCTGTCGTTTTGGTCAAAAAATGAAAATTCTAAAAGTTCAGTTTTTTCTGCTTTAAACTCTAGGTAGACATCCAAAATGTATTACTGAGTTGAAAGAAGTCGATTCTGGTGCATGGTTTTGAAACCGCAGTCAGAAAAAAAAATCACATCCATATCAACATGTTTATAACCCCCGGGGCTGTCGTTTTGGTCAAAAAATGAAAATTCTAAAAGTTCCGTTTTTTCTGCTTTAAACTCTAGGTACACATCCAAAATGTATTACTGAGTTGAAAGAAGTGGATTCTGGTGCATTATTTTGAAACCGCAGTCAGAAAAAAAATCACAACCATATCAACATGTTTATAACCCCCGGGGCTGTCGTTTTGGTCAAAAAATTAAAATTCTAAAAGTTCAGTTTTTTCTGCTTTAAACTCTAGGTACACATCCAAAATGTATTACTGAGTTGAAAGAAGTGGATTCTGGTGCATGGTTTTGAAACCGCAGTCAGAAAACAAAACACAACCATATCAACATGTTTATAACCCCCGGGGCTGTCGTTTTGGTCAAAAAATGAAAATTCTAAAAGTTCCGTTTTTTCTGCTTTAAACTCTAGGTACACATCCAAAATGTATTACTGAGTTGAAAGAAGTGGATTCTGGTGCATGGTTTTGAAACCACAGTCAGAAAAAAAATCACAACCATATCAACATGTTTATAACCCCCGGGGCTGTCGTTTTGGTCAAAAAATGAAAATTCTAAAAGTTCAGTTTTTTCTGCTTTAAACTCTAGGTAGACATCCAAAATGTATTACTGAGTTGAAAGAAGTCGATTCTGGTGCATGGTTTTGAAACCGCAGTCAGAAAAAAAATCACATCCATATCAACATGTTTATAACCCCCGGGGCTGTCGTTTTGGTCAAAAAATGAAAATTCTAAAAGTTCCAATTTTTCTGCTTTAAACTCTAGGTACACATCCAAAATGTATTACTGAGTTGAAAGAAGTGGATTCTGGTGCATGGTTTTGAAACCGCAGTCAGAAAAAAATCACAACCATATCAACATGTTTATAACCACCGGGGCTGTCGTTTTGGTCAAAAAATGAAAATTCTAAAAGTTCATTTTTTTCTGCTTTAAACTCTAGGTACACATCCAAAATGTATTACTGAGTTGAAAGAAGTGGATTCTGGTGCATGGTTTTGAAACCGCAGTCAAAAAAAAATCACATCCATATCAACATGTTTATAACCCCCGGGGCTGTTGTTTTGGTCAAAAAATGAAAATTCTAAAAGTTCCGTTTTTTCTGCTTTAAACTCTAGGTACACATCCAAAATGTATTACTGAGTTAAAAGAAGTGGATTCTGGTGCATGGTTTTGAAACCGCAGTCAGAAAACAAAACACAACCATATCAACATGTTTATAACCCCCGGGGCTGTCGATTTGGTCAAAAAATGAAAATTCTAAAAGTTCAGTTTTTTCTGCTTTAAAATCTAGGTACACATCCAAAATGTATTACTGAGTTGAAAGAAGTGGATTCTGGTGCATGGTTTTGAAACCGCAGTCAGAAAACAAAACACAACCATATCAACATGTTTATAACGGGGCTGTCGTTTTGGTCAAAAAATGAAAATTCTAAAAGTTCCGTTTTTTCTGCTTTAAACTCTAGGTACACATCCAAAATGTATTACTGAGTTGAAAGAAGTGGATTCTGGTGCATGGTTTTGAAACCGCAGTCAGAAAAAAAATCACAACCATATCAACATGTTTATACCCCCGGGGCTGTCGTTTTGGTCAAAAAATGAAAATTCTAAAAGTTCCGTTTTTTTCTGCTTTAAACTCTAGGTACACATCCAAAATGTATTACTGAGTTGAAAGATGTGGATTCTGGTGCATGGTTTTGAAACCGCAGTCAGAAAAAAAATCACATCCATATCAACATGTGGTACTTATGTATTATCTGGGCTCCTATGTTAAATGCACCCCATATTTTCATACCCCTACTATCCAACTACGCATGGAGTTGATTTTATATAGTGTGGCGAGCGCAGCGAGCCACCGTGCCCGAAGCGTGGCGAGCACAGCGAGCCCCGCGAGGGGATGCGGTCTCATAAGAAAAACGGGAGCCCAGATATTACATAAGTACCCAACATGTTTATAACCCCCGGGGCTGTCGTTTTGGTCAAAAAATGAAAATTCTAAAAGTTCCTGTTTTTCTGCTTTAAACTCTAGGTACACATCCAAAATGTATTACTGAGTTGAAAGAAGTGGATTCTGGTGCATGGTTTTGAAACCGCAGTCAGAAAACAAAACACAACCATATCAACATGTTTATAACCCCCGGGGCTGTCGTTTTGGTCAAAAAATGAAAATTCTAAAAGTTCCGTTTTTTCTGCTTTATACTCTAGGTACACATCCAAAATGTATTACTGAGTTGAAAGAAGTGGATTCTGGTGCATGGTTTTGAAACCACAGTCAGAAAAAAAATCACAACCATATCAACATGTTTATAACCCCCGGGGCTGTCGTTTTGGTCAAAAAATGAAAATTCTAAAAGTTCAGTTTTTTCTGCTTTAAACTCTAGGTAGACATCCAAAATGTATTACTGAGTTGAAAGAAGTCGATTCTGGTGCATGGTTTTGAAACCGCAGTCAGAAAAAAAATCACATCCATATCAACATGTTTATAACCCCCGGGGCTGTCGTTTTGGTCAAAAAATGAAAATTCTAAAAGTTCCTGTTTTTCTGCTTTAAACTCTAGGTACACATCCAAAATGTATTACTGAGTTGAAAGAAGTGGATTCTGGTGCATGGTTTTGAAACCGCAGTCAGAAAACAAAACACAACCATATCAACATGTTTATAACCCCCGGGGCTGTCGTTTTGGTCAAAAAATGAAAATTCTAAAAGTTCCAATTTTTCTGCTTTAAACTCTAGGTACACATCCAAAATGTATTACTGAGTTGAAAGGAGTGGATTCTGGTGCATGGTTTTGAAACCGCAGTCAGAAAAAAATCACAACCATATCAACATGTTTATAACCCCCGGGGCTGTCGTTTTGGTCAAAAAATGAAAATTCTAAAAGTTCCGTTTTTTCTGCTTTAAACTCTAGGTACACATCCAAAATGTATTACTGAGTTGAAAGAAGTGGATTCTGGTACATGGTTTTGAAACCGCAGTCAGAAAAAAAATCACAACCATATCAACATGTTTATACCCCCGGGGCTGTCGTTTTGGTCAAAAAATGAAAATTCTAAAAGTTCCGTTTTTTCTGCTTTAAACTCTTGGTACACATCCAAAATGTATTACTGAGTTGAAAGATGTGGATTCTGGTGCATGGTTTTGAAACCGCAGTCAGAAAAAAAATCACATCCATATCAACATGTTTATAACCCCCGGGGCTGTCGTTTTGGTCAAAAAATGAAAATTCTAAAAGTTCTGTTTTTTCTGCTTTAAACTCTAGGTACACATCCAAAATGTATTACTGAGTTGAAAGAAGTGGATTCTGGTGCATGGTTTTGAAACCGCAGTCAGAAAAAAAATCACATCCATATCAACATGTTTATAACCCCCGGGGCTGTTGTTTTGGTCAAAAAATGAAAATTCTAAAAGTTCCGTTTTTTTCTGCTTTAAACTCTAGGTACACATCCAAAATGTATTACTGAGTTGAAAGAAGTGGATTCTGGTGCATGGTTTTGAAACCGCAGTCAGAAAACAAAACACAACCATATCAACATGTTTATAACCCCCGGGGCTGTCGTTTTGGTCAAAAAATGAAAATTCTAAAAGTTCCGTTTTTTCTGCTTTAAACTCTAGGTACACATCCAAAATGTATTACTGAGTTGAAAGAAGTGCATTCTGGTGCATGGTTTTGAAACCGCAGTCAGAAAACAAAACACAACCATATCAACATGTTTATAACCCCCGGGGCTGTTGTTTTGGTCAAAAAATGAAAATTCTAAAAGTTCAGTTTTTTCTGCTTTAAACTCTAGGTACACATCCAAAATGTATTACTGAGTTGAAAGAAGTGGATTCTGGTGCATGGTTTTGAAACCGCAGTCAGAAAAAAAATCACAACCATATCAACATGTTTATAACCCCCGGGGCTGTCGTTTTGGTCAAAAAATGAAATTTCTAAAAGTTCCGTTTTTTCTGCTTTAAACTCTAGGTACACATCCAAAATGTATTACTGAGTTGAAAGAAGTGGATTCTGGTGCATGGTTTTGAAACCGCAGTCAGAAAAAAAATCACAACCATATCAACATGTTAATAACCCCCGGGGCTGTCGTTTTGGTCAAAAAATGAAAATTCTAAAAGTTCCGTTTTTATCTGCTTTAAACTCTAGGTACACATCTAAAATGTATTACTGAGTTGAAAGAAGTGGATTCTGGTGCATGGTTTTGAAACCGCAGTCAGAAAAAAAATCACAACCATATCAACATGTTAATAACCCCCGGGGCTGTCATTTTGGTCAAAAAATGAAATTTCTAAAAGTTCCGTTTTTTCTGCTTTAAACTCTAGGTACACATCCAAAATGTATTACTGAGTTGAAAGAAGTGGATTCTGGTGCATGGTTTTGAAACCGCAGTCAGAAAAAAAATCACAACCATATCAACATGTTTATAACCCCCGGGACTGTCGTTTTGGTCAAAAAATGAAAATTCTAAAAGTTTTGTTTTTCTGCTTTAAACTCTAGGTACACATCCAAAATGTATTACTGAGTTGAAAGAAGTGGATTCTGGTGCATGGTTTTGAAACCGCAATCAGAAAAAAAATCACAACATATCAACATGTTTATAACCCCCGGGGCTGTCGTTTTGGTCAAAAAATGAAAATTCTAAAAGTTCCGTTTTTTCTGCTTTAAACTCTAGGTACACATCCAAAATGTATTACTGAGTTGAAAGAAGTGGATTCTGGTGCATGGTTTTGAAACCGCAGTCAGAAAAAAAATCACAACCATATCAACATGTTTATAACCCCCGGGGCTGTCGTTTTGGTCAAAAAATGAAAATTCTAAAAGTTCCGTTTTTTCTGCTTTAAACTCTAGGTACACATCCAAAATGTATTACTGAGTTGAAAGAAGTGGATTCTGGTGCATGGTTTTGAAACCGCAGTCAGAAAAAAAAAATCACAACCATATCAACATGTTTATAACCCCCGGGGCTGTCGTTTTGGTAAAAAAATGAAAATTCTAAAAGTTCCGTTTTTTCTGCTTTAAACTCTAGGTACACATCCAAAATGTATTACTGAGTTGAAAGAAGTGGATTCTGGTGCATGGTTTTGAAACCGCAGTCAGAAAAAAAAATCACAACCATATCAACATGTTAATAACCCCCGGGGCTGTCGTTTTGGTCAAAAAATGAAAATTCTAAAAGTTCATGTTTTTCTGCTTTAAACTCTAGGTACACATCCAAAATGTATTACTGAGTTGAAAGAAGTGGATTCTGGTGCATGGTTTTGAAACCGCAGTCAGAAAAAAAATCACATCCATATCAACATTTTTATAACCCCCGGGGCTGTTGTTTTGGTCAAAAAATGAAAATTCTAAAAGTTCCGTTTTTTCTGCTTTAAACTCTAGGTACACATCCAAAATGTATTACTGAGTTGGAAGAAGTGGATTCTGGTGCATGGTTTTGAAACCGCAGTCAGAAAAAAAATCACATCCATATCAACATTTTTATAACCCCCGGGGCTGTCGTTTTGGTAAAAAAATGAAAATTCTAAAAGTTCTGTTTTTTCTGCTTTAAACTCTAGGTACACATCCAAAATGTATTACTGAGTTGAAAGAAGTGGATTCTGGTGCATGGTTTTGAAACCGCAGTCAGAAAAAAAATCACAACCATATCAACATGTTTATAACCCCCGGGGCTGTCGTTTGAAAATTCTAAAAGTTCCGTTATTTCTGCATTAAACTCTAGGTACATATCCAAAATGTATTACTGAGTTGAAAGAAGTGGATTCTGGTGCATGGTTTTGAAACCGCAGTCAGAAAAAAAATCACAACCATATGAACATGTTAATAACCCCCGGGGCTGTCGTTTTGGTCAAAAAATGAAAATTCTAAAAGTTCCGTTTTTTCTGCTTTAAACTCTAGGTACACATCCAAAATGTATTACTGAGTTGAAAGAAGTGGATTCTGGTGCATGGTTTTGAAACCGCAGTCAGAAAAAAAATCACATCCATATCAACATTTTTATAACCCCCGGGGCTGTCGTTTTGGTCAAAAAATGAAAATTCTAAAAGTTCCGTTTTTTCTGCTTTAAACTCTAGGTACACATCCAAAATGTATTACTGAGTTGAAAGAAGTGGATTCTGGTGCATGGTTTTGAAACCGCAGTCAGAAAAAAAATCACAACCATATCAACATGTTAATAACCCCCGGGGCTGTCGTTTTGGTCAAAAAAATGAAAATTCTAAAAGTTCTGTTTTTTTCTGCTTTAAACTCTAGGTACACATCCAAAATGTATTACTGAGTTGAAAGAAGTGGATTCTGGTGCATGGTTTTGAAACCGCAGTCAGAAAAAAAATCACAACCACATCAACCTGTTTATAACCCCCGGGGCTGTCGTTTTGGTCAAAAAATGAAAATTCTAAAAGTTCAGTTTTTTCTGCTTTAAACTCTAGGTACACATCCAAAATGTATTACTGAGTTGAAAGAAGTGGATTCTGGTGCATGGTTTTGAAACCGCAGACAGAAAAAAAATCACATCCATATCAACATTTTTATAACCCCCGGGGCTGTCGTTTTGGTCAAAAAATGAAAATTCTAAAAGTTCCGTTTTTTCTGCTTTAAACTCTAGGTACACATCCAAAATGTATTACTGAGTTGAAAGAAGTGGATTCTGGTGCATGGTTTTGAAACCGCAGTCAGAAAAAAAATCACATCCATATCAACATTTTTATAACCCCCGGGGCTGTTGTTTTGGTCAAAAAATGAAAATTCTAAAAGTTCCGTTTTTTCTGCTTTAAACTCTAGGTACACATCCAAAATGTATTACTGAGTTGGAAGAAGTGGATTCTGGTGCATGGTTTTGAAACCGCAGTCAGAAAAAAAATCACATCCATATCAACATTTTTATAATCCCCGGGGCTGTCGTTTTGGTAAAAAAATGAAAATTCTAAAAGTTCTGTTTTTTCTGCTTTAAACTCTAGGTACACATCCAAAATGTATTACTGAGTTGAAAGAAGTGGATTCTGGTGCATGGTTTTGAAACCGCAGTCAGAAAAAAAATCACAACCATATCAACATGTTTATAACCCCCGGGGCTGTCGTTTGAAAATTCTAAAAGTTCCGTTTTTTCTGCATTAAACTCTAGGTACATATCCAAAATGTATTACTGAGTTGAAAGAAGTGGATTCTGGTGCATGGTTTTGAAACCGCAGTCAGAAAAAAAATCACAACCATATGAACATGTTAATAACCCCCGGGGCTGTCGTTTTGGTCAAAAAATGAAAATTCTAAAAGTTCCGTTTTTTCTGCTTTAAACTCTAGGTACACATCCAAAATGTATTACTGAGTTGAAAGAAGTGGATTCTGGTGCATGGTTTTGAAACCGCAGTCAGAAAACAAAACACATCCATATCAACATGTTTATAACCCCCGGGGCTGTCGTTTTGGTCAAAAAATGAAAATTCTAAAAGTTCCTGTTTTTCTGCTTTAAACTCTAGGTACACTTTCAAAATGTATTACTGAGTTGAAAGAAGTGGATTCTGGTGCATGGTTTTGAAACCGCAGTCAGAAAAAAAATCACATCCATATCAACATGTTTATAACCCCCGGGGCTGTCGTTTTGGTCAAAAAATGAAAATTCTAAAAGTTCAGTTTTTTCTGCTTTAAACTCTAGGTACACATCCAAAATGTATTACTGAGTTGAAAGAAGTGGATTCTGGTGCATTATTTTGAAACCGCAGTCAGAAAAAAAATCACAACCATATCAACATGTTTATAACCCCCGGGGCTGTCGTTTTGGTCAAAAAATTAAAATTCTAAAAGTTCAGTTTTTTCTGCTTTAAACTCTAGGTACACATCCAAAATGTATTACTGAGTTGAAAGAAGTGGATTCTGGTGCATGGTTTTGAAACCGCAGTCAGAAAACAAAACACAACCATATCAACATGTTTATAACCCCCGGGGCTGTCGTTTTGGTCAAAAAATGAAAATTCTAAAAGTTCCGTTTTTTCTGCTTTAAACTCTAGGTACACATCCAAAATGTATTACTGAGTTGAAAGAAGTGGATTCTGGTGCATGGTTTTGAAACCACAGTCAGAAAAAAAATCACAACCATATCAACATGTTTATAACCCCCGGGGCTGTCGTTTTGGTCAAAAAATGAAAATTCTAAAAGTTCAGTTTTTTCTGCTTTAAACTCTAGGTAGACATCCAAAATGTATTACTGAGTTGAAAGAAGTCGATTCTGGTGCATGGTTTTGAAACCGCAGTCAGAAAAAAAATCACATCCATATCAACATGTTTATAACCCCCGGGGCTGTCGTTTTGGTCAAAAAATGAAAATTCTAAAAGTTCCAATTTTTCTGCTTTAAACTCTAGGTACACATCCAAAATGTATTACTGAGTTGAAAGAAGTGGATTCTGGTGCATGGTTTTGAAACCGCAGTCAGAAAAAAATCACAACCATATCAACATGTTTATAACCACCGGGGCTGTCGTTTTGGTCAAAAAATGAAAATTCTAAAAGTTCAGTTTTTTCTGCTTTAAACTCTAGGTACACATCCAAAATGTATTACTGAGTTGAAAGAAGTGGATTCTGGTGCATGGTTTTGAAACCGCAGTCAAAAAAAAAATCACATCCATATCAACATGTTTATAACCCCCGGGGCTGTTGTTTTGGTCAAAAAATGAAAATTCTAAAAGTTCCGTTTTTTCTGCTTTAAACTCTAGGTACACATCCAAAATGTATTACTGAGTTGAAAGAAGTGGATTCTGGTGCATGGTTTTGAAACCGCAGTCAGAAAACAAAACACAACCATATCAACATGTTTATAACCCCCGGGGCTGTCGATTTGGTCAAAAAATGAAAATTCTAAAAGTTCAGTTTTTTCTGCTTTAAAATCTAGGTACACATCCAAAATGTATTACTGAGTTGAAAGAAGTGGATTCTGGTGCATGGTTTTGAAACCGCAGTCAGAAAACAAAACACAACCATATCAACATGTTTATAACGGGGCTGTCGTTTTGGTCAAAAAATGAAAATTCTAAAAGTTCCGTTTTTTCTGCTTTAAACTCTAGGTACACATCCAAAATGTATTACTGAGTTGAAAGAAGTGGATTCTGGTGCATGGTTTTGAAACCGCAGTCAGAAAAAAAATCACAACCATATCAACATGTTTATACCCCCGGGGCTGTCGTTTTGGTCAAAAAATGAAAATTCTAAAAGTTCCGTTTTTTTCTGCTTTAAACTCTAGGTACACATCCAAAATGTATTACTGAGTTGAAAGATGTGGATTCTGGTGCATGGTTTTGAAACCGCAGTCAGAAAAAAAATCACATCCATATCAACATGTGGTACTTATGTATTATCTGGGCTCCTATGTTAAATGCACCCCATATTTTCATACCCCTACTATCCAACTACGCATGGAGTTGATTTTATATAGTGTGGCGAGCGCAGCGAGCCACCGTGCCCGAAGCGTGGCGAGCACAGCGAGCCCCGCGAGGGGATGCGGTCTCATAAGAAAAACGGGAGCCCAGATATTACATAAGTACCCAACATGTTTATAACCCCCGGGGCTGTCGTTTTGGTCAAAAAATGAAAATTCTAAAAGTTCCGTTTTTTCTGCTTTAAACTAGGTACACATCCAAAATGTATTACTGAGTTGAAAGAAGTGGATTCTGGTGCATGGTTTTGAAACCACAGTCATAAAAAAAATCACAACCATATCAACATGTTTATAATCCCCGGGGCTGTCGTTTTGGTCAAAAAATGAAAATTCTAAAAGTTCAGTTTTTTCTGCTTTAAACTCTAGGTACACATCCAAAATGTATTACTGAGTTGAAAGAAGTGGATTCTGGTGCATGGTTTTGAAACCGCAGTCAGAAAAAAAATCACATCCATATCAACATGTTTATAACCCCCGGGGCTGTTGTTTTGGTCAAAAAATGAAAATTCTAAAAGTTCCGTTTTTTCTGCTTTAAACTCAAGGTACACATCCAAAATGTATTACTGAGTTGAAATAAGTGGATTCTGGTGCATGGTTTTGAAACCGCAGTCAGAAAACAAAACACAACCACATCAACATGTTTATAACCCCCGGGGCTGTCGTTTTGGTCAAAAAATGAAAATTCTAAAAGTTCAGTTTTTTCTGCTTTAAAATCTAGGTACACATCCAAAATGTATTACTGAGTTGAAAGAAGTGGATTCTGGTGCATGGTTTTGAAACCGCAGTCAGAAAACAAAACACAACCATATCAACATGTTTATAACCCCCGGGGCTGTCGTTTTGGTCAAAAAATGAAAATTCTAAAAGTTCCGTTTTTTCTGCTTTAAACTCTAGGTACACATCCAAAATGTATTACTGAGTTGAAAGAAGTGGATTCTGGTGCATGGTTTTGAAACCGCAGTCAGAAAAAAAATCACAACCATATCAACATGTTTATAACCCCCGGGGCTGTCGTTTTGGTCAAAAAATGAAAATTCTAAAAGTTCATTTTTTTCTGCTTTAAACTCTAGGTACACATCCAAAATGTATTACTGAGTTGAAAGAAGTGGATTCTGGTGCATGGTTTTGAAACCGCAGTCAAAAAAAAAATCACATCCATATCAACATGTTTATAACCCCCGGGGCTGTCGTTTTGGTCAAAAAATGAAAATTCTAAAAGTTCCTGTTTTTCTGCTTTAAACTCTAGGTACACATCCAAAATGTATTACTGAGTTGAAAGAAGTGGATTCTGGTGCATGGTTTTGAAACCGCAGTCAGAAAACAAAACACAACCATATCAACATGTTTATAACCCCCGGGGCTGTCGTTTTGGTCAAAAAATGAAAATTCTAAAAGTTCCGTTTTTTCTGCTTTATACTCTAGGTACACATCCAAAATGTATTACTGAGTTGAAAGAAGTGGATTCTGGTGCATGGTTTTGAAACCACAGTCAGAAAAAAAATCACAACCATATCAACATGTTTATAACCCCCGGGGCTGTCGTTTTGGTCAAAAAATGAAAATTCTAAAAGTTCAGTTTTTTCTGCTTTAAACTCTAGGTAGACATCCAAAATGTATTACTGAGTTGAAAGAAGTCGATTCTGGTGCATGGTTTTGAAACCGCAGTCAGAAAAAAAATCACATCCATATCAACATGTTTATAACCCCCGGGGCTGTCGTTTTGGTCAAAAAATGAAAATTCTAAAAGTTCCTGTTTTTCTGCTTTAAACTCTAGGTACACATCCAAAATGTATTACTGAGTTGAAAGAAGTGGATTCTGGTGCATGGTTTTGAAACCGCAGTCAGAAAACAAAACACAACCATATCAACATGTTTATAACCCCCGGGGCTGTCGTTTTGGTCAAAAAATGAAAATTCTAAAAGTTCCAATTTTTCTGCTTTAAACTCTAGGTACACATCCAAAATGTATTACTGAGTTGAAAGAAGTGGATTCTGGTGCATGGTTTTGAAACCGCAGTCAGAAAAAAAATCACAACCATATCAACATGTTTATACCCCCGGGGCTGTCGTTTTGGTCAAAAAATGAAAATTCTAAAAGTTCCGTTTTTTCTGCTTTAAACTCTAGGTACACATCCAAAATGTATTACTGAGTTGAAAGATGTGGATTCTGGTGCATGGTTTTGAAACCGCAGTCAGAAAAAAAATCACATCCATATCAACATGTTTATAACCCCCGGGGCTGTCGTTTTGGTCAAAAAATGAAAATTCTAAAAGTTCTGTTTTTTCTGCTTTAAACTCTAGGTACACATCCAAAATGTATTACTGAGTTGAAAGAAGTGGATTCTGGTGCATGGTTTTGAAACCGCAGTCAGAAAAAAAATCACATCCATATCAACATGTTTATAACCCCCGGGGCTGTTGTTTTGGTCAAAAAATGAAAATTCTAAAAGTTCCGTTTTTTTCTGCTTTAAACTCTAGGTACACATCCAAAATGTATTACTGAGTTGAAAGAAGTGGATTCTGGTGCATGGTTTTGAAACCGCAGTCAGAAAACAAAACACAACCATATCAACATGTTTATAACCCCCGGGGCTGTCGTTTTGGTCAAAAAATGAAAATTCTAAAAGTTCCGTTTTTTCTGCTTTAAACTCTAGGTACACATCCAAAATGTATTACTGAGTTGAAAGAAGTGCATTCTGGTGCATGGTTTTGAAACCGCAGTCAGAAAACAAAACACAACCATATCAACATGTTTATAACCCCCGGGGCTGTTGTTTTGGTCAAAAAATGAAAATTCTAAAAGTTCAGTTTTTTCTGCTTTAAACTCTAGGTACACATCCAAAATGTATTACTGAGTTGAAAGAAGTGGATTCTGGTGCATGGTTTTGAAACCGCAGTCAGAAAAAAAATCACAACCATATCAACATGTTTATAACCCCCGGGGCTGTCGTTTTGGTCAAAAAATGAAATTTCTAAAAGTTCCGTTTTTTCTGCTTTAAACTCTAGGTACACATCCAAAATGTATTACTGAGTTGAAAGAAGTGGATTCTGGTGCATGGTTTTGAAACCGCAGTCAGAAAAAAAATCACAACCATATCAACATGTTAATAACCCCCGGGGCTGTCGTTTTGGTCAAAAAATGAAAATTCTAAAAGTTCCGTTTTTATCTGCTTTAAACTCTAGGTACACATCCAAAATGTATTACTGAGTTGAAAGAAGTGGATTCTGGTGCATGGTTTTGAAACCGCAGTCAGAAAAAAAATCACAACCATATCAACATGTTAATAACCCCCGGGGCTGTCATTTTGGTCAAAAAATGAAATTTCTAAAAGTTCCGTTTTTTCTGCTTTAAACTCTAGGTACACATCCAAAATGTATTACTGAGTTGAAAGAAGTGGATTCTGGTGCATGGTTTTGAAACCGCAGTCAGAAAAAAAATCACAACCATATCAACATGTTTATAACCCCCGGGACTGTCGTTTTGGTCAAAAAATGAAAATTCTAAAAGTTTTGTTTTTCTGCTTTAAACTCTAGGTACACATCCAAAATGTATTACTGAGTTGAAAGAAGTGGATTCTGGTGCATGGTTTTGAAACCGCAATCAGAAAAAAAATCACAACATATCAACATGTTTATAACCCCCGGGGCTGTCGTTTTGGTCAAAAAATGAAAATTCTAAAAGTTCCGTTTTTTCTGCTTTAAACTCTAGGTACACATCCAAAATGTATTACTGAGTTGAAAGAAGTGGATTCTGGTGCATGGTTTTGAAACCGCAGTCAGAAAAAAAATCACAACCATATCAACATGTTTATAACCCCCGGGGCTGTCGTTTTGGTCAAAAAATGAAAATTCTAAAAGTTCCGTTTTTTCTGCTTTAAACTCTAGGTACACATCCAAAATGTATTACTGAGTTGAAAGAAGTGGATTCTGGTGCATGGTTTTGAAACCGCAATCAGAAAAAAAATCACAACCATATCAACATGTTTATAACCCCCGGGGCTGTCGTTTTGGTCTAAAAATGAAAATTCTAAAAGTTCTGTTTTTTCTGCTTTAAACTCTAGGTACACATCCAAAATGTATTACTGAGTTGAAAGAAGTGGATTCTGGTGCATGGTTTTGAAACCGCAGTCAGAAAAAAAATCACAACCATATCAACATGTTTATAACCCCCGGGGCTGTCGTTTTGGTCAAAAAATGAAATTTCTAAAAGTTCTGTTTTTTCTGCTTTAAACTCTAGGTACACATCTAAAATGTATTACTGAGTTGAAAGAAGTGGATTCTGGTGCATGGTTTTGAAACCGCAGGCAGAAAAAAAATCACAACCATATCAACATGTTTATAACCCCCGGGGCTGTCGTTTTGGTCAAAAAATGAAAATTCTAAAAGTTCCGTTTTTATCTGCTTTAAACTCTAGGTACACATCCAAAATGTATTACTGAGTTGAAAGAAGTGGATTCTGGTGCATGGTTTTGAAACCGCAGACAGAAAAAAAATCACAACCATATCAACATGTTTATAACCCCCGGGGCTGTCATTTTGGTCAAAAAATGAAAATTCTAAAAGTTCCGTTTTTTCTGCTTTAAACTCTAGGTACACATCCAAAATGTATTACTGAGTTGAAAGAAGTGGATTCTGGTGCATGGTTTTGAAACCGCAGTCAGAAAAAAAATCACATCCATATCAACATTTTTATAACCCCCGGGGCTGTCGTTTTGGTCAAAAAATGAAAATTCTAAAAGTTCCGTTTTTTCTGCTTTAAACTCTAGGTACACATCCAAAATGTATTACTGAGTTGAAAGAAGTGGATTCTGGTGCATGGTTTTGAAACCGCAGTCAGAAAAAAAATCACAACCATATCAACATGTTTATAACCCCCGGGGCTGTCGTTTTGGTCAAAAAATGAAAATTCTAAAAGTTCCGTTTTTTCTGCTTTAAACTCTAGGTACACATCCAAAATGTATTACTGAGTTGAAAGAAGTGGATTCTGGTGCATGGTTTTGAAACCGCAGTCAGAAAAAAAATCACAACCATATCAACATGTTTATAACCCCCGGGGCTGTCGTTTTGGTCAAAAAATGAAATTTCTAAAAGTTCTGTTTTTTCTGCTTTAAACTCTAGGTACACATCTAAAATGTATTACTGAGTTGAAAGAAGTGG
Source organism: Crinia signifera (assembly GCF_055691185.1). Classification (NCBI taxonomy): domain Eukaryota; kingdom Metazoa; phylum Chordata; class Amphibia; order Anura; family Myobatrachidae; genus Crinia; species Crinia signifera. Next base: position 62,496,134 of record NC_139228.1, on the reverse strand, counting down.
ATTCTGGTGCATGGTTTTGAAACCGCAGGCAGAAAAAAAATCACAACCATATCAACATGTTTATAACCCCCGGGGCTGTCGTTTTGGTCAAAAAATGAAAATTCTAAAAGTTCCGTTTTTATCTGCTTTAAACTCTAGGTACACATCCAAAATGTATTACTGAGTTGAAAGAAGTGGATTCTGGTGCATGGTTTTGAAACCGCAGACAGAAAAAAAATCACAACCATATCAACATGTTTATAACCCCCGGGGCTGTCATTTTGGTCAAAAAATGAAAATTCTAAAAGTTCCGTTTTTTCTGCTTTAAACTCTAGGTACACATCCAAAATGTATTACTGAGTTGAAAGAAGTGGATTCTGGTGCATGGTTTTGAAACCGCAGTCAGAAAAAAAATCACATCCATATCAACATTTTTATAACCCCCGGGGCTGTCGTTTTGGTCAAAAAATGAAAATTCTAAAAGTTCCGTTTTTTCTGCTTTAAACTCTAGGTACACATCCAAAATGTATTACTGAGTTGAAAGAAGTGGATTCTGGTGCATGGTTTTGAAACCGCAGTCAGAAAAAAAATCACAACCATATCAACATGTTTATTACCCCCGGGGCTGTCGTTTTGGTCAAAAAATGAAAATTCTAAAAGTTCCGTTTTTTCTGCTTTAAACTCTAGGTACACATCCAAAATGTATTACTGAGTTGAAAGAAGTGGATTCTGGTGCATGGTTTTGAAACCGCAGTCAGAAAAAAAATCACATCCATATCAACATTTTTATAACCCCCGGGGCTGTCGTTTTGGTCAAAAAATGAAAATTCTAAAAGTTCCGTTTTTTCTGCTTTAAACTCTAGGTACACATCCAAAATGTATTACTGAGTTGAAAGAAGTGGATTCTGGTGCATGGTTTTGAAACCGCAGTCAGAAAAAAAATCACATCCATATCAACATTTTTATAACCCCCGGGGCTGTCGTTTTGGTCAAAAAATGAAAATTCTAAAAGTTCCGTTTTTTCTGCTTTAAACTCTAGGTACACATCCAAAATGTATTACTGAGTTGAAAGAAGTGGATTCTGGTGCATGGTTTTGAAACCGCAGTCAGAAAAAAAATCACAACCATATCAACATGTTTATAACCCCCGGGGCTGTAGTTTTGGTCAAAAAATGAAAATTCTAAAAGTTCCGTTTTTTCTGCTTTAAACTCTAGGTACACATCCAAAATGTATTACTGAGTTGAAAGAAGTGGATTCTGGTGCATGGTTTTGAAACCGCAGTCAGAAAAAAAAATCACAACCATATCAACATGTTTATAACCCCCGGGGCTGTCGTTTTGGTAAAAAAATGAAAATTCTAAAAGTTCCGTTTTTTCTGCTTTAAACTCTAGGTACACATCCAAAATGTATTACTGAGTTGAAAGAAGTGGATTCTGGTGCATGGTTTTGAAACCGCAGTCAGAAAAAAAATCACAACCATATCAACATGTTAATAACCCCCGGGGCTGTCGTTTTGGTCAAAAAATGAAAATTCTAAAAGTTCATGTTTTTCTGCTTTAAACTCTAGGTACACATCCAAAATGTATTACTGAGTTGAAAGAAGTGGATTCTGGTGCATGGTTTTGAAACCGCAGTCAGAAAAAAAATCACATCCATATCAACATTTTTATAACCCCCGGGGCTGTTGTTTTGGTCAAAAAATGAAAATTCTAAAAGTTCCGTTTTTTCTGCTTTAAACTCTAGGTACACATCCAAAATGTATTACTGAGTTGGAAGAAGTGGATTCTGGTGCATGGTTTTGAAACCGCAGTCAGAAAAAAAATCACATCCATATCAACATTTTTATAACCCCCGGGGCTGTCGTTTTGGTAAAAAAATGAAAATTCTAAAAGTTCTGTTTTTTCTGCTTTAAACTCTAGGTACACATCCAAAATGTATTACTGAGTTGAAAGAAGTGGATTCTGGTGCATGGTTTTGAAACCGCAGTCAGAAAAAAAATCACAACCATATCAACATGTTTATAACCCCCGGGGCTGTCGTTTGAAAATTCTAAAAGTTCCGTTATTTCTGCATTAAACTCTAGGTACATATCCAAAATGTATTACTGAGTTGAAAGAAGTGGATTCTGGTGCATGGTTTTGAAACCGCAGTCAGAAAAAAAATCACAACCATATCAACATGTTAATAACCCCCGGGGCTGTCGTTTTGGTCAAAAAAATGAAAATTCTAAAAGTTCTGTTTTTTTCTGCTTTAAACTCTAGGTACACATCCAAAATGTATTACTGAGTTGAAAGAAGTGGATTCTGGTGCATGGTTTTGAAACCGCAGTCAGAAAAAAAATCACAACCACATCAACCTGTTTATAACCCCCGGGGCTGTCGTTTTGGTCAAAAAATGAAAATTCTAAAAGTTCAGTTTTTTCTGCTTTAAACTCTAGGTACACATCCAAAATGTATTACTGAGTTGAAAGAAGTGGATTCTGGTGCATGGTTTTGAAACCGCAGACAGAAAAAAAATCACATCCATATCAACATTTTTATAACCCCCGGGGCTGTCGTTTTGGTCAAAAAATGAAAATTCTAAAAGTTCCGTTTTTTCTGCTTTAAACTCTAGGTACACATCCAAAATGTATTACTGAGTTGAAAGAAGTGGATTCTGGTGCATGGTTTTGAAACCGCAGTCAGAAAAAAAATCACATCCATATCAACATTTTTATAACCCCCGGGGCTGTTGTTTTGGTCAAAAAATGAAAATTCTAAAAGTTCCGTTTTTTCTGCTTTAAACTCTAGGTACACATCCAAAATGTATTACTGAGTTGGAAGAAGTGGATTCTGGTGCATGGTTTTGAAACCGCAGTCAGAAAAAAAATCACATCCATATCAACATTTTTATAATCCCCGGGGCTGTCGTTTTGGTAAAAAAATGAAAATTCTAAAAGTTCTGTTTTTTCTGCTTTAAACTCTAGGTACACATCCAAAATGTATTACTGAGTTGAAAGAAGTGGATTCTGGTGCATGGTTTTGAAACCGCAGTCAGAAAAAAAATCACAACCATATCAACATGTTTATAACCCCCGGGGCTGTCGTTTGAAAATTCTAAAAGTTCCGTTTTTTCTGCATTAAACTCTAGGTACATATCCAAAATGTATTACTGAGTTGAAAGAAGTGGATTCTGGTGCATGGTTTTGAAACCGCAGTCAGAAAAAAAATCACAACCATATGAACATGTTAATAACCCCCGGGGCTGTCGTTTTGGTCAAAAAATGAAAATTCTAAAAGTTCCGTTTTTTCTGCTTTAAACTCTAGGTACACATCCAAAATGTATTACTGAGTTGAAAGAAGTGGATTCTGGTGCATGGTTTTGAAACCGCAGTCAGAAAAAAAATCACAACCATATCAACATGTTTATAACCCCCGGGGCTGTCGTTTTGGTCAAAAAATAAAAATTCTAAAAGTTCAGTTTTTTCTGCTTTAAACTCTAGGTACACATCCAAAATGTATTACTGAGTTGAAAGAAGTGGATTCTGGTGCATGGTTTTGAAACCGCAGTCAGAAAAAAAATCACAACCATATCAACATGTTAATAACCCCCGGGGCTGTCGTTTTGGTCAAAAAAATGAAAATTCTAAAAGTTCTGTTTTTTTCTGCTTTAAACTCTAGGTACACATCCAAAATGTATTACTGAGTTGAAAGAAGTGGATTCTGGTGCATGGTTTTGAAACCGCAGTCAGAAAAAAAATCACAACCACATCAACCTGTTTATAACCCCCGGGGCTGTCGTTTTGGTCAAAAAATGAAAATTCTAAAAGTTCAGTTTTTTCTGCTTTAAACTCTAGGTACACATCCAAAATGTATTACTGAGTTGAAAGAAGTGGATTCTGGTGCATGGTTTTGAAACCGCAGACAGAAAAAAAATCACATCCATATCAACATTTTTATAACCCCCGGGGCTGTCGTTTTGGTCAAAAAATGAAAATTCTAAAAGTTCCGTTTTTTCTGCTTTAAACTCTAGGTACACATCCAAAATGTATTACTGAGTTGAAAGAAGTGGATTCTGGTGCATGGTTTTGAAACCGCAATCAGAAAAAAAATCACAACATATCAACATGTTTATAACCCCCGGGGCTGTCGTTTTGGTCAAAAAATGAAAATTCTAAAAGTTCCGTTTTTTCTGCTTTAAACTCTAGGTACACATCCAAAATGTATTACTGAGTTGAAAGAAGTGGATTCTGGTGCATGGTTTTGAAACCGCAGTCAGAAAAAAAATCACAACCATATCAACATGTTTATAACCCCCGGGGCTGTCGTTTTGGTCAAAAAATGAAAATTCTAAAAGTTCCGTTTTTTCTGCTTTAAACTCTAGGTACACATCCAAAATGTATTACTAAGTTGAAAGAAGTGGATTCTGGTGCATGGTTTTGAAACCGCAATCAGAAAAAAAATCACAACCATATCAACATGTTTATAACCCCCGGGGCTGTCGTTTTGGTCTAAAAATGAAAATTCTAAAAGTTCTGTTTTTTCTGCTTTAAACTCTAGGTACACATCCAAAATGTATTACTGAGTTGAAAGAAGTGGATTCTGGTGCATGGTTTTGAAACCGCAGTCAGAAAAAAAATCACAACCATATCAACATGTTTATAACCCCCGGGGCTGTCGTTTTGGTCAAAAAATGAAATTTCTAAAAGTTCTGTTTTTTCTGCTTTAAACTCTAGGTACACATCTAAAATGTATTACTGAGTTGAAAGAAGTGGATTCTGGTGCATGGTTTTGAAACCGCAGGCAGAAAAAAAATCACAACCATATCAACATGTTTATAACCCCCGGGGCTGTCGTTTTGGTCAAAAAATGAAAATTCTAAAAGTTCCGTTTTTTCTGCTTTAAACTCTAGGTACACATCCAAAATGTATTACTGAGTTGAAAGAAGTGGATTCTGGTGCATGGTTTTGAAACCGCAGTCAGAAAAAAAATCACAACCATATCAACATGTTTATAACCCCCGGGGCTGTCATTTTGGTCAAAAAATGAAAATTCTAAAAGTTCCGTTTTTTCTGCTTTAAACTCTAGGTACACATCCAAAATGTATTACTGAGTTGAAAGAAGTGGATTCTGGTGCATGGTTTTGAAACCGCAGTCAGAAAAAAAATCACAACCATATCAACATGTTTATAACCCCCGGGGCTGTCGTTTTGGTCAAAAAATGAAAATTCTAAAAGTTCCGTTTTTTCTGCTTTAAACTCTAGGTACACATCCAAAATGTATTACTGAGTTGAAAGAAGTGGATTCTGGTGCATGGTTTTGAAACCGCAGTCAGAAAAAAAATCACAACCATATCAACATGTTTATAACCCCCGGGGCTGTCATTTTGGTCAAAAAATGAAAATTCTAAAAGTTCCGTTTTTTCTGCTTTAAACTCTAGGTACACATCCAAAATGTATTACTGAGTTGAAAGAAGTGGATTCTGGTGCATGGTTTTGAAACCGCAGTCAGAAAAAAAATCACAACCATATCAACATGTTTATAACCCCCGGGGCTGTCGTTTTGGTCAAAAAATGAAAATTCTAAAAGTTCATGTTTTTCTGCTTTAAACTCTAGGTACACATCCAAAATGTATTACTGAGTTGAAAGAAGTGGATTCTGGTGCATGGTTTTGAAACCGCAGTCAGAAAAAAAATCACATCCATATCAACATTTTTATAACCCCCTGGGCTGTCGTTTTGGTCAAAAAATGAAAATTCTAAAAGTTCCGTTTTTTCTGCTTTAAACTCTAGGTACACATCCAAAATGTATTACTGAGTTGAAAGAAGTGGATTCTGGTGCATGGTTTTGAAACCGCAGTCAGAAAAAAAATCACAACCATATCAACATGTTAATAACCCCCGGGGCTGTCGTTTTGGTCAAAAAATGAAAATTCTAAAAGTTCATGTTTTTCTGCTTTAAACTCTAGGTACACATCCAAAATGTATTACTGAGTTGAAAGAAGTGGATTCTGGTGCATGGTTTTGAAACCGCAGTCAGAAAAAAAATCACATCCATATCAACATTTTTATAACCCCCGGGGCTGTTGTTTTGGTCAAAAAATGAAAATTCTAAAAGTTCCGTTTTTTCTGCTTTAAACTCTAGGTACACATCCAAAATGTATTACTGAGTTGGAAGAAGTGGATTCTGGTGCATGGTTTTGAAACCGCAGTCAGAAAAAAAATCACATCCATATCAACATTTTTATAACCCCCGGGGCTGTCGTTTTGGTAAAAAAATGAAAATTCTAAAAGTTCTGTTTTTTCTGCTTTAAACTCTAGGTACACATCCAAAATGTATTACTGAGTTGAAAGAAGTGGATTCTGGTGCATGGTTTTGAAACCGCAGTCAGAAAAAAAATCACAACCATAACAACATGTTTATAACCCCCGGGGCTGTCGTTTGAAAATTCTAAAAGTTCCGTTATTTCTGCATTAAACTCTAGGTACATATCCAAAATGTATTACTGAGTTGAAAGAAGTGGATTCTGGTGCATGGTTTTGAAACCGCAGTCAGAAAAAAAATCACAACCATATGAACATGTTAATAACCCCCGGGGCTGTCGTTTTGGTCAAAAAATGAAAATTCTAAAAGTTCCGTTTTTTCTGCTTTAAACTCTAGGTACACTTCCAAAATGTATTACTGAGTTGAAAGAAGTGGATTCTGGTGCATGGTTTTGAAACCGCAGTCAGAAAAAAAATCACAACCATATCAACATGTTTATAACCCCCGGGGCTGCCGTTTTGGTCAAAAAATGAAAATTCTAAAAGTTCCGTTTTTTCTGCTTTAAACTCTAGGTACACATCCAAAATGTATTACTGAGTTGAAAGAAGTGGATTCTGGTGCATGGTTTTGAAACCGCAGTCAGAAAAAAAATCACAACCATATCAACATGTTAATAACCCCCGGGGCTGTCGTTTTGGTCAAAAAAATGAAAATTCTAAAAGTTCTGTTTTTTTCTGCTTTAAACTCTAGGTACACATCCAAAATGTATTACTGAGTTGAAAGAAGTGGATTCTGGTGCATGGTTTTGAAACCGCAGTCAGAAAAAAAATCACAACCACATCAACCTGTTTATAACCCCCGGGGCTGTCGTTTTGGTCAAAAAATGAAAATTCTAAAAGTTCAGTTTTTTCTGCTTTAAACTCTAGGTACACATCCAAAATGTATTACTGAGTTGAAAGAAGTGGATTCTGGTGCATGGTTTTGAAACCGCAGACAGAAAAAAAATCACATCCATATCAACATTTTTATAACCCCCGGGGCTGTCGTTTTGGTCAAAAAATGAAAATTCTAAAAGTTCCGTTTTTTCTGCTTTAAACTCTAGGTACACATCCAAAATGTATTACTGAGTTGAAAGAAGTGGATTCTGGTGCATGGTTTTGAAACCGCAGTCAGAAAAAAAATCACATCCATATCAACATTTTTATAACCCCCGGGGCTGTCGTTTTGGTAAAAAAATGAAAATTCTAAAAGTTCTGTTTTTTCTGCTTTAAACTCTAGGTACACATCCAAAATGTATTACTGAGTTGAAAGAAGTGGATTCTGGTGCATGGTTTTGAAACCGCAGTCAGAAAAAAAATCACAACCATATCAACATGTTTATAACCCCCGGGGCTGTCGTTTGAAAATTCTAAAAGTTCCGTTTTTTCTGCATTAAACTCTAGGTACATATCCAAAATGTATTACTGAGTTGAAAGAAGTGGATTCTGGTGCATGGTTTTGAAACCGCAGTCAGAAAAAAAATCACAACCATATGAACATGTTAATAACCCCCGGGGCTGTTGTTTTGGTCAAAAAATGAAAATTCTAAAAGTTCCGTTTTTTCTGCTTTAAACTCTAGGTACACATCCAAAATGTATTACTGAGTTGAAAGAAGTGGATTCTGGTGCATGGTTTTGAAACCGCAGTCAGAAAAAAAATCACAACCATATCAACATTTTTATAACCCCCGGGGCTGTCGTTTTGGTCAAAAAATGAAAATTCTAAAAGTTCCGTTTTTTTCTGCTTTAAACTCTAGGTACACATCCAAAATGTATTACTGAGTTGAAAGAAGTGGATTCTGGTGCATGGTTTTGAAACCGCAGTCAGAAAAAAAATCACAACCACATCAACCTGTTTATAACCCCCGGGGCTGTCGTTTTGGTCAAAAAATGAAAATTCTAAAAGTTCAGTTTTTTCTGCTTTAAACTCTAGGTACACATCCAAAATGTATTACTGAGTTGAAAGAAGTGGATTCTGGTGCATGGTTTTGAAACCGCAGACAGAAAAAAAATCACATCCATATTAACATTTTTATAACCCCCGGGGCTGTCGTTTTGGTCAAAAAATGAAAATTCTAAAAGTTCCGTTTTTTCTGCTTTAAACTCTAGGTACACATCCAAAATGTATTACTGAGTTGAAAGAAGTGGATTCTGGTGCATGGTTTTGAAACCGCAGTCAGAAAAAAAATCACAACCATATCAACATGTTTATAACCCCTGGGGCTGTCGTTTTGGTCAAAAAATGAAAATTCTAAAAGTTCATGTTTTTCTGCTTTAAACTCTAGGTACACATCCAAAATGTATTACTGAGTTGAAAGAAGTGGATTCTGGTGCATGGTTTTGAAACCGCAGTCAGAAAAAAAATCACAACCATATCAACATGTTTATAACCCCCGGGGCTGTCGTTTTGGTCAAAAAATGAAAATTCTAAAAGTTCAGTTTTTTCTGCTTTAAACTCTAGGTACACATCCAAAATGTATTACTGAGTTGAAAGAAGTGGATTCTGGTGCATGGTTTTGAAACCGCAGTCAGAAAAAAAATCACAACCATATCAACATGTTTATTACCCCCGGGGCTGTCGTTTGAAAATTCTAAAAGTTCTGTTTTTTCTGCTTTAAACTCTAGGTACACATCCAAAATGTATTACTGAGTTGAAAGAAGTGGATTCTGGTGCATAGTTTTGAAACCGCAGTCAGAAAAAAAATCACAACCATATCAACATGTTAATAACCCCCGGGGCTGTCGTTTTGGTCAAAAAATGAAAATTCTAAAAGTTCCGTTTTTTCTGCATTAAACTCTAGGTACACATCCAAAATGTATTACTGAGTTGAAAGAAGTGGATTCTGGTGCATGGTTTTGAAACCGCAGTCAGAAAAAAAATCACAACCATATCAACATGTTTATAACCCCCGGGGCTGTCGTTTTGGTCAAAAAATTTAAATTCTAAAAGTTCCGTTTTTTCTGCTTTAAACTCTAGGTACACATCCAAAATGTATTACTGAGTTTAAAGAAGTGGATTCTGGTGCATGGTTTTGAAACCGCAGTCAGAAAAAAAATCACAACCATATCAACATGTTAATAACCCCCGGGGCTGTCGTTTTGGTAAAAAAAATGAAAATTCTAAATGTTCTGTTTTTTTCTGCTTTAAACTCTAGGTACACATCCAAAATGTATTACTGAGTTGAAAGAAGTGGATTCTGGTGCATGGTTTTGAAACCGCAGTCAGAAAAAAAATCACAACCACATCAACCTGTTTATAACCCCCGGGGCTGTCGTTTTGGTCAAAAAATGAAAATTCTAAAAGTTCCGTTTTTTTCTGCTTTAAACTCTAGGTACACATCCAAAATGTATTACTGAGTTGAAAGAAGTGGATTCTGGTGCATGGTTTTGAAACCGCAGACAGAAAAAAAATCACAACCATATCAACATGTTTATAACCCCCGGGGCTGTCATTTTGGTCAAAAAATGAAAATTCTAAAAGTTCCGTTTTTTCTGCTTTAAACTCTAGGTACACATCCAAAATGTATTACTGAGTTGAAAGAAGTGGATTCTGGTGCATGGTTTTGAAACCGCAGTCAGAAAAAAAATCACAACCATATCAACATGTTTATAACCCCCGGGGCTGTCGTTTTGGTCAAAAAATGAAAATTCTAAAAGTTCATGTTTTTCTGCTTTAAACTCTAAGTACACATCCAAAATGTATTACTGAGTTGAAAGAAGTGGATTCTGGTGCATGGTTTTGAAACCGCAGTCAGAAAAAAAATCACATCCATATCAACATTTTTATAACCCCCGGGGCTGTCGTTTTGGTCAAAAAATGAAAATTCTAAAAGTTCCGTTTTTTCTGCTTTAAACTCTAGGTACACATCCAAAATGTATTACTGAGTTGAAAGAAGTGGATTCTGGTGCATGGTTTTGAAACCGCAGTCAGAAAAAAAATCACAACCATATCAACCTGTTTATAACCCCCGGGGCTGTCGTTTTGGTCAAAAAATGAAAATTCTAAAAGTTCCGTTTTTTCTGCTTTAAACTCTAGGTACACATCCAAAATGTATTACTGAGTCGAAAGAAGTGGATTCTGGTGCATGGTTTTGAAACCGCAGTCAGAAAAAAAATCACAACCATATCAACATGTTTATAACCCCCGGGGCTGTCGTTTTGGTCAAAAAATGAAAATTCTAAAAGTTCCGTTTTTTCTGCTTTAAACTCTAGGTACACATCCAAAATGTATTACTGAGTCGAAAGAAGTGGATTCTGGTGCATGGTTTTGAAACCGCAGTCAGAAAAAAAAATCACAACCATATCAACATGTTTATAACCCCCGGGGCTGTCGTTTTGGTCAAAAAATGAAAATTCTAAAAGTTCATGTTTTTCTGCTTTAAACTCTAGGTACACATCCAAAATGTATTACTGAGTTGAAAGAAGTGGATTCTGGTGCATGGTTTTGAAACCGCAGTCAGAAAAAAAATCACAACCACATCAACCTGTTTATAACCCCCGGGGCTGTCGTTTTGGTCAAAAAATGAAAATTCTAAAAGTTCCGTTTTTTTCTGCTTTAAACTCTAGGTACACATCCAAAATGTATTACTGAGTTGAAAGAAGTGGATTCTGGTGCATGGTTTTGAAACCGCAGACAGAAAAAAAATCACAACCATATCAACATGTTTATAACCCCCGGGGCTGTCATTTTGGTCAAAAAATGAAAATTCTAAAAGTTCCGTTTTTTCTGCTTTAAACTCTAGGTACACATCCAAAATGTATTACTGAGTTGAAAGAAGTGGATTCTGGTGCATGGTTTTGAAACCGCAGTCAGAAAAAAAATCACAACCATATCAACATGTTTATAACCCCCGGGGCTGTCGTTTTGGTCAAAAAATGAAAATTCTAAAAGTTCATGTTTTTCTGCTTTAAACTCTAGGTACACATCCAAAATGTATTACTGAGTTGAAAGAAGTGGATTCTGGTGCATGGTTTTGAAACCGCAGTCAGAAAAAAAATCACATCCATATCAACATTTTTATAACCCCCGGGGCTGTCGTTTTGGTCAAAAAATGAAAATTCTAAAAGTTCCGTTTTTTCTGCTTTAAACTCTAGGTACACATCCAAAATGTATTACTGAGTTGAAAGAAGTGGATTCTGGTGCATGGTTTTGAAACCGCAGTCAGAAAAAAAATCACAACCATATCAACCTGTTTATAACCCCCGGGGCTGTCGTTTTGGTCAAAAAATGAAAATTCTAAAAGTTCCGTTTTTTCTGCTTTAAACTCTAGGTACACATCCAAAATGTATTACTGAGTCGAAAGAAGTGGATTCTGGTGCATGGTTTTGAAACCGCAGTCAGAAAAAAAATCACAACCATATCAACATGTTTATAACCCCCGGGGCTGTCGTTTTGGTCAAAAAATGAAAATTCTAAAAGTTCCGTTTTTTCTGCTTTAAACTCTAGGTACACATCCAAAATGTATTACTGAGTCGAAAGAAGTGGATTCTGGTGCATGGTTTTGAAACCGCAGTCAGAAAAAAAAATCACAACCATATCAACATGTTTATAACCCCCGGGGCTGTCGTTTTGGTCAAAAAATGAAAATTCTAAATGTTCCGTTTTTTCTGCTTTAAACTCTAGGTACACATCCAAAATGTATTACTGAGTTGAAAGAAGTGGATTCTGGTGCATGGTTTTGAAACCGCAGTCAGAAAAAAAATCACAACCATATCAACATGTTTATAACCCCCGGGGCTGTCGTTTTGGTCAAAAAATGAAAATTCTAAAAGTTCAGTTTTTTCTGCTTTAAACTCTAGGTACACATCCAAAATGTATTACTGAGTTGAAAGAAGTGGATTCTGGAGCATGGTTTTGAAACCGCAGTCAGAAAAAAAATCACAACCATATCAACATGTTTATAACCCCCGGGGCTGTCGTTTTGGTCAAAAAATGAAAATTCTAAATGTTCCATTTTTTCTGCTTTAAACTCTAGGTACACATCCAAAATGTATTACTGAGTTGAAAGAAGTGGATTCTGGAGCATGGTTTTGAAACCGCAGTCAGAAAAAAAAATCACAACCATATCAACATGTTAATAACCCCCGGGGCTGTCGTTTTGGTCAAAAAATGAAAATTCTAAAAGTTCTGTTTTTGCTGCTTTAAACTCTAGGTACACATCCAAAATGTATTACTGAGTTGAAAGAAGTGGATTCTGGTGCATGGTTTTGAAACCGCAGTCAGAAAAAAAATCACATCCATATCAACATGTTTATAACCCCCGGGGCTGTCGTTTTGGTCAAAAAATGAAAATTCTAAAAGTTCCGTTTTTTCTGCTTTAAACTCTAGGTACACATCCAAAATGTATTACTGAGTTGAAAGAAGTGGATTCTGTTGCATGGTTTTGAAACCGCAGTCAGAAAAAAAATCACAACCATATCAACATGTTTATAACCCCCGGGGCTGTCGTTTTGGTCAAAAAATGAAAATTCTAAAAGTTCCGTTTTTTCTGCATTAAACTCTAGGTACACATCCAAAATGTATTACTGAGTTTAAAGAAGTGGATTCTGGTGCATGGTTTTGAAACCGCAGTCAGAAAAAAAATCACAACCATATCAACATGTTAATAACCCCCGGGGCTGTCGTTTTGGTAAAAAAAATGAAAATTCTAAATGTTCTGTTTTTTTCTGCTTTAAACTCTAGGTACACATCCAAAATGTATTACTGAGTTGAAAGAAGTGGATTCTGGTGCATGGTTTTGAAACCGCAGTCAGAAAAAAAATCACAACCACATCAACCTGTTTATAACCCCCGGGGCTGTCGTTTTGGTCAAAAAATGAAAATTCTAAAAGTTCCGTTTTTTTCTGCTTTAAACTCTAGGTACACATCCAAAATGTATTACTGAGTTGAAAGAAGTGGATTCTGGTGCATGGTTTTGAAACCGCAGACAGAAAAAAAATCACAACCATATCAACATGTTTATAACCCCCGGGGCTGTCATTTTGGTCAAAAAATGAAAATTCTAAAAGTTCCGTTTTTTCTGCTTTAAACTCTAGGTACACATCCAAAATGTATTACTGAGTTGAAAGAAGTGGATTCTGGTGCATGGTTTTGAAACCGCAGTCAGAAAAAAAATCACAACCATATCAACATGTTTATAACCCCCGGGGCTGTCGTTTTGGTCAAAAAATGAAAATTCTAAAAGTTCATGTTTTTCTGCTTTAAACTCTAGGTACACATCCAAAATGTATTACTGAGTTGAAAGAAGTGGATTCTGGTGCATGGTTTTGAAACCGCAGTCAGAAAAAAAATCACAACCATATCAACATGTTTATAACCCCCGGGGCTGTCGTTTTGGTCAAAAAATGAAAATTCTAAAAGTTCATGTTTTTCTGCTTTAAACTCTAGGTACACATCGAAAATGTATTACTGAGTTGAAAGAAGTGGATTCTGGTGCATGGTTTTGAAACCGCAGTCAGAAAAAAAATCACATCCATATCAACATTTTTATAACCCCCGGGGCTGTCGTTTTGGTCAAAAAATGAAAATTCTAAAAGTTCCGTTTTTTCTGCTTTAAACTCTAGGTACACATCCAAAATGTATTACTGAGTTGAAAGAAGTGGATTCTGGTGCATGGTTTTGAAACCGCAGTCAGAAAAAAAATCACAACCATATCAACCTGTTTATAACCCCCGGGGCTGTCGTTTTGGTCAAAAAATGAAAATTCTAAAAGTTCCGTTTTTTCTGCTTTAAACTCTAGGTACACATCCAAAATGTATTACTGAGTTGAAAGAAGTGGATTCTGGTGCATGGTTTTGAAACCGCAGTCAGAAAAAAAATCACAACCATATCAACATGTTTATAACCCCCGGGGCTGTCGTTTTGGTCAAAAAATGAAAATTCTAAAAGTTCCGTTTTTTCTGCTTTAAACTCTAGGTACACATCCAAAATGTATTACTGAGTTGAAAGAAGTGGATTCTGGTGCATGGTTTTGAAACCGCAGTCAGAAAAAAAAATCACAACCATATCAACATGTTTATAACCCCCGGGGCTGTCGTTTTGGTAAAAAAATGAAAATTCTAAAAGTTCCGTTTTTTCTGCTTTAAACTCTAGGTACACATCCAAAATGTATTACTGAGTTGAAAGAAGTGGATTCTGGTGCATGGTTTTGAAACCGCAGTCAGAAAAAAAATCACAACCATATCATCATGTTTATAACCCCCGGGGCTGTCGTTTTGGTCAAAAAATGAAAATTCTAAAAGTTCATGTTTTTCTGCTTTAAACTCTAGGTACACATCCAAAATGTATTACTGAGTTGAAAGAAGTGGATTCTGGTGCATGGTTTTGAAACCGCAGTCAGAAAAAAAATCACATCCATATCAACATTTTTATAACCCCCGGGGCTGTCGTTTTGGTCAAAAAATGAAAATTCTAAAAGTTCCGTTTTTTCTGCTTTAAACTCTAGGTACACATCCAAAATGTATTACTGAGTTGAAAGAAGTGGATTCTGGTGCATGGTTTTGAAACCGCAGTCAGAAAAAAAATCACAACCATATCAACATGTTTATAACCCCCGGGGCTGTCGTTTTGGTCAAAAAATGAAAATTCTAAATGTTCCATTTTTTCTGCTTTAAACTCTAGGTACACATCCAAAATGTATTACTGAGTTGAAAGAAGTGGATTCTGGAGCATGGTTTTGAAACCGCAGTCAGAAAAAAAAATCACAACCATATCAACATGTTAATAACCCCCGGGGCTGTCGTTTTGGTCAAAAAATGAAAATTCTAAAAGTTCCGTTTTTGCTGCTTTAAACTCTAGGTACACATCCAAAATGTATTACTGAGTTGAAAGAAGTGGATTCTGGTGCATGGTTTTGAAACCGCAGTCAGAAAAAAAATCACATCCATATCAACATGTTTATAACCCCCGGGGCTGTCGTTTTGGTCAAAAAATGAAAATTCTAAAAGTTCCGTTTTTTCTGCTTTAAACTCTAGGTACACATCCAAAATGTATTACTGAGTTGAAAGAAGTGGATTCTGTTGCATGGTTTTGAAACCGCAGTCAGAAAAAAAATCACAACCATATCAACATGTTTATAACCCCCGGGGCTGTCGTTTTGGTCAAAAAATGAAAATTCTAAAAGTTCCGTTTTTTCTGCTTTAAACTCTAGGTACACATCCAAAATGTATTACTGAGTTGAAAGAAGTGGATTCTGGTGCATGGTTTTGAAACCGCAGTCAGAAAAAAAATCACATCCATATCAACATGTTTATAACCCCCGGGGCTGTCGTTTTGGTCAAAAAATGAAAATTCTAAAAGTTCCGTTTTTTCTGCTTTAAACTCTAGGTACACATCCAAAATGTATTACTGAGTTGAAAGAAGTGGATTCTGGTGCATGGTTTTGATACCGCAGTCAGAAAAAAAATCACAACCATATCAACATGTTTATAACCCCCGGGGCTGTCGTTTTGGTCAAAAAATGAAAATTCTAAAAGTTCCGTTTTTCTGCTTTAAACTCTAGGTACACATCCAAAATGTATTACTGAGTTGAAAGAAGTGGATTCTGGTGCATGGTTTTGAAACCGCAGTCAGAAAAAAAATCACAACCATATCAACATGTTAATAACCCCCGGGGCTGTCGTTTTGGTCAAAAAATGAAAATTCTAAAAGTTCCGTTTTTTCTGCTTTAAACTCTAGGTACACATCCAAAATGTATTACTGAGTTGAAAGAAGTGGATTCTGGTGCATGGTTTTGATACCGCAGTCAGAAAAAAAATCACAACCATATCAACATGTTTATAACCCCCGGGGCTGTCGTTTTGGTCAAAAAATGAAAATTCTAAAAGTTCCGTTTTTTCTGCTTTAAACTCTAGGTACACATCCAAAATGTATTACTGAGTTGAAAGAAGTGGATTCTGCTGCATGGTTTTGAAACCGCAGTCAGAAAAAAAATCACATCCATATCAACATGTTTATAACCCCCGGGGCTGTCGTTTTGGTCAAAAAATGAAAATTCTAAAAGTTCCGTTTTTCTGCTTTAAACTCTAGGTACACATCCAAAATGTATTACTGAGTTGAAAGAAGTGGATTCTGGTGCATGGTTTTGAAACCGCAGTCAGAAAAAAAAATCACAACCATATCAACATGTTTATAACCCCCGGGGCTGTCGTTTTGGTCAAAACATGAAAATTCTAAAAGTTCCGTTTTTTCTGCTTTAAACTCTAGGTACACATCCAAAATTTATTACTGAGTTGAAAGAAGTGGATTCTGGTGCATGGTTTTGAAACCGCAGTCAGAAAAAAAATCACAACCATATCAACATGTTTATAACCCCCGGGGCTGTCGTTTTGGTCAAAAAATGAAAATTCTAAAAGTTCCGTTTTTTCTGCTTTAAACTCTAGGTACACATCCAAAATGTATTACTGAGTTGAAAGAAATGGATTCTTGTGCATGGTTTTGAAACCGCAGTCAGAAAAAAAATCACAACCATATCAACATGTTTATAACCCCCGGGGCTGTCGTTTTGGTCAAAAAATGAAAATTCTAAAAGTTCCGTTTTTTCTGCATTAAACTCTAGGTACACATCCAAAATGTATTACTGAGTTGAAAGAAGTGGATTCTGGTGCATGGTTTTGAAACCGCAGTCAGAAAAAAAATCACAACCATATCAACATGTTAATAACCCCCGGGGCTGTCGTTTTGGTCAAAAAATGAAAATTCTAAAAGTTCAGTTTTTTCTGCTTTAAACTCTAGGTACACATCCAAAATGTATTACTGAGTTGAAAGAAGTGGATTCTGGTGCATGGTTTTGAAACCGCAGTCAGAAAAAAAATCACTACCATATCAACATGTTTATAACCCCCGGGGCTGTCGTTTTGGTCAAAAAATGAAAATTCTAAAAGTTCATGTTTTTCTGCTTTAAACTCTAGGTACACATCCAAAATGTATTACTGAGTTGAAAGAAGTGGATTCTGGTGCATGGTTTTAAAACCGCAGTCAGAAAAAAAATCACAACCATATCAACATGTTTATAACCCCCGGGGCTGTCGTTTTGGTCAAAAAATGAAAATTCTAAAAGTTCCGTTTTTGCTGCTTTAAACTCTAGGTACACATCCAAAATGTATTACTGAGTTGAAAGAAGTGGATTCTGGTGCATGGTTTTGAAACCGCAGTCAGAAAAAAAATCACATCCATATCAACATGTTTATAACCCCCGGGGCTGTCGTTTTGGTCAAAAAATGAAAATTCTAAAAGTTCCGTTTTTTCGGCTTTAAACTCTAGGTACACATCCAAAATGTATTACTGAGTTGAAAGAAGTGGATTCTGGTGCATGGTTTTGAAACCGCAGTCAGAAAAAAAATCACAACCATATCAACATGTTTATAACCCCCGGGGCTGTCGTTTTGGTCAAAAAATGAAAATTCTAAAAGTTCCGTTTTTTCTGCTTTAAACTCTAGGTACACATCCAAAATGTATTACTGAGTTGAAAGAAGTGGATTCTGTTGCATGGTTTTGAAACCGCAGTCAGAAAAAAAATCACAACCATATCAACATGTTTATAACCCCCGGGGCTGTCGTTTTGGTCAAAAAATGAAAATTCTAAAAGTTCCGTTTTTTCTGCTTTAAACTCTAGGTACACATCCAAAATGTATTACTGAGTTGAAAGAAGTGGATTCTGGTGCATGGTTTTGAAACCGCAGTCAGAAAAAAAATCACAACCATATCAACATGTTTATAACCCCCGGGGCTGTCGTTTTGGTCAAAAAATGAAAATTCTAAAAGTTCATGTTTTTCTGCTTTAAACTCTAGGTACACATCGAAAATGTATTACTGAGTTGAAAGAAGTGGATTCTGGTGCATGGTTTTGAAACCGCAGTCAGAAAAAAAATCACATCCATATCAACATTTTTATAACCCCCGGGGCTGTCGTTTTGGTCAAAAAATGAAAATTCTAAAAGTTCCGTTTTTTCTGCTTTAAACTCTAGGTACACATCCAAAATGTATTACTGAGTTGAAAGAAGTGGATTCTGGTGCATGGTTTTGAAACCGCAGTCAGAAAAAAAATCACAACCATATCAACCTGTTTATAACCCCCGGGGCTGTCGTTTTGGTCAAAAAATGAAAATTCTAAAAGTTCCGTTTTTTCTGCTTTAAACTCTAGGTACACATCCAAAATGTATTACTGAGTTGAAAGAAGTGGATTATGGTGCATGGTTTTGAAACCGCAGTCAGAAAAAAAATCACAACCATATCAACATGTTTATAACCCCCGGGGCTGTCGTTTTGGTCAAAAAATGAAAATTCTAAAAGTTCCGTTTTTTCTGCTTTAAACTCTAGGTACACATCCAAAATGTATTACTGAGTTGAAAGAAGTGGATTCTGGTGCATGGTTTTGAAACCGCAGTCAGAAAAAAAAATCACAACCATATCAACATGTTTATAACCCCCGGGGCTGTCGTTTTGGTAAAAAAATGAAAATTCTAAAAGTTCCGTTTTTTCTGCTTTAAACTCTAGGTACACATCCAAAATGTATTACTGAGTTGAAAGAAGTGGATTCTGGTGCATGGTTTTGAAACCGCAGTCAGAAAAAAAAATCACAACCATATCAACATGTTTATAACCCCCGGGGCTGTCGTTTTGGTAAAAAAATGAAAATTCTAAAAGTTCCGTTTTTTCTGCTTTAAACTCTAGGTACACATCCAAAATGTATTACTGAGTTGAAAGAAGTGGATTCTGGTGCATGGTTTTGAAACCGCAGTCAGAAAAAAAATCACAACCATATCATCATGTTTATAACCCCCGGGGCTGTCGTTTTGGTCAAAAAATGAAAATTCTAAAAGTTCATGTTTTTCTGCTTTAAACTCTAGGTACACATCCAAAATGTATTACTGAGTTGAAAGAAGTGGATTCTGGTGCATGGTTTTGAAACCGCAGTCAGAAAAAAAATCACATCCATATCAACATTTTTATAACCCCCGGGGCTGTCGTTTTGGTCAAAAAATGAAAATTCTAAAAGTTCAGTTTTTTCTGCTTTAAACTCTAGGTACACATCCAAAATGTATTACTGAGTTGAAAGAAGTGGATTCTGGTGCATGGTTTTGAAACCGCAGTCAGAAAAAAAATCACAACCATATCAACATGTTTATAACCCCCGGGGCTGTCGTTTTGGTCAAAAAATGAAAATTCTAAAAGTTCCGTTTTTTCTGCTTTAAACTCTAGGTACACATCCAAAATGTATTACTGAGTTGAAAGAAGTGGATTCTGGTGCATGGTTTTGAAACCGCAGTCAGAAAAAAAATCACAACCATATCAACATGTTTATAACCCCCGGGGCTGTCGTTTTGGTCAAAAAATGAAAATTCTAAAAGTTCAGTTTTTTCTGCTTTAAACTCTAGGTACACATCCAAAATGTATTACTGAGTTGAAAGAAGTGGATTCTGGAGCATGGTTTTGAAACCGCAGTCAGAAAAAAAATCACAACCATATCAACATGTTTATAACCCCCGGGGCTGTCGTTTTGGTCAAAAAATGAAAATTCTAAATGTTCCATTTTTTCTGCTTTAAACTCTAGGTACACATCCAAAATGTATTACTGAGTTGAAAGAAGTGGATTCTGGAGCATGGTTTTGAAACCGCAGTCAGAAAAAAAAATCACAACCATATCAACATGTTAATAACCCCCGGGGCTGTCGTTTTGGTCAAAAAATGAAAATTCTAAAAGTTCCGTTTTTGCTGCTTTAAACTCTAGGTACACATCCAAAATGTATTACTGAGTTGAAAGAAGTGGATTCTGTTGCATGGTTTTGAAACCGCAGTCAGAAAAAAAATCACAACCATATCAACATGTTTATAACCCCCGGGGCTGTCGTTTTGGTCAAAAAATGAAAATTCTAAAAGTTCCGTTTTTTCTGCTTTAAACTCTAGGTACACATCCAAAATGTATTACTGAGTTGAAAGAAGTGGATTCTGGTGCATGGTTTTGAAACCGCAGTCAGAAAAAAAATCACATCCATATCAACATGTTTATAACCCCCGGGGCTGTCGTTTTGGTCAAAAAATGAAAATTCTAAAAGTTCCGTTTTTTCTGCTTTAAACTCTAGGTACACATCCAAAATGTATTACTGAGTTGAAAGAAGTGGATTCTGGTGCATGGTTTTGATACCGCAGTCAGAAAAAAAATCACAACCATATCAACATGTTTATAACCCCCGGGGCTGTCGTTTTGGTCAAAAAATGAAAATTCTAAAAGTTCCATTTTTTCTGCTTTAAACTCTAGGTACACATCCAAAATGTATTACTGAGTTGAAAGAAGTGGATTCTGCTGCATGGTTTTGAAACCGCAGTCAGAAAAAAAAATCACAACCATATCAACATGTTTATAACCCCCGGGGCTGTCGTTTTGGTCAAAACATGAAAATTCTAAAAGTTGAAAATTCTAAAAGTTCCGTTTTTTCTGCTTTAAACTCTAGGTACACATCCAAAATGTATTACTGAGTTGAAAGAAGTGGATTCTGGTGCATGGTTTTAAAACCGCAGTCAGAAAAAAAATCACAACCATATCAACATGTTAATAACCCCCGGGGCTGTCGTTTTGGTCAAAAAATGAAAATTCTAAAAGTTCTGTTTTTTCTGCATTAAACTCTAGGTACACATCCAAAATGTATTACTGAGTTGAAAGAAGTGGATTCTGGTGCATGGTTTTGAAACCGCAGTCAGAAAAAAATCACAACCATATCAACATGTTAATAACCCCCGGGGCTGTCGTTTTGGTCAAAAAATGAAAATTCTAAAAGTTCAGTTTTTTCTGCTTGAAACTCTAGGTACACATCCAAAATGTATTACTGAGTTGAAAGAAGTGGATTCTGGTGCATGGTTTTGAAACCGCAGTCAGAAAAAAAATCACTACCATATCAACATGTTTATAACCCCCGGGGCTGTCGTTTTGGTCAAAAAATGAAAATTCTAAAAGTTCATGTTTTTCTGCTTTAAACTCTAGGTACACATCCAAAATGTATTACTGAGTTGAAAGAAGTGGATTCTGGTGCATGGTTTTGAAACCGCAGTCAGAAAAAAAATCACATCCATATCAACATGTTTATAATCCCCGGGGCTGTCGTTTTGGTCAAAAAATGAAAATTCTAAAAGTTCCTGTTTTTCTGCTTTAAACTCTAGGTACACATCCAAAATGTATTACTGAGTTGAAAGAAGTGGATTCTGGTGCATGGTTTTGAAACCGCAGTCAGAAAAAAAATCACAACCATATCAACATGTTTATAACCCCCGGGGCTGTCGTTTTGGTCAAAAAATGAAAATTCTAAAAGTTCCGTTTTTTCTGCTTTAAACTCTAGGTACACATCCAAAATGTATTACTGAGTTGAAAGAAGTGGATTCTGGTGCATGGTTTTGAAACCGCAGTCAGAAAAAAAATCACAACCATATCAACATGTTTATAACCCCCGGGGCTGTCGTTTTGGTCAAAAAATGAAAATTCTAAAAGTTCCGTTTTTTCTGCTTTAAACTCTAGGTACACATCCAAAATGTATTACTGAGTTGAAAGAAGTGGATTCTGGTGCATGGTTTTGAAACCGCAGTCAGAAAAAAAATCACAACCATATCAACATGTTTATAACCCCCGGGGCTGTCGTTTTGGTCAAAAAATGAAAATTCTAAAAGTTCCGTTTTTTCTGCTTTAAACTCTAGGTACACATCCAAAATGTATTACTGAGTTGAAAGAAGTGGATTCTGGTGCATGGTTTTGAAACCGCAGTCAGAAAAAAAATCACAACCATATCAACATGTTTATAACCCCCGGGGCTGTCGTTTTGGTCAAAAAATGAAAATTCTAAAAGTTCCGTTTTTTCTGCTTTAAACTCTAGGTACACATCCAAAATGTATTACTGAGTTGAAAGAAGTGGATTCTGGTGCATGGTTTTGAAACCGCAGTCAGAAAAAAAATCACAACCATATCAACATGTTTATAACCCCCGGGGCTGTCGTTTGAAAATTCTAAAAGTTCTGTTTTTTCTGCTTTAAACTCTAGGTACACATCCAAAATGTATTACTGAGTTGAAAGAAGTGGATTCTGGTGCATGGTTTTGAAACCGCAGTCAGAAAAAAAATCACAACCATATCAACATGTTTATAACCCCCGGGGCTGTCGTTTGAAAATTCTAAAAGTTCTGTTTTTTCTGCTTTAAACTCTAGGTACACATCCAAAATGTATTACTGAGTTGAAAGAAGTGGATTCTGGTGCATGGTTTTGAAACCGCAGTCAGAAAAAAAATCACAACCATATCAACATGTTAATAACCCCCGGGGCTGTCGTTTTGGTCAAAAAATGAAAATTCTAAAAGTTCCGTTTTTTCTGCATTAAACTCTAGGTACACATCCAAAATGTATTACTGAGTTGAAAGAAGTGGATTCTGGTGCATGGTTTTGAAACCGCAGTCAGAAAAAAAATCACAACCATATCAACATGTTTATAACCCCCGGGGCTGTCGTTTTGGTCAAAAAATTTAAATTCTAAAAGTTCCGTTTTTTCTGCTTTAAACTCTAGGTACACATCCAAAATGTATTACTGAGTTGAAAGAAGTGGATTCTGGTGCATGGTTTTGAAACCGCAGTCAGAAAAAAAATCACAACCATATCAACATGTTAATAACCCCCGGGGCTGTCGTTTTGGTAAAAAAAAATGAAAATTCTAAATGTTCTGTTTTTTTCTGCTTTAAACTCTAGGTACACATCCAAAATGTATTACTGAGTTGAAAGAAGTGGATTCTGGTGCATGGTTTTGAAACCTCAGACAGAAAAAAAATCACAACCATATCAACATGTTTATAATCCCCGGGGCTGTCATTTTGGTCAAAAAATGAAAATTCTAAAAGTTCCGTTTTTTCTGCTTTAAACTCTAGGTACACATCCAAAATGTATTACTGAGTTGGAAGAAGTGGATTCTGGTGCATGGTTTTGAAACCGCAGTCAGAAAAAAAATCACAACCATATCAACATGTTTATAACCCCCGGGGTTGTCGTGTGAAAATTCTAAAAGTTCTGTTTTTTCTGCTTTAAACTCTAGGTACACATCCAAAATGTATTACTGAGTTGAAAGAAGTGGATTCTGGTGCATGGTTTTGAAACCGCAGTCAGAAAAAAAATCACAACCATATCAACATGTTAATAACCCCCGGGGCTGTCGTTTTGGTAAAAAAAATGAAAATTCTAAATGTTCTGTTTTTTTCTGCTTTAAACTCTAGGTACACATCCAAAATGTATTACTGAGTTGAAAGAAGTGGATTCTGGTGCATGGTTTTGAAACCGCAGTCAGAAAAAAAATCACAACCACATCAACCTGTTTATAACCCCCGGGGCTGTCGTTTTGGTCAAAAAATGAAAATTCTAAAAGTTCCGTTTTTTCTACTTTAAACTCTAGGTACACATCCAAAATGTATTACTGAGTTGAAAGAAGTGGATTCTGGTGCATGGTTTTGAAACCGCAGACAGAAAAAAAATCACAACCATATCAACATGTTTATAACCCCCGGGGCTGTCATTTTGGTCAAAAAATGAAAATTCTAAAAGTTCCGTTTTTTCTGCTTTAAACTATAGGTACACATCCAAAATGTATTACTGAGTTGAAAGAAGTGGATTCTGGTGCATGGTTTTGAAACCGCAGTCAGAAAAAAAATCACAACCATATCAACATGTTTATAACCCCCGGGGCTGTCGTTTTGGTCAAAAAATGAAAATTCTAAAAGTTCATGTTTTTCTGCTTTAAACTCTAGGTACACATCCAAAATGTATTACTGAGTTGAAAGAAGTGGATTCTGGTGCATGGTTTTGAAACCGCAGTCAGAAAAAAAATCCCATCCATATCAACATTTTTATAACCCCCGGGGCTGTCGTTTTGGTCAAAAAATGAAAATTCTAAAAGTTCCGTTTTTTCTGCTTTAAACTCTAGGTACACATCCAAAATGTATTACTGAGTTGAAAGAAGTGGATTCTGGTGCATGGTTTTGAAACCGCAGTCAGAAAAAAAATCACAACCATATCAACATGTTTATTACCCCCGGGGCTGTCGTTTTGGTCAAAAAATGAAAATTCTAAAAGTTCCGTTTTTTCTGCTTTAAACTCTAGGTACACATCCAAAATGTATTACTGAGTTGAAAGAAGTGGATTCTGCTGCATGGTTTTGAAACCGCAGTCAGAAAAAAAAATCACAACCATATCAACATGTTTATAACCCCCGGGGCTGTCGTTTTGGTCAAAACATGAAAATTCTAAAAGTTGAAAATTCTAAAAGTTCCGTTTTTTCTGCTTTAAACTCTAGGTACACATCCAAAATGTATTACTGAGTTGAAAGAAGTGGATTCTGGTGCATGGTTTTAAAACCGCAGTCAGAAAAAAAATCACAACCATATCAACATGTTAATAACCCCCGGGGCTGTCGTTTTGGTCAAAAAATGAAAATTCTAAAAGTTCCGTTTTTTCTGCATTAAACTCTAGGTACACATCCAAAATGTATTACTGAGTTGAAAGAAGTGGATTCTGGTGCATGGTTTTGAAACCGCAGTCAGAAAAAAATCACAACCATATCAACATGTTAATAACCCCCGGGGCTGTCGTTTTGGTCAAAAAATGAAAATTCTAAAAGTTCAGTTTTTTCTGCTTTAAACTCTAGGTACACATCCAAAATGTATTACTGAGTTGAAAGAAGTGGATTCTGGTGCATGGTTTTGAAACCGCAGTCAGAAAAAAAATCACTACCATATCAACATGTTTATAACCCCCGGGGCTGTCGTTTTGGTCAAAAAATGAAAATTCTAAAAGTTCATGTTTTTCTGCTTTAAACTCTAGGTACACATCCAAAATGTATTACTGAGTTGAAAGAAGTGGATTCTGGTGCATGGTTTTGAAACCGCAGTCAGAAAAAAAATCACATCCATATCAACATGTTTATAATCCCCGGGGCTGTCGTTTTGGTCAAAAAATGAAAATTCTAAAAGTTCCTGTTTTTCTGCTTTAAACTCTAGGTACACATCCAAAATGTATTACTGAGTTGAAAGAAGTGGATTCTGGTGCATGGTTTTGAAACCGCAGTCAGAAAAAAAATCACAACCATATCAACATGTTTATAACCCCCGGGGCTGTCGTTTTGGTCAAAAAATGAAAATTCTAAAAGTTCCGTTTTTTCTGCTTTAAACTCTAGGTACACATCCAAAATGTATTACTGAGTTGAAAGAAGTGGATTCTGGTGCATGGTTTTGAAACCGCAGTCAGAAAAAAAATCACAACCATATCAACATGTTTATAACCCCCGGGGCTGTCGTTTTGGTCAAAAAATGAAAATTCTAAAAGTTCCGTTTTTTCTGCTTTAAACTCTAGGTACACATCCAAAATGTATTACTGAGTTGAAAGAAGTGGATTCTGGTGCATGGTTTTGAAACCGCAGTCAGAAAAAAAATCACAACCATATCAACATGTTTATAACCCCCGGGGCTGTCGTTTTGGTCAAAAAATGAAAATTCTAAAAGTTCCGTTTTTTCTGCTTTAAACTCTAGGTACACATCCAAAATGTATTACTGAGTTGAAAGAAGTGGATTCTGGTGCATGGTTTTGAAACCGCAGTCAGAAAAAAAATCACAACCATATCAACATGTTTATAACCCCCGGGGCTGTCGTTTTGGTCAAAAAATGAAAATTCTAAAAGTTCCGTTTTTTCTGCTTTAAACTCTAGGTACACATCCAAAATGTATTACTGAGTTGAAAGAAGTGGATTCTGGTGCATGGTTTTGAAACCGCAGTCAGAAAAAAAATCACTACCATATCAACATGTTTATAACCCCCGGGGCTGTCGTTTTGGTCAAAAAATGAAAATTCTAAAAGTTCATGTTTTTCTGCTTTAAACTCTAGGTACACATCCAAAATGTATTACTGAGTTGAAAGAAGTGGATTCTGGTGCATGGTTTTGAAACCGCAGTCAGAAAAAAAATCACATCCATATCAACATGTTTATAATCCCCGGGGCTGTCGTTTTGGTCAAAAAATGAAAATTCTAAAAGTTCCTGTTTTTCTGCTTTAAACTCTAGGTACACATCCAAAATGTATTACTGAGTTGAAAGAAGTGGATTCTGGTGCATGGTTTTGAAACCGCAGTCAGAAAAAAAATCACAACCATATCAACATGTTTATAACCCCCGGGGCTGTCGTTTTGGTCAAAAAATGAAAATTCTAAAAGTTCCGTTTTTTCTGCTTTAAACTCTAGGTACACATCCAAAATGTATTACTGAGTTGAAAGAAGTGGATTCTGGTGCATGGTTTTGAAACCGCAGTCAGAAAAAAAATCACAACCATATCAACATGTTTATAACCCCCGGGGCTGTCGTTTTGGTCAAAAAATGAAAATTCTAAAAGTTCCGTTTTTTCTGCTTTAAACTCTAGGTACACATCCAAAATGTATTACTGAGTTGAAAGAAGTGGATTCTGGTGCATGGTTTTGAAACCGCAGTCAGAAAAAAAATCACAACCATATCAACATGTTTATAACCCCCGGGGCTGTCGTTTTGGTCAAAAAATGAAAATTCTAAAAGTTCCGTTTTTTCTGCTTTAAACTCTAGGTACACATCCAAAATGTATTACTGAGTTGAAAGAAGTGGATTCTGGTGCATGGTTTTGAAACCGCAGTCAGAAAAAAAATCACAACCATATCAACATGTTTATAACCCCCGGGGCTGTCGTTTTGGTCAAAAAATGAAAATTCTAAAAGTTCCGTTTTTTCTGCTTTAAACTCTAGGTACACATCCAAAATGTATTACTGAGTTGAAAGAAGTGGATTCTGGTGCATGGTTTTGAAACCGCAGTCAGAAAAAAAATCACAACCATATCAACATGTTTATAACCCCCGGGGCTGTCGTTTGAAAATTCTAAAAGTTCTGTTTTTTCTGCTTTAAACTCTAGGTACACATCCAAAATGTATTACTGAGTTGAAAGAAGTGGATTCTGGTGCATGGTTTTGAAACCGCAGTCAGAAAAAAAATCACAACCATATCAACATGTTTATAACCCCCGGGGCTGTCGTTTGAAAATTCTAAAAGTTCTGTTTTTTCTGCTTTAAACTCTAGGTACACATCCAAAATGTATTACTGAGTTGAAAGAAGTGGATTCTGGTGCATGGTTTTGAAACCGCAGTCAGAAAAAAAATCACAACCATATCAACATGTTAATAACCCCCGGGGCTGTCGTTTTGGTCAAAAAATGAAAATTCTAAAAGTTCCGTTTTTTCTGCATTAAACTCTAGGTACACATCCAAAATGTATTACTGAGTTGAAAGAAGTGGATTCTGGTGCATGGTTTTGAAACCGCAGTCAGAAAAAAAATCACAACCATATCAACATGTTTATAACCCCCGGGGCTGTCGTTTTGGTCAAAAAATTTAAATTCTAAATGTTCTGTTTTTTTCTGCTTTAAACTCTAGGTACACATCCAAAATGTATTACTGAGTTGAAAGAAGTGGATTCTGGTGCATGGTTTTGAAACCTCAGACAGAAAAAAAATCACAACCATATCAACATGTTTATAATCCCCGGGGCTGTCATTTTGGTCAAAAAATGAAAATTCTAAAAGTTCCGTTTTTTCTGCTTTAAACTCTAGGTACACATCCAAAATGTATTACTGAGTTGGAAGAAGTGGATTCTGGTGCATGGTTTTGAAACCGCAGTCAGAAAAAAAATCACAACCATATCAACATGTTTATAACCCCCGGGGTTGTCGTGTGAAAATTCTAAAAGTTCTGTTTTTTCTGCTTTAAACTCTAGGTACACATCCAAAATGTATTACTGAGTTGAAAGAAGTGGATTCTGGTGCATGGTTTTGAAACCGCAGTCAGAAAAAAAATCACAACCATATCAACATGTTAATAACCCCCGGGGCTGTCGTTTTGGTCAAAAAATGAAAATTCTAAAAGTTCATGTTTTTCTGCTTTAAACTCTAGGTACACATCCAAAATGTATTACTGAGTTGAAAGAAGTGGATTCTGGTGCATGGTTTTGAAACCGCAGTCAGAAAAAAAATCACATCCATATCAACATGTTTATAATCCCCGGGGCTGTCGTTTTGGTCAAAAAATGAAAATTCTAAAAGTTCCTGTTTTTCTGCTTTAAACTCTAGGTACACATCCAAAATGTATTACTGAGTTGAAAGAAGTGGATTCTGGTGCATGGTTTTGAAACCGCAGTCAGAAAAAAAATCACAACCATATCAACATGTTTATAACCCCCGGGGCTGTCGTTTTGGTCAAAAAATGAAAATTCTAAAAGTTCCGTTTTTTCTGCTTTAAACTCTAGGTACACATCCAAAATGTATTACTGAGTTGAAAGAAGTGGATTCTGGTGCATGGTTTTGAAACCGCAGTCAGAAAAAAAATCACAACCATATCAACATGTTTATAACCCCCGGGGCTGTCGTTTTGGTCAAAAAATGAAAATTCTAAAAGTTCCGTTTTTTCTGCTTTAAACTCTAGGTACACATCCAAAATGTATTACTGAGTTGAAAGAAGTGGATTCTGGTGCATGGTTTTGAAACCGCAGTCAGAAAAAAAATCACAACCATATCAACATGTTTATAACCCCCGGGGCTGTCGTTTTGGTCAAAAAATGAAAATTCTAAAAGTTCCGTTTTTTCTGCTTTAAACTCTAGGTACACATCCAAAATGTATTACTGAGTTGAAAGAAGTGGATTCTGGTGCATGGTTTTGAAACCGCAGTCAGAAAAAAAATCACAACCATATCAACATGTTTATAACCCCCGGGGCTGTCGTTTTGGTCAAAAAATGAAAATTCTAAAAGTTCCGTTTTTTCTGCTTTAAACTCTAGGTACACATCCAAAATGTATTACTGAGTTGAAAGAAGTGGATTCTGGTGCATGGTTTTGAAACCGCAGTCAGAAAAAAAATCACAACCATATCAACATGTTTATAACCCCCGGGGCTGTCGTTTGAAAATTCTAAAAGTTCTGTTTTTTCTGCTTTAAACTCTAGGTACACATCCAAAATGTATTACTGAGTTGAAAGAAGTGGATTCTGGTGCATGGTTTTGAAACCGCAGTCAGAAAAAAAATCACAACCATATCAACATGTTTATAACCCCCGGGGCTGTCGTTTGAAAATTCTAAAAGTTCTGTTTTTTCTGCTTTAAACTCTAGGTACACATCCAAAATGTATTACTGAGTTGAAAGAAGTGGATTCTGGTGCATGGTTTTGAAACCGCAGTCAGAAAAAAAATCACAACCATATCAACATGTTAATAACCCCCGGGGCTGTCGTTTTGGTCAAAAAATGAAAATTCTAAAAGTTCCGTTTTTTCTGCATTAAACTCTAGGTACACATCCAAAATGTATTACTGAGTTGAAAGAAGTGGATTCTGGTGCATGGTTTTGAAACCGCAGTCAGAAAAAAAATCACAACCATATCAACATGTTTATAACCCCCGGGGCTGTCGTTTTGGTCAAAAAATTTAAATTCTAAAAGTTCCGTTTTTTCTGCTTTAAACTCTAGGTACACATCCAAAATGTATTACTGAGTTGAAAGAAGTGGATTCTGGTGCATGGTTTTGAAACCGCAGTCAGAAAAAAAATCACAACCATATCAACATGTTAATAACCCCCGGGGCTGTCGTTTTGGTAAAAAAAAATGAAAATTCTAAATGTTCTGTTTTTTTCTGCTTTAAACTCTAGGTACACATCCAAAATGTATTACTGAGTTGAAAGAAGTGGATTCTGGTGCATGGTTTTGAAACCTCAGACAGAAAAAAAATCACAACCATATCAACATGTTTATAATCCCCGGGGCTGTCATTTTGGTCAAAAAATGAAAATTCTAAAAGTTCCGTTTTTTCTGCTTTAAACTCTAGGTACACATCCAAAATGTATTACTGAGTTGGAAGAAGTGGATTCTGGTGCATGGTTTTGAAACCGCAGTCAGAAAAAAAATCACAACCATATCAACATGTTTATAACCCCCGGGGTTGTCGTGTGAAAATTCTAAAAGTTCTGTTTTTTCTGCTTTAAACTCTAGGTACACATCCAAAATGTATTACTGAGTTGAAAGAAGTGGATTCTGGTGCATGGTTTTGAAACCGCAGTCAGAAAAAAAATCACAACCATATCAACATGTTAATAACCCCCGGGGCTGTCGTTTTGGTAAAAAAAATGAAAATTCTAAATGTTCTGTTTTTTTCTGCTTTAAACTCTAGGTACACATCCAAAATGTATTACTGAGTTGAAAGAAGTGGATTCTGGTGCATGGTTTTGAAACCGCAGTCAGAAAAAAAATCACAACCACATCAACCTGTTTATAACCCCCGGGGCTGTCGTTTTGGTCAAAAAATGAAAATTCTAAAAGTTCCGTTTTTTCTACTTTAAACTCTAGGTACACATCCAAAATGTATTACTGAGTTGAAAGAAGTGGATTCTGGTGCATGGTTTTGAAACCGCAGACAGAAAAAAAATCACAACCATATCAACATGTTTATAACCCCCGGGGCTGTCATTTTGGTCAAAAAATGAAAATTCTAAAAGTTCCGTTTTTTCTGCTTTAAACTCTAGGTACACATCCAAAATGTATTACTGAGTTGAAAGAAGTGGATTCTGGTGCATGGTTTTGAAACCGCAGTCAGAAAAAAAATCACAACCATATCAACATGTTTATAACCCCCGGGGCTGTCGTTTTGGTCAAAAAATGAAAATTCTAAAAGTTCATGTTTTTCTGCTTTAAACTCTAGGTACACATCCAAAATGTATTACTGAGTTGAAAGAAGTGGATTCTGGTGCATGGTTTTGAAACCGCAGTCAGAAAAAAAATCCCATCCATATCAACATTTTTATAACCCCCGGGGCTGTCGTTTTGGTCAAAAAATGAAAATTCTAAAAGTTCCGTTTTTTCTGCTTTAAACTCTAGGTACACATCCAAAATGTATTACTGAGTTGAAAGAAGTGGATTCTGGTGCATGGTTTTGAAACCGCAGTCAGAAAAAAAATCACAACCATATCAACATGTTTATTACCCCCGGGGCTGTCGTTTTGGTCAAAAAATGAAAATTCTAAAAGTTCCGTTTTTTCTGCTTTAAACTCTAGGTACACATCCAAAATGTATTACTGAGTTGAAAGAAGTGGATTCTGCTGCATGGTTTTGAAACCGCAGTCAGAAAAAAAAATCACAACCATATCAACATGTTTATAACCCCCGGGGCTGTCGTTTTGGTCAAAACATGAAAATTCTAAAAGTTGAAAATTCTAAAAGTTCCGTTTTTTCTGCTTTAAACTCTAGGTACACATCCAAAATGTATTACTGAGTTGAAAGAAGTGGATTCTGGTGCATGGTTTTAAAACCGCAGTCAGAAAAAAAATCACAACCATATCAACATGTTAATAACCCCCGGGGCTGTCGTTTTGGTCAAAAAATGAAAATTCTAAAAGTTCCGTTTTTTCTGCATTAAACTCTAGGTACACATCCAAAATGTATTACTGAGTTGAAAGAAGTGGATTCTGGTGCATGGTTTTGAAACCGCAGTCAGAAAAAAATCACAACCATATCAACATGTTAATAACCCCCGGGGCTGTCGTTTTGGTCAAAAAATGAAAATTCTAAAAGTTCAGTTTTTTCTGCTTTAAACTCTAGGTACACATCCAAAATGTATTACTGAGTTGAAAGAAGTGGATTCTGGTGCATGGTTTTGAAACCGCAGTCAGAAAAAAAATCACTACCATATCAACATGTTTATAACCCCCGGGGCTGTCGTTTTGGTCAAAAAATGAAAATTCTAAAAGTTCATGTTTTTCTGCTTTAAACTCTAGGTACACATCCAAAATGTATTACTGAGTTGAAAGAAGTGGATTCTGGTGCATGGTTTTGAAACCGCAGTCAGAAAAAAAATCACATCCATATCAACATGTTTATAATCCCCGGGGCTGTCGTTTTGGTCAAAAAATGAAAATTCTAAAAGTTCCTGTTTTTCTGCTTTAAACTCTAGGTACACATCCAAAATGTATTACTGAGTTGAAAGAAGTGGATTCTGGTGCATGGTTTTGAAACCGCAGTCAGAAAAAAAATCACAACCATATCAACATGTTTATAACCCCCGGGGCTGTCGTTTTGGTCAAAAAATGAAAATTCTAAAAGTTCCGTTTTTTCTGCTTTAAACTCTAGGTACACATCCAAAATGTATTACTGAGTTGAAAGAAGTGGATTCTGGTGCATGGTTTTGAAACCGCAGTCAGAAAAAAAATCACAACCATATCAACATGTTTATAACCCCCGGGGCTGTCGTTTTGGTCAAAAAATGAAAATTCTAAAAGTTCCGTTTTTTCTGCTTTAAACTCTAGGTACACATCCAAAATGTATTACTGAGTTGAAAGAAGTGGATTCTGGTGCATGGTTTTGAAACCGCAGTCAGAAAAAAAATCACAACCATATCAACATGTTTATAACCCCCGGGGCTGTCGTTTTGGTCAAAAAATGAAAATTCTAAAAGTTCCGTTTTTTCTGCTTTAAACTCTAGGTACACATCCAAAATGTATTACTGAGTTGAAAGAAGTGGATTCTGGTGCATGGTTTTGAAACCGCAGTCAGAAAAAAAATCACAACCATATCAACATGTTTATAACCCCCGGGGCTGTCGTTTGAAAATTCTAAAAGTTCTGTTTTTTCTGCTTTAAACTCTAGGTACACATCCAAAATGTATTACTGAGTTGAAAGAAGTGGATTCTGGTGCATGGTTTTGAAACCGCAGTCAGAAAAAAAATCACAACCATATCAACATGTTTATAACCCCCGGGGCTGTCGTTTGAAAATTCTAAAAGTTCTGTTTTTTCTGCTTTAAACTCTAGGTACACATCCAAAATGTATTACTGAGTTGAAAGAAGTGGATTCTGGTGCATGGTTTTGAAACCGCAGTCAGAAAAAAAATCACAACCATATCAACATGTTAATAACCCCCGGGGCTGTCGTTTTGGTCAAAAAATGAAAATTCTAAAAGTTCCGTTTTTTCTGCATTAAACTCTAGGTACACATCCAAAATGTATTACTGAGTTGAAAGAAGTGGATTCTGGTGCATGGTTTTGAAACCGCAGTCAGAAAAAAAATCACAACCATATCAACATGTTTATAACCCCCGGGGCTGTCGTTTTGGTCAAAAAATTTAAATTCTAAATGTTCTGTTTTTTTCTGCTTTAAACTCTAGGTACACATCCAAAATGTATTACTGAGTTGAAAGAAGTGGATTCTGGTGCATGGTTTTGAAACCTCAGACAGAAAAAAAATCACAACCATATCAACATGTTTATAATCCCCGGGGCTGTCATTTTGGTCAAAAAATGAAAATTCTAAAAGTTCCGTTTTTTCTGCTTTAAACTCTAGGTACACATCCAAAATGTATTACTGAGTTGGAAGAAGTGGATTCTGGTGCATGGTTTTGAAACCGCAGTCAGAAAAAAAATCACAACCATATCAACATGTTTATAACCCCCGGGGTTGTCGTGTGAAAATTCTAAAAGTTCTGTTTTTTCTGCTTTAAACTCTAGGTACACATCCAAAATGTATTACTGAGTTGAAAGAAGTGGATTCTGGTGCATGGTTTTGAAACCGCAGTCAGAAAAAAAATCACAACCATATCAACATGTTAATAACCCCCGGGGCTGTCGTTTTGGTCAAAAAATTTAAATTCTAAAAGTTCAGTTTTTTCTGCTTTAAACTCTAGGTACACATCCAAAATGTATTACTGAGTTGAAAGAAGTGGATTCTGGTGCATGGTTTTGAAACCGCAGTCAGAAAAAAAATCACAACCATATCAACATGTTAATAACCCCCGGGGCTGTCGTTTTGGTAAAAAAAATGAAAATTCTAAATGTTCTGTTTTTTTCTGCTTTAAACTCTAGGTACACATCCAAAATGTATTACTGAGTTGAAAGAAGTGGATTCTGGTGCATGGTTTTGAAACCGCAGTCAGAAAAAAAATCACAACCACATCAACCTGTTTATAACCCCCGGGGCTGTCGTTTTGGTCAAAAAATGAAAATTCTAAAAGTTCCGTTTTTTCTGCTTTAAACTCTAGGTACACATCCAAAATGTATTACTGAGTTGAAAGAAGTGGATTCTGGTGCATGGTTTTGAAACCGCAGACAGAAAAAAAATCACAACCATATCAACATGTTTATAACCCCCGGGGCTGTCATTTTGGTCAAAAAATGAAAATTCTAAAAGTTCCGTTTTTTCTGCTTTAAACTCTAGGTACACATCCAAAATGTATTACTGAGTTGAAAGAAGTGGATTCTGGTGCATGGTTTTGAAACCGCAGTCAGAAAAAAAATCACAACCATATCAACATGTTTATAACCCCCGGGGCTGTCGTTTTGGTCAAAAAATGAAAATTCTAAAAGTTCATGTTTTTCTGCTTTAAACTCTAGGTACACATCCAAAATGTATTACTGAGTTGAAAGAAGTGGATTCTGGTGCATGGTTTTGAAACCGCAGTCAGAAAAAAAATCCCATCCATATCAACATTTTTATAACCCCCGGGGCTGTCGTTTTGGTCAAAAAATGAAAATTCTAAAAGTTCCGTTTTTTCTGCTTTAAACTCTAGGTACACATCCAAAATGTATTACTGAGTTGAAAGAAGTGGATTCTGGTGCATGGTTTTGAAACCGCAGTCAGAAAAAAAATCACAACCATATCAACATGTTTATTACCCCCGGGGCTGTCGTTTTGGTCAAAAAATGAAAATTCTAAAAGTTCCGTTTTTTCTGCTTTAAACTCTAGGTACACATCCAAAATGTATTACTGAGTTGAAAGAAGTGGATTCTGGTGCATGGTTTTGAAACCGCAGTCAGAAAAAAAAATCACAACCATATCAACATGTTTATAACCCCCGGGGCTGTCGTTTTGGTCAAAAAATGAAAATTCTAAAAGTTCCGTTTTTTCTGCTTTAAACTCTAGGTACACATCCAAAATGTATTACTGAGTTGAAAGAAGTGGATTCTGGTGCATGGTTTTGAAACCGCAGTCAGAAAAAAAAATCACAACCATATCAACATGTTTATAACCCCCGGGGCTGTCGTTTTGGTAAAAAAATGAAAATTCTAAAAGTTCCGTTTTTTCTGCTTTAAACTCTAGGTACACATCCAAAATGTATTACTGAGTTGAAAGAAGTGGATTCTGGTGCATGGTTTTGAAACCGCAGTCAGAAAAAAAATCACAACCATATCAACATGTTAATAACCCCCGGGGCTGTCGTTTTGGTCAAAAAATGAAAATTCTAAAAGTTCATGTTTTTCTGCTTTAAACTCTAGGTACACATCCAAAATGTATTACTGAGTTGAAAGAAGTGGATTCTGGTGCATGGTTTTGAAACCGCAGTCAGAAAAAAAATCACATCCATATCAACATTTTTATAACCCCCGGGGCTGTTGTTTTGGTCAAAAAATGAAAATTCTAAAAGTTCCGTTTTTTCTGCTTTAAACTCTAGGTACACATCCAAAATGTATTACTGAGTTGGAAGAAGTGGATTCTGGTGCATGGTTTTGAAACCGCAGTCAGAAAAAAAATCACATCCATATCAACATTTTTATAACCCCCGGGGCTGTCGTTTTGGTAAAAAAATGAAAATTCTAAAAGTTCTGTTTTTTCTGCTTTAAACTCTAGGTACACATCCAAAATGTATTACTGAGTTGAAAGAAGTGGATTCTGGTGCATGGTTTTGAAACCGCAGTCAGAAAAAAAATCACAACCATATCAACATGTTTATAACCCCCGGGGCTGTCGTTTGAAAATTCTAAAAGTTCCGTTTTTTCTGCATTAAACTCTAGGTACATATCCAAAATGTATTACTGAGTTGAAAGAAGTGGATTCTGGTGCATGGTTTTGAAACCGCAGTCAGAAAAAAAATCACAACCATATGAACATGTTAATAACCCCCGGGGCTGTCGTTTTGGTCAAAAAATGAAAATTCTAAAAGTTCCGTTTTTTCTGCTTTAAACTCTAGGTACACATCCAAAATGTATTACTGAGTTGAAAGAAGTGGATTCTGGTGCATGGTTTTGAAACCGCAGTCAGAAAAAAAATCACAACCATATCAACATGTTTATAACCCCCGGGGCTGTCGTTTTGGTCAAAAAATGAAAATTCTAAAAGTTCCGTTTTTTCTGCTTTAAACTCTAGGTACACATCCAAAATGTATTACTGAGTTGAAAGAAGTGGATTCTGGTGCATGGTTTTGAAACCGCAGTCAGAAAAAAAATCACAACCATATCAACATGTTAATAACCCCCGGGGCTGTCGTTTTGGTCAAAAAAGCAAGGATTATACTCACGATAATACCTTTTCTTCGGAATACTTCATGGCAGCCATTACATTGGGTTCATCCCTCTCTCCTCTCCAATTAGACAGGTAGTTTTTTCCCCTTAGGATCCAGCCCCTTCCTCTATATAATCTGGCACCTCCCTTCAGACCGTAGTCTTTGACTGTCTCCGTCCTGATCCTAGGGAAAAAACACAAACAGGGAGGGCCAACAAACTTTTGGGCTGCCATGAAGTATTCCGAAGAAAAGGTATTATCGTGAGTATAATCCTTGCTTTCTCCTTCATACTTCATGGCAGCCATTACATTGGGATGTACCAAAGCAGTAGGGTGGGTTATACTATACCTCAAGCCAAGACTTGTCTAAGGACCTCACTTCCAAAGCTTGAGCCCGCGACATCCAATGCATAATGCTTAGAGAAGGTATGCAAGGAAGACCAGGTGGCTGCTTGACAAATTTCTTTAGCTGAAACTTTGGCCTCTCTCGCCCAAGAAACCGCCATTGCCCTTGTTGAGTGAGCCTTAATGCCTTCCGGAACTTCACGACCCACTTTCTTGTAAGTGAATGCAATTACTTCCTTTAGCCACCTTGACATTGATTGCTTTGATGGAGCCAACCCTTTCTTTGCCCCCTGGGGAATCACGAATAACGCTTCTGACTTCCTGAACCCTGCCGTCCTGTGTAGATAAATCTTGATAGCTCTCAAGACATCTAGGGTATGCAATTTTTCCTCTTTCTTCGTCAGAGGATTTTGGAAAAAACAAGGCAAAATTATTTCTTGACTTAGATTAACTGAGGAAACCACCTTGGGTAGAAAAGCCGGCCTAGTTCTTAGCACTACCCGATCCGGGAAAATCTTCAAATACTGTTCTTTAATGCACAGAGCATGAATCTCTCCCACTCTTTTTGCTGAAGTTATTGCAACTAAAAATAACATCTTCCATGTTAGAAACTTTAACTTTGCTCTGTCCAACGGCTCAAACGGAGCCTCCATTAGTCCATTCAAAACCAAATTAAGATCCCACTGGGGGATTATTGACCTAACTCTAGGCCGGATCTTCCTGAGAGCCTGACAAAACCTTTTAATTAAACTATGTTCTGCTAGTTTCTTGTCTAGCAGCGCACTCAGCGCCGAAATCTGGACCTTGAGTGTCGAAGCCGACAGCCCTTTGTTAAGACCATCACAAAGAAACTGTAACACTTGAGGAATATTTGCTTTAGGAAAGGTAAACTTGCCCTTGGACCAATTTGCGAACACCCGCCATATTCTGTAATAGATCTCTGACGACACCTTCTTTCTCGCTTGGAGAAGTACTTCAATGACTTCTGGGGATAAATTCTTGTCTTTTAGTTGCCGCCGTTCAATTTCCAGGCCGCTAAATTCAATTTGTGAGGCTCTTGGCAGTAAACTGGGCCCTGCCTGAGCAGATCCTGAGTCACCGGAAGAAATACTGGACCTGCAATCGCCATGCTCTCTAACATGGGGAACCAAGCCCTCCTGGGCCAGTAGGGAAGGATAGCTATGACTTGGACCCCCTCCGTTCTGATCTTCCACAATGTCCTGTGAATGAGGGAAATTGGGGGGAACACATACCCCAGGTGAAACTCCCAACTCTGTGATAGGGCGTCCACTCCGCTCGATCCCCAGGCCGGGTACCGTGAGTAGAACTGTGGCAACTTCTTGTTGACTGCTGACGCCATGAGGTCCACCTCTGGTTGACCGAATTGCTCTACTACTTCCTGAAACACTGAGTCCTTCAGTTCCCACTCGCCAGGCACCACGCTTGTGCGGCTCAGATAGTCTGCCAGCTGATTGTCTTCCCCCAGCACATGGAGCGCTGATATGGACAACAGATTTTCCTCGGACCAGCACATGATGTTCCGCACTTCTTCTAAGAGCCCGTGACTCCGTGTACCTCCTTGTCTGTTGACATAGGAGACGGTAGTGGCGTTGTCCGAAAAAATGCGCAGATGCGCCCCTTGGACTTCTTCGCTGAAGAATTCGATTGCCTTCCACACGGCCCTTAGCTCTCTGTGATTTGAGGAGAACTCTGCCTCGTGCCGGGACCACTGACCTTGACATGTCTTGCCCAGACCATGAGCCCCCCAACCTGTAGCGCTGGCGTCTGTGGTGATCACTTTGTAACGGGGACTTGCCAGTGAAGATTTTCTTGGCACCAGCTGATCGGTCTCCCACCATCTTAGGGACTCTTTGGCTGCCTCTGAGATCTTTATCCTCCTTTCTAGTGGCACCAGTCTTCTCGAGTAACCTAGAAGGGACCACTGGAGAGGTCTCATCCTCCATCTGGCCCATGGGATTATGTCCACCGTGGATGCCATCATCCCTAAGAGACTCATTGCTGACCTGAGGGACACCCGATCCTCTTCGTAGATTCTCGAGATTAGCTGCTGGATTTTCTCGCACCTCTTTGTGGACAAGGATACTTGAAACCTCACGGTATCCACCAATACCCCCAGAAACTGGAGACTCTGCGTTGGTTCTAGACAGCTCTTCTCCCAATTTAACAGCCATCCGTGTTTTTGGAGAAACCGAATTGTGTAGTCTCTTGCTGTGACCACCTCTTCCTCCGAAGGTGCCACGATCAACAGATCGTCTAGATATGCCCATATCATGACCTTCCTTTTCCTCAGTTCTTCTATCAGGACCACCAGGACCTTGGTGAAGACCCTTGGTGACGAGGTGAGACCGAAGGGCAAACAGGTGAACTGGAAGTGATCGTGACCTACGCAGAATCTCAGATATTTCCTGTCGTCTGGGGAGATGGGAATATGGAAGTAGGCGTCTTTTAGGTCGATGGAGACCATGAAATCGTTTCTTTTTAACCCCATTAAGATTGACTTTGTAGTCTCCATGTGGAACTTTCTTTTCTTTATGCGCAAGTTTAATTTTCTTAAATCTAATATAGTTCTGTAACCTCCAGAACTCTTGCTGACTATGAAGAGACGAGAGTAAAACCCGGTTCCTTCCTCTTCCTTCGGGACCCTCACCACCGCTCCTGATGCGACGAGTCCCTTTAAACTTAAATTTAGAGCTTCCCTTTCTATCTTCGAAACTGGGATCTCTGAAACACAAAATTTCGCCATTCTTGGCTTTGACATGAACTCTAGGTGATAGCCAATCCTGACTACCTCCAGAACCCATCTGTCCCGGACGGTTTGTTCCCAGACGCGAGCAAAGCCCAACAGCCTTCCTGCTACCTGGGCTTGCTCCACCACGGGACCACCGTCACTGCTTCTGTGTGGTTCCCGAACTTTCGCCTCTTTTCTTGACGTATTGCCGAAAAAAGGCTCTGGACGTCCCCTGCGTATATCTGTCCCGGGCAGACCTACCAGGCCTGTAGGACTTGGCTTGCCTAAACGCTTGTCTGGAAGAATTTGAGAAAAATCTCCCTCTTCTGTCCTGTGGTAATCTGACTGATTTACCGCCTGACATTCTTTGAATCATCTGATCCAAACGACTGCCGAAAAGGAAAGCACCCTCATAAGGCAACGTTGCTAGCTTGTTCTTCGAATGGGAATCTGCCGCCCATGACTTAAGCCATAAGGCCCTACGGGCCACCAACCCTGATGTCAGGGATTTTGCTGCAAAATCAAGACCATCTAGGGAAGCCTCACACATATAGTCCACTGCCAGCTGCACCTGGGTAAGACTTTTACTGATTTGATCACGGGAAACCTTTTCCTGTATGTCCTCCTGCAATGCCGAACACCAAATCCTGAGTGCCCGAGACAGGGAGGCCATAGCCACACCTGATTTTAACGAGACTGAGGCAGAGATATGTAGTCTCTTTAGAGCGCTCTCCATTTTTTTATCCATAGCGTCTTTCAGTGACGCCCCATCCTCAAGAGGAATGGTAGTACGAGTCGTCACTTCTGACACTGCTGCGTCGACTTTAGGTATATTACACCACTTAATGAACTCTTCATCCTCAATGGGAAACATCTTTTGAATTCTCTTAGTCGACCCCACTCTCTTGTCGACACCCTGCCATTCTTTAGCCAGGATATCCTTCACAACCTTATGCACCGGAAAAGATCTCCCTTTTTTAGAACGATCCTCAAACAATGCGTCAAACTCGGATTTTGCAGGCTGCTTATAGTTAAGTGTCCTGTAGAGATTTTTAAGCACTGCTTCTACCAACTCCACATTAAATAGACGCTCGTCCTCCAAAACTTCGCCTGACTCAGCTGATGAGCCCCCAGACTCCTCCTTGTCCGCATCATCATGCACTGACACATCACCATCATCTTTATCAAGGCTAGTCTGGGACCTGGACCTCTTATTCCCTGCGTACTCTTCTTTGGAAATAAAGTTTTTCTTCATCCAGTCTCTCATTTCAGCCAACTGGGCAGATATATTCATACCAACATCCTTTTTTGTCAGACACTCTAAACATAGTACTGTCTCTCCCACAAAGGCTCTATCACATCCTGGACAGATTTTAGTATTCTTGGTCTTAGCCACTTTCTTTCTGGGCACTGAAGGCACACTACAAGACAAGAAAGAAAGATACTAACTACCTGACTGCAATATGGCATGCTAAAACAGCGTGTCCTCATTGAGAGGACTTACCTGGGCGGCGGTGTAACCCCCTTCTGAGAGGCATCCTCCATGGCAATAACCTGGCTTGTTTCCAAAAAAGCGCTCCTGCAGCCGACCAGCCTTGCGCCTGTAACACCGGCCAGGCGCCTTTTAATACACGCTGCCGCAGCAGCAGCCGGTGTCCCCCTCTCTGCTGCTGGCGCCAACCCGGCGTGCACTTCCGCCTAGCTGGAACGCACGCGGCCGTGACCCGCACGCCGCGTGCATCCGTCGGAAGTGCGCTCGCCACTGACGCCGTCCTGACTGCCGGGGAGACTCAGCGCTAACCAGCGCAGGAAGCCGGAGCCTGCATCCGAACGCTGGGACCACGCAGGAGCCGGCAGACAGGTGATACACACATGCAGTATGCAGGGAGGGACGCTGTGGGTTCTATAATGTCCTTGCCGCCGGCCCACGGACATATTTTAGGCTTAGGCACCGCCAGCCTGCCCGCCCAGGTCTCCGGTCGCACAACCAGCCTACCGGGTATATAAAAAATAACAAACTAAACTCTAACTGACTACCTGTCACAGACAGAAGGAGACAGGAAAAAGACTACGGTCTGAAGGGAGGTGCCAGATTATATAGAGGAAGGGGCTGGATCCTAAGGGGAAAAAACTACCTGTCTAATTGGAGAGGAGAGAGGGATGAACCCAATGTAATGGCTGCCATGAAGTATGAAGGAGAAAATGAAAATTCTAAAAGTTCTGTTTTTTTCTGCTTTAAACTCTAGGTACACATCCAAAATGTATTACTGAGTTGAAAGAAGTGGATTCTGGTGCATGGTTTTGAAACCGCAGTCAGAAAAAAAATCACAACCACATCAACCTGTTTATAACCCCCGGGGCTGTCGTTTTGGTCAAAAAATGAAAATTCTAAAAGTTCAGTTTTTTCTGCTTTAAACTCTAGGTACACATCCAAAATGTATTACTGAGTTGAAAGAAGTGGATTCTGGTGCATGGTTTTGAAACCGCAGACAGAAAAAAAATCACATCCATATCAACATTTTTATAACCCCCGGGGCTGTCGTTTTGGTCAAAAAATGAAAATTCTAAAAGTTCCGTTTTTTCTGCTTTAAACTCTAGGTACACATCCAAAATGTATTACTGAGTTGAAAGAAGTGGATTCTGGTGCATGGTTTTGAAACCGCAGTCAGAAAAAAAATCACAACCATATCAACATGTTTATAACCCCCGGGGCTGTCGTTTTGGTCAAAAAATGAAAATTCTAAAAGTTCATGTTTTTCTGCTTTAAACTCTAGGTACACATCCAAAATGTATTACTGAGTTGAAAGAAGTGGATTCTGGTGCATGGTTTTGAAACCGCAGTCAGAAAAAAAATCACATCCATATCAACATGTTTATAACCCCCGGGGCTGTCGTTTTGGTCAAAAAATGAAAATTCTAAAAGTTCCTGTTTTTCTGCTTTAAACTCTAGGTACACATCCAAAATGTATTACTGAGTTGAAAGAAGTGGATTCTGGTGCATGGTTTTGAAACCGCAGTCAGAAAAAAAATCACAACCATATCAACATGTTTATAACCCCCGGGGCTGTCGTTTTGGTCAAAAAATGAAAATTCTAAAAGTTCCGTTTTTTCTGCTTTAAACTCTAGGTACACATCCAAAATGTATTACTGAGTTGAAAGAAGTGGATTCTGGTGCATGGTTTTGAAACCGCAGTCAGAAAAAAAATCACAACCATATCAACTTGTTTATAACCCCCGGGGCTGTCGTTTTGGTCAAAAAATGAAAATTCTAAAAGTTCCGTTTTTTCTGCTTTAAACTCTAGGTACACATCCAAAATGTATTACTGAGTTGAAAGAAGTGGATTCTGGTGCATGGTTTTGAAACCGCAGTCAGAAAAAAAATCACAACCATATCAACATGTTTATAACCCCCGGGGCTGTCGTTTGAAAATTCTAAAAGTTCTGTTTTTTCTGCTTTAAACTCTAGGTACACATCCAAAATGTATTACTGAGTTGAAAGAAGTGGATTCTGGTGCATGGTTTTGAAACCGCAGTCAGAAAAAAAATCACAACCATATCAACATGTTAATAACCCCCGGGGCTGTCGTTTTGGTCAAAAAATGAAAATTCTAAAAGTTCCGTTTTTTCTGCATTAAACTCTAGGTACACATCCAAAATGTATTACTGAGTTGAAAGAAGTGGATTCTGGTGCATGGTTTTGAAACCGCAGTCAGAAAAAAAATCACAACCATATCAACATGTTAATAACCCCCGGGGCTGTCGTTTTGGTCAAAAAAATGAAAATTCTAAAAGTTCTGTTTTTTTCTGCTTTAAACTCTAGGTACACATCCAAAATGTATTACTGAGTTGAAAGAAGTGGATTCTGGTGCATGGTTTTGAAACCGCA
The DNA here is from genome assembly GCF_055691185.1 of Crinia signifera. NCBI lineage: Eukaryota > Metazoa > Chordata > Amphibia > Anura > Myobatrachidae > Crinia > Crinia signifera. Next base: position 62,452,580 of record NC_139228.1, on the reverse strand, counting down.
GTCAGAAAAAAAATCACAACCACATCAACCTGTTTATAACCCCCGGGGCTGTCGTTTTGGTCAAAAAATGAAAATTCTAAAAGTTCAGTTTTTTCTGCTTTAAACTCTAGGTACACATCCAAAATGTATTACTGAGTTGAAAGAAGTGGATTCTGGTGCATGGTTTTGAAACCGCAGTCAGAAAAAAAATCACAACCATATCAACATGTTTATAACCCCCGGGGCTGTCGTTTTGGTCAAAAAATGAAAATTCTAAAAGTTCCTGTTTTTCTGCTTTAAACTCTAGGTACACATCCAAAATGTATTACTGAGTTGAAAGAAGTGGATTCTGGTGCATGGTTTTGAAACCGCAGTCAGAAAAAAAATCACAACCATATCAACATGTTTATAACCCCCGGGGCTGTCGTTTTGGTCAAAAAATGAAAATTCTAAAAGTTCCGTTTTTTCTGCTTTAAACTCTAGGTACACATCCAAAATGTATTACTGAGTTGAAAGAAGTGGATTCTGGTGCATGGTTTTGAAACCGCAGTCAGAAAAAAAATCACAACCATATCAACTTGTTTATAACCCCCGGGGCTGTCGTTTTGGTCAAAAAATGAAAATTCTAAAAGTTCCGTTTTTTCTGCTTTAAACTCTAGGTACACATCCAAAATGTATTACTGAGTTGAAAGAAGTGGATTCTGGTGCATGGTTTTGAAACCGCAGTCAGAAAAAAAATCACAACCATATCAACATGTTTATAACCCCCGGGGCTGTCGTTTGAAAATTCTAAAAGTTCTGTTTTTTCTGCTTTAAACTCTAGGTACACATCCAAAATGTATTACTGAGTTGAAAGAAGTGGATTCTGGTGCATAGTTTTGAAACCGCAGTCAGAAAAAAAATCACAACCATATCAACATGTTAATAACCCCCGGGGCTGTCGTTTTGGTCAAAAAATGAAAATTCTAAAAGTTCCGTTTTTTCTGCATTAAACTCTAGGTACACATCCAAAATGTATTACTGAGTTGAAAGAAGTGGATTCTGGTGCATGGTTTTGAAACCGCAGTCAGAAAAAAAATCACAACCATATCAACATGTTTATAACCCCCGGGGCTGTCGTTTTGGTCAAAAAATTTAAATTCTAAAAGTTCCGTTTTTTCTGCTTTAAACTCTAGGTACACATCCAAAATGTATTACTGAGTTTAAAGAAGTGGATTCTGGTGCATGGTTTTGAAACCGCAGTCAGAAAAAAAATCACAACCATATCAACATGTTAATAACCCCCGGGGCTGTCGTTTTGGTAAAAAAAAATGAAAATTCTAAATGTTCTGTTTTTTTCTGCTTTAAACTCTAGGTACACATCCAAAATGTATTACTGAGTTGAAAGAAGTGGATTCTGGTGCATGGTTTTGAAACCGCAGTCAGAAAAAAAATCACAACCACATCAACCTGTTTATAACCCCCGGGGCTGTCGTTTTGGTCAAAAAATGAAAATTCTAAAAGTTCCGTTTTTTTCTGCTTTAAACTCTAGGTACACATCCAAAATGTATTACTGAGTTGAAAGAAGTGGATTCTGGTGCATGGTTTTGAAACCGCAGTCAGAAAAAAAATCACAACCATATCAACATGTTTATAACCCCCGGGGCTGTCGTTTTGGTCAAAAAATGAAAATTCTAAAAGTTCATGTTTTTCTGCTTTAAACTCTAGGTACACATCCAAAATGTATTACTGAGTTGAAAGAAGTGGATTCTGGTGCATGGTTTTGAAACTGCAGTCAGAAAAAAAATCACATCCATATCAACATGTTTATAACCCCCGGGGCTGTCGTTTTGGTCAAAAAATGAAAATTCTAAAAGTTCCTGTTTTTCTGCTTTAAACTCTAGGTACACATCCAAAATGTATTACTGAGTTGAAAGAAGTGGATTCTGGTGCATGGTTTTGAAACCGCAGTCAGAAAAAAAATCACAACCATATCAACATGTTTATAACCCCCGGGGCTGTCGTTTTGGTCAAAAAATGAAAATTCTAAAAGTTCCGTTTTTTCTGCTTTAAACTCTAGGTACACATCCAAAATGTATTACTGAGTTGAAAGAAGTGGATTCTGGTGCATGGTTTTGAAACCGCAGTCAGAAAAAAAATCACAACCATATCAACTTGTTTATAACCCCCGGGGCTGTCGTTTTGGTCAAAAAATGAAAATTCTAAAAGTTCCGTTTTTTCTGCTTTAAACTCTAGGTACACATCCAAAATGTATTACTGAGTTGAAAGAAGTGGATTCTGGTGCATGGTTTTGAAACCGCAGTCAGAAAAAAAATCACAACCATATCAACATGTTTATAAGCCCCGGGGCTGTCGTTTGAAAATTCTAAAAGTTCTGTTTTTTCTGCTTTAAACTCTAGGTACACATCCAAAATGTATTACTGAGTTGAAAGAAGTGGATTCTGGTGCATAGTTTTGAAACCGCAGTCAGAAAAAAAATCACAACCATATCAACATGTTAATAACCCCCGGGGCTGTCGTTTTGGTCAAAAAATGAAAATTCTAAAAGTTCCGTTTTTTCTGCATTAAACTCTAGGTACACATCCAAAATGTATTACTGAGTTGAAAGAAGTGGATTCTGGTGCATGGTTTTGAAACCGCAGTCAGAAAAAAAATCACAACCATATCAACATGTTTATAACCCCCGGGGCTGTCGTTTTGGTCAAAAAATTTAAATTCTAAAAGTTCCGTTTTTTCTGCTTTAAACTCTAGGTACACATCCAAAATGTATTACTGAGTTTAAAGAAGTGGATTCTGGTGCATGGTTTTGAAACCGCAGTCAGAAAAAAAATCACAACCATATCAACATGTTAATAACCCCCGGGGCTGTCGTTTTGGTAAAAAAAAATGAAAATTCTAAATGTTCTGTTTTTTTCTGCTTTAAACTCTAGGTACACATCCAAAATGTATTACTGAGTTGAAAGAAGTGGATTCTGGTGCATGGTTTTGAAACCGCAGTCAGAAAAAAAATCACAACCATATCAACATGTTTATAACCCCCGGGGCTGTCGTTTTGGTCAAAAAATGAAAATTCTAAAAGTTCTGTTTTTTCTGCTTTAAACTCTAGGTACACATCCAAAATGTATTACTGAGTTGAAAGAAGTGGATTCTGGTGCATGGTTTTGAAACCGCAGTCAGAAAAAAAATCACATCCATATCAACATTTTTATAACCCCCGGGGCTGTCGTTTTGGTCAAAAAATGAAAATTCTAAAAGTTCCGTTTTTTCTGCTTTAAACTCTAGGTACACATCCAAAATGTATTACTGAGTTGAAAGAAGTGGATTCTGGTGCATGGTTTTGAAACCGCAGTCAGAAAAAAAATCACAACCATATCAACCTGTTTATAACCCCCGGGGCTGTCGTTTTGGTCAAAAAATGAAAATTCTAAAAGTTCCGTTTTTTCTGCTTTAAACTCTAGGTACACATCCAAAATGTATTACTGAGTTGAAAGAAGTGGATTCTGGTGCATGGTTTTGAAACCGCAGTCAGAAAAAAAATCACAACCATATCAACATGTTTATAACCCCCGGGGCTGTCGTTTTGGTCAAAAAATGAAAATTCTAAAAGTTCCGTTTTTTCTGCTTTAAACTCTAGGTACACATCCAAAATGTATTACTGAGTTGAAAGAAGTGGATTCTGGTGCATGGTTTTGAAACCGCAGTCAGAAAAAAAATCACAACCATATCAACTTGTTTATAACCCCCGGGGCTGTCGTTTTGGTCAAAAAATGAAAATTCTAAAAGTTCAGTTTTTTCTGCTTTAAACTCTAGGTACACATCCAAAATGTATTACTGAGTTGAAAGAAGTGGATTCTGGTGCATGGTTTTGAAACCGCAGTCAGAAAAAAAATCACAACCATATCAACATGTTTATAACCCCCGGGGCTGTCGTTTGAAAATTCTAAAAGTTCTGTTTTTTCTGCTTTAAACTCTAGGTATACATCCAAATTGTATTACTGAGTTGAAAGAAGTGGATTCTGGTGCATGGTTTTGAAACCGCAGTCAGAAAAAAAATCACAACCATATCAACATGTTAATAACCCCCGGGGCTGTCGTTTTGGTCAAAAAATGAAAATTCTAAAAGTTCCGTTTTTTCTGCATTAAACTCTAGGTACACATCCAAAATGTATTACTGAGTTGAAAGAAGTGGATTCTGGTGCATGGTTTTGAAACCGCAGTCAGAAAAAAAATCACAACCATATCAACATGTTAATAACCCCCGGGGCTGTCGTTTTGGTCAAAAAAATGAAAATTCTAAAAGTTCTGTTTTTTTCTGCTTTAAACTCTAGGTACACATCCAAAATGTATTACTGAGTTGAAAGAAGTGGATTCTGGTGCATGGTTTTGAAACCGCAGTCAGAAAAAAAATCACAACCACATCAACCTGTTTATAACCCCCGGGGCTGTCGTTTTGGTCAAAAAATGAAAATTCTAAAAGTTCATGTTTTTCTGCTTTAAACTCTAGGTACACATCCAAAATGTATTACTGAGTTGAAAGAAGTGGATTCTGGTGCATGGTTTTGAAACCGCAGTCAGAAAAAAAATCACATCCATATCAACATGTTTATAACCCCCGGGGCTGTCGTTTTGGTCAAAAAATGAAAATTCTAAAAGTTCCTGTTTTTCTGCTTTAAACTCTAGGTACACATCCAAAATGTATTACTGAGTTGAAAGAAGTGGATTCTGGTGCATGGTTTTGAAACCGCAGTCAGAAAAAAAATCACAACCATATCAACATGTTTATAACCCCCGGGGCTGTCGTTTTGGTCAAAAAATGAAAATTCTAAAAGTTCCGTTTTTTCTGCTTTAAACTCTAGGTACACATCCAAAATGTATTACTGAGTTGAAAGAAGTGGATTCTGGTGCATGGTTTTGAAACCGCAGTCAGAAAAAAAATCACAACCATATCAACTTGTTTATAACCCCCGGGGCTGTCGTTTTGGTCAAAAAATGAAAATTCTAAAAGTTCCGTTTTTTCTGCTTTAAACTCTAGGTACACATCCAAAATGTATTACTGAGTTGAAAGAAGTGGATTCTGGTGCATGGTTTTGAAACCGCAGTCAGAAAAAAAATCACAACCATATCAACATGTTTATAACCCCCGGGGCTGTCGTTTGAAAATTCTAAAAGTTCTGTTTTTTCTGCTTTAAACTCTAGGTACACATCCAAAATGTATTACTGAGTTGAAAGAAGTGGATTCTGGTGCATAGTTTTGAAACCGCAGTCAGAAAAAAAATCACAACCATATCAACATGTTAATAACCCCCGGGGCTGTCGTTTTGGTCAAAAAATGAAAATTCTAAAAGTTCCGTTTTTTCTGCATTAAACTCTAGGTACACATCCAAAATGTATTACTGAGTTGAAAGAAGTGGATTCTGGTGCATGGTTTTGAAACCGCAGTCAGAAAAAAAATCACAACCATATCAACATGTTTATAACCCCCGGGGCTGTCGTTTTGGTCAAAAAATTTAAATTCTAAAAGTTCCGTTTTTTCTGCTTTAAACTCTAGGTACACATCCAAAATGTATTACTGAGTTTAAAGAAGTGGATTCTGGTGCATGGTTTTGAAACCGCAGTCAGAAAAAAAATCACAACCATATCAACATGTTAATAACCCCCGGGGCTGTCGTTTTGGTAAAAAAAAATGAAAATTCTAAATGTTCTGTTTTTTTCTGCTTTAAACTCTAGGTACACATCCAAAATGTATTACTGAGTTGAAAGAAGTGGATTCTGGTGCATGGTTTTGAAACCGCAGTCAGAAAAAAAATCACAACCACATCAACCTGTTTATAACCCCCGGGGCTGTCGTTTTGGTCAAAAAATGAAAATTCTAAAAGTTCAGTTTTTTTCTGCTTTAAACTCTAGGTACACATCCAAAATGTATTACTGAGTTGAAAGAAGTGGATTCTGGTGCATGGTTTTGAAACCGCAGACAGAAAAAAAATCACAACCATATCAACATGTTTATAACCCCCGGGGCTGTCATTTTGGTCAAAAAATGAAAATTCTAAAAGTTCCGTTTTTTCTGCTTTAAACTCTAGGTACACATCCAAAATGTATTACTGAGTTGAAAGAAGTGGATTCTGGTGCATGGTTTTGAAACCGCAGTCAGAAAAAAAATCACAACCATATCAACATGTTTATAACCCCCGGGGCTGTCGTTTTGGTCAAAAAATGAAAATTCTAAAAGTTCTGTTTTTTCTGCTTTAAACTCTAGGTACACATCCAAAATGTATTACTGAGTTGAAAGAAGTGGATTCTGGTGCATGGTTTTGAAACCGCAGTCAGAAAAAAAATCACATCCATATCAACATTTTTATAACCCCCGGGGCTGTCGTTTTGGTCAAAAAATGAAAATTCTAAAAGTTCCGTTTTTTCTGCTTTAAACTCTAGGTACACATCCAAAATGTATTACTGAGTTGAAAGAAGTGGATTCTGGTGCATGGTTTTGAAACCGCAGTCAGAAAAAAAATCACAACCATATCAACATGTTAATAACCCCCGGGGCTGTCGTTTTGGTCAAAAAAATGAAAATTCTAAAAGTTCTGTTTTTTTCTGCTTTAAACTCTAGGTACACATCCAAAATGTATTACTGAGTTGAAAGAAGTGGATTCTGGTGCATGGTTTTGAAACCGCAGTCAGAAAAAAAATCACAACCACATCAACCTGTTTATAACCCCCGGGGCTGTCGTTTTGGTCAAAAAATGAAAATTCTAAAAGTTCCGTTTTTTCTGCTTTAAACTCTAGGTACACATCCAAAATGTATTACTGAGTTGAAAGAAGTGGATTCTGGTGCATGGTTTTGAAACCGCAGACAGAAAAAAAATCACATCCATATCAACATTTTTATAACCCCCGGGGCTGTCGTTTTGGTCAAAAAATGAAAATTCTAAAAGTTCCGTTTTTTCTGCTTTAAACTCTAGGTACACATCCAAAATGTATTACTGAGTTGAAAGAAGTGGATTCTGGTGCATGGTTTTGAAACCGCAGTCAGAAAAAAAATCACAACCATATCAACATGTTTATAACCCCCGGGGCTGTCGTTTTGGTCAAAAAATGAAAATTCTAAAAGTTCCTGTTTTTCTGCTTTAAACTCTAGGTACACATCCAAAATGTATTACTGAGTTGAAAGAAGTGGATTCTGGTGCATGGTTTTGAAACCGCAGTCAGAAAAAAAATCACAACCATATCAACATGTTTATAACCCCCGGGGCTGTCGTTTTGGTCAAAAAATGAAAATTCTAAAAGTTCCGTTTTTTCTGCTTTAAACTCTAGGTACACATCCAAAATGTATTACTGAGTTGAAAGAAGTGGATTCTGGTGCATGGTTTTGAAACCGCAGTCAGAAAAAAAATCACAACCATATCAACTTGTTTATAACCCCCGGGGCTGTCGTTTTGGTCAAAAAATGAAAATTCTAAAAGTTCCGTTTTTTCTGCTTTAAACTCTAGGTACACATCCAAAATGTATTACTGAGTTGAAAGAAGTGGATTCTGGTGCATGGTTTTGAAACCGCAGTCAGAAAAAAAATCACAACCATATCAACATGTTTATAAGCCCCGGGGCTGTCGTTTGAAAATTCTAAAAGTTCTGTTTTTTCTGCTTTAAACTCTAGGTACACATCCAAAATGTATTACTGAGTTGAAAGAAGTGGATTCTGGTGCATAGTTTTGAAACCGCAGTCAGAAAAAAAATCACAACCATATCAACATGTTAATAACCCCCGGGGCTGTCGTTTTGGTCAAAAAATGAAAATTCTAAAAGTTCCGTTTTTTCTGCATTAAACTCTAGGTACACATCCAAAATGTATTACTGAGTTGAAAGAAGTGGATTCTGGTGCATGGTTTTGAAACCGCAGTCAGAAAAAAAATCACAACCATATCAACATGTTTATAACCCCCGGGGCTGTCGTTTTGGTCAAAAAATTTAAATTCTAAAAGTTCCGTTTTTTCTGCTTTAAACTCTAGGTACACATCCAAAATGTATTACTGAGTTTAAAGAAGTGGATTCTGGTGCATGGTTTTGAAACCGCAGTCAGAAAAAAAATCACAACCATATCAACATGTTAATAACCCCCGGGGCTGTCGTTTTGGTAAAAAAAAATGAAAATTCTAAATGTTCTGTTTTTTTCTGCTTTAAACTCTAGGTACACATCCAAAATGTATTACTGAGTTGAAAGAAGTGGATTCTGGTGCATGGTTTTGAAACCGCAGTCAGAAAAAAAATCACAACCACATCAACCTGTTTATAACCCCCGGGGCTGTCGTTTTGGTCAAAAAATGAAAATTCTAAAAGTTCCGTTTTTTTCTGCTTTAAACTCTAGGTACACATCCAAAATGTATTACTGAGTTGAAAGAAGTGGATTCTGGTGCATGGTTTTGAAACCGCAGACAGAAAAAAAATCACAACCATATCAACATGTTTATAACCCCCGGGGCTGTCATTTTGGTCAAAAAATGAAAATTCTAAAAGTTCCGTTTTTTCTGCTTTAAACTCTAGGTACACATCCAAAATGTATTACTGAGTTGAAAGAAGTGGATTCTGGTGCATGGTTTTGAAACCGCAGTCAGAAAAAAAATCACAACCATATCAACATGTTTATAACCCCCGGGGCTGTCGTTTTGGTCAAAAAATGAAAATTCTAAAAGTTCTGTTTTTTCTGCTTTAAACTCTAGGTACACATCCAAAATGTATTACTGAGTTGAAAGAAGTGGATTCTGGTGCATGGTTTTGAAACCGCAGTCAGAAAAAAAATCACAACCACATCAACCTGTTTATAACCCCCGGGGCTGTCGTTTTGGTCAAAAAATGAAAATTCTAAAAGTTCCGTTTTTTTCTGCTTTAAACTCTAGGTACACATCCAAAATGTATTACTGAGTTGAAAGAAGTGGATTCTGGTGCATGGTTTTGAAACCGCAGACAGAAAAAAAATCACAACCATATCAACATGTTTATAACCCCCGGGGCTGTCATTTTGGTCAAAAAATGAAAATTCTAAAAGTTCCGTTTTTTCTGCTTTAAACTCTAGGTACACATCCAAAATGTATTACTGAGTTGAAAGAAGTGGATTCTGGTGCATGGTTTTGAAACCGCAGTCAGAAAAAAAATCACAACCATATCAACATGTTTATAACCCCCGGGGCTGTCGTTTTGGTCAAAAAATGAAAATTCTAAAAGTTCTGTTTTTTCTGCTTTAAACTCTAGGTACACATCCAAAATGTATTACTGAGTTGAAAGAAGTGGATTCTGGTGCATGGTTTTGAAACCGCAGTCAGAAAAAAAATCACATCCATATCAACATTTTTATAACCCCCGGGGCTGTCGTTTTGGTCAAAAAATGAAAATTCTAAAAGTTCCGTTTTTTCTGCTTTAAACTCTAGGTACACATCCAAAATGTATTACTGAGTTGAAAGAAGTGGATTCTGGTGCATGGTTTTGAAACCGCAGTCAGAAAAAAAATCACAACCATATCAACCTGTTTATAACCCCCGGGGCTGTCGTTTTGGTCAAAAAATGAAAATTCTAAAAGTTCCGTTTTTTCTGCTTTAAACTCTAGGTACACATCCAAAATGTATTACTGAGTTGAAAGAAGTGGATTCTGGTGCATGGTTTTGAAACCGCAGTCAGAAAAAAAATCACAACCATATCAACATGTTTATAACCCCCGGGGCTGTCGTTTTGGTCAAAAAATGAAAATTCTAAAAGTTCCGTTTTTTCTGCTTTAAACTCTAGGTACACATCCAAAATGTATTACTGAGTTGAAAGAAGTGGATTCTGGTGCATGGTTTTGAAACCGCAGTCAGAAAAAAAAATCACAACCATATCAACATGTTTATAACCCCCGGGGCTGTCGTTTTGGTAAAAAAATAAATTCTAAAAGTTCCGTTTTTTCTGCTTTAAACTCTAGGTACACATCCAAAATGTATTACTGAGTTGAAAGAAGTGGATTCTGGTGCATGGTTTTGAAACCGCAGTCAGAAAAAAAATCACAACCATATCAACATGTTTATAACCCCCGGGGCTGTCGTTTTGGTCAAAAAATGAAAATTCTAAAAGTTCCATTTTTTCTGCTTTAAACTCTAGGTACACATCCAAAATGTATTACTGAGTTGAAAGAAGTGGATTCTGGAGCATGGTTTTGAAACCGCAGTCAGAAAAAAAATCACAACCATATCAACATGTTTATAACCCCCGGGGCTGTCGTTTTGGTCAAAAAATGAAAATTCTAAATGTTCCATTTTTTCTGCTTTAAACTCTAGGTACACATCCAAAATGTATTACTGAGTTGAAAGAAGTGGATTCTGGAGCATGGTTTTGAAACCGCAGTCAGAAAAAAAAATCACAACCATATCAACATGTTAATAACCCCCGGGGCTGTCGTTTTGGTCAAAAAATGAAAATTCTAAAAGTTCCGTTTTTGCTGCTTTAAACTCTAGGTACACATCCAAAATGTATTACTGAGTTGAAAGAAGTGGATTCTGGTGCATGGTTTTGAAACCGCAGTCAGAAAAAAAATCACATCCATATCAACATGTTTATAACCCCCGGGGCTGTCGTTTTGGTCAAAAAATGAAAATTCTAAAAGTTCCTGTTTTTCTGCTTTAAACTCTAGGTACACATCCAAAATGTATTACTGAGTTGAAAGAAGTGGATTCTGGTGCATGGTTTTGAAACCGCAGTCAGAAAAAAAATCACAACCATATCAACATGTTTATAACCCCCGGGGCTGTCGTTTTGGTCAAAAAATGAAAATTCTAAAAGTTCCGTTTTTTCTGCTTTAAACTCTAGGTACACATCCAAAATGTATTACTGAGTTGAAAGAAGTGGATTCTGGTGCATGGTTTTGAAACCGCAGTCAGAAAAAAAATCACAACCATATCAACTTGTTTATAACCCCCGGGGCTGTCGTTTTGGTCAAAAAATGAAAATTCTAAAAGTTCCGTTTTTTCTGCTTTAAACTCTAGGTACACATCCAAAATGTATTACTGAGTTGAAAGAAGTGGATTCTGGTGCATGGTTTTGAAACCGCAGTCAGAAAAAAAATCACAACCATATCAACATGTTTATAACCCCCGGGGCTGTCGTTTGAAAATTCTAAAAGTTCTGTTTTTTCTGCTTTAAACTCTAGGTACACATCCAAAATGTATTACTGAGTTGAAAGAAGTGGATTCTGGTGCATAGTTTTGAAACCGCAGTCAGAAAAAAAATCACAACCATATCAACATGTTAATAACCCCCGGGGCTGTCGTTTTGGTCAAAAAATGAAAATTCTAAAAGTTCCGTTTTTTCTGCATTAAACTCTAGGTACACATCCAAAATGTATTACTGAGTTGAAAGAAGTGGATTCTGGTGCATGGTTTTGAAACCGCAGTCAGAAAAAAAATCACAACCATATCAACATGTTTATAACCCCCGGGGCTGTCGTTTTGGTCAAAAAATTTAAATTCTAAAAGTTCCGTTTTTTCTGCTTTAAACTCTAGGTACACATCCAAAATGTATTACTGAGTTTAAAGAAGTGGATTCTGGTGCATGGTTTTGAAACCGCAGTCAGAAAAAAAATCACAACCATATCAACATGTTAATAACCCCCGGGGCTGTCGTTTTGGTAAAAAAAAATGAAAATTCTAAATGTTCTGTTTTTTTCTGCTTTAAACTCTAGGTACACATCCAAAATGTATTACTGAGTTGAAAGAAGTGGATTCTGGTGCATGGTTTTGAAACCGCAGACAGAAAAAAAATCACAACCATATCAACATGTTTATAACCCCCGGGGCTGTCGTTTTGGTCAAAAAATGAAAATTCTAAAAGTTCTGTTTTTTCTGCTTTAAACTCTAGGTACACATCCAAAATGTATTACTGAGTTGAAAGAAGTGGATTCTGGTGCATGGTTTTGAAACCGCAGTCAGAAAAAAAATCACATCCATATCAACATTTTTATAACCCCCGGGGCTGTCGTTTTGGTCAAAAAATGAAAATTCTAAAAGTTCCGTTTTTTCTGCTTTAAACTCTAGGTACACATCCAAAATGTATTACTGAGTTGAAAGAAGTGGATTCTGGTGCATGGTTTTGAAACCGCAGTCAGAAAAAAAATCACAACCATATCAACCTGTTTATAACCCCCGGGGCTGTCGTTTTGGTCAAAAAATGAAAATTCTAAAAGTTCCGTTTTTTCTGCTTTAAACTCTAGGTACACATCCAAAATGTATTACTGAGTTGAAAGAAGTGGATTCTGGTGCATGGTTTTGAAACCGCAGTCAGAAAAAAAATCACAACCATATCAACATGTTAAATAACCCCCGGGGCTGTCGTTTTGGTCAAAAAAATGAAAATTCTAAAAGTTCTGTTTTTTTCTGCTTTAAACTCTAGGTACACATCCAAAATGTATTACTGAGTTGAAAGAAGTGGATTCTGGTGCATGGTTTTGAAACCGCAGTCAGAAAAAAAATCACAACCACATCAACCTGTTTATAACCCCCGGGGCTGTCGTTTTGGTCAAAAAATGAAAATTCTAAAAGTTCAGTTTTTTCTGCTTTAAACTCTAGGTACACATCCAAAATGTATTACTGAGTTGAAAGAAGTGGATTCTGGTGCATGGTTTTGAAACCGCAGACAGAAAAAAAATCACATCCATATCAACATTTTTATAACCCCCGGGGCTGTCGTTTTGGTCAAAAAATGAAAATTCTAAAAGTTCCGTTTTTTCTGCTTTAAACTCTAGGTACACATCCAAAATGTATTACTGAGTTGAAAGAAGTGGATTCTGGTGCATGGTTTTGAAACCGCAGTCAGAAAAAAAATCACAACCATATCAACATGTTTATAACCCCCGGGGCTGTCGTTTTGGTCAAAAAATGAAAATTCTAAAAGTTCATGTTTTTCTGCTTTAAACTCTAGGTACACATCCAAAATGTATTACTGAGTTGAAAGAAGTGGATTCTGGTGCATGGTTTTGAAACCGCAGTCAGAAAAAAAATCACATCCATATCAACATGTTTATAACCCCCGGGGCTGTCGTTTTGGTCAAAAAATGAAAATTCTAAAAGTTCCTGTTTTTCTGCTTTAAACTCTAGGTACACATCCAAAATGTATTACTGAGTTGAAAGAAGTGGATTCTGGTGCATGGTTTTGAAACCGCAGTCAGAAAAAAAATCACAACCATATCAACATGTTTATAACCCCCGGGGCTGTCGTTTTGGTCAAAAAATGAAAATTCTAAAAGTTCCGTTTTTTCTGCTTTAAACTCTAGGTACACATCCAAAATGTATTACTGAGTTGAAAGAAGTGGATTCTGGTGCATGGTTTTGAAACCGCAGTCAGAAAAAAAATCACAACCATATCAACATGTTTATAACCCCCGGGGCTGTCGTTTGAAAATTCTAAAAGTTCTGTTTTTTCTGCTTTAAACTCTAGGTACACATCCAAAATGTATTACTGAGTTGAAAGAAGTGGATTCTGGTGCATAGTTTTGAAACCGCAGTCAGAAAAAAAATTACAACCATATCAACATGTTAATAACCCCCGGGGCTGTCGTTTTGGTCAAAAAATGAAAATTCTAAAAGTTCCGTTTTTTCTGCATTAAACTCTAGGTACACATCCAAAATGTATTACTGAGTTGAAAGAAGTGGATTCTGGTGCATGGTTTTGAAACCGCAGTCAGAAAAAAAATCACAACCATATCAACATGTTTATAACCCCCGGGGCTGTCGTTTTGGTCAAAAAATTTAAATTCTAAAAGTTCCGTTTTTTCTGCTTTAAACTCTAGGTACACATCCAAAATGTATTACTGAGTTTAAAGAAGTGGATTCTGGTGCATGGTTTTGAAACCGCAGTCAGAAAAAAAATCACAACCATATCAACATGTTAATAACCCCCGGGGCTGTCGTTTTGGTAAAAAAAAATGAAAATTCTAAATGTTCTGTTTTTTTCTGCTTTAAACTCTAGGTACACATCCAAAATGTATTACTGAGTTGAAAGAAGTGGATTCTGGTGCATGGTTTTGAAACCGCAGTCAGAAAAAAAATCACAACCACATCAACCTGTTTATAACCCCCGGGGCTGTCGTTTTGGTCAAAAAATGAAAATTCTAAAAGTTCCGTTTTTTCTGCTTTAAACTCTAGGTACACATCCAAAATGTATTACTGAGTTGAAAGAAGTGGATTCTGGTGCATGGTTTTGAAACCGCAGTCAGAAAAAAAATCACAACCATATCAACCTGTTTATAACCCCCGGGGCTGTCGTTTTGGTCAAAAAATGAAAATTCTAAAAGTTCCGTTTTTTCTGCTTTAAACTCTAGGTACACATCCAAAATGTATTACTGAGTTGAAAGAAGTGGATTCTGGTGCATGGTTTTGAAACCGCAGTCAGAAAAAAAATCACAACCACATCAACATGTTTATAACCCCCGGGGCTGTCGTTTTGGTCAAAAAATGAAAATTCTAAAAGTTCCGTTTTTTCTGCTTTAAACTCTAGGTACACATCCAAAATGTATTACTGAGTTGAAAGAAGTGGATTCTGGTGCATGGTTTTGAAACCGCAGTCAGAAAAAAAATCACATCCATATCAACATTTTTATAACCCCCGGGGCTGTCGTTTTGGTCAAAAAATGAAAATTCTAAAAGTTCCGTTTTTTCTGCTTTAAACTCTAGGTACACATCCAAAATGTATTACTGAGTTGAAAGAAGTGGATTCTGGTGCATGGTTTTGAAACCGCAGTCAGAAAAAAAATCACAACCATATCATCATGTTTATAACCCCCGGGACTGTCGTTTTGGTCAAAAAATGAAAATTCTAAAAGTTCATGTTTTTCTGCTTTAAACTCTAGGTACACATCCAAAATGTATTACTGAGTTGAAAGAAGTGGATTCTGGTGCATGGTTTTGAAACCGCAGTCAGAAAAAAAATCACAACCATATCATCATGTTTATAACCCCCGGGGCTGTCGTTTTGGTCAAAAAATGAAAATTCTAAAAGTTCAGTTTTTTCTGCTTTAAACTCTAGGTACACATCCAAAATGTATTACTGAGTTGAAAGAAGTGGATTCTGGTGCATGGTTTTGAAACCGCAGTCAGAAAAAAAAAATCACAACCATATCAACATGTTTATAACCCCCGGGGCTGTCGTTTTGGTCAAAAAATGAAAATTCTAAAAGTTCAGTTTTTTCTGCTTTAAATTCTAGGTACACATCCAAAATGTATTACTGAGTTGAAAGAAGTGGATTCTGGTGCATGGTTTTGAAACCGCAGTCAGAAAAAAAATCACAACCATATCAACATGTTTATAACCCCCGGGGCTGTCGTTTTGGTCAAAAAATGAAAATTCTAAAAGTTCCGTTTTTTCTGCTTTAAACTCTAGGTACACATCCAAAATGTATTACTGAGTTGAAAGAAGTGGATTCTGGTGCATGGTTTTGAAACCGCAGTCAGAAAAAAAATCACAACCATATCAACATGTTTATAACCCCCGGGGCTGTCGTTTTGGTCAAAAAATGAAAATTCTAAAAGTTCATGTTTTTCTGCTTTAAACTCTAGGTACACATCCAAAATGTATTACTGAGTTGAAAGAAGTGGATTCTGGTGCATGGTTTTGAAACCGCAGTCAGAAAAAAAAATCACATCCATATCAACATTTTTATAACCCCCGGGGCTGTCGTTTTGGTCAAAAAATGAAAATTCTAAAAGTTCATGTTTTTCTGCTTTAAACTCTAGGTACACATCCAAAATGTATTACTGAGTTGAAAGAAGTGGATTCTGGTGCATGGTTTTGAAACCGCAGTCAGAAAAAAAATCACATCCATATCAACATTTTTATAACCCCCGGGGCTGTCGTTTTGGTCAAAAAATGAAAATTCTAAAAGTTCCGTTTTTTCTGCTTTAAACTCTAGGTACACATCCAAAATGTATTACTGAGTTGAAAGAAGTGGATTCTGGTGCATGGTTTTGAAACCGCAGTCAGAAAAAAAATCACATCCATATCAACATTTTTATAACCCCCGGGGCTGTCGTTTTGGTCAAAAAATGAAAATTCTAAAAGTTCCGTTTTTTCTGCTTTAAACTCTAGGTACACATCCAAAATGTATTACGGAGTTGAAAGAAGTGGATTCTGGTGCAGGGTTTTGAAACCGCAGTCAGAAAAAAAATCACATCCATATCAACATTTTTATAACCCCCGGGGCTGTCGTTTTGGTCAAAAAATGAAAATTCTAAAAGTTCCGTTTTTTCTGCTTTAAACTCTAGGTACACATCCAAAATGTATTACTGAGTTGAAAGAAGTGGATTCTGATGCATGGTTTTGAAACCGCAGTCAGAAAAAAAAATCACAACCATATCAACATTTTTATAACCCCCGGGGCTGTCGTTTTGGTCAAAAAATGAAAATTCTAAAAGTTCCGTTTTTTCTGCTTTAAACTCTAGGTACACATCCAAAATGTATTACTGAGTTGAAAGAAGTGGATTCTGGTGCATGGTTTTGAAACCGCAGTCAGAAAAAAAAATCACAACCATATCAACATTTTTATAACCCCCGGGGCTGTCGTTTTGGTCAAAAAATGAAAATTCTAAAAGTTCCGTTTTTTCTGCTTTAAACTCTAGGTACACATCCAAAATGTATTACTGAGTTGAAAGAAGTGGATTCTGGTGCATGGTTTTGAAACCGCAGTCAGAAAAAAAAAATCACAACCATATCAACATGTTTATAACCCCCGGGGCTGTCGTTTTGGTCAAAAAATGAAAATTCTAAAAGTTCCGTTTTTTCTGCTTTAAACTCTAGGTACACATCCAAAATGTATTACTGAGTTGAAAGAAGTGGATTCTGGTGCATGGTTTTGAAACCGCAGTCAGAAAAAAAAAATCACAACCATATCAACATGTTTATAACCCCCGGGGCTGTCGTTTTGGTCAAAAAATGAAAATTCTAAAAGTTCCGTTTTTTCTGCTTTAAACTCTAGGTACACATCCAAAATGTATTACTGAGTTGAAAGAAGTGGATTCTGGTGCATGGTTTTGAAACCGCAGTCAGAAAAAAAATCACATCCATATCAACATTTTTATAACCCCCGGGGCTGTCGTTTTGGTAAAAAAAATGAAAATTCTAAAAGTTCCATTTTTTCTGCTTTAAACTCTAGGTACACATCCAAAATGTATTACTGAGTTGAAAGAAGTGGATTCTGGTGCATGGTTTTGAAACCGCAGTCAGAAAAAAAATCACAACCATATCAACATGTTAATAACCCCCGGGGCTGTCGTTTTGGTCAAAAAATGAAAATTCTAAAAGTTCCATTTTTTCTGCTTTAAACTCTAGGTACACATCCAAAATGTATTACGGAGTTGAAAGAAGTGGATTCTGGTGCATGGTTTTGAAACCGCAGTCAGAAAAAAAATCACAACCATATCAACATGTTTATAACCCCCGGGGCTGTCGTTTTGGTCAAAAAATGAAAATTCTAAAAGTTCCGTTTTTTCTGCTTTAAACTCTAGGTACACATCCAAAATGTATTACTGAGTTGAAAGAAGTGGATTCTGGTGCATGGTTTTGAAACCGCAGTCAGAAAAAAAATCACAACCATATCAACATGTTTATAACCCCCGGGGCTGTCGTTTTGGTCAAAAAATGAAAATTCTAAAAGTTCATGTTTTTCTGCTTTAAACTCTAGGTACACATCCAAAATGTATTACTGAGTTGAAAGAAGTGGATTCTGGTGCATGGTTTTGAAACCGCAGTCAGAAAAAAAATCACAACCATATCAACATGTTAATAACCCCCGGGGCTGTCGTTTTGGTCAAAAAATGAAAATTCTAAAAGTTCCATTTTTTCTGCTTTAAACTCTAGGTACACATCCAAAATGTATTACTGAGTTGAAAGAAGTGGATTCTGGTGCATGGTTTTGAAACCGCAGTCAGAAAAAAAATCACATCCATATCAACATTTTTATAACCCCCGGACCTGTTGTTTTGGTCAAAAAAAATTTAACATTTCCTGACTTCTTTAAAGGTCTTTATTAAAAGGAGTTCTCTGCAATAAGATTAATACACTTTGTAAGCAACCAAAGTAGTCTCCTCTCCTCAAAAAATAATTATTAGGAGGCTGGATTGAAAAGTAATGCCTCCATTTGAACACTTTTTTTGTACATGTTAAGTTTATCCTCTATGTAATGCACTATTAATTTTTTCAACCTAGTCCCCATCCCTTTCCACGCATGTACGCCAACGCTTGATGAGTCGGGCAAACCCATTGTCAACACCAGGACTGAACGGCAGCTTTCACCTCGTCGTCAGAGCTGAAGTGTTGACCCTTAAGGTGCTCTTTCATCTTCGGAAAGAGAGTTGCAGCACCTGCAGTTCAAGGAGGTTCTGCCCCACCCATTGTACAGCCCCGACCTTGCATCCTGCACCTTTGACCTCTTCACAAAGATGAAAAGAGCACATTAAGGGTCAACACTTCAGTTCCAACAACGAGGTGAAAGCTGCCGTTCAGTCCTGGTGTCGACAACCACTAGCTTTCTTCTCTGACGGGTTTTTCAGACTCGTCAAGCGTTGGCGCACATGCGTGGAAAGGGATGGGGACTACGTTGGAAAGTGAATAGTGCATTACATAGAGGATTAACTGAGTTCTCATGTACAACAGTAATATACTATAATATATTCAGCTAGGGTGGTCTTCAGAAGACCCAAGACCAGTAACCCTCCACCACAGCCAAGTGCCCCACAGTCACCAAATTAAAGTGGCCCATGGGGTACGTTAGCAATTCTGTAAGGGTACTCCATTTAGAAAAAACTCAGACTGACTCCCCACATCCGCCAGCAGTGCACCTATAATTATTATTATCTGTTATTTATATAGTGCACGCATATTCCGCAGTGCTGTACAGTCCCTGCCCCAGTGGAGCTTACAATCTATATTCCCTACCATATGTACACACACACACACGGATATTATAGGGGTCATATTGTTGGGAGTCAATTAACCTACCAGTATATTTTGGATTGTGGGAGGAAACCGGAGTACCCGGAGGAGACCCACGCAAACACAATGAGAACATACAAACTCCGCACAGTTAGGTCCATGGTGGGGATCGAACCCATGACCTCAATGATGTGAGGTAGTAATGCTAACCATTACACTGTCCGGGCTGCAGTTGTGTACAGGAACTTTTAAAACATTGCTATACAGTAATTGCGGGTGAGGTGTGCAGCCGCACATCACCAATAATTAAATACGGGAATATTAGACTTGTGCCAGGCGGAAATAAGGCCACGTCGTTATGCGGTGGACAAGCTCAACAGTACAAAGGCGGACAGTCAATAGGACAACCACTATTGGTTGACAGGCAAAAAGTCGACACATGAAAAAGGTCGACACAACCAAAATGTCGAAATGGAAAAACAGTGACATAAGGTTTTTTTTTTCTTACAAAAACCGACTTGTACATACTTAACCATCCCAGTGAGTATACAGAGAGAATATAATAGTGTGCCGAGTGCAATAAGGCACCGTGCCAGATGCATGGGGAGCGCAACGAGGCACCGTGCCCGAAGCATGGCAAGCACAACAAGGCACCATGCCCGAAGCATGGAGAGACATGCGAGGGGACACAATACACTAATACAGTGTCTATGTCGACCTCTTTAAATAAAAACTCATGTCGACCTTTTGCTTGTGTCGACCTTCTGAATCTTTATATTGAAAGGGAAAAAGGGGATGTGGGGATAAATCAGTGCACTGGTACAGATTTTTAGGAGATGAGGATTAGTATGTTCAGATCCACAGTGTGGTCAGAGTATAAATACAAGTTTACAAAAAACTTGTTATAATTAAAGATGTGGAGGTGCTCCCTTGAGAGTAAACACAGAGTATTTAAAGAGACGAAGAAAAAAGACTCTTTTTGTTGGGGCACTCTTAATTAAATAGTTTCTATATTTCAAAAATTAGGGTATTATGTAGAGCAAAGTCAAGGTGACACCAAAGTTCTCACATATGCAAGGATTGTCAGTACTAGTGATACGTTTATGATATGTTCTGGGATTATGACCAGAAGAAAAATGGAAGTTTAATAAGATTTACCTTTTAATTGAAAAATCTTTAAAATAAGCACTAGACATGGACACACAAACAAATAACATAAAAATATTGTGAAAAAAATGTGGTTTGTATGCTAGTTATCCCCAAGGTTTTTAATGATTTATTGGATGAGGTCCATCCGATATGTTTCAGGGAGGCACTCTCTCTGATGGATATGAGTATATTGTCCCTACACACTAGGAACAATCATGCAATATTGACCATCTGAGGGAGAAAGATGCCAGCAATAATTCACCAATTGTACATTGAAACGTTCAGTACATGGTTGTTTTTTTGAACGTGATCAGAGTTACAATTTCCCAAACTGGGATTGGATATACGTTAAATTGTGTACAATAGTGACCATGGAAGAAGTAATAGGTAGCGTATGTACACACTGCCCAATCGTCCAATCTGCTCCCAGGTCAACTGGTTAATGGATCAGAGAGAGTAATAGTGCTAGCAATACTTTTCAACAAATTAATTATCTCAGTGTTAGAAAACAAAATTCTTGAGTATAATAATTTTCACAATAAAACTTTTTTACAAAAACTTAGCGAAATATAAGTAGATCTCTGCTTGTTGGTGCTTTTGCCTCTGAGGCAATAAGCAGAGATTTTTTATGTTTTTTTGGTCTCCTCCCACAGAGAAAAGAGAAAAGAATGAGAAGTGGAGGAGTTTGATAGTGGTAGAAAAACAATTCCCCTAGGTGACAAATCAAACGCTTTATATACCTATAGTATAGAAATGAACACGATTGTTCTTAATCAGGTCTCCCTGAGTGTTACTGGTCGTGTTCATCCATACCAGTTACCACTCAATGTATTAAGTGGACCCTTTGAGGTATTGCGTGCAGTCAAACCTTTAATCCCTATTGAACCCCGTGAGGTGGCTGCTGCCCAGCTGTATATACCTATAACAATGTTAGGGGTACAGTGATTTCCTGCAGTGGGGTCACCCCCTCTGTGTACTCAACAGGCCCAAATTTTGTTAGCTTCCGCTAGCATATAATAATGCTGGGGGGCTTTCAGGTATTGCGGGTGAGCGGACCTCGAAATTTGGCCTAGGGGTTTTAGAAGGGATGGAGGGAGGGTGGCTGCTGCCCAGCTATGTATACCTACAACAGTATTCCGGGGAACATTGGTTTCCTGCAGAGGGGTCACCTCCTCTGTGTACTAAAATGCCCCAGATTTCTGTCAGCTTCCGTTAGTGTCAATTTGGCACTGAGGGGCTTAAAGGTATAGTGGGTGAGCGGACCCTCCAAAATTGTTTGTTTATTGGAAATAATAGTAGGAAAGATAGTACAGCATGTAATTTTGACAGATGAAAAGTAGAGATCAGAAATGCTGAATAAACTTTTTAACCATATATTAAAATAAGACACTGGTTCAAGCATTAGGCATCGGCGAAACGATCGTTTGTAGACTTAGAAATGCGCTATTAACAGCGCTCCGTGACACCCAGACACTTGAGGGTGTCCCGACAGCTACCTCCCACCTGACCGCTGCCGCTGACATTTGCTGCACAGGGAGCGGCGGTGAAACCCGACAGCGACACACAACTGGCACGCTGCCTGGAGGAATTCACCATAGCTCTGATACACGGGCCATCACAAGGCGCTGGATACAGATTTCTGATCCAGCCACCTGACCGAGCGACACGCTGAACCGGCAGGACCCCGCATATACACTCCCGCTGCAGCCTGGATATTATTGCTGCCTATAAACACTCCTTACAGCCCTGACGAGAGATGACAAGCAGGCTCCACGGAAATACCTTTTGACCCAGCTGCCTTTAGTCGACACGCTGATTGTGTCGACACACTGAGCCTTTGGGCTCCATAGACTTACTGCATTTTCCGCTATAGCCTTGACAAAAACTGATTTGCTAGGACGACAATATAGCCCCTGAGACATACTACATCCCTCAGCAGTCTGGTCGACACGCTGAGACAGAGTGGGCTTAGGAAGTACATTCCTGTTCCAGCCATTTCAGGACTACATATTAAAAGCAGACAGCAACATTACAGTGGCATACCCGGGCGAGGTCATAGAGCCTGATCCCCGGGGTGAAGTGTGAGGTAACATTGGTCTCCTCCTTTTTTTGTTCTCCTCTATCTTTTTTCCTATCTATACTTCCTTCCTAATACCCCCTATTCTGCGCTATTGTAATAGATTGTATTGACAGTGAGGGGAAACATACTATGCCTAATGCTTGAACCAGTGTCTTAGAGATATATATTTTAATATATGGTTAAAAAGTTTATTCAGCATTTCTGATCTCTACTTTTCATCTGTCAAAATTACATGCTGTACTATCTTTCCTACTATTATTTCCAATAAACAAACAATTTTGGAGGGTCCGCTCACCCACTATACCTTTAAGCCCCTCAGTGCCAAATTGACACTAACGGAAGCTGACAGAAATCTGGGGCATTTTAGTACACAGAGGAGGTGACCCCTCTGCAGGAAACCAATGTTCCCCGGAATACTGTTGTAGGTATACATAGCTGGGCAGCAGCCTCCCTCCCTCCATCCCTTCTAAAACCCCTAGGCCAAATTTCGAGGTCCGCTCACCCGCAATACCTGAAAGCCCCCCAGCATTATTATATGCTAGCGGAAGCTAACAAAATTTGGGCCTGTTGAGTACACAGAGGGGGTGACCCCACTGCAGGAAATCACTGTACCCCTAACATTGTTATAGGTATATACAGCTGGGCAGCAGCCACCTCAAGGGGTTCAATAGGGATTAAAGGTTTGACTGCACGCAATACCTCAAAGGGTCCACTTAATACATTGAGTGGTAACTGGTATGGATGAACACGACCAGTAACACTCAGGGAGACCTGATTAAGAACAATCGTGTTCATTTCTATACTATAGATATATAAAGCGTTTGATTTGTCACCTAGGGGAATTGTTTTTCTACCACTATCAAACTCCTCCACTTCTCATTCTTTTCTCTTTTCTCTGTGGGAGGAGACCAAAAAAACATAAAAAATCTCTGCTTATTGCCTCAGAGGCAAAAGCACCAACAAGCAGAGATCTACTTATATTTCGCTAAGTTTTTGTAAAAAAGTTTTATTGTGAAAATTATTATACTCAAGAATTTTGTTTTCTAACACTGAGATAATTAATTTGTTGAAAAGTATTGCTAGCACTATTACTCTCTCTGATCCATTAACCAGTTTACCTGGGAGCAGATTGGACGATTGGGCAGTGTGTACATACGCTACCTATTACTTCTTCCATGGTCACTATTGTACACAATTTAACGTATATCCAATCCCAGTTTGGGAAATTGTAACTCTGATCACGTTCAAAAAAACAACCATGTACTGAACGTTTCAATGTACAATTGGTGAATTATTGCTGGCATCTTTCTCCCTCAGATGGTCAATATTGCATGATTGTTCCTAGTGTGTAGGGACAATATACTCATATCCATCAGAGAGAGTGCATCCCTGAAACATATCGGATGGACCTCATCCAATAAATCATTTAAAACCTTGGGGATAACTAGCATACAAACCACATTTTTTTCACAATATTTTTATGTTATTTGTTTGTGTGTCCATGTCTAGTGCTTATTTTAAAGATTTTTCAATTAAAAGGTAAATCTTATTAAACTTCCATTTTTCTTCTGGTCATAATCCCAGAACATATCATAAACGTATCACTAGTACTGACAATCCTTGCATATGTGAGAACTTTGGTGTCACCTTGACTTTGCTCTACATAATACCCTAATTTTTGAAATATATAAACTATTTAATTAAGAGTGCCCCAACAAAAAGAGAGTCTTTTTTCTTCGTCTCTTTAAATAGACCTTCTGAATCTGCAATCTAATAAGAGAATTTTGCATTAATAAATTGCTGCTTGATAAGTGCTTGTCTTGATAAATGCTTGTCTGTGTGTAATAGTTCACAGTATCACAATTCCCAGTTCTCTGTCCATTGTGCCCACTATAAAACACTTTTGCTCTATTGCTCCCTAACTCCTCCCCCTAATGCTCTTTATGGTGATGCAAGCTTTGTTCCGGTGCCTTCAGAGCGGGTATTGTTGCAGCAGACGTTTGCAGAAAGAAGTTGCCTCTGATCCTGTGACCATTGGCGTATGTAGGTCACCGTTGCTCGGAGAATAGTTCTCTGAGCCGAATTGGTTGTCTTGGCAATGAAGATCTTTTTCATAGGATCATCTTTTATTCCAGAGATCTACATGGGCAATGACTGGGCGCTGCTGTGAGTGACGCAGCCTTAGTTCCTGGATTAGCGCTCACAGGATGCAGATTATTCATATAGGAGGTGACGAAGTGCAAATCCTGAAGAAATGCAACATTTAGGCCGTTAGAAAATATTGATGCATTATTTTATTTTTTTACAAACAAAATGTTTCCATGGTGTTCCAGATAGTGTTCATTCTAGAACCCTGCACCTCTTACCTGCCTGGGCTGTCGCTGGCTTCCTCGGTGCTTCTAGCACACTCTGGCCTGTATCTCTGTACAGAGATATAGACAAGTTGTGCAAGAAGTGAGAGAGCAGAGTGATACCCCAGGCACGAAAAGCGAACTGCCCAGGTATATATATATATATATATATATATATATATATAGTGTGTGGTGCACCTACAGCGCTATCACTTACTAAGTGTTTACCAGTAGTTAACAGTTTTAGATGGTGATTACAATATCAGACTTTACATAAGTCAAAAAGCATAAGTGAAAAACACTCCAGAAATTTAAACTGTGTCGTCGGAGGTCATCAGGTTGTCCTAATTTCCATAGGACCGAAAAAGTACATGTGAAAAAGGGGTATGACCTCTGCGCCTTCAGTGTTTTTTTCAATACAACAATCCTTCTTAAATATTATTATGTCCGTACCAGCAGAAGAATGGATATTCGCATATAGTGACGTCTTTCAAACAATGTCCCTCCTTCCCTTTTTCTCCTGTCGGCACATCTCATAGGACCATTCCAGACATGGGGAAAGTGGTAGGAAGGATTAAAGTGATTATGTGACTTTAATTTTTCTCTCAAAAGTGCTTTGTGCGTGAAAAATATATAGATAGGTGAGCTACGCCACCTTGTGGTGTAGGTTAAAAAATACACGTGAACACCTTGTGAAAAAAAAATTAATTAATAAGATGGTTTTTAAAGGTATAATTCTTAAAAACAGACTCACACTCGAGATATATTTGTCCTGGTGTTATTTCCAGCGAGTGTCCTCCAGGAGCCTTAAAATCAAAGAGGTCTCCCAGAAAGGGAAGAACACATAGCGTAATATTGCGGTTTAAAAAAAAAATACATTTATTCAAAAGCGGTAGTTAAAAGTACGTGAAAACAGTAACAAAAGGCCCCGTACATTGGCAAAAGAATAAATAGCTTATCTGGTATTTGGTGCCAGTGGGGGATGGAAAGGTATTTCACCCAACCGGTTTCGTCCCTTTTCTCCTTATAATGGGACTTCCTCAGGGGTCAGAGATGAAGTGATCAGGGTGTAGGGCGATATATATATTTTGAATAATGGTGTGTGTGTGTGTGTGTGTGTGTGTGTGGGGAGGGGGGGGGGTGTCACAAATATTCATCTTGCCTCCGGGCAACTGGGACAAACTTAGGACACTGTATATACATGATCTATCTATCTAGAATGTATATATATTTTATATAAGGTTATATAGGGTTGTGTGTGTACGTATGTGTGTGTGTGGGGGGGGGGCAATATATATCTTGCCTCCGGGCAACTGGAACGAACTTACGCCACTGTTATCAGTAAATATATATAGATTATTAACTTTCTTAGGGTTGTGGTGGATTTTTTTTTGTGGTGTCTGTACTATATGTGATCATAGAGTTTATCATAAAAAATTGTAATAAAAATGAAAACCTTTAGAATAACTTTTATCAGCATTTCAGTTCAAAAGTTAAGGAGAATCTAAAGTATCTTAGATCTAGAAGTTTAAAAATATAAACAGTAAATGTATATAAAGATATCTGTGTATCCAGTTTTCCAACTTTTTTTTTTCCCTCACAGAAATAATCATAAAAACCACTCCCACTAAGCGCCCGAAGGTTAAGCCTACATCAAAGCCTTCGGGCCGGGCCAAGAGTACTGCTCCGCCGCATCCAAGTTTGACACCAGATTGGGTGGACCAGCTACTAAAGCTCATGCAAGGTGAGAAAAAGATACCTGTCACCACCACCGCCAGGCCAACCACAACAAGACCCCCGAAGCCAAAGAAAGGCGGTAAGAGCAGCGAGAAGAGAGGTAATAGAAGGAAAAGTAAACACGGTGGTGGAGATTCTAAACCAAGGTCTTCAGAAGTACATAATGGAGCGGTGCGGCTGGCGAACAGCCAGAGACCTGACTGTGGGAGGGTGGAGATCTTCATCAACGGAGAGTGGGGAACAGTTTGTGATGACTTATGGAACACCAAGGCAGCAACAGTGGTGTGCCACCAGTTAGGGTTCCCAATTGTTGTAAAAGCCGCCAAGCAAGGAGAGTTCGGGGAAGGACGGAATCTTCGCATCCTTCTCGATGATGTTGACTGCACCAGGAAGGAAAAGACCCTACTGGAATATAAACACAAGGAGATCGACAAACACAACTGTAATCACCAAGAAGATGCTGGAGAAATATGTAGCCACAAAGAACAATCAGAAAATTGATGGCTGTAAATCGGACCATAATGCTAGAATTTTTTCTGGTTGTCATGTGACCTGAAGGTACAAGAAGATCCTAGATGTAGACCAAAAATATATATTTTTTAAAAATAAACACCAATTTGAGCCATCAGAGGATGTTCCTAGGGCTTTGTGTTAATAATGACACCAGTTTCCGTCCTATAGATACACATATTTTTTTAATCAATACTCTGTAAATATATGTGACTTGGCTTTAATCCTTTTCTTAAAAGTGTACACACCTCCTAGTCAGCCAGGTTGTGGGTTGAACCAATATTCTTGAGAATGTAGACTAATAATTCACTGGAATGATCTCATTTATGGTTTAGCTGTTGATTTTTTACCCATGCACATATGGCGCCTGTGTATAGCTGGCACTCTCCATCAGTGAAAACTCCCATTCATAATACTGATGTAAATAACTTTTTAATTGGTTATTGACTTTTTACAAATGTTAATTATGTTTAATAATGTCGTTTTTACTAATTTAAAAAAATGATAAATGCACCTGTTTTGTTTTTATTCTTACCTTCTGATATCAAAAGAAGTACGCAGATCTGCACCTATTTATGAAACTGATTCAGAGGTGTTCGCACAGGCTTGAATTCGGAACGCCCAGCGATCATGTTAGCCTCCACCCCGAACCTGCGAAATCCCGCCTGGCGGATGGATTTGCTCAATTTGCGATTGGCTGTGTATGTATGCACATCCATTTGCATCCAAACTAATATGTCCAAATCCATTCTTATTCCACTCATCCACTGATTTCTCCACTGGTCCCAGGTGTTCGCAGGCACCGCATAGCCTAGAACTTACTTGGCGGCTGCGATTAAATCAGGCACGTCTGGCCTGCTGCTGATGTCAGACACCCTCCCCTAGCATGATTAAACATGCCTGCATTTTCACTGACACTCCCAGCGGCAGAGGCGGGCTGGGCCGGGGGGCAGGGTGCCATGTGCCCCCCGGGCCGCTTTATAAATTAGCGCTGCAGGGCAGTAAGGGCCGCCTGGTGGTCCAGTGAGTAGCCCTCCGGCTCCTACTGTCAGCCGTGCTGGCCGCGGCTCTTAGAAAATGGCTGCCGTCCTCCTGCACTGAGGACATGTATAAACAGTGCAGGAGGCAGGTACAAACAGGGCTGTGGGCTGGACTGTGGGCTGGATGTAGGCGGGACGAGGGAGGCCAGAGCAGACACGACGAGGAAAGAATCCTGCCTCTGACCATCATGGATGGCACCATGCTTCCGGCGGCCGGCCTGCGCGTATGTACTTAGTTCTCCATACTAGTGCTGCAGGCCTGCAGCCTCGTTGTTCTCATCCGGCGGCGGCGGCGAGATCAGCCTCACTACCGCAAGTAGTGTACTACAGTATTAGCATCTTTACAGGGGGAGAACGGGACTGAGGAGTCAGGACACCACAGGCTTCCGGAGAAGCCTGTGGTGTCTTGACTCCTCAGTCCTGTTATTATGCAAGGGGTGCAGCCTTCAGTGTCCTTATGTTATGCAGGGGGAGCAGCCTGCGGTGTCCTCCCGTTTTTATGCATTGTGAGCAGCCTGTGGTGTCCTTCTGTTTTTATGAATTGGGAGCAGCCTGTGATGTACTCCTGTTGCAATGCAGGAGAAGCAGCCATTGGTGTCCACCTGTTATGCAGGGGAGCAGCCTATGCATTATGTGTACTGGGCATTACGGCGTGTGGCATTATAATTTATGGGCATTATGTTGTTGGATTTACAGTATGTGTACTGGGCATTATTGGGGTGTGGCATTATATTTAATTGGCATTGCGGTGTTGGCATTATGTGTAATGGGCATTATGACATTGGCATTATGTGTAATGGGCACAGGGGCTGGCTGGCAACTTTCAGCCTGGGGGGCAACACAAGCAAGTGGTCCATCACCATCGCCATCGTTTCACCACCCTACCCTCTCCCCTCTAGTATGCAGCAAGGATTTAACAATCCTTCCCCACCACACACATACACCAGAAATGGGGACAGTGAGCGCCGAAGGCGCGTTGCAAAAATTTACACTATAATGCCCATTACACATAATGCCACACACCGTAATGCCCATTACACATAATGGCCCTTATTCAGATCTGATCGCAGTACAAATTTGTTCTCAAAATGGGCAAAACCATGCGCACTGCAGGTGGGCAGATGTAACGTGCAGAGAGAGCTAGAATTGTGTGAGTTCTTTTGTTTCTGTGCAGGGTAAATACTGTCTGCATTATTTTTACACTGCAATTTAGATTTCAGTTTCAACACACCCCACCCAAATTAAACTCTCTCTGTCCACGCTACATCTGCCCCACCTGCAGTGCACATGGTTTTGCCCATTTTGAGAACAAATTTGTACTGCGATCAGATCTGAATAAGGACCAAATGTCACACACCGTAATGTCCATTACAAATAAAGCCATCACTGTAATGCCCATCAAACATAATGCCAACACCGTAATGCCCATTACACATAATTCCAACACCGTAATGCGCATTAAACATAATGCAAACACCGTAATACCAATTAAATATAATGTCACACACTATAATGGGCATTACACATAATGCCAACATCGTAATGCCCAGTAAACATAATGCCACACACCGTAATACCCATTGAACATAATGCCACACTGTAATGGTAATTAAATATAATGCCACACACCGTAATGCCCATTGAACATAATGCCACACCGTAATGCCAATTAAATATGCCACACACGTAATGCCCATTACACATAATGCCAATGTCATAATGCCCATTACACATAATGCCAACACCGCAATGCCAATTAAATATAATGCCACACCCCAATAATGCCCAGTACACATACTGTAAATCCAACAACATAATGCCCATAAATTATAATGCCACACGCCGTAATGCCCAGTACACATAATGCATAGGCTGCTCCCCTGCATAACAGGTGGACACCAATGGCTGCTCCTCCTGCATTGCAACAGGAGTACATCACAGGCTGCTCCCAATTCATAAAAACAGAAGGACACCACAGGCTGCTCACAATGCATAAAAACGGGAGGACACCGCAGGCTGCTCCCCCTGCATAACATAAGGACACTGAAGGCTGCACCCCTTGCATAATAACAGGACTGAGGAGTCAAGACACCACAGGCTTCTCCGGAAGCCTGTGGTGTCCTGACTCCTCAGTCCCGTTCTCCCCCTGTAAAGATGCTAATACTGTAGTACACTACTTGCGGTAGTGAGGCTGATCTCGCCGCCGCCGCCGGATGAGAACAACGAGGCTGCAGGCCTGCAGCACTAGTATGGAGAACTAAGTACATACGCGCAGGCCGGCCGCCGGAAGCATGGTGCCATCCATGATGGTCAGAGGCAGGATTCTTTCCTCGTCGTGTCTGCTCTGGCCTCCCTCGTCCCGCCTACATCCAGCCCACAGTCCAGCCCAAAGCACTGTTTGTACCTGCCTCCTGCACTGTTTATACATGTCCTCAGTGCAGGAGGACGGCAGCCATTTTCTAAGAGCCGCGGCCAGCACGGCTGACAGTAGGAGCCGGAGGGCTACTCACTGGACCACCAGGCGGCCCTTACTGCCCTGCAGCGCTAATTTATAAAGCGGCCCGGGGGGCACATGGCACCCTGCCCCCCGGCCCAGCCCGCCTCTGAATGGGCATTACGTGTGTGGCATATTTAATTGGCATTACGGTGTGGCATTATGTTCAATGGGCATTACGGTGTGTGGCATTATATTTAATTACCATTACAGTGTGGCATTATGTTCAATGGGTATTACGGTGTGTGGCATTATGTTTAATGGGCATTACGATGTTGGCATTATGTGTAATGCCCATTATAGTGTGTGACATTATATTTAATTGGTATTACAGTGTGTGACATTATGTGTAATGCGCATTACGGTGTTGGAATTATGTGTAATGGGCATTACGGTGTTGGCATTATGTTTGATGGGCATTACAGTGATGGCTTTATTTGTAATGGACATTACGGTGTGTGACATTTGGTCCTTATTCAGATCTGATCGCAGTACAAATTTGTTCTCAAAATGGGCAAAACCATGTGCACTGCAGGTGGGGCAGATGTAGCGTGGGCAGAGAGAGTTTAATTTGGGTGGGGTTTGTTGAAACTGAAATCTAAATTGCAGTGTAAAAATAATGCAGCCAGTATTTACCCTGCACAGAAACAAAAGAACTCACACAATTCTAGCTCTCTCTGCACATGTTACATCTGCCCACCTGCAGTGCGCATGGTTTTGCCCATTTTGAGAACAAATTTGTACTGCGATCAGATCTGAATAAGGGCCATTATGTGTGTGAAGGAATGGCATTGGCGATAAAAAGTGAATTGTGACATCCTCTACTCCACAGTAATTAATGTACATTTTAGCCCTATTGTTCTCTATGTATGTCTATATTCCCCATAGCTGCGTGTATTTCCAGATCAGATCGCTCTTGCCCAAATATGGTCTGACAGGAAATAGCCAGTAAAGAACATTGCATGGATTCACCCATATGTTATGTCCACAGGGGGTGATCCAATTCCCCTGCTATCAACAGGAAGGTTGTCCACAGGGGGTGACCACCACACAACGTAATCAGCTGGGTAGTATATCTTGTGTTGACACTTCCCTGCATATCTCTGGCCACTTCCAGACTTTCTGGAACCAGACCCAGCAGGGGGGCTGCAGCAGATGGCCAGCTGGATATTACCTGGGGGGGATGTGTCTGACTCTTGGGTCCACCAATCCGAACCAAGTACCGGTCCCCTGGCAGTTTAAGCCCCGTGGGAAATTGGAAGTTTTTAAAATGACTTGTACAACTGCCAGCTCAGAATGTTAGTCACAATCCGGGGTAAAGAGGTCATACTCTGCCACTGGACCTTGTGAGCGCATCGTTTGCCTGGGGGGGGGGGGGGCATCCTACGTAAGCTCTGGTGTGGAGCATCTGGTGCTGTGTGGATTCGCACAGGTTTCTGCTGTCACTGCTGTGTGGAATAAGTGATAGTTCGTTATTTGGACTGTGATGCTACAAGGACTTTGCTACCCGGATGTTTTTATGCTACCATTTGAATCTTTTTCCTGTCTTCATCTACTTTTGTGTGCTGTGATAAAAATAAACCATATTTTGGTTTCATCTGCTCGGTGTCTGAGTGATTGAAGAACCCGTATCTTCACATTTGGCGGCAGCGACAGTGGGATCATTCAGACACCAACCTTCGAGCACCGAGTCATAGACACCCCAGGGAATGGATCCAGCACCTCTATGCTACCGATACAGCAAGAAGGATCAACTGCAGGATCTCTGCCGTACGAGGCAGATTGAGTTCGAGGCATTGGACACCAGAGCGGCATTAATGGCAAAGCTGGCACAATGGGACCAAGAACACCCTGGACCGGAGGACGATGAGGACCCCGTCCTAGAGCGGACCGAGGTGCAGGGGGCCAACAGGACAAATGCTTCAGGGGCTGTGTTGCCTGTAGGAAATGCGGATCAGATCCAGGACTTGCTGGCAGCTCTAGGACAAGGAGCCTCAGTATAGGGAGCCGCATTGGGGTTGCAGCCCTCTATACCCACTACGGCAGTATCAGTAAGGCAGACAGCCAGGTTGAGATATAATGACATCCCACCTTTTGATGATGCCGGTTCAGATATTGATACCCATTTGCAGATGTTTGAATCTGTTATGACTTTGCATGGAATTGAGGCAGCAGAGTGGCCTCGATTTCTGTTACCCAGTCTGAGAGGAAGAGCTCTGGAGGCATTCCATGCCCTGAGCCCAGAGCAGGTGCTGGTATATGAGGAGGTACGGAGTGTCCTGCTCGCTAGATATGCGGTGACTGCTGAATCATACCGTGTGAAGTTTCGCACCATAACCCGAAAAGGCGATTCTTCATTTACAGAGTTTAATAACCTGTTGCGGAGGAACTGTGATAGGTGGCTGTCCGTGAAGCAGGCCCTTACTGTCACAGATATTAAAAACGTGTTTATCTTGGAGCAGCTGCTGAACAAGATGCCTCCTGAGATCAGAGAGTGGGTAGCAGATCGGACCCCTACCTCCCCTGAGAAAGCGGCACAACTAGCGGACGAGTTTACAGCTAACAGGCCTCGGTGGAGAGGGGCCAACATTGAGGAAAAGACCAATCCCGACGGCCCCAGCCAGATCGGGATCTACCGGCGGCACCCCAACGCCCAGCTCCACAGCCAACCAACCCCCGGCCTTGGGGACCCGAGCTACCAAGAGCCCGTCGCTGCTACAACTGTGACAAGGTGGGTCATGTCCGCCGAGATTGCCCCCGGGGAAGAGGACCATTTCCAGGTGCCCGACATGCCTTGCCTCGAGTAGCTGTGTGCCAGGAACCATCATTTGGGGGAGGGGGAGGGGATTACTGTCCTGATGCGCCAGAGGCGGAGGAAGTAGTATACCAGGTGGAGGTGGTAGCAGCTATTGGAAAAGCCACCCCGGATAACATGAAGCCACATCTACAGCCTGTAAAAGTTAATGGGAAGGAACTGCAGGGGTTAAGAGATTCGGGTGCCTCCATCACCCTTATCCGCCCAGAATTAATCCCCCCCTGCCAACTACTGAAGCAACGGAAAATTAAGATCTCCATGGCAGGGGGGCAGATCACTGTCATCCCCATGGCCCGGGTACACTTGGATTGGGGTCAGGACTCTGGGGAAGTGAACGTGGGACTTCTGGAAGGGCTCCCCACCCATGTTATTCTAGGAAATGATTTGGGTGGTGGATTGGCCAGTTGTTTCGTGGGAGCTATCACAGGCTGGAGAGATAGCACATGAGGGCCCTCTCACGCCAGCACCAGGAATTACTGCTACAGCCCCTGAGCCACCGCCGGTGAGTAACATGGTACCAGACTTGCTTGACTGTGACGTGAATCTGGAGGAGGTAGATAGAGTGGAATTTAGGGAAGCCCAACAAACAGATCCGTCCCTAGCTAGCCTCCGCAGGGCAGCAGGACGGAGTGATTGGGGAACTCAGGAGGATCGCATTCAGTGGGAGGAGGGGAGACTGTACAGGGTGCCAGCAAAAGCAGACCCATTAGAGCCCGAAGTCCCTAGGAAACAGTTAATTGTTCCCCAGCAGTACCGTGCGCGATTGCTAGCACTTGCCCATGACATCCCCTCAGCAGGCCATTTAGGGATTCGTAAAACCCGGGCCCGACTGCTGCGGCACTTCTTCTGGCCAAGGATAAACCAGGAGGTAAGACAGTATAGAGAGTCATGTGGGGTCTGTCAACGCCTCGGGGGACCCCCACGTCGTGTCCCCCTACAACCCATGCCTGTGATCAGTGAGCCATTCAAGAGAGTGGCCATGGACATTGTTGGGCCTTTTAAGAAACCGAGCAGAACAGGAAAGAAATACATACTGACTGTGGTTGACTATGCGACTAGGTACCCAGAGGCGGTGGCGCTGGCATCCATAGATGCTGAGCATATTGCCCAGGCTCTCATGGATATCTTTAGTCGTATGGGATTTCCCGAAGAAGTGGTCACCGACCAAGGTGCGCAATTTCAAGGGGACTTATTGCCGACCATATGGGCCAAATTTGGGGTCCATCCCTTTCGCACTACTGCCTATCACCCCCAAACAAACGGATTGTGTGAGCGATTTAATGCGACCCTTAAGCAGTTGCTACGGGCATATGCTGAATCAGAGGGGGGAGACTGGGAGAAATCCTTGCAACAGCTTCTATTCGCATACCGCGAAGTAAGGCAAGATTCTACCGGGTTCTCCCCTTTTGAGTTACTATATGCCAGAAGGGTCCGGGGTCCTCTCGACTTAGTCAGGGAAAGCTGGGAAGGATCATTCCAGGAACCGGAGGTTCCGGTCTTAGAATATGTGGCCCAAATGAGGGAGAGACTGCAAAGGCTAATGCAGCTTGCGCATGACCATATGCTGGAGGCACAGGGAAGGCAGTGCCAGTATTACAACCAGCATGCACGTGAACGGGAGTTGGAAGTGGGTCAGAAAGTGATGGTACGGGTACCTGTACGAAAGCACAAGTTACAGGCGACCTGGGCAGGGCCATATACTGTAGTGGACCGACAGGGGCAGGTAGATTATATCATTGCCCTAGATCAAACCGGGAAGCGGGTGGGCACCTACCACATAAATAGATTAAAAAAATATGTCACCAGGGAAATAGGGGCTGTGGCAATCTGCTGCCCACCAATGGATGACCCAGAGACTGACCCCATCCCTGACATTCTGGCAGCAACCAAGAAGGATGTGGGGGTGGAGGCCGTGCCCATAGGCACACAGTTAACTGAAACCCAGACCCGACAAATGAGGGAGGTTTTGGAGCTAGTGGGGCCTCAGTTCACTAGCAGGCCAGGACGCACTCATGTAGCAGCCCATCATGTCGACACCGGAGCAACTCGGCCCATTAGGCAACCAGCATATCGGCTGAATCCCGAGGTTCTCAATATGATGAAAAAAGAGGTAGACGAAATGCTGGCGCTTGGGGTCATTGTGCCATCAAATAGTCCCTGGGCCTCCAGCGTGGTCTTAGTGCCCAAGAAGGATGGGAGTACACGCTTCTGCGTGGACTATAGGAAGCTGAATGAGGTGACAGTGACAGACGCATACCCCATGCCCCGGGTAGATGAGCTGTTAGACAGGTTGGGGATGGCTCGCTATGTGTCTACCCTAGACCTTAGCAAGGGTTACTGGCAGATACCCCTTACCAGAGAGGCACAGGAGAGGTCAGCGTTCAATACCCCATTTGGGCTTTTTGAATTT
This sequence comes from Crinia signifera, assembly GCF_055691185.1. Classification (NCBI taxonomy): domain Eukaryota; kingdom Metazoa; phylum Chordata; class Amphibia; order Anura; family Myobatrachidae; genus Crinia; species Crinia signifera. Next base: position 62,417,079 of record NC_139228.1, on the reverse strand, counting down.
ACTGACATGCCCTTCGGGATGAAGAATGCCCCTGCCACCTTCCAGCGTACAGTAGATCGCATACTGACAGGGTGTCAGGAGTTTGCCCAGGCCTACCTGGATGATATAGCAATTTTTAGTGAGACCTGGGAGGATCATCTGCAGCATGTAGCCCAGGTTTTAGCAGAGATTAGCCAGGCAGGGTTGACAATCAGACCGGATAAGTGTCAGATGGGGATGGCAGAGGTGCTGTACCTTGGCCACAGGGTTGGGGGAGGCCGTATTCGTCCAGAACCAGCAAAAATTGAGGCCATTCTGAAGTGGCCTCACCCCACTAACCAAAAATAGGTACGTGCCTTCCTGGGCACAGCGGGGTACTATCGTAAATTTGTTCCTCAGTACAGCACCATTGCCAAACCACTGACTGACCTAACGACCAAAAAGTACACCCGAAACATTGACTGGACCCCTGACTGCGAGCAGGCTTTCTCCCAGCTTAAGGACATCTTGTCCCGGTCCCCAGTGTTAGCCGCCCCCGACTTCCGCCGGCGGTTCATTGTGCAAACAGATGCTTCAGCTTGTGGAATAGGAGCTGTGCTAAGTCAAATAGGGGAGGATGGCTGTGAGCACCCAGTTGCCTTTATTTCCCGAAAACTAGTTGCCCGCGAGATAGCCTACGCCACCATTGAAAAGGAGTGCCTAGCCATCGTCTGGGCACTAAAGAAGTTGCAGCCCTATGTGTATGGGCGTGAGTTTTCAGTGGTAACAGATCATAACCCCCTTAGTTTTCTACAACGTACAGCTGGAGACAATGGACGGTTACTGAGGTGGAGCTTAGCCCTACAACTGTACAACTTCTCTATTTCTCACAAAAAGGGTAAAGATCATGGAAACGCGGATGGCCTATCCCGCCAGCAGGAACCAGACCCAGTGCCACCTAACACCAGGAGACCAGCCCTTGCCATTACCCAGGACACCAGGAACATGGACTAAAATGTGGGGGAGGAAATGTGAAGGAATGGCATTGGCGATAAAAGTGAATTGTGACATCCTCTACTCCACAGTAATTAATGTACATTTTAGCCCTATTGTTCTCTATGTATGTCTATATTCCCCATAGCTGCGTGTATTTCCAGATCAGATCGCTCTTGCCCAAATATGGTCTGACAGGAAATAGCCAGTAAAGAACATTGCATGGATTCACCCATATGTTATGTCCACAGGGGGTGATCCAATTCCCCTGCTATCAACAGGAAGGTTGTCCACAGGGGGTGACCACCACACAACGTAATCAGCTGGGTAGTATATCTTGTGTTGACACTTCCCTGCATATCTCTGGCCACTTCCAGACTTTCTGGAACCAGACCCAGCAGGGGGGCTGCAGCAGATGGCCAGCTGGATATTACCTGGGGGGATGTGTCTGACTCTTGGGTCCACCAATCCGAACCAAGTACCGGCCCCCTGGCAGTTTAAGCCCCGTGGGAAATTGGAAGTTTTTAAAATGACTTGTACAACTGCCAGCTCAGAATGTTAGTCACAATCCGGGGTAAAGAGGTCATACTCTGCCACTGGACCTTGTGAGCGCATCGTTTGCCTGGGGGGGGCATCCTACGTAAGCTGTGGTGTGGAGCATCTGGTGCTGTGTGGATTCGCACAGGTTTCTGCTGTCACTGCTGTGTGGAATAAGTGATAGTTCGTTATTTGGACTGTGATGCTACAAGGACTTTGCTACCCGGATGTTTTTATGCTACCATTTGAATCTTTTTCCTGTCTTCATCTACTTTTGTGTGCTGTGATAAAAATAAACCATATTTTGGTTTCATCTGCTCGGTGTCTGAGTGATTGAAGAACCCGTATCTTCACAATGTGTAATGGGCATTACGGTGTGTGGCATTATGTGTAATGGGCATTATAGTGTAAATTTTTGCAACGCGCCTTCGGCGCTCACTGTCCCCATTTCTGGTGTATGTGTGTGGTGGGGAAGGATTGTTAAATCCTTGCTGCATACTAGAGGGGAGAGGGTAGGGTGGTGAAACGATGGCGATGGTGATGGGCCACTTGCTTGTGTTGCCCCCAGGCTGAAAGTTGCCAGCCAGCCCCTGCCCAGCGGTTTGTCTGGAACGTCCACCGTTACTCTTGGTACTCCCATACAATGCCCACTTCCTGTCAATCATTATGCGAAGGGCCTACTATGAGAAAATTTAGCAGGACCCGTTCACAGCTTATACTCGCACACACGAGTGCGGGTCGTGCACATTTTATCAATAATCGCTAGTAGCTGAATTCAGACCAGAAGTGATAAGGATTCCAATAAGGGCAAGAGTAGGATTTAGAGTTCAATTACAAACTGTGTACACTTAGGAGCCGATCCATCTCTTCCCCGATGTTCAGGGTTTGCTCATGCGCCTTTATGCTCATATGGAAACCTCAGGAGCGAACAGCTTTGGCGAATTTTACAGTCGCCGAGCAGCTTGGTCCAGAGGGGGGTGGGCTGGTGGCGGTGACGGGGGACACGTAGAGTTTTATGGGCATCCCCATGAAAATGCAGGACGTTCCCCCTTGTAATGCACGTGGGCCGATGCCTGGTTGGGGCGGCCGGCCAACGTCACATGATGTCAGAGCCCGCCCACTTTTCAGCCATCTCCAGCTGAAATAAAAGTCAGTTTTCACTGAGTTTTATTTGTGTACGGGAAAGAAATCATTCGATGGTCGGCGACCATCGAATTTTTTCTTTCCCCTTTGGTCGCATGCCAACCGATGCGTTCATGTACACATCCCCTTTGGTGGGCGGAGCTTACCGCTCGCTAGGCAGCATATATATGCTGCCTAGAGAGCGGGTCTGAATCAGACCCACAATAGGGGTAAATGAACTTTTTTGTATTATTTAAAAAAAAATATCCCAGATCTGGTTCTGCTGAGACCTTTAGAAAGCCTTCAAACACTAGATTTACTGGGTCTGAGTCAGAGCCGCATGCAATCCTGACCTGAGAGAAACGGAGGTTGAGAGGCGATATGATTAGTATGTACAAATACAGGATTGGGAATCATATGGAACTGGGAGGTGATTGGTCACTAACAGGCCTATACTTAGGACACGGGGGCATGTACTGAGGCTGGAGGAAAATAAATTTCATATCGGATTAAGAAGAGGATTCATCACCATTAGAGCAGTAACATTCTGGAACTCATTGCCGGTGGGGGTCCACTAAGGGAATCCTATAGATATGATGGAATGGGATCATTGGGTCGACCAAATGTTGGTCGACAGTCATTAGGTCGACACTGTTGGGTTGACCTACTGGAAGGTCGACATGGGACAGGTGTCTAGGTCGACACTCAAAAGGTCAACATGGGGTTTTGCACTGATTTTTTTAGCCAAATGTCGACACTGTCGACATGGACACAGTTTTAAGGGCACCGCGTCCGCTCGCCATGCTTCGGGCACAATGCCTCGCTGCGCTCGGCACACTAGTTTATTCTCCCACCACGCCCTAGTGCAGGGCTGGGCAACACCGGCCCTCCAGATGTTAGTGAACTACACATCCAAGCATGCCTTGCATCAGTTTCAGCATGGCCACATAGCAAAACTAATGCAAAGCATCCTGGGATGTGTAGTTCACTAACATCTGGCGGGCCGGTGTTGCCCAGCCCTGCCCTAGTGGATGGTAGGGCATGAAATACCACCTGTCGGCACATGTCGGGTCGAAAAACAGTGAAAAAACCCATGTCGACCTAATGGTTGTGACACCTGTCGACCTTGTCCAATGTCGACCTTCCAGTATGTCGACCCAACGGTGTTGACCTAATGACTGTTGGCCATCTTGAGATCGACCATATCCCGATATGACTTAGTTACAAGACAGATAGGTTGAACTCGATGGACTAATGCATAGGTTCCCATTACATGTGTATGTGAGTAGACACACACACTCACATTTTTATGTTGACTTCAAGTAAATAAAATACATTTTCTTTATTATTTAGCATCAGTATACAGTATACCCCTGGGGTACAGGACTCACCCATCCTACATTACCAGGGAGTCCAGGAACAGAGCATTTCCTCCCTCATGGAGAGGAGCAGGTAGGCAAGTATGGTTTTATCAGCCTTTTACCTCAGTGTTGTCATGTAAGAGCAGACTTTGCTGCAGCAGGGTAAATAGGGTGTTGCCTTGACCTGCTAAATTAAGAACACCTGTGTGGTGTAGAATCTGCACCCTTTCATTCCCATCTTGTCCTGCAGCACATAATGGTGTTCCTATGGCTGACATACGGGGTGACTTCTTCTCTGCTCAGCTCCTCCCAGATGTAACATACACTGTGCTATGCTACTCTCTGTATTGTATAAGTCCCATAGTAGGAATGTGAGCTCACACCGCCTTCCTTCCCCTACGGCAGGGCGGAGAGAGGCTGCTGTTGTGCTCTGTGCCAGCCCAGCTGTACACTAGTGTCACACGCACATCAGACACGGGATACCCAGCCTGAGCTGTCCCATTGTACTACAAGTGACCATGGGGCTGTGGGGCCTGGTGGGAGAAGCTGTGGTTCTGCTCCTGGCTCTGGCTGTGATCTGTTTCCTCCTGTACTGTGGGTACATCTACTATGTCCATATGAAGTACGACCACATCCCCGGACCCCCCAGAGACAGGTAAGGGCATGCTGGTTGTTGTAGTGCCACTAGGAGGATTTAAGGGTAACTCCTGATCTCTGAATTACCTTCAATTATGTTGGTTTTCCATATATTATGACTAATGCCCTTTGGTGTGCTAGGGGTTAACACCCCCTCCCTTTCAGCACCTGAGGGGCATTACTAAATTGAGCAGCTCTCAGCTGTTTTTACAGGTCAGGGCCCCTCGGCATTGTATGGGATTATCCCTCCTGTGCTCAGGTGTCAGTGTGTACCTGGATATTATACCAGTAACCTATAGCAGTGGTTCTCAACCTTGGTCCTCAAGGACCCCCAACAGTTCCTGTTTTTCAAATGTGTCAATGAGTGCACCTGTCGGGTAACCTGGAAAATATGCACTGTTGGGGTTACCATACCCTCCAACATGACCCATTAGCATTCGGTACACAATGCTCTGCTCCTGGACTTCCCTCGTAATGTATGAGTGCCGTCACCTGAGTTGAAATACCCTTACCGTCCCATTACCTAGTTCCACACAGGAGATGGCAATCATACATTAAGAGGGAAGTCCAGAAACAGAGCATTGTGTACTGAATGCAATGGGTCATGTTGGAGGGTATGGGTTACTTGAGGACCGAGGTTGAGATCCACTGACCTATAGCAACACTACTACAGTATATTATTCTGCGCTGCACAATTTCAACTTCTACAGTATAACACATTAGAAAATACACGTAAAGAGGAAGTACGGCTGGTGTAATGATTAGCATTACTGCCTCACAGCACTGAGGTCATGGGTTCAATTCCCACCATGGCCCTAACTGTGCGGAGTTTGTATATTCTCCCCGTGCTTGTGTGGGTTTCCTCCCACAATCCAAAAATATACTGGTGGGTTAATTGGCTCTCCCCCCCCCCCCCCCCCCCCCCAAAAAAAAAATGAACCCTAGAATGTCTGTGTGTGCATGTACATGTGGTAGGGAATATAGATTGTAAGCGCCACTGGGGCAGGGATTCATGTGAATGGTCAAATATTCTCTGTAAAGCACTGCGGAATCTGTGCGCGCTATATAAGAAACTGCTAATAAATAAATAATGACCAGCGATTACGTTCACACGGAAACCTTGTGTATTTCAGGGAATAATACTGATCTCAATTATTGCATTAGTTTCTTAAGGGTCTGTTTACTAAGCCTTGGCGAAAGATAAAGTAGCAGCCAATCAGCGGGTTACGGTCACTAGGTCGACATGGGTTAGGTTGACAATATCATTAGGTAGACACAAGCATTAGGTAGACATCAGGAAGGTTGACAGTCAAAAGGTTGACACGTGGTTTTGTCACAATTTTTTGGGAACCGACATGTGCCGACAGGCGGTATTTCATACCCTACCATCCAGTAGGGCGGGGTGGGAGAATAAAATAGTGTGCCGAACGTAGCGAGGCACCGTGTCCGAAGCATGAAGAGCGGACGCGGTGCTACGATTTAGTGTCCATGTTGACATTCGGGACAAAAAAAATCGTGAAAAACCCCATGTCGACCTATTGACTGTCTACCTTCCCCATGTCGACCTAATGCTTGCTTTGTCCTAACCCATGTCGAACTTCCTGCATGGCAACCTTCAGTCATGTCAACCTTTATGCTTGTCGACCTAGTTGCTTTCTATACAAGGATCCATACCCACATAAGGATGTGTTTCAACATGACAGTTAGGAGTTTTATATTCCTGATTCCCCCCCCCCCCCCCCCCCCCCCAAAGCGACCGTTGAGAGATTAGGGCATTGCCTCAGACCACGTAACTCCAGCTCCATAGCCACTCTGCAAAGGACCGCTCCTAGGGCAAGAGCTGCTCTTTGCATTAAGGCAAATGTATGTTAGTGCATATGCGATTATTAGCAAATGCAGCGATGTGTGGCTGCGGCTGTTAGGTCATCCCTCCTTGAATCAGGTATCTAAATTCACAGTAACTAATTTCCATGATCCCTCGACGGATCACTGATCATTAATGCCCGCTGATTGTTGAATCCAGTTCATTGATCGGGGAGTTGACAGGTTGGAGGATTGGGGCCCCAGGTGCATGGTCTCTAATGGCCCCCATACACTATGACATTGTTGACCCTTTATACCATAAACAATTATACTGTATCCCGGTCTCTGACGTCATCTATAACCTGTTTTTCCTGTGCTGTAAGTCTACAAGTGATCTGCAGTTCGTGTGACGAGGGCATAAACAGATCAGACACGTGGGTCAATAGGTCGAGCACTTTTGGTCAACATGCTATAAATCGACACTTAAAAATGTTGACATGTTAATGGCTGACTATTTATTTATTTTTATTTTTTTTACCAACTCACTGTCAAGCATAGCGAATGCATGCAGTACACTGATTCAATGTCGACAGACAACAAAAAAATGTGAACAACTCATGTCGACCATTTCAATGTTGACATTTTGCTTGTATTGACCTTTTGTGGATTTCGACCTTTTTCATGTGTCCACCTATTGCCTGTTGATTTTAATAGATATTGACTGTTGACCTAATATGAGCTGGATTCTACCTGGGGTAATCCCAGAACCCAACATAAGCACAGGCACCACAGATTATTTGGACATCTGCCCCAACACACACCAAAAAATCAATTGTCAGTTAAATGGAGACTGTAACGGTTTCGGCATGAACCAATAGGAAGCTGCAGGAAGAGATCTTGCTGCTTCCTATTGGTAATTGAAGTCCTGTATATAATTAGGCAGCTCTGATGTAATTATACAGCACCATGAAACAGATGGCAATTGGGGGTGGGGTTAACTAACTATGGTCAGCATCTATGATATGATTGGATGGGTACTTGTTTCCTAGCTCGGCACCCTTGATATTCAGTCGTATGCATTGTATCGCATCGCATGCCATATGTGATACGATTTTAAATTGTATAAGCACCCTAATGGGTTTTTTCAATGGTAAATGTCCCCCCTATATGATTTTTTATTGTATAAGCACCCTAATGGGTGCTTACAATGTTAAATGCACCCCCACTATCAATGCCAACCCAAAGCGTGTCTAACAGCGGCGGTACGCGTCCTCCGACCTTTTCATACCCCCACTATCCTCGTCAGCGTGGAGCTGATTTTATATAGTGTGGCGAGTGCAGCGAGCCACCGAGCCCGAAGCATGGTGAGTGGACGCGTATTACTTACTTACACCACACTTCGGGCTCGGTGGCTCGCTGCTCTCGCCACACTATATAAAATCAACTCCACGCCGACGTGGATAGTGGGGGTATGAAAAAGTCGGAGGACGCGTATCGCCGCCCCTCACGGGCTCGCTGCGCTCGCCACGCTTTGGGTTGGCGTTGATAGTATGGGTGGCGGGGTGCTTTTAACATTGTAAGCACCCATTACGGTGCTTATACAATTATATATCTTATAGGGGGCACATTTAACATTGAAAACACCCATTAGGGTGCTTATACAATTTTAAATCGTATACCATTGTATATGGCATACAATGCGATGGTATACAATTTAAAATTGTATAACATCAGCTGCCATCGCGTAACATCGCATACCATCGTATGCCTTATGGTACGCGATGTGATGGGCGCCATGCTAGGAAACAAGTACCATTGGATGTAACCTCGGTAGTATGAAATACAGATATTCCTCACTTAACGACCTACCTGTTTACCGACCACCCGAACTTACGACCCGGGCCTTCGTTTAGCGTCCGTGCTGTGACTCCTCGGACTTACGACCCTGCCTGCTCTGATTTACGACCTACCCGCCTACCCTCTTGCAGTTACGACCTGCCCTGCCTGTTTAGCGACCTGCGTCTCAGATGTCTTAAGGGGTTTTATATAGGCTCGTTTAACAACCAATTCACTTAACGACTGGGTCGTAGGAACGGAACCTGGTCGTTAAGTGAGGAATGTCTGTATAGGTGCATTGGCAATTTAAAGTAGCCTCGGAACAATTTAAAAAAATTGGCCACCTTATATGGCTAAACTAGCATGCCAACCTCTAGCATGCCAACCTCTACCCCCCAACACACTCACACCACCAGATTGTAACTCCAGACAGCCCCACAGGGGCGCCTGCCCACTGGAGACTGTCCCTGTTACTTCTATTGGTGAGCCCATCCTGCTGCAGTCACTGTGTAGAGCCTTGCTACACAGGACAGAGGGAATAACAGACATGACCACCAAGCCCCTTCTCCTGCTGTCACTGAGGGAGCCTTGCTACATGGGATAGGAGGTATAACACATACATGACCACCGAGCCCCTTCTCCTGCCGTCACTGGGTGGAGCCTTGCTACACAGGACAGAGGGAATGGCAGACATGACCAGCGAGCTCCTTCTTCTGCAGTCACTGTGAGGAGCCTTGCTACACGGGACAGAGGGAATAACAGACATGACCACCGAGCCCCTTCTCCTGCAGTCACTGTGAGGAACCTTGCTACAGGGGACAGAGGGAAAACACAGATATGACCACCGAGCCCCTTCCCCTGCCGTCACTGGGTGGAGCCTTGCTACACAGGACAGAGGGAATGGCCGACATGACCACCGAGCTCCTTCTCCTGCAGTCACTGTGAGGAGCCTTGCTACACTGGATAGGGGGAATAACACAGATCTGACCACCGAGCCCCTTCTCCTGCGGTCTCTGTGAGGAGCCTTGCTATACAGGGCAAAAGGTCTCGTCAACCTAGGAAGCTGCTTATTGGCAGAGCCGGCCCTATTCGCACTGTGAGGAGCACTGCCATGCAGGGTATTAAGGAAGTGACTAGGCATTGTGCAAATATCTGCTTCCTAGAAAACCTCTCCTCCTAAAGCATTGAGGGTGAAAGGATACCCCCCAGGCTAAATGTGTATGAGGAGGTCATGCTTTGCACAGTCTTGTTTTCATAACACAGCGACTCATTGGGCCCTTATTCTGATCGGTGCGGATATATCCGCGTGCGTTCGGCCCGCCGATGTTTTGTGTCTGCGCATGTGCAGAGGCGTCTCTGCTCATGTGCGAGCGGGGCGTACGGCCAAATCCCGCATGATCTGTGAACACTCCGAACAGGGGGTGGAGAGGGGCTCATTACAATATGGTGGAGAGGGGCTCATTACCATATGCCTACGCCCCGCGTTTCATGGGCGTTCCCATGCAAACGCTGGGCGTACGTATGGTAATGCAGTCGTGACGCACGTGTAGGGGGCGGACATATGACATCGCCGGATGTCAGCTGCCCGCCCAGATCCCTGCTTTTGCACGGAAACATGTCCGTGTGGTCTGAGGTTGCGGGAGCTGGTGGAGCATTCGGTCCTGCATTCGATGGTCTGCGACCATTGAATGATGGGGGAGGTTCCCTTAGATGGAGGAGGCGTATTCCGTGTAAAATACACGTGCGGTCCGTTCGGCCAGCTTCTTACCGCATACGGACGGAGTTGGCGATCCGTATGGATGGCGGGGTTTCGCACGCACGGTCCTGGCCGCATAATCGGCTCCGGCCGCACCGATCAGAATAAGGGCCATTGTGACTGGCTTGTTAAAGGCAGCCAGACAGGTGTATCAGTATATACATATGTGTGCATGGAAGGTGACCTTCAAGGGTTAACCTAGTTTGCTTATTGCAGTTAATTCTAGACCTGTATGTTTAACACTTGTTGTCCTGGTTACAGCAGTCGTCAAACCTGAAATGCTGCAGCTGCTGCAATTACGCAGCTTTATGAGACCCTTTTACCTACAGCTTCTATTGTAGGGCTACACATTAAGTCCCAGCAAGGGTGTAACTACCATAGGTGCAGGGGGTGCAGGTGCTATGGGGCCCATAGCTGAGGGGGGCCACCTTCCCTGTCACAGTTAAATGTGTTACATACATTTATCCCCATTGGTTGGTATATAGAGGCCCTTACCAACTTTTGCTATGGGGCCTACAACTATCTAGTTACGCCCCTGAGTCCCAGTATGCCCTGCAAGCCACAGGCTAAGAGTAAGCAACCTGTGGCACTTTAGCTGCAGATGAACTACATATCCCAGCATGCCCTGCCAGTTTTGATGTCAGGGCATACTGGGATGAGTAGTTCCACAATAGGCGGAGAGGCACAGGTTGCCTGCTAATTACTGTATTCGCATGATGATCTTCTCTCTGCAAACCTACTGTATAAACATTAATGAATTGCTGGCCGCGTTACAGCTGTATCGTATAATTTCCCATCTTACTTTCTATTAGCATAATTATCGTACATTTATACACTATTAGTATTATATGAAATACTAATCGGAGGGGTTAGGGGTAGAGTTAAGGCCCCCATACATTAGTCCGACTTGTCCTAAGGACAAGTCAGACTTGATTTCCCCCTGCAGCTCCCCGGGAGGGGGACACACGATTTGGCACTTGATGTGCCAAGTTTTGCAAATGATACATCGCATGCGATGTATCATTTGCAACTCCCGGGGAGCTGCAATGTGGAGCGAGCAGGGGGGCCGGGGACATCGAGGTGGCGGGCGGGGGATGCTGCAAGGCGGCTGGGGGGACGGACGCATGCTGCTAGTAGTGCGGACGCTGCGGGGGACACAGGCCGCAGTAACATAGAGCCGGGCGGGGGGAGCCGGGAGCTGTCAGTACTAAAAAAAAAAAGCCCATACAATGGGCAGCCTGTGAGGGAAAGTCCTGTTTTAAGTTCTTATCTCCTGTTATCCTGCATCATAAATCAAATCTCCCTGATTGTTTACTGCAGCCAGGATACCACCAAGGAATTTGCGAGGACAGTGATTTGCTGCAGTCACTATTACTGCAATCCAAGTACAGCAGGCTAAGATCAAGTCTGGCCTTCTGGCTGGGGTCTCTTTATTTATATATTTATTTATTTCCCTCTCGCGTTTGTCACTTATCACGTTCTTTGTTTTCCGTAGTTTGTCACTTTTTTGGGGTAGTGTGGTCGACCCTTACAGGCCTTCCATTTCCCCAATGTGCCGAAGCTCTCTTCCTTTCCCTCGAGGACGACCCCGAGCCGCAAGGCGGAGGGAAGTCTAATGCGGGTCTCTCCAAACCTTCGGGTGTGGAGGACCCACCGTCCTAACCCTTCCGAGGGTTGAGGAAAGAGAGTTCCTCTAAGCTTCGGCGAGGAGGACCCACCGTTCCCTATTTTCCCCTCTTTGGCCTTATGGCTGAGAGGGGTAAGGGGAAAAACTGGGCTCTTCTCCTTTGGGAGAGGGTCCACTTCGATCACACGGCCCCCTATGGTAGGGAGCACACCTCGGGCTCCTGAGTTTTTTCAAACTCATCTGTTCTTATCAGTGGGTATGGACTGGCCTCTGGCAGAGAATAGAGAAAGGCTGGACTGAGTAGCTGACGGGCGGAGGGTTTGGGACCCCTCATGCGTGGGAGTGGTGAAAAGTCTGGCTGAGTACCTTCACCTCTGCCAGTGGTAGGAGGTGTTGTTTCCGTAAACCCACTGGTAGGAGGGGGGAGAAACACTGGGCCTAGTAGTTTGGCTCTCTTGACGGGGTTCGTAGCCCCGAAGGATGAGACAGCGAAAGGCTCAGTCTAGTATCCATTTCCAGGGAGCGGAGAAAGGCTGGGACTGAGTAGATGGCTCCTGTTCCAGAGGTTTGTAGCCTCTGATGGGGAGACCGCGAAAAGCCCAGCTTAACCTTGGGATCGGAGAAACACTGAGACTTGAGTAGATTGCTCTTCCGAGGGGGCCTCAACCACTAAGGAAATCATATGAAAAGCCCAGTGGAGTACCCATTCCCATGCCAGGGGCTGGAACGTGCCCTACGATGGGAACAGAGAAACACTTGTTTGGACGCTGACTGGCCGGCTGCCTGGAGACTCGGGGGTGCCGAACATGCACGGGTGATCCCAAAATCACCATGCACTAGCACTGCGCACTTCCCTTTTAGGTTAGCGCTTCACGTCCTTCCCTCGTCCTTTTGGATGGGGTAGGACAAATTTTCACACCCCCACCCTGGCCTTCTGGCTGGGGTCTCTTTATTTATTTATTTATTTCTCTGCCCTCTCACAATCGTCACTTTTCACGTTCCTTGATTTTTGCAGTTTTGTCACTTTTTTTTGGGTAGTGTGGTCGACCCTTACGGGCCTTCCATTTCCCCAATGTGCCGAAGCTCTCATCCTTTTGCGGAGAGCTTCGGTCCCCTCGAGGACGACCCCGAGCCGCAAGGCAGAGGGAAGTCTAATGCGGGTCTCTCCAAACCTTCGGGTGCGGAGGACCCACCGTCCTAACCCTTCCGAGGGTTGAGGAAAGAGGGTTCCTCTAAGCTTCGGCGAGGAGGACCCACCGTTCCCTATTTTCTCCTCTTTCGCCTTATGGCTGAGAGGGGTTAGGGGAAAAAACAGGGCTCTTCTCCTTTGGGAGAGGGTCCACTTCGATCGCACGCCGCCCCCCTATGGTAGAGAGCACAACTCGGGCTCCTGAGTTTTTTTAAACTCATCTGTTATCAGTGGGTATGGACCGGCCCCTGGCAGAAGAATAGAGAAAGGCCGGACTGAGCAACTGCTCCAATGGGCGGAGGATATGGGTCCCCTCATGCTCAGGGCAGGGAAAAGTCTGGCTGAGTACCTTCACCCCTACCAGATGGTGGGGTAGTTCTAGTGCTGTAATTCCACTGGTAAGGGGAGGGGTGAAACACTGGGCCCAGTATGAGGCTCTCTTGATGGGGTTTGTATCCCCTGAAAGATGAGACAGCGAAAGGCTCAGTTTAGTATCCATTCCCAAGGAGCGCGGAAACACTGGGACTGAGTAGATTGCTCTTGTGAGGGGGCCTCAACCCTCAAGGGAGTCAATGGAAAAGCCCAGTGGAGTATCCATTCCCATGTCAGGGGTTGGAAAGTGCCCTAGGTAAGAACGGAGAAAAGCTTGGGAGCCAGAGGCTGCACTGTGCCCCCAGGAAAACTTGGGGGTGCCTGAACCTGCACTGGTGATCCCCATGTCACTATGCACTAGTATGCCACCTGCACTGCATACTCTCCCTTTAGATTAGCGCTGCACGTCCTCACTCTGGGCCTTTTGGCTGGGCAGGACAATTTTTCACACCCCCATCCCGGCCTTCTGTCTGTGGTCTCTTTATTTTTTATTTATTTTCCTCTTCTCATGTTTGTCACTTTTCACATTTTCTGTTTTTTGTTAGTGTTTTTCTGGGCTCTGTGCATGACCCTTTATAGGCTACCCACTCCCCATGTACCAAAGCTCTTTCCTTTTAGGGAGAGCTGCAGTCTCTGAGGGTGACCCCAAGCCGCAAGGTGGAGGGAAGCCTACTGAGGGTCTCTCCAAACTTTGGTGCGGAGGACCCACCTGCCCTAACCCTTCCGGGGGTTGAGGTAAGAGGTTCTCTCTGAGCTTCGACGAGGAGGACCCACCGATCCATATTTTCCCTTCTTCGGCCCTATGGCTTTTGGGGAGGGTCCATAAGTACGTACAGCCCCCTATGCACGATTTAGGTCGCTGCAATGCGTGTTGGGATCACACCTCAGGCTCCCTGAGTTTCTTCAAACTCATCTGTTCTTATCAGTGGGTCTGGACCAGTGCCTTGCAGGAGAATAGGGAAAGGTCAGACTAAGTATCTTCCCTTATGGGCTGAGGAAGCACATGCCTCATGCTCAGGGTAAGTGAAAGGTCTGACTGAGTATCTACACCCTGCTGGGGGAGGGAATACCATTCTCTCCACTGGTAGGGAGGGGAGAAGCATGAGGCTAAGTAGTTGGGGCACTTGTTCGGGGGGCTATAGCCTCTGAGGGAGAGTCACTTGAAAAGCCCGGTCTAGTATCCAATCCCAGGAAGCCGGGAAAAGCTGGGACCGAGTAGATTTCTCTCTGTATCCCCCCTAGACGGAGAGACCGGGAAAAGCCCAGCCTAGTACTCAATCCATGGGAGGCGAGAAACTTGGGGACTGAGTAGGTGTTTTCTTCTCCTTCAGTTGGTCTATTTGGCCGCTGCAGGGGAGACTCATCAAAAAGGCCGGTGGAGTATCTATTTCCATTCCGGGGGCCGGAAAGGGCCTGCTGGCAGGGCCGCCGACAGGGGGGTGCTGTGGGTACAGCTGTCCCGGGCACCGGCCTCTGTAGGGGCCCGGGCAGCTGCCCACAGCGACAGTGGCACTGTGCCACCCTGCGGCCGCACACCGCCTCCCCCACCCGACAGCCCCCCAGCCAGGCACGCATAATACACAGTGCAGCCTGCAGAGCGCCGAGCCTAGGACACAGAGGGGCTCCATGCTCTGCAGGCTGCAGTGTGCGCTCCCAAGGAGATGCACGCAGAGAGTGGCGGCATGCAGGAAGGTAAGTAATGGTACTAAGGGGGGGAGTAATGGTACTCGTGGGGGGGCCGGACTGAAGGTCAGTCCCGGGCCCCAAGATACTTAGTGGAGGCCCTGCTGCTGGTGGAGCAGAGAAACACTTGGTCGGACGCTGACTGGTCGGCTGCTTAGAGCCTGAAATGCCACCCCACCAACACGTTTTTGGCACTAGCACTGCCCACTTTCCTTTAAGCTAGCATTGCACGTCCTCACCCTGGGCCTTTTGGTGGGGGTAGGACAAGTTTTTACACCCCCACCCCGGCCTACTGGCTAAGGTCTCTTTTTCTATTTGTTTCTCTTCCTTCTCATGTTTGTCACTTTTTCAAGTTTTTTTTTGTTTGTTTGATCGGGTTTTTTGGGCTGTGTGTATGACCCTTATGGACTGCCCAATCCCCATGTACCAAAGCTTTCGGTACTTATTTCCTAGCACGGCGCCCACGATCTAGATCAGGCATGTCCAACGTTGGCCCTCCAGATGTTTTGAAACTACACATCCCAGCATGCTTTGCAATAGTTTTAGTATTCTCGAATAGCAAAACTGTGGCAAAGCATGCTGGGATGTGTAGTTTCAAAACATCTGGAGAGCCAACGTTGGACATGCCTGATCTAGATTGTATGTGTCGGGCTGATATCTCAAGCATTGCATGCATCTTATGTGTTTGTGCGGCATAAGATGCATGCGATGCAATCAACGAGATTTTTACATTGGAATCAATATGAAATGGTCCCTGAGACCCAATTTTACACGCCACGCTTCGGGTTGGTGTTGATAGTGCCAGTGGCGTTAACAATGGTTATTGGGGGGTTTTAATACGATTTTTATGTTATGGCATCTTATGGATCTTCTGGATGCATAAGATCCATAAGATGCGATATTGTACATACAATTAAAAATCTTTTCAATTGTATAGATTGTATGCCTTAATTAAGGCATACAATCTTATGCGATGGGCGCCGTGCTAGGAAATAAGTACCAAGCTTTCTCCTACGGGGGAAAGCTGCAGTTCCAGAGGGTGACCCCAAGCTGCAAGGCGGATGGAGGCCTTTTGGCTGAGAAGGGTCAGGTGAGTAACGGGGCCCTTCTCCTGTGGGAGAGGGTCCATACGTAAGTACGCCCCCTATGCACAATTTAGGTCACTGCACTGGGTGTTTGGAGCACCACCTCGGTTCCAAAAAAAAAAAACTCCCTAATGTTGACTCTCAGTAACCCCCCCCTAAAGGCCCCCGTACATAAGGCCTACTTGTCCAACCTGAGTCCCTCCGCATTTGATGCGATACATCGCAAATTTGCGGATAAGATGTAGACGGTCGCCAGGGTTACTAGGTCGACCACCAATGGTCGACAATGAGTAGGTTGATGCCTAAGAATGGTTGACACAATTTTTTTTTTTATTGTCTATGTCAACGCTGAGTGTCCAGTAGACGGGCAATACCCGAATTGGCTTAGATGAATAAAGCACTGACTTTCACTATTGGAAGTCCTGGAGTGATGCTTCTTACAGCATTATATACATGAAGGATATGTATTAACAGTTTCTTATATAGCGCATACATATTCCGCAGCGCTTTACAGATAGTATTTGAACATTCACATCAGTCCCTGCCCCAGTGGAGCTTACAATCTATATTCCCTACCACATGTACATGCACACACAGACATTCTATGGTTAATTTTAATGGGAGCCAATTAGCATACCAGTATATTTTTGGATTGTGGGAGGAAACCGGAGTACCCGGGGGAAACCCATGCAAGCACGGGGAGAATATACAAACTCCGCACAGTTAGTCATGGTGGGAATCGAACCCATGACCTCAGTGCTGTGAGGCAGTAATGCTAACCACTACACCATCCATATATACTGTATATGTACATTAATATCTATATTTTTATTTATTTTGCAGCTTTCTGTTTGGACACTCGCCTACAATAATTAAGCATATGAAGGATATGGTCATCTATGATAAATTCTTGGAGTGGTACGGTATTACTTTTAGCATTATGGGGCCTATTCAACACCAGTGGTACTAGCGAGGGATACTTCTCACCATAGCAATTCAGTATTGCTCCTGTTCAGGTGCAGCCACTCCATAGAGCAGCCGTCCCCACGGTCAGATGTAATAAGCCTTTGAGAATAATAAAGTAGAGAGATATAGGGGCGTATTCAATCCCCCACCCCTACCTATTTCTGGTGGGTGCTGTCTTTCCTCACATCACTGAACAGAGATCTTGGCAGAACAGACCCTACTTTAAAAGCAGTTGGGACCATTCTGTCGAACGGCTGTGGATTGTCAAGATCACGGCCGTATCTCGATGATCTACAGCCATTTCTCGCGGACGCTCCACCTTTTTTTGGGCTCAACAGATGGGACATTGAATTCCGCCTGTCGAATCTTAGTTGAGCGTGCCGAGAACGGGCCAGGGTCACGACTGTCGGGACATCCCGACAGACATGACCCGGGATTGGATACTCCCCATAATGTGCCAGCCAATCAGCTCCTATCTGTCACATTACAGGCTATGGGACACATTCACTAAGCTTCAAAAAGTGATGAAATGGAGAGTGATAAACAACCAACCAATCAGTTCCTGCCTGACATTTTTCAAACACAGTTGTGAGAGCTGCTCAATCAAACTAGTAATGCCCCCCAGGTGCTGCAAGGGAGGGGGATTTAACCCCCAGCACACCAAAGGGCATTAGTAATAAGATTGAAAAACCAACATAATAGAGGGTCATTCAGAGATCTTAGTTACATATAGGTACTCTTTACCTAGAAGGGCGCCCATCGCGACCATCGGATGCAGTAAAAATCGGGTGCGACGCGATGGCCGCGATTTCCCATAGGGACCAATGTTAAAAATGAGATTGGACCCGATTTTAGTGTTCAATGCCTCAATGCCCGCGATTTTTACATAGGAAACAATGTTAAATGGGCCACAGAGCCCTAATAGTCACCGTGAACTCTGAAATGGCCCCCACAATTGTTAACGCCACCCCACGATCAACGTCAACCCGAAGCGTGGCGAGCGCAGCGAGCCCGTGAGGGGCGGCGGTACGCGTCCTCCGACCTTTTGATGCCCTACTATCCACGTCGGCGTGGAGTTGAGAATAGAATAGTGTGGCGAGCGCAGCGAGCCACCGAGGCCCGAAGCGTGGCGAGGGGACGCGGATACCTTCACAGTTATACGCGTCCCCTCGCGGGCTTCACAGGTGTCCGTGGCGAAAAGCGGACACCTGTGAAGCCCGCGAGGGGACGCGTTTAGCTGTGAAGGTATCCGCGTCCCCTCGCGGGGCTCGCTGCGCTCGCCACGCTTCGGGCTCGGTGGCTCGCTGCGCTCGCCACACTATTCTATTCTCAACTCCACGCCGACGTGGATAGTAGGGCATGAAAAGGTCGGAGGACGCGTACAACTGCGCTCGCCACGCTTCGGGTTGACGTTGATCGTGGGGTGGCGTTAACAATTGTGGGGGCCATTTCAGAGTTCACGGTGACTATTAGGGCTCTGTGGCCCATTTAACATTGATTCCTATGGCCAAATCGCGGGCATTGAGGCATTTAACATTAAAATTGCGGTCAATCACCGTTTTTAACATTGATCCCTATGGGAAAATCACGGTCATCGCGGGCACCCGTTTTTAATGTACCCGCGATGCCCGCGATTTTTTACCCCCGACGCCCGCGATTTCAATCGCGGGCGCCCTTCTAGGTAAAGAGTAGCTACATATATTTTGCAAAAGATATGATAAGCTTCCGGGCCTCGTCAAGGCTTCTCTGATACCGGAAGTCCTACACTGCATGATAACAGCAGCCTGTGACATGGCAAGTAGGAGCTGATTGGCTGGCTGTTTACCACTCTCCATTTTATCACTTTTGAAGCTTAGTGCATCTGGCTGTGTGTTTGAAAAATGTCAGCAGCTGATTGGTTGGTACTTTATATCTCACAAGGCTTAGTACATCTACCCCACAGCATACCCTCCAACTGTACCGATTTAGCCGGTACAGTACCCTTTTTTAACAGTCTGTACCGACTAAATAAAAGTGTACCGACTGTACCGGTTTTTTTTTCTTACCTTAGGCAGCTCCTCAGTGCTCCTTCTCGGCACTGTGATGCGTGGTCCTGGCGGGTACTTGGAATCTATTATACGGCCCAATGTTGTCTTCTGCACCCGTTCCTAGTGGTGCTTTGTGAGCCGGGACCAGCATGCATTGCGTCAGGACGCCTCCTTGTGACCTGACGTATGCGCACTTGGAATTTATGCCGCCAGTGCCGTGACTGTCTCTGGCAGGAGTAGGACCTGTTGATGCTGTGCCCCCCAAACCCCCCCACACACACCTCCTTCAGCCTCTTGAGGGGTGAGTGTGCGGGCGGCTGTGCCTGTGTTCCGGCCACCGGGGGTCACCAGGGTTTACCTCCCCTGGGTTCCCGACTCCCTCCTCTACCATTTGGTGGTTACTCTGCTTTGAGCACTGGGGGAGACTGTTTGAGTCTGGCGCTGTAGCTAGCTGGGGCTCAGCCTTTGTAGTTATCTAGCCCCACCCTTATATATACCTGTCAAATACCTAATTTATATTATTAGCGCTCACTGTTCATTTTATTTTAAATGCCCAGTACAACATTAGAAAAGGGTGACCACGCCCCTTTTAACCGTGACCACGCCCCATTTACATATGGCCACACCCCCTTTCTGGATGCGTACCGATTTCTGCCCTTCGAATGTTGGAGGGTATGTCACAGTGAGGAGGCGGCGGCAGAGGGATCAGCCTTCACATCCCCAGGCCGGAACTCTTACCCAGAGCAAAGAGCAGGGCTCAGAAGAAGCAACCATTGCTCTCATTCTCAATAGTGCTTTCTGGTGTGTTTTTAAATTGATAATAATTTGTCTGTAACATTTTTATTCAACCCCTGGCTCCCTAGCTGTTGTTGAACTACAACTCCCAGCATGTACTACCAGGGAGGGCTTGTCGGGACTAAAGCATACATATGTTATTATTAGGAGGTCCATATAAAGCCGCCTGCCTTTTTGCTGTGCTGACATGTCAGTAATGCTCAGTATTTCTTTCCTAGGGCGGAGAAGTACGGCCCGGTAGTCCGCATCAACGGACTGCACAATGTGTTAGTTCTAGTTGTTAGTCCTGAAGGTGTGAAGGTATTTGCCTCAATGGATGTCATTAATACGTACGGGCGTATCTCAGGCGATGTATAAATGTAGTTGGTCTATATGCAAGACTCTTTAGGGGTAAATAAAGAGATTATGTTGCCCATAGCAACCAGATTCTGTCTAACATTTTATAGGATGCAATAGAGAAATTATAGATCAAATCTGATTGGTTGCTATTGGCAATATCACCTTTTTTATTTTATTTTTATTTTAGAACCTTCATACCCCTTTCACATCGCAAATGCCGGGTCACACCTGAGACTTGGACACAGGTCCAGGGGCTGGCTGGCAACTTTTAGCCTAGGGGGCAAGTCCAGAGCACTGGCCCATAATCTGCCAACTTTACGGCAGACGGAATGCTTTTGCGCGCCAAAGGTGCGCTGGAAAATTAGGGACGTGGCCTATCATAAGGGGACGTGGCCTGTACCATGATTGTATTGTCTACCTGCAGATTGCACATTTTAGTGAACCTTGTAATACCCATTACACATAAAGCCACACGCCGTAATGCCAATTACACATTATGCTGAACACCATGATGCCAGTTACACATTACACCCAAAACTGCGATGCTAATTACTCAATACACCGCACACTGTGATGCTAATTACACATTATGCCGCACACCTTGATGCCCATTACACCCCATACTGTGATGGCAATTACCCAATGCTCTCCACACCGTAATGCCCATTACGCCCCATACCATGATGCCCATTACACTGCACAATGTGATATCCACAGTGCCAGATATGCCCCCACAGTGCCAGATATTCCGCCACAGTGCCAAATACACATATGCCCCCACAGTGCCAGATATGCCCCCACAGAGTGCCAGAGGCACATATGCCCCCACAGAGTGCCAGAGGCACATATGCCCCCACAGAGTGCCAGAGGCACATATGCCCCCACAGAGTGCCAGAGGCACATATGCTGCGGGGAGGGGGGGGGCGCTTACCCACCCACTGGCTGCGGGCCGCACTGGATCAGCTCCTCCAGCCCTCCTGCGCTGGCCGCGGCTTCCAGAACACGGCCGCGGCTACAGGAAAATGGCCGCCGGCCTCCTGCACCGAGGACATCCTCAGTGCAGGAGGCCGGCGCCCATTTTCCTGTAGCCGCTGCCGTGTTCTGGAAGCCGCGGCCAGCGCAGGAGGGCTGGAGGAGCTGATCCAGCGCAGCCCGCTGCCCGGGGGGCATATGGCACTCTGCCCACCGGCCCAGCCCACCCCTGCACAGGTCCGCCCCAGGAGCGACCCGGCATATGCAAGGTGAAAGGGGTATAAAATGATTAACCCTTATTTTAACCCAGCTCAGATTGCCAGGTTGCTGGATCCGGCATATTTCAAAAGACCCTTTCACACCGCACAGTTAACCCTGGTTATTTTTGAGCTGTGAAAGGGGTGCTAGTAAATTTGTTCCTTAATGTGGAAGATCTTTTCAGTCCCAAATTCACTGCCAACACAAAATCAATGGCACCCACAATTAATAAATAACACCCTCCCCCCCCCCCCACCCCCCCAAATTTGGTTTTGGAGAACTGTACATAAACAAAGACACAGAGAGGTTTTACAGTGCAGTCTAGGAGGTGTACTGAAGAAACTACTCTGAATGGACAGCAGGTGGCGCAGTGTCTTAAGCTGTCACTGTGTAGACTGTCTTGGTTGTTAAAGTGTACTTTTCTCAGGAATCTTTGTGGTCAATCATCTATGTTGTAATATGGAAAAATTTTACCTCAACGGTCCAACGTAAAACATATTAGAGTATCAGCCAGGGGGATTAGACGTTGGTCTGCCCTGCCTGCGTATAATAAGTGACAGTGGAAAGCCCACTTCCTGTCACCAGTGCAACTGCAAACAGGCTTTTATGTCTGTAAATCCAATCCTCATGACGTTATAAATGATTGTATAATTCCTACATACAAATACTTCTGTCTCTTACAAAAGTTTTCTTAATTCACACAGGAATTCTTGATGTCGCCAAAATACACCAAGGACCATTTCTATGATCGTATTGCCACCATGTTTGGAGTAAGGTATGAAGGGTTTTCGAACCTATAAATGATAGATGTGCAGGTTCGGATTTACCCGGAACTCAAAACGGGATCTTATTGGCTATCGGCTGTCACATGATTTGGAGTCAAATCATGTGACAGCCGATAATCAATAAGTAAATCCGAACCTGCACATCTCTACTATAAATCCTGGCGTGTGAAGATATTTCTATCATTTAACTTCTAATATGACAAAAATGTTTAATTATAAGGAAAATTTGACAAGTTTGACCTAAAAAGTATTATTTAAGCAATTATTAAGTTTGTTCATCAGAGAAGTCATCACTATGGGGCTGATTGAAGTCCTATTTGCCTGTCCTCCCAGAATGGCTGGGAAGTTCCGAAAATCGGATGGTGCTCCTGCCCCTGCCCATATTTCTGTGTGTCTGAGGCAATAACTGTCTCTGACATCCTTTAAATCAGGCTTGTCCAACCTGCGGCCCTCCAGATGTGCTAAAACTACACATCCCAGCATGCCTTGCCACAATTTGGCTATTCGGGAATGCTAGAATGATGGCAATGCATGCTGGGATGTGTAGTTTTAGCACATCTGGAGGGCCGCAGGTTGGACATGCCTGCTTTAAATGATTATCTGCCGTGTGATCCAGAATCGGCCGCCAAATGCATTGCTTTGCCCAGAGCCTTCCGATACGGTTAAGTTGGCCCTGCCAGGGAGGATACAATAGCAATAAAATCTGTATACAGTTATATTGTTCTGTACATGTGTGTTAGAACCTGTCGATGTCTAATAATTATTATTTTTTTTTTTTTAACCACAAAAAACTTTGATACCAATTTAAAAAAAATTACATGTTTTCACCCCATCTGTTTTCATCTGTTTGTTTTTTTTCGGGATTCCACCATCCAGATTCTTGGGAAACGGTTTAGTGACCGATCGGGATTATGATCATTGGCACAAGCAGAGGCGGATTATGGATCCAGCATTCAGCAGAACGTAAGTGCAGGACTTTGGGCAGTAACACAGGGTTATGGTATATTAGATCTACAATGTCTAGTTCTACAGTCATACGGTCAACCACTAAAGGGTCCAAAGGTCGACATGCGTTTTTTTATTTTTTTTTGTTTTTGGTATCTATGTTGACAGAAATTGACATGGACGCTGTCTAAGTGTACCGCGTCCCATTGGCTCGTCTTGGTTCGGGCTCAGCACACGATTATATTCTCCCTCCATGCCTTAGTGGATGGTAAGGTATGAAATTCTGCCTGTCGGCTCAAAATTTTGTTAAAAAATGTATGTCGCCCTTTTACCATGTCGCCCTTTTACCATATCGCTCCCTTTCAATGTTGACATTTTGGCCCTGTCGACCTTAGACCTTTAGACCATGTGGATCCAATAGTGGTCAACCTTCTGACTGTCAACCTAGAGTCAATCTACTATGAGTCTGAATACCGTAGTACAGGACAGCCCGGGGCTGTGTCTATGGAGTAACAGTGCTAGGTTGTCCCTACTCATCCTGCAGCATTAGTATATAATCGTAGATGTAACAACAGCAGTAAACTACAGATGTGAAACATCAGACACTATAATAAACCATGGTGTAACTGAGGGTACTAATGAGCGCTTGTTTAGTTTCTTACTCCAAAAAAAAAGCAGCTGCATAGAGTAGTCCCCAATAGATACAAGAAAAATACATATATTGCATATAAATATCCCAAAAAAAGCAGCGCTGATACAGTGATTGGTTATTCAATTTAATAAGCATAAATCACATAACACATCATATTCAATACCTAAATGGCTATAAAACTTTTAGAAAAAGATTAGTTGCTTAAAAAACATTTTCTAAAAATACCGCTACTATATCGCCACCTGGATAAGGCTCTCCGTGTCACCTTTGATGTTTAAATTGGTGGGGTAAGGGTTTTTTTGGGAGATTTTATTGCCGTTCTGTTCGCCGTAAAGGGAAGGTTGGAAATTGTCCGGTTCTACTTAAGTTGTGAGATCCAAGTCCCTTGTCCCTTTTGGATATTAAGCGATCAGGTGGAAGGTGCAGTTCTCTGGGTCCAGAGGGGTGGTACAACAACGAAAGATCCTCCACCTTGGTGCAAATAGAAAGTGGTGTCCAGGGTTGGTGTAGCGGTGTTGATCTTGGATATAGCGGTAACAACTGACGTGTTTTGCTACTTGGCAGCTTTATCAAAGGTTCTATAATAAACCAAGGTAACAGGAAATCACAGCGTACTTCATTTTCTCTGCACATTTTGAATCAGTTTTGTTTAACAGTTAAAAACAGTTAAAAGTTAAATGTTTTTCACTTTGTTCTTTTTAGTTTGAAAGTAATATAAGACTTTTGTTTATATATGGCATACTATACATAATGTAGAATCTAAGCATAACTTATAATACCATATACACAACCTGCAGGCGGAGCACTAGTTTATATAGATTATTGGTTAATTCTAATACCTGTTATATATTTTCCATGTGAGGGAAGTGTTTTTCCTTAAAATGCCAAAGTTATAATGCACAATCTGAGTTGACCAATTAGAAGTGTTGAAGGTTTTCAATCTACAGTATTAGCATGGTGTTTTATTTACTTCTTGTCTTCTTTTCAAGCTACCTGATTGGCTTAATGGGAACCTTTAACGAGAAGGCGGAGGATCTGGTGGGTAAGCTGGATGAAGTGGCAGACTGGAAACATCAGGTTGGGATGCACCATATGCTGAGTGGAGTCACATTGGACGTAATAGCTAAGGTGACCCTGATAAAGCCATAGGATTTTATTATTATAACAACATATAATTAGTATTACTTAATAATAATCATTGCTAATTGGCTTAATTGGTAAAAATAGACATGACATTGGAAAACTTCATGAAAGTGTTACCCATCTCCTTTAGGTGGCCTTTGGGATGGAGCTAAATTCACTTCATGACGATCAGACGCCCTTTCCCCGGGCCATCTCTTTGGTGATGAGAGGCATGTTGGAAACCCGGAACCCTCTGACAAAGGTTTGTTACATTTAATGGGAGAAATTTACTAAGATGTGTATTCTGCTTCACATGTGATGTTGCTATGGTCAACCAATCAGATCCTGTCTACTATCTTCTAGAGCAGGGCTGGGCAACAGTGGCCCTCCCAGCTGTTGATGAACTACACATCCCAGGATGCTTTGCATTAGTTTTACTATATGGCCATGCTGAAACTGATGCAAGGCATGCTGGGATGTGTAGTTCATCAAAATCTGGAGGGCTGCTATTGCCCAGCCCTGTGCTAGAGGGTGCTAAATAAATAAAAAGTAGTTTCTAATTGGTAGCCCATAGCAACATCACATGTGAAGTAGAATACACATCTTAGTAAATTTCCCTTAATGTTTTCTATCACTGACATTGGTATTGGGGGACTTTTTAATGTGGGTTCATGTCCTATCTTTTTCTCACTTTCACCATAGGCAGAGGGGGAAGCATTGTATATCAGGTACCAGGGATGTATGTGGTCAGGGCTGCCGATTGGTATGCCAGGCCCCCAGTAAAATGTTGGGGGTGTGGCCTAATCGCAGGAGGCATAGGGAGTACTGCTGGGTATAACAGATACTGTACATTTTCTCTCTAGTTTAATCCCAGAAAATGGTCCTTTATCAGAGACCTGAAAGATCAGATCGGGCTCCTCAGGAAAACCGGCAGAGAGTGTATTTATAAAAGGATGAAGGCCATTGAGGATGGAGAAGATATTTCATCGGACATCCTCACGCAAATCCTCAAAGGGGCAGGTACATTAATACATGCTATTATTGGGAGGGGGGGGGGACAGGGGAAAAGGGACAAGACACTGAATCAGGGGGATACGGACATCAAGTCGACACGGGTCTAGGTCGACAGGTCATTAGGTCAACATGGGCCAGGTTGACATGGGGTTTTTCACTGTTTTTTGAGTCGACATGTGCCGGCAGGCGGTATTTTATTCCCTACCATCCACTAGGGCATGGTGGGAGAATAAAATAGTGTGCCGAGCGCATCGGTGCTACATTTCAGTGTCAATGACGGCTGTGTCGACATTCGGGTAAAAAACAGTGAAAAACCCCATGTCAACATTTTGACTGTCTTTTTGCCCATGTCGACCTAATGACCTGTCTACCTAGAACCATGTCGACTTAGGTCCATGTTGACCTTTCTGTATGTCGACTGAATGGTGTCAACCAACTTATTGTAGACATAATGAATAAAGTGCTGTGTAATATGCAGGCACTTTGTGATGAAATAAAAGCTGTCAGTCTGAGCTGGGAACATTTCTTGTCTTGTACTAATAAAAATGTTTGCCAGTGCAGGACACCATACTGTCATTTCCCCTCTTTGTGTCCTTGCAGAGCTGGAAGACGGCTGCAATATGGAGGATTTAATAGACAACTTTGTCACTTTCTTCATTGCGGGTCAGAAATTATTTGATTACAACACAGAAAACTAAAACGCCAAATGGTGACGTTACCGAGATCTTCTCCTAGTTCACCAATGGTTTATCTTTCAGGCCAAGAAACGACGGCCAATCAGTTATCCTTCGCTGTCATGGAATTAGCACGGAACCCTGAGATACTGGCCAAGTGAGTTCAGTCTCCTGCAGGGAAAACCATGCAGTGTAAATCAGTGAGATGTACTGTGCCTTGGAGAGTGATAAAGTATCAGTCAATCATCCCCTAACTGCCATTTTACAGGCTGTGCTTGAAAAAGTACAGTTCGGATATTTTATCTCTTTCCTTTGTTGCTGATAGTGTGGGGGTTTACACCCTACATGACATTGGCCACGCCCTACATAGGACTCAGTGGCGGATTACCCACAGGGTGACTGGGGCGGTTGCCCCGGGACCCACACCCACCACCCCACTGCTGCGGCAGTGGCAGGTCTCTGCGGTGTATGTGAGGTCCGCAGCAGGGTCCCTGCGGCGGATGGGAACTAGTAGTTCCCATCCGCCGCAGGGACCCCCCCTGCTGCCCTCACATACGCCGCAGGGACCCAGCGCAGCACCGATCTTTGCAAGTTACCATCTGGGGGACTGTGCCTCCGACCGACTAACCGGGCCTGGGGGGGGGGGGGAGGGCTGGACCGTGTGTTGTCCAGGCCCCCGCAAACCTTAATCCGGCCCTGATAGCACTGGACACACCTCCTTAGAGATGGCCATTGTGGGTTAACCTCGACGGTGTAAAACCATCTGCAAGGGAACCACTGATGATTTCACCCACAAATGGTCATCCCCACTTTACCATTCAATGGGCTGCAAGCCAATCAAAGCATGGGGGTGGAGCCATATGGTTACTTCAGGGGACAGTGCTAAGCTAGTGTCCCAGTAAAAATATCGGTGGCGTGAAATAACTTGGTTCTCCCCCCATCAGTGGTAAAAGTATTCTACATCGGATATAGACCATCAATGATTGTTCATGTTTACCAGTCAGCTGCATTATAGCCTAATATTGATTCAGCATATGTTAGCGCTGCAGCCTAACTTTAAAGTGAAAAATTTAAATAAATATCAAGAAATATTTAGAGAGAGCATGTGTGACACTGATAACACCCCTTGTTGTTATCAGTGTCACACATGCACAGTGTTATCAGTGTCACACATGCGCTCTCTAAATATTTCTTGATATTTATTTAGATTTTTCTCTTTTTTGGGGGGGATTGCAGAAAACTCCCCATTTGAGAGCAGCAGGTGCCACACTTATCTCAATCTCCAGATCAAAATAATTAAATTTGTGTGCTATATTCTGTGCGCCCGATTCTGGTTCTCCAGTTCTTTCTCATTTGGTGTGATAAGTGGGCGTGTGTTTAAATTATCACACGTCATCACTTTGAAACATCAGTGAGTGGAATAGGAGATCCAGTTTTTTATATAACTTTAAAGTGGTCTGTAGCGACATTATGGGTGTGTCGATATTCTGACTGTCCCCATTGCAAGTCCATGACCCAGATGCATATATTTTCCTTATTGATTCACTTACCCTTTTTTTCCCTGCACTTTATCCCAAAACTTCTAGAACAGTGTTTTTCAACCACTGTGCCGTGGCACACTAGTGTGCCTTGAGCTGTTCTCAAGTGTGCCCCCAGGTCTAGAGGTGCCCAAACCAGTTTACAGTCACCACCAGTTCAACTGTTATTTACTGGTCTCCTTTTCATGTGAAGGGCCAATGTATTTTATTTTTGTTACCTGTGGGGACCAGTGTGATTGTTTTAATATATAGAGGCCAATAGGTTTGGCTTTTTCCTGTGGGAGCCAATGTGTTTTGCCCTATGGCGATATCATGGTGTGCCTTGGCAATTTTAAAATCTTATTTAGTGTGCCACAAGGTAAAAAGGTTGAAAATCACTGTTCTAGAATAACCGATATTTCTGGAAACATTTCTAATATTTCAGGGCCCACAGTGAAGTGGATGAAGTTATAGGTTCCAAGAGAGATATTGAACATGAAGACCTCGGGAAGCTCCAATACTTGTCCCAGGTACTTGCAGTAATGACTATACTGATATCGTGAACATTGGTCAGTGTGTACATTCAATATCATTATGGATGCTTACTCCCCCGCCACCATGGGAAATGCGCTGTATAAACGTTTGACTCAGCCCCAGGAAAAAACAGCAAGGTACATACTGTAAGGAGGGGTTTACTAAGCCTTGTAGAGACATTGAGGACAGAGATAAAGTACCGGCCAATCAGCTGCCATGTTACAGGCTGTTCGAAAAATGAGCTGATCTCTTGGTACATTATCTCCGTCCACATTCTCTCTTTGCAAAGCTTAGTAAATAGACCACTTACTTCTACAGAAACATAGCCATAGTGGACACTTGCCTCCACATTCGCCATATGGGTACGGGTCATAGTCAACTGTATGAAGGTTGACCTCTAAAGCTCAACAGGGCTTAGGTCGACAGCCAAAAGGCCGACATGAGTTTTTCACGTTTTTTTTTGTTCCGAATTTTGACGTACTGTAAGCTGAAATGGACACTGCATCCGTGTAGCGTGTCCCCTTGCATGGCTCGGCACATACTGTATTCTATTCTCCCTTCATGCCTTCATATACTACTATTCACGCATTGAATGGTAGGGTATGAAATACCACCAGTCGGCACAAATTGGGTGAAAAACTCATATCGCCCTTTCCATCAACCTAATGCTTGTGTCACCCTTAAGACCCTGTGGACCTCAGCCATATCGACCTATCTTGTATCAACCTGTAGTGGTCAAAATAACGTGTGTAGACTGTATCACCCCCATACAGTGCTTACACATAAGACCCGTCTTAGATGGAACTATGGAGCCATATATTGTAACAGACAAAACTCACCTGTGCGATTTCTCCACCAGGTGCTAAAGGAAACCTTGCGGTTATACCCACCAGCACCTGGCACTTCAAGGGCACTAACAGAGGAATTGGTCATCGATGGTGTGAGGATTCCACCTACGACAACTCTGATGGTAAGCATGGCACTGGACATCAGGAATATATTACCAGCAAGATTTACATCTGGGGTAGCCAACCCTAGTCCTCGAGAGCTACCAACAGTGCATGTTTTGCAGGTCTCCTCACAGACTCACAAGTGAGCTAATTAGCTCCATCTGTGGATCTTTTAACCCCTTCATGACAGAGCCAGTTTGTGCCTTCATGACAGAGCCCTTTTTTTCAAATCTGACATGTCTCACTTAAGTGGGGATAACTTTTTTTTGCTTTTACTTATCCCAGTGATTTTGAGATTGTTTTCTCGTGACACATTGTACTTCAAGTTAGTGGTAAATTTTGGTCGATACAGTCTGTGTTTTTTTGTGAAAAATACCAAAATATCGTGAAAAAATGGAAAATTTAGCAATATGCAAAATGTCACATTTTCTGCTTGTGAGACAAATAATCATACCACTCAAAATAGTTAATAACTAACAAAGACCATATGTCTACTTTATGTTGCAATCATTATTTCAACCTCCTTTTCATTTTTTTGGACACTAGGAGGCTTCAGATATGACTAGCAAATTCTCAAATTTTCAAGAAAATTTCAAACACTGATTTTTTTAGGGACCAGTTCAGTTCTGATGTGACTTTGAGGGACTTGTATGTGAGACACCCCCATAAATGATGCCATTTCAAAAACTGCACCCCTCACAGTATTCAAAACAGCATTTTGGAAGTTTGTTAACCCTTTAGGTGTTTCACAGGAATTAAAACAAAGTGTAGGTGAAATTTCAAAATTTCTTTTTTTTTGCAGAGTTTCAATTTTAATACATTTTTCTAACGAATACAGTAGATTTTACTAGAGAAATGTGACTAAAAATTGATTCCCCCAATTCTTTTGTTTTCAAAAATATCCTATATGTGGCCCTAGTGTGCACGTTGACCAAACCACAGGCTTCATAATAGAAGGAGCACCTACTTGATTTTGGAGCCTCCTTTTTATGAGATTTTTTTTTAGGCACCATGTAGGTTTCTAGGCACCATAAGTGCTAAAAGTTAGGAACCTCCCCCACAAGTCACCCCATTTTGCAATCTACACCCCTCAGGGAATTCATCTAGGGGTATAGTGTACATTTCAAACCCCCAGGGGTTTCACCAATTTTGGTACAACTGGGATGTGAAAATGGAAAATTACATTTTTTTACACAAACATGCAGTTCTGGCTCAAAATTTTTCATTTTCACAAGGAATGAAGGAGACAAAGCACCCCAAAATCTGTGCCCCAATTTCTCCCGAGTACGGCAATGCCTCACATGTGACCAAAAAATACCAGTTGGGCGCATGGCAGGACTCAGAAGGGAAGGAGTGATTTTTGGATTTGGCAGCACAGATTTTGGTGGAATGAATGGTGGGTGCCATGTTGCATTAGCAAGACTCCCAAAGCACCAATACAGTGGAACCCCCCCACAAGTCACCCCATTTTGCAAAGTACACCCCTCAGGAAATTCATCTAGGGGTATAGTGTACATTTCAAACCCCCAGGGGTTTCACCAATTTTGATACAACTGGGCAGTGAAAATGAAAAATTACATTTTTTTACACAAAAATGCAGTTCTGGCTCAAAATTTTTCATTTTCACAAGGAATGAAGGAGACAAAGCACCCCAAAATCTGTGCCCCAATTTCTCCCGAGTACGGCAATGCCTCACATGTGACCAAAAAATACCAGTTGGGCGCATGGCAGGACTCAGAAGGGAAGGAGTGATTTTTGGATTTGGCAGCACAGATTTTGGTGGAATAAATGGTGGGTGCTATGTTGCACCAATACAGTGGAACCCCCCCACAAGTCACCCCATTTTGCAAAGTACACCCCTCAGGGAATTCATCTAGGGGTATAGTGTACATTTCAAACCCCCAGGGGTTTCACCAATTTTGGTACAACTGGGCAGTGAAAATGAAAAATTACATTTTTTTACACAAAAATGCAGTTCTGGCTCAAAATTTTTCATTTTCACAAGGAATGAAGGAGACAAAGCACCCCAAAATCTGTGCCCCAATTTCTCCCGAGTACGGCAATGCCTCACATGTGACCAAAAAATACCAGTTGGGCGCATGGCAGGACTCAGAAGGGAAGGAGTGATTTTTGGATTTGGCAGCACAGATTTTGGTGGAATGAATGGTGGGTGCCATGTTGCATTAGCAAGACTCCCAAAGCACCAATACAGTGGAACCCCCCCACAAGTCACCCCATTTTGCAAAGTACACCCCTCAGGGAATTCATCTAGGGGTATAGTGTACATTTCAAACCCCCAGGGGTTTCACCAATTTTGGTACAACTGGGCTGTGAAAATGAAAAATTACATTTTTTTACACAAAAATGTACTTCTGGCTCAAAATTTTTCATTTTCACAAGGAATGAAGGAGACAAAGCACCCCAAAATCTGTGCCCCCATTTCTCCAGAGTACGGCAATGCCTCACATGTGACCAAAAAATACCAGTTGGGTGCATGGCAGGACTCAGAAGGGAAGGAGTGATTTTTGGATTTTGCAGCTCAGATTCTGGTGGAATGAATGGTGGGTGCTATGTGGCATTAGCAAGACCCCCGAAGCACGGTGAAATGATGAACCTAATAATCCATAGATGTGTGGTATATTTTGAAACACTCCTTTATACATAGGCCGGGTTTGTCGGGGCAAGTTTCACAGTGGAAAATAGTTTCCTTTCTTATTCCCTTTTTATAGCAAACTTTGCACCTTTTTTGTGTCCTGCCCTTTCTTGCAGTGGAGGGGATTTCGTTGGGAAAATGCTGCCCTGGTACAATACGGGGGCCAGTACTAGAAGTACTGGGGCCCTCTGCCTGCTGGTTCCCAAATATTAGGCCCTTTATGACTTCCTCTTGAAAGTGCATAAATGTCCCCTTCTGGCCGGTAGAACGGAATAGCACGTAAGCGTTATACAGTGCCATCTGGATGATATACACGGCCAGCTTCTTGTACCAGATATTTGTTTTCCGCAGGGCACTGTACGGCTTCAGTACCTGATCTGAAAGATCCACTCCGCCCATGTACTTATTGTAATCTAGGATACAATTTGGTTTTGAGGTGTGGGTACTGGTACCTCGTACAGGGATGGAGGTGGTACTGTCTCCATGAATTGTTGTCAGTATAAGGACATCCCTCTTGTCCTTATATTTGACCAACAACATATTTTCGGTGCATATTCCCCTGCATTCACCCCTTCTCATTACTTGGGCAATGTGCGTTTTTGGGAGGCCTTTTTGGTTCTTACGCACAGTACCGCAAGCTGCTGTACCTCTTGAACCAAGGGCCTTAAACAGGGGGATGCTGGTGTAAAAGTTATCCACATAGAGGTGATAACCCTTATCCAGGAAGGGGTGCATTAAATCCCAGACAATTTTTCCACTAACACCTACGAGGGAGGGGGGGCATTCTGGCGGTTCAATTCTTGAATCCTTCCCTTCATATACCCTAAACTTGTGGGTGTACCCTGTGGTGCTTTCACACAGCTTATACATTTTTATGCCATACCTTGCCCTCTTACTGGGAAGGTACTGGCGGAATTTAACCCTTCCTTTAAAATGTATAAGGGACTCGTCGATGCTAATACATTTATCAGGGATGTATAGCTCTGCAAATTTGGCACTGAAATGATCAATGACCGGCCTGACTTTGAATAGCCTGTCAAAGGTGGGATCATCTCTGGGTGGGCACTGTGCATTATCGGTGTAATGTATAAATTTATGGATTGCCTCAAAACGAGTCCGAGTCATGGCCATACGGTAAAATGGGGTGCTGTACAGAACATCTGTACTCCAATATTGACTAATTTGTGGCTTTTTTACTATGCCCATATGAAACACCAGACCCCAAAACGTCATCATCTCTACTGCATCTACAGGGGTCCACCTAGCAAATGATGACGTGGGGTTTTGAGCAATAAACTGCTGGGCATATAAATTAGTTTGGTCCACCATTAAATTTATAAAATCATCAGAGAAAAATAATTTGAAAAAGTCAATTTCTCTGAGACCTGTGGAATCAAATTGGATTCCTGGCATGGCCAAAAACTCAGGAACCTGGGGCTCAAAATTGTCTGGTGGTGGGGTCCATACGAGATCAATTATTGGGGGGGGGTCTCAGCTGCTCTACGGGGGCGTCTTTGAGGGGGTCCCTCATCACCAGAGGAGGAAGAGGAGCTTAAGACGAATCCTTCAAATTCCCCGCTTGCCTCACTGGCTGTGTCAGAATCAGAAGCAAGCATGGCATATGCCTCCTCCACTGAATACATTCTTCTGGATGACTGGGATGACATTTGGGATGACATTTTTATTTTTGTGTTACTGGTAGTGAAATGTTTCAACACGTGTATAGTGTAGGGGGGGGTACAAACTTTATTTCAACCCGGGGGGTATGTAGTCTGTAGTGTGTATGTAGTGCAGAAAAAAAAAATACTTTATACAAAAAAAAAAAAAATTGAAGGGGTTAAAAAAAAAAAAAAATTGAAGGGGTTAAAAAAAAAAAATTGAAGGGGTTAAAAAAACAAAAAAAAAGGTCCTGCGCCAAAAATTGAGCACAGATGTTGGTCAGTAACGTCCGTCACTGAACAGCGCTCAAAGGCAACAGGAATTTGATCAAAAAAAAAAATAGATCAACCCTGTGCCGAAAAAGCTGATCAGTGATGTACGTCACTGATCAGCGCACAGTGGCCACAGGACACCCACAAAATCACAATGTGTGTAAAAAAAAAAATTAAAAAAAGACCACACAGCACCCACAAAAAAAAAAAAAAGGTGATCAGTGATGCGACACTGATTACCAGTGAGGGGCAGCAGGTGCACAACCTTTGGTGCAACTGGCAGCAACTGACAGGTATATATAAAAAAAAAAAACCTCTGCGCCCCCAAAAAGTTGCTGATCACCTCAGATATAGTGATCAGCACAAAAGGCGGGGGTAGCAGACACAAAATATACACTCTCTATCACTCTCTGTCACTATCTCTCACTATCTATCACTATCTATCACTATCTATCACACTGCAGCAGCAGCACTGACAGTTATATGTATAAAAAAAACCTGCACCCCCAAAAAGGGGGGGGGGTAGCAGACACAAAATATACACTCTCTATCACTCTCTGTCACTATCTCTCTCTATCTCTCACTATCTATCACTATGACACTGCAGCAGCAGCACTGACAGTTATATATATAAAAAAAAAACCTGCACCCCCAAAAAGGGGGGGTAGCAGACACAAATCTCTCTATCTCTCACTATCTCTCACTATCTATCACTATCTATCACTATCTATCACTATGACACTGCAGCAGCAGCAGTGACAGTTATTTATATATAAAAAACCCCTGCACCCCTAAAAAGGGGGGGTAGCAGACACAAAATATAGCTCTCTCTGTCACTATCTCTCTATCTCTCTCTATCTCTCTCTATCTCTCTCTCTCTATCTCTCTATCACACTGCAGCAGCAGCAGGAAGTCTCAGGAAGTCAGATCCAGGAAGCGTCCAGCACGCTACAAGCAGTGATCAAGTGATCAGGTAAGGTATTTGCAAGGATCAGGTAAGTATTAGCAAGGATCAGGTCAGTATCACGGCAGATAGGCACGGTGACCGCTCTGCACGCTATTCCAGACCGGAATGGCGTCTGCAGCGCAGTCACCGTTAGTTTAAATGTCGCGCCTTGGCTGTGATTGGTCCGTGGGTCCCACGGACCAATCACAGCCTTGGGGGCAGGTGGGGTGAGGGTGGGGTGAGGTGTCATCGTCACCGATGACCCCCTCATGCCCCCTGACGCCCGGCGGTGATTGACACCTGTGTTACCAAGCGTCTGATTCGCTGGTAACACAGGAAAACGCTGTGAATGGCTGTTCACACTGAACAGCCAATCACAGCGATCGCCGACGGGGGGGCGACATCGCAGCCCCCCCTGGGCATACAGGGACATGTCTGCTGTCAGGGACAGCAGATATCGTCCCTCTGTCACTGCGTCTCGAGACGCAGTGACAGTTTAAAGTCATGACGTATATATACGTCATGTGTCGGGAAGTACTTCCCGGCCATGACGTATATATACGTCAAATGTCGTGAAGGGGTTAAAATGTGTCAGTGATTAATGAGTGCAGCAGCTAGGTTGTCTGGAAAATGTGAACTGTTGGTAGCTCTCGAGGGCTAGGGTTGGCTACCACTGATTTACATGGTCAGGAAACATCATAAAGGTGCGATGGGGACCTGTCATTTATGTTTTATTATTCCCTGTATTGTGACACTTGAGATTCAACAGAAGCGTCCAGCGTGACCACATTCAGACTGCAATTTCCTATGTGGTTTATGTAGCAAATCTTGGGATAAGATAAAGTGGAGAGAAATAAAGTACTGGCCAATCAGCTCCTAACGGTCATGTTGCAGGCTGTGCTTGAGAAATGAGTTAGGAGCTGATTGATTGGTACTTTGTCTCTCTCCAAGTATTGATACATAGCCGTCACAGCAAAATGTATTATTGTTATACTACTGCCCACACACACCCACACACACAGATATGAATCCCATACCAGTCACAAGGGGGGTTATTCTAGTTCATTCTTTCTGACAAAATCCTTCTTAGATGGACAAAACCATGTGCACTGCTGGTGGGGCAGATGTAACTTGTGCAGAGAGATTTAGATTTGGGTGGGGTTTTTCTTCAAAGTGAGATCTATATTGCAGTGTAAAATAAAGCAGTCAGTATTTTCCCTGCACAGAAACAAAATAACTCACCCAAATCTAATTCTATCTGCACATGTTACATCTGCCCCCCTGCAGTGCACATGGTTTTGTCCATCTAAGAAGTATTTTGTCAGAAAGAATGAACTAGAATAAACCCCAAGATCTCATTAGAATGACCCCTTGTTCTTATCCAAATTGGGACAATGCCTTTTATATTACGTTTGGAGGTGTTGCCCACTGCTTAGAAATATACCCAAAACACCCACACAAGTAAAAGTAAGCACCAGTGTGGGTGCACGAAGAGTCTTATGATAACTAATAAAATATAACTTGTATTGTTTCTGATAAAATTGCGAAATATTAAAACAGTAAGTGAAAAAAGATATAAAAAAAGTATTAAAATTGTCGTTGGCCACTGCCTATATTCAGAGTATTAGGGGCAATTTATTCCCTTATATGTACCAGGTGTCTCCTATTATGTACAAATATTGACAGTGTTTTAATTTACACTGTTATGGTGCGTACACACGGTACAATTCCGCTTTCGCTCTGAGTTTTTTCTACTTCTTTTCGATTTCCACTATTTTCTATTTGATTTTCCATTAGATGTACATTCGACTTGCAATTAGATCAACACTGGCTTCAGGCAGGAAATGGACATTGAATCGAATCCTGCAGAGAATACATTAGATGTGCCCTATGTACTATTAGATTTCCACTATATAATCGTGGCTGCCAAGACTATTTATCTATTCAATTTACACTACAAGGGAGCATGCATTGGGATCGAATCTGCATCGAATGTAGAAAAACCATTCAATGCCCATTCGATTTTTCTTCTATAAGCAAAATTTAATAGAAAAATAGTGTATATCTCACCGTGTGTACGCTCTATTAGGCTCACATACATTCTATGGCTCCTGTTTGTACTGACTAGAAATTGACTTCACCTGTATATCTACTATTTCTATCAGTATTGTTTCAATTTCTTTAATGAAACATTCCAACAAAGTAACAGTATCTTTGTTGTATCCTTTACCAATTTTTCAACAGGCCATAGGACTATTGTATCAAAATATGTAGTTTCGTGAGAATTTACTTTGTCTAAGAATAGAGATTGGCGTCTCTTACCTCGGTGGAGGAGAGGGGATGCTGTGATGTAAGGGGGCCCCCCTCTCTGGTGCCGCCACTGCTGGTCCCTGCCACCGCCACCTGCTTGTCCTGATCACCGTTACGGGACCAGCATGTGCGCAGTAGACGCTTTGGTACTGCGCAAGCCATGGCCCCCGCCTCTATGGGTCTGTTTTAGGAGCAGACCCATAGAATCGTCCATTGACAGTCCTGGGTCCGGCGCATGCGCAGTATCGTCCAGGGGACTGTGCATGCGCAGAACCCATTTTTAGGGGTTGCCCCGCAGCTGCACATAGAGAGGCATCCCGGAGGGAGGGAACACCTCCCAATGGGACTGCCTTGGTGACTGCCAGGTCGGACTTCCAATAGGAAGTCACTGCCAGTCACAGTGAAGCCAGTGCAGTCTCACAGACTGCACTGGCTTCACTACAGTGGCAGAATGTACATGGGGGGGGGGGGATTGTCCAGTGAAATAAATATATAGAATCGCACTGTTCACATACAATTTTGTCCTTTTTAGACAGTATGTGCTTTCTTAAATTCACTGGTCATCATCAAGTATATGTTTCTTATACGGTGTTGCACACATTAAGGCTGAGGCTACATACACATTGATTCCATCATATGCCTCTGCACCTTGCCTTCTACAAGATATTAGGGGGGGAATTTACCAAGGTGTATTCGTATACAGAAATACACCAAATTTTTTACAAATTCGTATTTTCGGGATTTACTATTCCGAAAATTCGGCAATTCGTATTCATGGCACATTCGTATTTCTGTTTACGGCATTGACAGAATATGATTTGGAATCACCAATTAAAAGAATGGTGATTCCTAATTTACTAAGCGGCCGTATTAAAAATACAGCCGCTAATTGCCGGCCAAATACCCCAGGAAAATACACTTCATTTTCCTGGTGTATTTGGCAGAAGCCTGCATGGATCAGTCAGATCCGTGTAAACTTCAGTGTAAAAATAAATAAACAAATAAAAAAAACGGCGTGGGGTCCACCCCACAGCTGTAACCAGCCCCAGGCTCACAGAGCCAGTCCTGATTTTAAAAAAATCTGGGAAAAAATTTAATAGGGTTCTCCTTCTTTTTTAAAACCAGCACCAGGCCCAAGGGCAGGTCCTGGTTCCCAAAATATGGGGGACAAGATGACTAGGGGTCCCCACGTATTTTAAGAACCAGCACCAGGCCCAACCAGCCAGCAGGGTAATGCCACAGCTGGGGGGAGACTTTTTATACAAGTCCCCCAGGCCAAAGCATTAACCCTCTGACGGTTCAGCCTGGGCAGGGGTCCTGGGGACCCCCCAATGACGGGGTCCCACCCTCCAGAATTTCCCTACCCAGGTTAAAGCCTGTGGCTGTCCCCGGTGGCCCTGGAGCGGTGGCCACCGAGCTGATTAAAGTGTAAAAAATTGATTAACACTGTTGTATATTGCTGTGGAACTATAAGTTCCAGCAAGCCTCCCCGCATGCAAGGACTTGGAGAACCACAAGTCTCAGCATATGGGGCATTAAAGGGCCCGCTGGAACTTGTAGTTCCACAGCAATATACAATAGTATTAATCTATTTTTAACACTTTTTTTCCCCGGTCAGGAGGTTAAATTTTCCTCCGCAATATGAATTTGCAAACGGCTTTCACAGCCGTATGCATTCGTATTCAGGCATTTTAAGAACACAATATGAATTTTCATATTTTTATTCTTAGTAAATTTCCCCCTAGATCTTAATTCCCAGGTACATGATTTCCCTACCACACAGCCATTCACAGTAACTGTGTGGGAGCAAAGACGGTCTGTATATCGGTTAAGCGATTTGCTGCCAATCCTATGTGCTGACACCTCTCCCTCATTTAATATTCCCGGTTGGTCAGGGTGGTATCATCGCTAAATGCACATTTTATGCTCCTGCTTGCCTATTATGTACAATATTTGTACATAATAGGAGGCACATGGTACATGCAAGGGAATAAATTGCACCTAAACTCTGAATATAGGCAGTGACTATCGACAATTTTAATACCCTCTTTTCTATCTTTTTTTCACTTACTGTTCTTTTATATTACCGCCCAGCCTGTGGATACTGGAATGTTCCCATTGAAAATGTCCCTCCCAAAATGGCTGCTGCCTCAGGAGACAGCGG
Source organism: Crinia signifera (assembly GCF_055691185.1). Lineage (NCBI taxonomy): Eukaryota > Metazoa > Chordata > Amphibia > Anura > Myobatrachidae > Crinia > Crinia signifera. The sequence continues at coordinate 62,377,567 of NC_139228.1, read as the reverse complement.
CCATATTGGGAGGGACATTTTTAAATGGGCAGGCGCAACAGACCTGTGGCAGCTGCCAGAGAGAGAAAATTGGCAGAACACCTGATAATAAACAGAACATTTCAATGGGGTAGACCCATGGGGGGGGTGTCTGACTTTGGAATCCTTTGTAATGAGGTGTACCTTCATAATTCCGCCACGGCTGCTGGCAATGTGGACCTGTCGGGCGCCATGTGGAAACATTTTAGTGAAATATCCTGCAATTCTCACTTTTTCCCTGGTGATGCCCTCAGGACAGGTCTTGTCGTCCTTTACACACATAACCCACCGTCACATCCGATCATTCGTCCTCTCTGTAGTTTAACTCGTACATCATGGGGAGGATGGAGCAGTTTTATCCAGATCCACTTGTCTTCAACCCAGACAGATTCCACCCCGATGTGCACAAGTAAGTGTAACGATTATGCCGTTAATGATGATTGTTAGGGTGTAGCATGTATTCAGTATTCTTTATATATTTGTGTTACACCAACAGGCCTGCGTACACCTATTTCCCATTTTCTCTTGGACCACGATCTTGCATTGGGCAGGTATTTGCTCAGGTAAGTCTATGCTAAGCTTCTAATAAGGGCAACAGGGGCTCAACTCTGGGGTGCAGCTAGAACTTTGTAGGCCCATAGAAACATTTTAAAGGGGCCCCTGTCCCAGTTCCTCTAGGAAGACCTCCTCTGCCCAGCAGTTGTTAATTTTATGCCCCATAGTAGCACCCTAGTTCACACTATGTCACATTGTAGGGGTGACTGTACACATTATGCCATACAATGTCCCCAGTTCATATTATTCCATATTGCAGTGCCTGCCGTTCATATTATGCCACATTGTGTCATCACAGGTCATATTATGTAACATTATAATGCCTTCAGCCAGGGTGTTTAAAAAAAAAAAAAAAAAAGGAAGGGCCCTGTGCAGTCTAAACTTACTTAGCGCTGCGATGGCCGTAGGGAGAAGGAGGCTTCTGATGACATCAGCAGCCCTCCCTCCCAACGGCTGGGCAATGCCTGCGGTGTCCGGGGTTCTTCCAAAAAAAAATGCCAGCGTGCCGCCCCAATTTAAAAACAAATAAATGGGTCTGAATCGGGTCCATAGTACAAACTGTGTGTTTGCTGCTACTTACAAGATGGATGCAGATCTCACAACCTGCAATGAGATTTCAGGGTAACGCTCAACAGCATATTTTACCCTCCACCACCTCTGAAAAATTAAATTAGCTGACCTGCTTTATGTGAGGTTTTACGGGTACATCCTGACACTGTCCCCTATATGAACCTGTGCTTTATCTTTGTACAGATGGAGGCCAAGGTGGTTATGGCCAAACTCCTGCAGAGGTTCGAGTTTGAGCTGGTGGAAGGACAGAGCTTCAAGATTTTGGATACAGGGACTCTGCGCCCCTTGGATGGGGTGATCTGCAGGCTGAGACCCCGATCAGGAAAAAAATAGACTTTTCTTAACAACAAATGTGATCTGACACCGCGGGTGACATTTAATGGGATGGAAAATTGTGTTTTTTTGCGATTTTTAGGCTAAAACCGTCCGACTTCGCACATTTTCCCAAATGTGGGGGGGGTGTCTTCTATCCATGTCACACAGCCTCAGGGAGAATGATATGAGACATTTTTTGGTACTTATGTAGTATCTGGGCTGCCGATTTTTTGATTGTATGCCTTAAGTTAAGGCATACAATCAGATGCGATGCGATGCGATATCGCATCGCATCGCATTGCATGCGACCATCGGATGCGATGACCCGATTTTTCCATAGGAATCAATGTTAAAATGGACTGAGTCCATTTTAACATGGAATTCAATGGGAAAAAGGGGTCCTTTTCATACCCCTACTATCCAAGTGGGCATGGAGTTGGATATAAACCTGTGGCGAGCGCAGCGAGCCACCGAGCCCGAAGCGTGGCGAGCGAAGCGTGGCGAGCGAAGCGAGCCCCGCGAGGGGACGGTATTCTGTGTCCCCTCGCGGGGCTCGCTACGCTCGCCACGCTTCGGGCTCGGTGGCTCGCTACGCTCGCCACAGGTTTATATCCAACTCCATGCCCACTTGGATAGTAGGGGTATGAAAAGGACCCCTTTTTCCCATTGAATTCCATGTTAAAATGGACTCAGTCCATTTTAACATTGATTCCTATGGAAAAATCGGGTCATCGCATCGCATCGCATCCGATGGTCGCATGCGATGCGATGTACCCGATTTAGAAATCGGCAGCCCAGATACTACATAAGTACCCATTTTTTGACAATTAAACATTTTTTTTTTTGTAGGCAATCTATTAAAATTAGTCTTTGTATATTTAGATATTCTGGTTTACTTTATTTAATGGGAAATCATCAACTTACCAGTATGCTTTTGTAGTGGTGGTGCGCTCGGAGCAGTAATCCCCTGGCAACGAGCATATGTAAATCCCCACCATATACATATGCAATGGCATATGTATCCCCAGCAGGTAAAAATAATTATGCAATGCCATTGTTCTGGTTATATCTTATGAAAGTGTGTGGCTGGATGCTACATAAGTGCACAACAGTGGTTGTTCTACCTCTGGTTGGTATCACCTCAGTATTAATCACTGTTACCCATTTTTAGAGAAGTTGAGGGTCTAGAAAATGTCTACTTGTCTCCTTGGATTCCATGTAGTGTATAATATGTCACTCAAGATGTTTGAACGGTGCTAGCATATTCCCATGCTCATATACAGGTGGAGACTACTTATAGAGAAGTATTATTTGCACCATCTGCCACCTACTGGTCACTGCTTGTAATATCTATATGACCATTTTAGCAGATACTCCAGGACCACTTCCATCCGGTACAAAAATGTTCTGCTCCTGGACCTCCCTCTTCATTTATAATTTACCTGAGGTAATACACCTTCCTCATTAATTAACCAGTTTAACGCAGGTGACAGTAATGAAAATGAAGAGCAGGGACAGAGTAAGTTACACCTGACAGAACAGCCATGTTGGCCGCTATGGTCTAGTCCTGCATTATAATTAAACCTTCCCTAAAAGGTGATATCGTCTAGATATTTGTGAGACCGAAGAAAAAGCTTCTCAATGTGTTATATACAAAGTTCTGTTTATATAGAACATATAAATAATAACTGTACATCATTCTATGCATAGTTAATGATTTGCCAAGGCACATTACAAGGAACATTGACAATGTTACAGTAAATAATCTTGTTTCCGTGGTAATTAATGTAAAACGACAGACCACAGCACTGCAAACAGCTCAATGCTGTCATGGCGGCAGTGTGACAGTGGTCAGAGCCATTACGGCATGATGGGACTATGGACTCCGGAAACATGGATGCTCCAGAAGCATACATTATGTGCACAGTAGCCAATCAAATTCTGTGACTCTTGTAAGGCAGCTTAGGAAACAACAGTAAACATTTGATTGGATGCGGGCTACTTTTCTCTCTTGTAACAATGATCATAAATGTAATTCTCTCCAAAAACACGGGTTCCATGATTCTGTGGTTTACATAAAGCACATGGCAATTTGAGAATTATTCTCGTGAAAACATTACAAGCAATCCTCAGCCTCCTGGAATAAAGAGGACCTGTTCCGTCATTTGGCGGCGCTCTGCGATGGCAGTCCAGTAAACCGCTGCGATAGGAGGAATGGCGTCATCTTAAATCTGCTTCTTGCACAAGATCTACAATCATGCAGGATAATATGGAGGCTTGCATAGAAATACTGGTGCTGAATTATCCTGTTAGATGTGCTCAGACAAACGGATGGGCCCAGCCCTCTCCAGCTCGTCATTCTGCAGGCCAGGAAGGCACAAATGGGTACACCCTGGTAACTGCCACCAAGTTCTCATGCCCACCAAGAACTAGAGAAAGTCCATTTCCTTCATCGTTGTGTCCTGCAAACTGGTGGTCTTGTACAGGAAGTGGAAGTCCAGCTTCTGCTCATTCTTCAGCAATGAGGTCTTCACCTGCTGAGGGAAAGCTTCTTCGGGGAGCCGAAGGCAGCGCTCGTTCACCAGCACGAAGAGTCCAAACTTCTCTGGTTCAGACACCTCAAACTTCTCCGCGCACTGCTGGAGAACTTGGGCCACGCTCGTGTCGGATTTCGTGGCTAAAGTCCTCATTTTGGAGTCCAGCTCCTCAAAAGAGATGGTGATGAAATCCTGCACAAAGAAAGAGGAGCAGTGAGAAGGTTGTACACCTACAGTCTACACCTCCCCTGATGACTAATGCTGGCCATATACCAGAATCAAATTCGCCAAAGATAGACCAAATTTATCTGACCTAGTCATAGACTGGCAGATAATTGGACAATATGATGGAGAGATTGATCTCAGTCACCATCGCCCCCCATTAGAAAAGCTTCAGTTTTGAGGACATGTTAAGAAACAATGACACACAAGGAACAACAATGTAATACACAAATATAAAAAGGTCCTAAAATATATACATTGCCAAAAGGACATGGGGGTAGATGCATTGTATTGTATAGGGCACAAGCTAGTTCAGCAAAGTACAGCAACTCAACATATCGCTGTTTCCATAAATGGATAGAAGACCACTGGAGATTGGTTGAGCCATGCTGACTGGATGCAATATCTTGGGTGCGAACGGACCTCTCCACCTACTTCCCATAAATCAGGCCTAGCCAACCAGAAGCTCTCCAGCTGTTGTGAAGCTACAAGTCCCAGCATGCATTGCCACAGTTTTGCTATTATGGAATGCTAGAACTGTGCCAAAGCATGCTGGGATGTGTAGTTTCCCAACATCTGTAGAGCCACAGATTAGCCAGGCCTGTCAGATACTCTATAGCAGTGGTCCTTAATGCACACGGACAGGCCAGGTTTATGGCTCTCCAGGCTTAGGCTTAGACTGTTGGTGCCACTTCTCTATAGAGTTCTGTCTGGCGAACGTGAACCAGTGAGACAGTACATTATCCTTCTGGAATATTCTATTGATGTGGGGGGTACATGAAGTCAATGAAGGGCTGCAAATGGTCACCAAACACTGCAACGACATGTTCAAAAGGACCAGTGGACACACCCCATGCCATGTAAACACACCCCACATCATTATGAAACCATCAATAGACTGCACAATGTCATGTTGACAATTTGGGTCCATGACCTCATGGGGTCTGTGGAACACCGGAACCCTTCCATAAGGCCAGTATACCTGGAACCGTGATGCGCTGGACCATGCCACATGTTACCAGTCTGCCAGGGTCCAATTAGCGACATCGCAAGACCCAGGTGAGCTACTGTGACTTTTCCCCTGTTTACACCACCAAACCAATGATGGCCCATATCCCATGCAAGCTAAAGAACACTGCATGGACCTGATCGATATGGTCTGGTACATTCTGCATTGAATGTGCATGCAAATTTACCACAGACAATTCTGACCAGATGGCTCTGGTCACGATCATTAAGCACCTGTGGTTGGCCAGTGTGCTGTCCATGTTTGGTGGTAATGCCTTTCGTGAGGAATTCCCAATACACATGTGACACAGTAGGTCGAGGGACAGGGCCTGATCAACCAATAGGCTGAACAGGCTGGACTGCTGGGTCCTGCAGGGGTAGGGGGGGTGTTGCAGTGCAGGCACAATAGACGCTGCGACTGTACACAATACTGAAAGTTGCGGGTGGGGATGGGCAGTGGATCTCTGCAGATTTCATGCCGACAAGATGGAATCTACAAAAAATGGCCTTCATCTTCTAAGATACCGATGCTAGTGTTCTTGCTAGTTCCCTAGCGTCTGTCAGGAGAAAGCAGGGTCCCCAGTGCTACCTTGAAGTGTGGATTCTGGGAGCGCTAGTGCGCAACGAGCAATAACCCACTAGCAACGAACATGTAACCCCAGGCAACGAGCAAGAAACCGCTGGTAACCAGCACATAGGCAAGAAAAATTATAATAAATGTATGGGGGGAGGGGCACTTCTGTATTAACAGAGGGTGGCTGGATCCCTTAATCAGGCCCTGTCGAGGGATATTGACTTTCTGCACAACTTTGGAAATGGAATGTCTCATCCTTTGGGCGCCAACTATCATGCCCCATTCTAACTCATAATTCACGTCACTTTGCCATGAGCAGACTAGCCGGGGGTGCAAGCTGACTCATGAGATGTCAGATTACAATGGATGCCGGTCTGGCCATTTCCAAGACGTCACAGTATGGTGGCAGTGCCACCACCACCACGTTACATACCACCACCTTTACATACTGCTATCCCATAACCTTTGGCTCTTCAGTGTATAATAATACATTTTTTGTTATATTACAATCTTGGCTTAACCCCTCAGCACAGCCCAGCATACCTGGATAGAGGAGCGAGACACCTTCGCCTTATTGAGCGTCCGTCTCCTTTCCCAGCGGTGGATGGAGTCCTGAACCTCCATGCTGAGCTGCCGCGTGACTGTTATCTTATCGTAATTCTTTATGTGCTCCAGCGCCCCGTACGTGGTAGTTAGGTAATAGGATCCTGCAGAGAGGAAGATCAGGTGGCACATTGCTTACAGCGCTCAGCCAAATCTATTCTAACCAGTGGCAGTTCCAGAGGTGGGGCTGCCGCGCTGTTTCAGATTCAAATATGTGAGCCACACCCACTGCCAGTGAGTCAGTTTGGAATGGCAGTGGGTGTGGCTCACTTTTTTGAATGTTGAACTTTGCTGCAGCCCACCCTCCCTCTCCCTCTCGAACCACCCCTGATTGTAACATTTACTGTATACTTCATTCCAGCAAAGTATACCCAGATGATAATTGGATCTAAAATAATGTTGACATGGGTTTCTCACATTTTTTGTGCCTGTGGTTGGGATGCTCTAACATCTGCGTGGAGGTGGGTCGCGGTAGAAGCCCATAGTCTTGTGGTGGATCTTTAGAGCATCCCACAATGCGGTAAAAACCCAGATAACAGGGTTTTTACAGCATTTTTAGTTTAGAGAATCCCGCCCAATGTCAACACCTGTCGACATGGACCCCCAATTAGCGTAACATGTATGGTCACCATGCGTCGGCCACTTTACCGTTTCCGATTGTAGTCCGCGGGGAGGGTAAAAAAATAATTGTGAAAAACTCATGTCAAGCTTTCACTTGTGTCGACATTTTGTCAATGTCGACCTATTGACTATCTATCTAAACACTGTAGACCTTTCACCTGCTTCCTGCTGCACACAACTGCAGTGAACCCTGGGATTTCAACAGACAACTCAAATTGGTTTAATTACTTGTAGCACCCAAAAGTTGTCACTAGGTGGCACTATTGCATCTGAGTTGCAAATAATTGGTTTCTGATATACCAGTGGTGCAAGGTAGAGACCAGCAGCTGCACTGAATCATTACAAATCCATCTGTCCGTAGTTTTATTCCATCAGTGACCCTAAGAAACAGTCAACTGAGCAGGTAAAAAAAAAAGTAGACACAATGTATCAACATAGATCATAGTGAATCGCTTAAGACGTTACCTTCTCCGAGCTGCAGGGCTGGATCCATCAGCTCCATCATGTACTCTACATCCAGCAGTAGGGCCACCAGGTCACAGCGGGCCAGCACATACATCAGAACCGGCAGGAAGTCATCTGCTCCATGGGGCTTCCCTGGAGAGAGAAGAGACAGGGAAATGTTCACAGACGGGCCACTGTACAACAATAAAACCCAATTCCCTCTTGTACATTCACATTATTACATGTCTGGATGCAGTCGGCGTTTTATGGGCCTTAATAGATGAGAACCTCCCAGGTAATAGCAGGACCACGCCCACTGTGCACTTAATAACATCCTGTGACATCATCAAACTGCTAGCTTTTAGCACATTGGCTCTGAGCGATCACGTGACACTAAGGGCACGGCCTAAGATATTTATCGGACACCAATAGCAAATTTAATAATATCATGCATTGTACAGGAGAAATAGTGAGTGCAAAAGACAAGTCACACTCATCCTCACCATAGAGTGACTAGACAACTGTACCGTAACCATAAATAATGCACCCCTTCCCCCCCATCCCCCTATGGTACCTGCTGGTTGTCAACATCCCCTACCCCGGTGGAGTCTACCGCTTCTGCCCTTATTAGTATCCATAACAATGGTCTCTTTCTGCGACAGTGGCCATATTGGGAGGGACATTTTCAATGTGGCATGCATGACAAGATCGCAGAAAAGTATCAGCAGGTCCCGGCAGGGATGAGGAAATAAGCTAACACAGACAACCAGTGCATAACAAGCCAACCAGTGCTTCCAAACCCCTGTGGGGTCTGCAGTGACTTTACTACAGAAGGATATTAAGATTATCCCGATACACCGATGTACAGTTATCCACAACTAGGTGACAATCCTGGAACATCTTGTGTCAACACATAATAAACCCCAGAATGCAAATCGCTACTTAAGGCCCCCATACACTATGCGATTTTGGTCCGATTTCGGCACTTGGTGCCGATAATCGGATGAAATCGGCCCAAAATCGTATGTGTGTGATATCTGATCCGATCCGATGCGCGGTCCCGTGCGCATCGGACCGGATCAGGGAGGTCGGACGGTCTGTACATACGATCAAGTCCGACCTCCCTGTATGCATATGCCTGCCACCTGACAGGCATATGCATGCAGACACCGGGCGGGCAGCGGGTCCCTGAGCACCGGCTGACTGACCTGGCCGGGCGGTGGTGCGTGCGGGCAGCGGCCAGCGGTGGTGGGGGCAGGCGGCGGGTGCGGTGAGCGCTGCTGACCTGGCCGGGCAGTGTACAGCGGGGACGGGCAGCGCAGTGGCGGCTATTATATTTTTAAAATACTTGTCAAATGACCGGCCGCTCTCTGATTGGCTGAGAGCTCTCCGGCCAATCAGAGAGCGGCCGGTCATTTGACAAGTATTTTCAAAATCTAATAGCCGCCACTGCGCTGCCCGTCCCCGCTGCTGCTATGTAAGTAAGTACACTGCCCGGCCAGGTCAGCAGCGCTCACCACACCCACCACCGCTGGCCGCCCCCACCACCGCAGCCGCCGCTGCCCGCCCCCAATTCTGCCGCTGCCCGCCCCCACTACTCCTCACCGCCCTGCAGCTCCCCGGGTTTTTTTTAACATGGGATAAATCGCATGCGATTTATCCCATGTAAAAAATGGCACATCAAGTGCCAAATTGTATGTGAGCCTCCCGGGGAGCTGCCGGGCAGCTCGCAGGTAAATTGGGTCCGACTTGTCCCTAGGACAAGTCGGCCTAATGTATGGGGGCCTTTAGTTGCATAAACTTTACCAGCGTAATTTGTTTCAGGCACGAACCATCGTCTCCACGAGGGTAAATATCACCCCGGGCAGATTACACAACACAATCAGAAGGTTTTATTACATCAGCAAACGCAGTTATTAGCACAAGACACAACCCTTGTGTAACAGACCCTTTCTGTGTCGCGTTGTGGATTCTAGAAGAGGAAGTAACACAGGACACACTGCAAGTGTTTTAGAAGAGTCAACATAATATGATTTGATCTGTGGCCAGAGCCTAGTATAGAAAGGGTCAGGTGCTTATGACAGTCTATTGCTGAACCAGCATCTGCCGGCAGTTTTGTGGCAGCGGTGGCTTCCGAATAAACCCGTCTGCAAGTTGCGCTTTATCATTGTAGACAGTGCGAGAACAAACCGGGTAACAACACACAGACTTGGAGGTAGGAGGGCCCTGCTGCAAGCGTACAATCTATAGGGATATAGGAGGGAAACACAAGGACAGGCACCAGTAATACCATAGATTGTAGGTCCAGAAGGGAAGCTATATAATACATAAGTGCCTCAGAGTGTGGTAAATAACTATGATAGGCTTGCCGGAAGAGGTGAGTTTTCAGGGAACGCTTGAAAGTTTGGAGGCTATTGGAGAGTCTTATTGTGCGTGGAAGGGCATTCCATAGGGTGGGAGCAGCCCGATGAAAGTCCTGTAATAGTGAATGGGAGCTAGTGATCCCTGCAGAAGAGAGTTGCAGATCTTGTGCATAGCGGAGCGAGCGAGATGGGAGATATTTTGTGATAAGTAAATAGGGTACTTGTGTATTATCACAGCGCCCACCTTTTTCATCGTAGGGCATTGTACAACCAAAAAATTGCATCGCATGCCTGATTCCTATGTTAAATGCGCCCCCCAGACCCGATTTTTAATTGTATACCCACCTTGATGGGTAATGACTATGTTAAATGCCCCCCATTGTTAACGCCACCCCACTATCAACGCCACCCCGAAGCGTGGCAAGCGTAGCGAGCCCGCGAGGGGCGACGGTACGCGTCCTCTGACCTTTTCATAACCCCACTATCCACGTGGGCCCACTATCACATATATTCCGCGTCCGCTCGCCACACTTTATAAAATCAACTGCACGTGGATAGTGGGGGTATGAAAAGGTCAGAGGACGCGTACCGCTGCGCTCGCCACGCTTCGGGTTGGTGTTGATAGTAGGGTGGCGTTAACAATGGGGGGGGCATTTAACATAGTCATTACCCATCAGGGTGGGTATACAATTAAAAATCGGGTCTGGGGGGGCATTTAACATGGGAATAAGCCCAAATTGGGCATGATCGCGTCGCATCGCATGCCATTATAATGGCATGCGATGCGACGCAATATTAAAATTGTATGCTCACGCCCGGGGAAAGGCTCAAATCGGGTCCCATCGCATACCTTAAGTAGTGGCATGCGATGTGATGGGCTCCGTGATAATACACAAGTACCATAATAGATATATGCTGGTGCAATATGGTTAATATGCGAGTAGCAGATAATGAGCGTCTTGCAAGGAAGATCAGCCTAGCAGCAGCATTGAAAATGGATTGCAGTGGGGAGAGTCTGTTCTTGAGAAGACCATGTCCCATGCAGTCATGTAACATGCGTGTCCAGGTTTACATGGCTGCTCCCATTACATTTTTATATATCATTAACCCTTTGAGTGACAAGTGAATTTGTAAAAATCGTCAAGCCAACATATTTATGCATCATAATATCCTGTAATGTTACCTTGTATAGGAAACATAATGTTGTTTTCCCCACAACATTTTTAGTTGAATTTATATAACAAATGTGAGCGACGCCGGTATTCTTAGCAGATATTTTGCACATTTCTCACAGAGATGTTGGGAATCAAAGGGTTAAGGCTTGTGTGCTGTTTGGCAACCTGGATATCTGATAAAATGACACAGCTGGTGCATTATTCTGGAGATAATGTCACTAGTTGAACCCTCTTTAAGTCGACATGCATTGGGTCGACGACTGAAGGTCAACAGAGCTAAGGTCAACAGGGTTGGAAGGTGGACACAAGTATTAGGTCGACAATGGGAAGGTCTACAGTCAAAAGGTCGACTGACGGTGTCTATGTTGACATCCGGGACAACAAAAAAAATTTCATATCGACCTTTTGACTGCCGACCTTCCCATTGTGGACATTTCAACTCTGTCGACCTTAGTCATGTCGACCCATTTCAGGTGTCAACCTAAGCCCTGTCAACCTTCAGTGGTTGACCATGACCCGTCAGGGAAATAGGAATGCGCTCAGCTTGTTACAGATGCCCCCTAGTGGTATGAACATGAAACATTCCTCTTGCAAGACCTGTAGCCAAAGCCAATATGTCTACTTCTCACATAAGGTTCCCTGTACTATATGTTGCATTTTGGCTGCACACATGGGGCCCAGGGTGCCAGGAGAAGCAACGGCGCCACGTGTGGCAGTCTCAGAATGTACACAACAGTCTTGGATCCCACACACCATACCATGATTGGGTAAATTAACAAAACAACAACAGGTCCTCCGGAGATAAAGCGGACAGAGATCAAATGCCAACCAATCAGCCCCTTACTTACATTTTCAAACACAGCCTGTAACATGGCAGACAGGAGCGGATTGGCTATTACTTTAGGCTAGAGATGTGCAGGCTCTGATTTACTCTGATTTACTCTGATTTCAAAGCAGGATCTTATTGACTATCAACTGTCAACAACGGTCATGTGATTTGGGATAGCCAATAAGATCCTACTTTGAAATCAGAGTAAATCAGAGCCTGCACATCTCTACTTCAGGCTAATAATAAACACATTGCCATGTGCCGTGAAAGACAGGTTATGCCATATGCTAAATACCTGGATTTCCTGTTGCCATGGAGTCATAGATGAGCTTGCAGGACTTGAGGAGATAGGTTATCTTCTTCTCCGGGGAATAGGACTTGTGCATGGTGACAAACTTCTGCATAATTTTCTCCATCACGCTGCTGTCCGGCACACTGGTGGTGACGCCCAGGTCGGTGGTGGTGGTGTCCTGGATGACCATCTGGTTCTCAGTCAGAAGACGCAGCGATCCATCCTTATTGTGTATCTCACGCAGGTAGCTCTCAATAGGGGCTTTCAGGGGCTTCAGTACACACTTACAGAGCGCGGCTTCCACGATGGTGTCTGCACCGGCACATGCAAGGAAAAAGGGCCTGTGGTTACCATTTCTGCCAATACTACGGGCAACATACGGGTATGACTTATTTGCGGTTAATAAACTGTGCCACAAACCGTCAGGAGAGGATAAATATATTAAAAAAGAAAGTTTAAAAAAAGTTTTTTCAAATTTTCCACCTTGTGGTTAACTTGTTTGGTTTGTATATACAGTTACTAAACACATCGCTTCCCGTTTCTGATTTCCTCCATACAGAATAGATTTGACAGTTGCTTCTGCCCTTGAACACAACGCAGTTCAGCCCTGCTTCATGTGCTTATTGTCCGCTGAGCTGCTGCATGTTGTTTTCAAGGGTAATATACATAAGGAACACTGCTTAGATGATATAATGGGATTTAATTGCATTATAAAAACTGCATGCAAATTGATATATGCATATTACACCAGCATCTAATCTTTCATCGAGGGACGATATTTACACACTCTGCTCTCACCTTGGGAGCAGGACTACTGTAGGTTACCATCCTAAGAGTATAAGGACATTATTTCCAATTTTTAAGATTCTAAGTAGGAATATACAACCGCACACTGTCAGCCTAGACTTAGCCTGGACTTAAACTGGACAGAAACTACAATCAACATAAGTGCAACTCTTAACTGCTAAAACTTTGAATATTACTCTCTTTCTGCTTGCATATGCACTGTCTGTTTTGAAAATGCACAGCTGTAATGACTTCACCTCTCCTGCTCTTCCATTGATAATAGGTGTCCCCCAACATTTTATTCTTGGCCCTCTTCTTCTCTATCTCTACATGTCCTCTCTGGGTGAGCTTATTTGCTCACTTAACTTCCACTATCACCTCTATGCTGATCATACTCAAATCTACCTCTCCTCTCCTGATCTCTCTCCCTATATCCTCACTCATATCTCCAACTGTCTCTCTGCTGTCTACTCTTGGATGACCCAGCGCTTTTTTAGACTTAAAATATTAAAGACTAAGCTGACCTCTTCCCACCCTCCTGCATAAAACCTGACAATCTCTCAACCTAACCTGTTTAAGCTGACTTCTTCGCCTTCTGTGTCACCCCAGTCTGTCTAACCCTCGCCTTTAGAATGTAAGCTCTCACGAGCAGGGCCCTCTCTCCTTATGTGCCTTTCTTAGAATATATAAACCTCTGCCACCCTGATAATTGCTTCAGTGTCCTGTCCCCTGGTGCAACTATCCATATTAACCATGTACTTGTCCTAAACTGTCTTGTACTGTAATTTGTTATGTGTTTTTGATTATAACTATGCTCTGTAAAGCGCTGCGGAATCTGTGTGCGCTATATAAGAAACTGTTAATAAATAAATACATTTTTCACCACTGTAGAATCTGGCAGACATTTTTATTAAAGGGTCCATCACTCACAAGGGATGGTTTTCCCTTGTAAATGATTGCCCCTTTCATTCAATACACTTTGGGAGATAGTTGTCAAAGTTCGATGAGTGATAAAGATACCTATTTAGTAATTCTAAGCTCTAGCCAATCAGCTCCTTACTGCTATGTTACAAGCTATCGGCCCCATTTCTGAAGTTTCTTTTTTGTTATACAGTATTAACTTTTTTCCTTCATTTTCATTAACCCGTCGCCAAATAGCGGTAACGTTGAAACACCCAGCGGCAGTGCACTGTATGTTCATTTCCAAACTGTGCTGAGGAATTGTGCGGAGGATGATTGACTGGTACTGTACCTCTCTCCACGCTTTGGTAAATCTCACCTAAAGTTTTAAAAGCACCTTTTGATACTGCAAATCAGGGCTGGGTCATCTGTAGCTCTCTACCTGCTGTGGAACTAACATTCCAGCATGCCCAGCCATCTTATTGCTGGAGGAACATACAGGAAGTTGTAGTTCCAGAACAGCAGGAAAGACAGAACCTTATCCCTCGGTCTTCCTGGATAGCCATGTTTTCAGATTGCCTTCATTTAGAGCAATTAACGGCCCACCAATTAGACAGTGACCATCCTAAATTAGTTGGGAAGCGTACACTTGAAAAGTCAGTCCAGGCTGATCTTTCTTTCCGAAGAGTAGATAAATCATTTGATGGTGATCGATGGTAAACATCAAATGATTTCTCTTCCGTTCAGCCGTATGCTAAGGAGCAGATTCTCCACACATTATTCCTATGGAAGGCTTAGTTCATATACCCTACATTCACAGAGCAGCCAATTAACCTATGGTATTACAGGACAAAACCCACACACAAAACCCACACATACAAACTCTACAAACATTGTGTCATGGTCAGAATCAAACTCAGAACTCCAGAAATGTGAGCCATGGTGCAACCCTTAGAAAGTCTAGTAAAAACAGACTGTACTAATGAAAACATTTAACTGTCCTTCAACATCTCAGATACCTGAAGGACAACATCACTGGTATAATCTAATTCAGTAAACGTGCCAGTCCCTGGGCTCAGCTCTTTAGCAAACATAAAGTGGCACTTACCAATCTTTTCATCAGTGTAGACTGTATAATCCACCATGGACTTTAGCTCAGTGCTCTGTACAAGGTAACTCTTCAGCTGAGTCATCATCAGACGGATCTCCTGAAGCATCTCCGTGCTGGAGCTCTGTTTGGCCATCATCTCCAGACTGTAGGCTTTGTAGTCCTGGACTAAGTTCCCAAAGTAAGAGTCTTTGTCATGAGCCAGCTCATTAATTCTCTTCTGCAGCTTCCGGTCTGCAGACATGAACGCAGAAAAGACGTTGGCGATGGCTACAATGGACAGTCTGTTCTTAGCCCTGTCTAGATTAAATGACTGTGACTTTTTGAGTGAAGAACTGGCCGGTCTCTCGGTGTCTTCTTCAGCACTGCTGGTAGAGTAGGTATCTGGCTCTGGGTTTGACTGCGTAGCATTAAGGTCACTCGATGGGGAACTTAAGGAGGAATCGGAGCCCTTCTGTTTGTGGGATGACAATCTTTTATGACGGGACACTTTGGAATCTGCTTTTTTCTTGTCGCTGGAATGGATTTTATTATCCAGGATTGGGGTCTCAGAGTTCCTTTTTGGTTCCTGTTTCACTGGGCTAGGATGTATAGATAAAGACCTAGAAGAAAGTCTATTCTTTCTTGGTGGTGGAATAGGCGGTGGTTTACGGTTATGTTCGGCTTTTGTACTACGCAGCTCAGCCGAGGTCACCTTATTTTCCACTTTGGTTTGCTCGCTTACACAAGTCCCTTCTTGTTTTAGTAACATGGATTCAGGCTTTGTATGCATGATTTTAAGCTCAGGAGAGGTTTGATTTGGTTTTCCCTGCAGGTCCTTCTTCATGGTGAAAACATTCGTTTTGGTCTCTGGAAGTTTTCCCGACTGTCGCCTTCTTGGCACAACAGGTGGAATGTGAGGTGGAGTTTGATTTTCAAGACCCTGAGGGTGTGAGTCATTAACTACACTGTCCCTTTTCTCTTCTGCACTATTGATTCTCATATTCGATAGAGATTGGCCAACAAGGTCCACCTCACCGGAGATAACTGTAGACTCCTCAGCAGAGTCCTTTTCCTTGTCTTCAATTTCAGGAGCAGGAGGAGGAAGGGTTAAGTCTGTCTGTATTTGTTCAAGTGAATCAGAAGGTGTTGCAAAATAATCTGGACTGGGACTTGACTGAGTTGGTGAAGTACTAGCAGGTGGACATTCAGCAAGGGGTCCAGTTGATGGAGAGTTAGAGATAGAACCAGTTTTTGGGCAAGAATTAAGTGTAAGAGGTTCCAATTCCGGAGACTTAGGTGAGGGACACACAGAGAGAGGATCAGAAGGAAGGTTCACAGGAGGAATTAGAGTAGGAGAGTCAGTTGGTGGAGAGCTAGGATCAGGGCAGATGGAGCTGGTCTTCGATACTGGTGAACTTACAAGAGCTGAAGGTGTGGGAGCTCCTACTGTAGTTGAGAGAGAATGTGAAGGTTTATAATTTGGAGGAGGAGCAGAAGGAGGAACTGACGGCAGTGGTGGCTTATGTAAAGAAGGAGGCGGTGGAGGAGGTCTCCTATGAGTAAATTTAGACAGCTGAAGTTCAGGCTTTGCATCACAGCTTTTAAGAGGAAGTTTACTTGAACTTTGTGAGTTACTACATTCTTCAATAAAGATAGGATCAACAAACCACAGCCGGTCATTTTCAACAGAAACCTCAATTTCACACACACAGTCACTTGCTTCTCCTGAATGGTCTTGTCTGCAATTGGTGAGATTATCACGTACACCGACGGGTGATGACAACTTCCCAGACTGGGAAATGGACGAGCCTTTCAGTCTTATGGGGGAGTCCCAGAATCCTGTGTGGAAACATGAGTACTCAGAATGAAATGTGTGGGCATTTGTACCGTAGTGGCCAAAGATATCTAACCACAAAACACACGTTTTATGCGATATGTGAATAACTGTAAGGTCACAAAACACTTTGTAAAAAATATTGTCCAGACTTAGTTTCCTAGTTAAAAAAAAAAAAAACTAATTTCCTCAAAGTAATTTTAGAGTAACCATAGCAGCAGGTACTAGCTTTTGATAGGCGGAGTCAGACTTCGCCATACATTCACATACAGTTACAACATTGATTATCCGCCACCTTATGGTCCGGTACTTCCTTTAAACTGTACAAATCAGGTGCTGGGGTGGGTACTTATTCTGCAGGGGGGCAGTTACACTGGTTAGGTTGGGGAGGGCTCGGTTAGACCGCAGGGTAGAGCAAAATGCCACCAGACATCACTAATAATAAATAAATAAAAACCAAATGTAGTAGCTCCATTAACATTATGATCAACTAAAATAAATGGATCATGTTACAGTAAAAACGCCACGTTTCAGGTAGGCCTTATTCATAACACATGGTTAACCGCAAGTCCTGGGCTCGTGGGGGTAATTCAGACCTGATCGCACAGCCGCGGATTATGGATACACTGCGCATGCATATATAGACTGTAGCACGCATGCGTGAGGCCGTCCTGCGATGAAAGCCTGCTACTGTACTTTTTCCATTTGCAAGCCATTCCCAAAGTGATTGACAGCAAGTAGGCGCCTGGGGGTGGAGCCAGGCCGTTTAATATGAGTGCTAAGAAAAATGCAGGCGTGCCAGACAACACACTAGGAGTGTCCGGGAAAACGTAGGCGTGCCTGAGCGTCTTGGGGGAGGGTGTGTGACGTCAGCTCCAGGCCGGACATGCCTTTTTTCCCCATCACACCGGTGAGTAAGTCTCGGGCTATGTGGCGCCTGCGATGACTGGCGCCCAGTGTAAAAATCATTCGATGGTGAGACTGTTACGATGGGATTTGGACAGATTTGCTCGGCTGCGAATAGATTTTTAGCCGTATGCATCCATTTGCACTGGGAGCACATTTAAGGCGGGATTTCACTTTAACGAGGCGGCGGCTTAACTGAACACTGGCAGCTGCAAATTCGCTACCGTGCAATCAGGTCTGAATTAGGACTCAGTTACCTGTGCCGAGGTTGGAAATCACTTCCAGATCTTTCAGACTTTGGGCTCTGGATATTACACGCGGCAGCCTCAGGGGCGAAGGTAAAATATCTCTGCGGAGAAAAGGTAACAGCGGAATTAATCACCTGTTTTGCAATATGTACAACCATATGACAGGAACACAAAGGGTATTATTATACCAGCTGTGCAGGAGACGGATATGGAATAGGTATACATTGCAAATTAATCCTCAACTCCTCCCCTGTATTAATTCCTTCTCCCACTTCCAATGCCCCTCCCATTTTCAGGTATCCTAGCATTGTGCACCCAATTATTCATAATCTTTTACGTTCTTCTCTTCTCCGTCATCTATAAGATCCACCCTAAAACCTCCCCAGGGGGCAGCTCACCCTCTTACCTCCCCCCTTGTCTCTACAATGTATTGACTATACGGTATATAGTGACTATATCACCCTATATATTTTATGCCCATCACCCCACTTCTCATAATAATACCTTCGGATAGGGTGGGCTTAGGACAAGTCCCACTCATAATTAGTTTTAACTCACCCCAAAATCAAACAACATTTCATTTTAGAATCTAGAGTATTTCTGCTGGCATGGGACAACGCAATAAAATGGCAAAGCATACCATGTCAGTTAGGCTTGCAGGAAATCACTGGCAAATGTTTGTGTGTATGATAAATAGGTCAGGTCATTTCCATTACCTAGAGGATAGTAAGCCAATCTCTAAACCCGCTACAAGATAGAGACGCATAAACCAAAGTCTCCTTTCTCTTATGGACCGAATAGGCCGTATGCAAAAATCTTAACACTATTTATTTAAGGTGAATCAGTTGGAATTACAGCCACAATCTGTAGAGCACCCATCATATAAATGCCAAACAAGTTATGGTTGTTAGAAAAATGGATTAAACCCCCAGTTCATGGCAAAATATGTACTTTGTATTGCCTGGGAATCCTTGTTCCAATACGATCTGGATATGTAGAACATGTAAACCACAGGAGGGGGAAGAGAGTAGAGAAAAGCAGACTCGCAGCCCCATTGTATGTGTGGAACAGATTAGGCGTGACTCGCACATGTCCTGTAATTACAAATGTCTGTTGCCGACGGTAATTAAAGGAGGAGAGCATGCAAAGCCACCAAATTAATAGGCTCATCACTGCTTCCCCTGACAGAAGTAGAACTCTGCTCGGTCTTTGGAGCACAATGACCTCTGTCTGCGGATTTTCGGCCTCGTACAAAACCACTCCGTGATGTCAGAATATGTAAACTGGCAAAGAACTCAGCTTGACAGGTGTTCAATTGATAGTCAGTAAATTTGCTAACATAACGAGACACAGGTGTACATTATCATCACTGACCATATTTGCACACCTACGTCTCTGCAGAACCTGTGGCACTGGTGGAGCTTGCTGGGACTAGTAGTTCCACAAGGAACAGACAAAGATGGTCTGCCTCTAGTTAACTAAAAAAGGATGATAGGCAAGTTATTTGCAGCACACTGGTCGGTCATCTCCTTTTGACTGAAAAAAGCCTTTTAAGTGCCGCCCGACGGTCTCCTAGGTAACAACCCCAACAAAACCTCTCTTCCGACGTTCCGAGTCTATCGGTACAAGCAGCAGGGTATCCGGCTGAGGTGGTGATAATTTTGCGCTCCCTGTCAATGGATTTATAGAACTACACACCGGCGTACAGAAGTACCTGGACACTGCAAAGCTCCGGGTCTACTTACCGGCTGACACAGCAGAACGCCACCAGCTTAAAGATATCTTTAAACACCAGCATGGAACCCTCCAGGTACATCACTGCGGGGAGAGAAGGAGGAGATAAGACGCACTGTGCTTCCTTGCAAATACGACGGCAGTGTACAGTACAGACATACAAGGAAACCATACATGTGCATCATTGAATCGAATTGCTGTAACTAGTATGCGATACCGTCATATATAAACACGTACAGAGCATTTCCCCCTTACACACAAATGCAATAAATGGGAACACAAACTATATTAGAAACTAAATGGGGGTTTGCACCTTTACGGGTTTATTTACCAAGATGAGAGTTCTATCGAAGATGGGATGTTGCTATGGGCAACCAACCAGATTCTATTATCTTCTAGATCAGGCATGTCCAACGTTGGCCCTCCAGATGTTGTGAAACTACACATCCCAGCATGCTTTGCCACAGTTTTGCTATTAGAGAATGCTAAAACTATTGCAAAGCATGCTGGGATGTGTAGTTTCAAAACATCTGGAGGGCCAACGTTGGACATGCCTGTTCTAGATGATGCTGAATAAATAAAACGTAGAATCTTATTGGTTGCTATGAGCAACATCTCATATTCAATAGAACTCCCATCATAGTAAAAAAAAAAAAAACATCTTATGCAGATGTGTTGGGATCATGAATAATAATTGGGAAGGGGTCTGTATTAAAAACTAGTGGCACTGCAGGGGTCTGATTGTATACTGTACATGAGTGAGGGGGTGATTTTAGACTGTATACTAAGCCCCATACACACTAGGCTTACAGTGTGTACACTACCTATTAACGATGCGCACTCCCACGTCCAGCATGTCGAGGAAGGTCCTCAGTGTGGCCGTCTCAACACCCACAGCATCAGCAAGTGAGTGTGCATTTGCCAATGCCTGCCCCCACACTGGGTCCCCACCGCTGCGGGGGGGGGGGGGCGCATCAGCAAGTGTTTGTTTGGGGCTTTAGAGGGGGGGGGGGTTCTATATTTAAAATCAGTGAGCGCTGATTATTGTATACTGTACATCAAAGCGGTTTCTGTATTGTATACTGTGCAGACAGAACATCAGCGGCAAGCCAGTAGAAACTGCGATAGAAGCTTTAGCTTTTAATAAATACAATTATACAGAACAATTACAATAACACTCGGCTAGTGTCAGCTCCTGCCTGACATTTTTCAAACACAGTCTGTGACATGGCAGGTAGGAGCTGATTGGCTGGCTGTTTATCAGTCTCCATTTTACCTCTTTTTGAAGCTTAGCTAATGTCTGCTACGATGGTGAGGTTGTGGAAGACAATTTCATGTCACAGGCCAAGAGACTCAACTATGCACAAACACATAGTTACCGGGGTGGGCAGGAAAATGGCAGCAGGTGCTCTAGACTGAAGAGTCGCAATGTGAAACTGTTGCCGGTAACAGAAGGCAGTGTGTTCGGCACAGGGCTGGACAGCTGTCCAATAATGAGCGTCTGCAAGCAAAAGTGACGCATGGTGGAGGTTCCTTGTAAGTCTGGGGCTGCATAACAGCAAACGGAGTTGGTGATTTGGTCAATACTGTACTGAGAAGACCTGGTGCTGTTTTGAAGGAAAAGGGCTGCTACCAATTAGATTTATCTTCTGATCGTTCAGTTTCCCTTTTGGTAATTGATAAAACATTAAACTATTCACACTTCAGTTTTTTTTTCTTTTTCTTACATTCTCTTACAGAATTTTCCCACAACTGCCTAAAACTTTTGCACAGTGCTGTATATATACTATATACGAACTGTATATGTCATGCAAACCCTGCAGACTTGTCACTCGGTGACACATTCCAGAGTCACTTCTCTTATTTGGCTTACAAGAAAGCAGCGTAGGCTCATGTGATGCTGCATAGTCTGATTTACTGGCAAGGGTCCGACATCTGCTGATAGAGCCACAAATCCCTCCAAAGTGACTGCATGGGAACAACTTGTGAGCCTCCAGCAGTGACTACTTTATACAAGGTAAAAGCACACTGAAGAAGTTATAATGCTGTAGTAATCACACATGTTCCAGTACACTTTAGCATAGCTTTCATTGTCGCACCAGTTCCTAAGGTCCATCTGATACAACATGGCACCTTTGTTAGGGAAAATATTATCCCCACCACCACTAAAAGGTAGCCGATGTCTCACCTGCATCTTTAGGACAGGCCAATGAGCTCAGTCATTTCCCCTCCTATAGCATCACTGGCCCTGTCCCATATGTAAATCTGCCAGTATAGCAAAAAGCTGAGAGTTCACAGTCTGTCTGTCAGACTCTGCCCATATACTGTAGTTAGACCAGTGGTTCTCAAACTTCAAACAGTTCACATTTTCTTGTTCACCTAGCAGGTACACAGGTGTAGTCATTACTGACACATTTTAAAAGATTCACAGGTGGAGATACCGGTACATTTTTTTTTCACATGATATTCTGTGAGGAACCCTGGAAAACATGAACTGTTTGGGGTCCTGAGGACTGAGATTTAAAACTTACAAGTTAGGGATGATCACCTCACTCTTACATGAAATACACAACCTTTCATATGCATTTATGTATGAAATCAGTGTTACTGTCTCGATGCGATGCAACGCGATTTCACCCGATTTGTAATTGTACAGGCACCCAGATGCCTTATTACCATGTTAAATGCCCCCCCAGACCCGATTTTTAATTGTATACCCACCCTCATGGGTTATGAGTATGTGAAATGCCCCCCCCCCCCATTGTTAACGCCACCCCACTATGAACGCCAATCCGAAGCGTGGCGAGCGCAGCGAGCCTGCGAGGGGCAGCGGTACGCGTCCTCTGACCTTTTCATATCCCCACTATCCACGTTGGCGTGGAGTTGATTTTATAAGCGAGCCCGAAGCGTTGCGAGCCTCGCGTATACCTGTGAAGTAATGCGCGTCCGCTCACCACGCTTCGGGCTCGGTGGTTCGCTGCACTCGCCACACTTTATAAAATCAACTCCACGCCGACGTGGATAGTGGGGGTATGAAAAGGTCGGAGGACGCGTACCGCTGCGCTCGCCACGCTTCGGGTTGGCGTTGATAGTGGGGGGCCGTTAACAATGTGGGTGCATTTAACATATTTATTACCCATCAGGGTGGGTATACAATTAAAAATCGGGTCCGGGGGTGCCATTTAACATGGGACTCAATGGGAAATTGTAATGAAATTGTAATGACGCGATTTTAAAATTGTATACTCAGCCCGGAAAAAGGCTGAAATCGGGTCCATCGCATACCTTAATTAGTGGTATGCGATAATACACAGGTACCGTAATTTGTTTTAACAAATCTTGTCTATTGAACAGAACTCATCTCATGTACCCCTGCAAAAAGAAATTACTAAACCCACTTGGTTTTATTATGCTTAGATGGCCTATGAGAATTAAATACTCTAAGGAGTAAATGTACTAAAGCTTCTAAAAATGAAAAGTGGTGATGTTTCCCTTAGCAACCAATCAGATTCTTTCTGTTAAGAAGCTTTGGTAAATTTACCCGAACACTGTTTGTTTTTTTTGCCTCTTACCTAAATTATAATGTTTTTGCAATTTATTTTATAGACTTGCGGTACCGCAATGGGTACCAGCTTTGAGCCCAGCACAATTTATTTATAGTGCGTTTACAGACGTTTCACCGCTTATGAACATTTTCTGAACAGGGCATATTCTGCAGCACAAAGCAAATGGGACCAAACTGTACTAAATTGAGGCTTGGTGATGACAGAGAGGTCAAAAGGCCCCGGCTAGGGGTAGGAATTTCAATAATGATCTGGGACCAGATTGACCATCAAAAATGAATAATAAAAAAAAAAAAAATAGGAATTATTTCACATTTAGGTTCACACGTGAAACAAGCTAAAAGTGTAGAAAGAGGAACTAGACTCATTACAAACATCCTTTCTGCTTTATTCCAGCGTCCTTTATCACCCACAGGGGAATACCAAGGTTCTGTAATCTATGTACTACTGCCACACTAAAGCTGCCCACACACCAATAGATATATATATTTTTTAAAAGATATAACTGCTTTCGATCAAATGGAATGACCTATCATTTAAAAACTGCCCTTGTGTGGGCATGATAACAATGGAATGCACGTACCCAATGCTCCATTCAGCATGCCGAGAGAGAACTACCTGACTTGTAGGATTTGGCGCACGTCGTTCCATGTGTAGTCATGATAAACGATGAGCTAATGATGTGTTAATGATTTGCACTTGTTAACCGACCCATCAAACCCACTGATCGATTACACAATGGTTGTGTGTGTGTGTGTGTGTGTGTGTGTGTGTGTGTGTGTGCATATCTTTTGGCCAGGAGTGTTTTGGATTGCAAGGGAAATTAGGTGACAGGTTGGATTGTTCATAAAATTGTGCCATGAACAGTCATAATTGGGGCTGTCATAATATTCTCGAAGCATAAAATCAGGATTACCAGTACAACATGCTAGAATATCAACAGAACTAGGATTTAAATCCTACATAATCAGTTTTCCCATATTTGGGAATATATATATATATATATATATATATATATATATATATATATATATATATATATATATATATATATATATATATATATATATATATATATATATATATATATATATATATTATATGTTATTCCCATTAAATAAAAAAAACATTGTGGAAGTTTCCTGAGAGCTACAATATACTGTAATATACAAAGTGTGTGATAGGGGTCTGATGAAGTTCTATGACGTTTGTATGGCTCAGTAACAGAAGCG
Organism: Crinia signifera; assembly: GCF_055691185.1. NCBI lineage: Eukaryota > Metazoa > Chordata > Amphibia > Anura > Myobatrachidae > Crinia > Crinia signifera. The sequence goes on along the minus strand of NC_139228.1, from coordinate 62,353,148 downwards.
GCTTACTTGTCCTCTGCTCTCTAATGTTGTAACGGACGATGCCAGCTGCCTCTTGCTGCTCTGTAAAGTGAGCCCAGAGGATCATGCATTTCATCTCCACGTCCCGCGTCACCAGGAAAACCTGCAACAGAGACACACAATGTGACAGGGCCCTGCTGTTTATTAAGGGGGAGATTCAGGATATTTAGCAAAAGCAAACTCCATCTTTAATGGGCAAAACCATGTGCACTGCAGGTGGGGCAGATGTAACATGTGCAGAGAGAGTTACATTTGGGGGAGTTCTATTGTTTCTGTGCATGGTAAATACTGGCTGCTTTATTCTTACACTGCAATTTAGGTTTCAGTTTGAAAACACCTCACCCAAATCTAATGCTGCCCATACACTTGTGTGATTGGATTCGATATGACAGCGCAGTGTTGATGTCCATCGAACCCGATCGCATCTTGTGGTGCTAAAGTGCCCCCTTTGCGCTAGCTGGGCAGCGGGGGGTCACACACCGGTGGTGGCAGAATTGTTTAAACACTGGGCAGCCCTCTGATCAGAGGGCTGCCCAGTGTTTTAAACACTTTTGCCACCACCGCTGACTGACCCCCACCGCCCGCTAGCGCTACTTCTTGCGCTACATAACGCCACCCTCTGCCCTCCGTCTCCCACGCCGCCAGCGGCCCCTCCGGCCCCTTCTCCCCAACCCCAGGCCGCTGAGAAAGCATTCCCTCCGCCCCCCACCAGCGAATTGCATTCCTGCATCGCATGTGGTTAAAAACCACATGCAATCGCTCCTGCAATTCGATAAATATTATGTGCAACACATAAGATCTTGAGACCCGACATTCGATCGGCATGCCCGCGCATCGCGTCGAATGTCCCCTTAAAAATGCATACAATCATTCGATTTATTGGCCAGATGTGGTAGAAATCGATATCTCACAAGTGTATCTCACAAGTGTATGGGCAGCATAACTCTCTGCACATGTTACATCTGACGCACCTGCAGTGCAAAATAGTTTTGTCCATTAAAGAAGGAGTTTGCTTTTCCAAACCAAACCAAATTAGGCCCTAAATACAGAAAACACACAGTGCAAACCGAACCGATCCTGAATATCTGACATTACTAATGACCAGCTTTATTTCTCCTAAGTGTTTCAATCTCAACCAATGTGCCAGAGTACATCTGGGAAAGCCTGCTGGGGGTTGTAGTTCATCAACAGTTGCAAATCTCTGTATCTACTCCGCAAACCAACCTTAAGTAACTGATCAGTGCAAATACATCTGGAAAAGGGTGTAACGATGGGATTTACTGGTTCAGGAAAATGTCATAATGACATAATTATGCCTAAGATAACGCAGCTACATCTGGGACCTCAACACTGACACCCCCGCTCCTGTCCCCCCATTACATTTTCTGGCTGTAACTAAGGCTCTGCGGGAGAAGCCAGATGGGGAAGCCCAGGGGGTGATGTGTGTAGGGATGGACGATAGAAAGGGAATTGTTTTGCAATTGTGTCATATCGCTAATTTAACTCTACTCCGGGCATGTCCAAACTATGGCCCTCCAGCTGTTGTAAAACTACAAGTCCCATCATGCCTTGCCACTGTATGCACTGAGCGGTTGTCAGCCCAGTGATTTTCCCCATGATCGCTGTCCATACACGCTGGGCAAAATCACCCAGTGTGTATGGACCTTTGAAGAGAGATGACATTTCAGCCAACCAGCACCTAGCGGTACTTGTTTCCTAGCACGGCGCCCCCGATTTTGATCGAAATGCATCGCATCGCATGCAATATAGTGGCATGCGATGCAATTTTTAATTGTACAAGCACCCTGATGGGTGCTTACAATGTTCAATGCACCCTCATTGTCAACGCCACCCCCACTATCCACATCGGCGTGGAGTTGATTTTAGATAGTGTGTCGAGCGCAGAGAGCCCGGCGAGGGGACGCGGATTACTTTACATGTATTCCGCTATTTACATGTATTCCACTATCTAAAATCAACTCCACACCGACGTGGATAGTGGGGGTATGAAAAGGTCAGAGGACGCGTACTGCCGCCCCTTGCGCGCTCGCCACGCTTCGGGTTGGCATTGATAGTGGGGGTGGCGTTGACAATGGGGGTGCATTTAACATTGTAAGCACCCATCAAGGTGCTTGTACAATTAAAAATCGCATCGCTTCGCATCGCATGCCTTATCGCATCAGATCGCATACCACTATATAGGGTATGCGATGGTATCCGATGGGCGCCGTGCTAGGAAACAAGTACCCACCTAGCTACCATGTTACAAGTTGTGTTTAAATTTGACAGTTAAGCTGGCCATACATCAGAAAGATCGATCTTAAGATCGATTGCGCTCATGATTGTGTACAATTTCCCTTGAAATCCCCGGCAGTCCTTGGTGGTTTTTGGACACACAATCTACACACAATCCACCTTACAATCAGTCATACAATCCATCTGCTGTATGATTGTGTAGACAAGATGTGCACACAATCTGCATACAATCCATCTTACAATCAATTGAGATTGTATGATTGGGTACAATATCTTTCTGATGTATGGCCACCTTAAGAAACAGATTGGTTAGCAGTTTATCTCTCTTCACTTTATAAGTCTCTTTGGGTGCATACACACTGTACAATTTTTTTGACCAACTTTTTTTACCAATTTAGTTCATTTCAGCCACTGAATTAAATTGGTCAAAATATCTTTCAGTGCTTTTGCGACGAACGACAAATGATGATGTGCATACCCGCCAGTTGTTCATCAAGGTTGTTCGTCAATTATGCATGCAGCTCAATTTGGATATCTTTCAAAAAGAGCCTACATAAGGCCCATACACACATCTGAAAGTCGCTCAAAACAGCAGGTTTGAGGTGCTTTCAGCTCAAAGACGCCCAGTGTGTATGTCCCGGCTAGGGTGGCCAATCCCGGGATCGGGATCGGCGGGATCCCGGGATTTGGCCTCAAAAAGTGCGGGATTTCAATCCCGGGATTGGAATATCCAATCCCGGGATTTCGGGATTAGACTGCGCATGCGCAGTCAAATGCCAGGCAGCGTCTGAGCACTCGCTCAGACGCTGCCCGGCTCCCGAATCCTGACCTCTGCGTGCAGCCAGCGTAGCGTGACAGTAGAGGTCACGCTGCGCAGCCTTCTCCTGTGCCCGTCCCCTCTCGTCTCCTCAGCACGCGCGCCCACCCGCCTCCTTTCCAGCCTGCCCTGCCTCTTCGTTCCGGCCTGCCCTGCCTGCTAAGAAGGAGGTGCACGAGCCTGGAGGCACCGTGCACCTCCGAACCCACTCCCGGCCGGCCGCCCGCTAATGTAAGTAAATGTGCAGGTCGGCCGGTGTGGGGGTGGGTATCCACAAATATGCAGCACAGCACAGCGCCTCTGACTGAGCGGTCCAGTGAAAACTGGCATACCGCTCCGACTAGGGATGCCAATCCCGGGATCCCGGGAATCCCGGGATTGAGCATTTTTCAATCCCGGATCCCGGGATTGAAAAAATGCCCCGGGATTGGCAACCCTAGTCCCGGCGATGAGCGCTGCTGCGCGCTCCTGCAACATCGCCAGGAAAGCCAGTCATCTGCTATCATCGCTGTCCATAGTCGCCCAGTGTGTATGGACCTCTATTGTAGCTAGATCTTTCGTCTTTCATCTTTCGTCCAGGACACTGGGTTCAAGGGAAAAGTCTTTCTATGAAATTGGTCAAAAAAAATTGTACAGTGCGTATGCACATCTCCTAGGGCTGCATCAATTGGACAATGTTTAAACATGAGAGCAATTTGGAGAAGTGTGTTGAAATGCATCAATGAGAAATATACACTGATTGGATTCACACCATGATTTCACTTTGTTTTATGCACAAAACTATTACAAATATTATATAAAATCGTAGCCAAGCTACAGGTTTATAAGGAGTGTATAAAACAGATTTTTTTTTTTCTGTTTTTGTATAGACTTTGGCACCATCCCAACATTTCTCATTAATATTCCAAAATCCTTGTGGTCCAAAGTGTTTCGGATCTAGGAGACTCAGCCTGGACTAGCTGCAGAAACACACTGTACAGAGGAGACCAAGCAGGACAGCGACACCTAGTGGTTAAATAATGGAAGGTCTAAAAAATTGGAATGTGACCATTAAATTTGAATGCAGGATGCGTTATGCAGGGGATTGTTCGCTGGACGCATTAGGCACCTGGTAAATGAATCTATATGTATGATATACACAGTCACCTACCCCTGACGGCTCTCTGCTGAGTATTTCCACCACTTGCTTTGGAGCCATGCATAGCTGCAGCCATACCGGGCAGGTTTTGATGAGCCGGTCCAGGACACTAATGCCAGCCGTACAGGACTGACCATTCAGTACAGGATCCGATCGCAGCTGCGTCTCTGCGACACCAACATCTGTGGGACTGAGAGAGACAGACTTAACCTTTTGCAGTCCAAATTTTTTTTTTTTTTTCAATTCAAAAAGTCTGGTTTAAATTAATTGTCATTTTTTTATATTCACAAATGGTCTACATTGAATGCTGAACGATGTTAATGTTCTTATTTTAAAGTGGCTCACCACTGCATCTGCTACTAGCGCTAGGGCTGTTGAGGAGCCCGCAGTACTGTGCTGCGCCTGACAGGACGACTCTGGCGGCCATTTTGCATTTGTTCCATGAGGGGTTTATTAACAGGTTGCCTGAAAATAATCAGTTTTATCATATGTGATATGAATATAAATAAAACCAATACAGTGGCTGTGGGGAATCATCTGCCTGGAATGTATTACTCTGTACAGGAAGGGGAAGAAATTCCATCAGCTGCGGAACCTTTGTGGCGCCATATAAATAAACGATAATAATAATATTCAGCGGCTCCAATATTTTTAAATCGGGATGTTTCAGTGCTGTGTTCTGAGCAATCTGTCAGGTCCAGTGTTCTCAGATAAGGCACCAATAAGGGTATGAGGTAAGACTGGTGTACCTTATGCAGCCTGGTATCTGGAGCGTAAGGCCTGTACTGAGGTTCATGCTCTGATTCTATACTGGCACTTAAATACACAGCACAACACACAGCATGGTTATGTAGCTGCAGCATGTACATAGTACAATTATAATGTAGATAACAGATACTGAGAATCACACACAGCAGAGCACAATCATACATCGATATTATCCTCTGTAATGTGCTGGGTCCATACATAGAAACATAGAATTTGACGGCAGATAAGAACCATTTGGCCCATCTAGTCTGCCCCTTTTTTACCCTTCAGGTAATCTCAACCCTTTTTGATCCTTATTTCTTTGTAAGGATATTCATATGCCTATCCCAAGCATGTTTAAATTGTTCTATTGTCTTAGGGCCCTACATACGCAGAGATGTGTGCCAGAGATACATAACGGGAGATTCAGCACAAGAGATTTCACTCTTGTGGCTCATTTCAGACAATGAGCCACATACAGAGAGATTTGTGTCAGAGATTCAAATTGGGAGATTCAGCACGGGAGATTTCAAATCTGTCACGACTGTCACAGCCGCACATTTCATCAAACTGCACTGTGTATGTATATATATATATATATATATATATATATATATATATATATATATATATATATATATATATAATGTGGTATAGGGGTCCCCATCCCCATTCCTAAACATAGGCGTCTAGACCCCAGTAGGCGTCTAGACCTTTTCTCCGTCTCTTCCATGATGCCTTGGATGTGGCCCCAGTTATCCTGTGGAGGAGCATGGCTGCTTGCTGGTTAGAAAGAATAGGCACTTTCTTCTGCTCTGCACCCCACAATTTACATTTACACTTAACACTCAAAGGCATACATGCATAGATACATACATACAGAGAGGGACACATATACAGGCACATGATACAAAGAGAGACAGCCCATATACACAGACACATATTGAAGGGGACACACACACACACACAGCCTGTGGCGTAAGTTCGCCCATGTTGCCCGGAGGCAAGATAAATGTTGATGCCCCCCCCCCCACCCAATAGATAGATAGCTAACTAGAAAGGGAGAATGAGATAGGGGGAGCGAGGTAGAGAGGTAGAGAAATACAGTAGTGGAGGAGAATGAGAGTGATAGGGAATGAGAGAGAGAGAGAGAGAGAGAGAGAGAGAGAGAGAGAGAGAGAGAGAGATAATGTAAGAGACAGAGGGGGAGTCAGGGAAAGTGAGAAAATGAGCAGCCCTCACCTTAGCCTGGAGCCGCGGTGAAGGAAGCCACAGGAGTTTGGACCTGTCCTGCAGTGAGTGGCAAAACCCCCTGTGTCTCCAGCACTCTGTGCCTATCTGTTTGTGACTTCCCGCCAGCTACTGCCCGTCTGCCCGCCGCCCTGTTCTTGAACCGAAGCCAGGCTGCAGATTCACATTTTACTGGACAGCCGCTGGTATCAGCTGAGCTCTGCAGCGCCGGCGGCTGTCTATTACTGCCTGCGCTGCGAACCACAGCCGCTTGAGACCCAGTGGGGAAACTTGCTCCAAGAGCCAGCCGGCATTTGAAAGAGTGGATGTGCCCTTTCAGGGCTCAGTGCCCCGGCGCTGCGCAGGAATGCTTCCGGGCGGCAGCGGCTTCAGTGGGGCGGTGAGTGACAGCGGGGCTTCTTGTTGGCGGCGTCTTCAGTGACGGTCGCTCAGATGGCCCTGCTCATCCCCGCGCCACACATGTGGGAGATGAGCAGGAGCATCTCAGCGACTGCTCTGAATTGACAGACAGGTCCGTTCTGAATCTTGTGCAGATTCAGAACGGCGGGTGCGCGCATGTAAATCGCTGTGTGGGCTATATACACAGCGATTTACATGCATTTTCAGGCATTTTCTGAGCGATTTGTTAAAATCGCTCAGAAAATGCCTGAATATTGTGCTGTGTGTGGGGCCCTGATGGGAGGCTAATCCACTTATCCACTACCCTTTCTGTGAAGTAATTCTTTCTAACATTTCCCCTGAACATGCAGTACAACATATACGGAGAACAGAACCTTACACTGTAGAACAAGATTGGTAGTAGCGTGCTCGGCACACAACTGCAGAACAACACATACTGAGAAGGGAACCTCGCACTGTAGAACAAGACCAGTAGTACTGTGCTCTGCATACACATGCACAACATATACGGAGAACGGAACCTTGCACTTTAGAACAAGATCAGTAGCACTGTGCTCTGCCTTCACATGCACAACATATACTGAGAACAGAACCTTGAACTGTAGAGCAAGATTAGTAGTAATGTGTTCTGCATACACATGCACAACATATACTGAGAACGGAACCTCGCCCTGTAGAACAAGATCAGTAGTACTGTGCTCTGCCTACACATGCACAACAACATATACTGAGAACAAAACCTTGTATGTAGAACAAGATCAGTAGTGCTGTGCTCTGCATACACATGCAGTACAACATATACTGAGAACAGAACCTTGAACTGTAGAGCAAGATTAGTAGTAATGTGTTCTGCATACACATGCACAACATATACTGAGAACGGAACCTCGCCCTGTAGAACAAGATCAGTAGTACTGTGCTCTGCCTTCACATGCACAACAACATATACTGAGAACAAAACCTTGTATGTAGAACAAGATCAGTAGTGCTGTGCTCTGCATACACATGCAGTACAACATATACTGAGAACAGAACCTTGAACTGTAGAGCAAGATTAGTAGTAATGTGTTCTGCATACACATGCACAACATATACTGAGAACGGAACCTCCCATGTAGAACAAGATCAGTAGTACTGTGCTCTGCCTTCACAAGCACAACAACATATACTGAGAACAAACCCTCATATGTAAAACAAGATTAGTAGTAATGTGCTCTGCATACACATGCAGTACAACATATACTGAGAACAGAACCTCGCATGTAGAACAAGGTCAGCTGTACTGTGCTCTGCATACACATGCAGAACAACATATACTGAGAACAGAACCTTGCATGTAGAACAAGGTCAGCTGTACTGTGCTCTGCCTTCACATGCAGAACAACATATACTGAGAACTGGTACTACAATAACACAATGGTATCTGGAGGGCAGACAGTTACTAGTATACAGTAATGATTACCATGTAATACTTGTTGTGTACACTGATCACAGAAACATGTTACTCTCAGCCCCAGGAATAGGAGGCACGCCCTGCACTAACCCTTCACTCCTGCACGGATTTTCCTTCTCGCTAGTACAATAAACAGGGATCCCGAACACGCTGGAGACATGCCAGGATTTCCGCCTTAAGTTCAAGTGGTGACATCTCTCCAGGTTCTGCAATTACTGGGCACACATCCATCTTATCTGCATCCTGCCTGATCTTCCTACAGCCACAATGGAACATTCCGAGTCCTTCCTGGGGAACAAGACAAGCCTCATCTACTGATGTAGGATCAGGGGAAAGACATTTGGCCTCTTCCCGAACATTGTTATAGGTGGAGAACTCGCCACAATGTACGCACAAAACGGTTATGGTATATCGACATTCATCATGTCGATAGTGGTGATGTGTCGACATACCCCTAGTAGTCCTTTATCTGATCCTGACGGTCGCAGTGGTTCTAGAATGTATTGTGGTTCCCGGTGATCCGAAGAGTATGCCTGACCCTACCCTTCCCACCACAGCCCAATCCAAACCCTTCTGCCTGCAGTCTATCCTTCATGTCGACATTCTAAATGTTGACATCCTGAATGTTGCCAATGCAGCTAATGTCCACCAAATGACTAGTTACCTACTGAACAGCATCAGAACAAGCTCCAGAGTGTTGACATTTTAGAATACTGACAATCTAAATGTTAACGCTAAAATGTCAACAACAAAAAATGTTGACATTGACCATGTCGATAAGTTCAGAATGTTATTATTGACAATGTCAACAGTCTTAAAGTTGATATATGTAAATAGGGATAAATTACATTTAGGATTAGGGGTAGTTTTAGGCCAATCTCTGTAGACGGTGTGTCAGCGTCCACACTGTGAACGTCGACATATTATCTGTTGAACATTATGAACATGTCAACATTGACGTCAAAATAATGACAACATATTGTCCCACTCATTAGAACGATATTAAATATTGAAATCAGGCCTCATATAAAAAGGGGGTGATTCATGTTGGCCTGGTAAGCATCGAGTTTAAATGCTGCTGGGCGAGCGAACGCCACTGTCCAAATAAACGCTCTGTGAATGGATATGCCGGCTCACACGCACGCCAAGTGTACAGGGGAGAAATCATTCAACGGTCGCGACCATCAAATGATTTTACCCTAGTTTGCAAATAAAAGTCAATTTAAATGGACTTTTATTTGCCTCGGAAATGTCCGAGAACGGGCTGGTGCTGAGGTCATGTGACCTCAGCCGCCTGCCCCCTGTCCCCCCTCCTTCTCGCCCCCCTCTGTGCGAACACCTTGGCAACTGTGAAAGTCGCACAGCGGCCCTGCACATGCGTATATTCGCATATACAAATGCACAGAGCCGCACCACCGGTTCCTGTACCGAATTCGGCTCTGTACAAGCCAACCTGAATCACCCCTTATCTACCTGGACTGAGATCATGCTCCTGGGCTTCTGCTGCCCATACATATGTGAGATATCAAATGCAATCATTCAATTTTAGCCACATCTAACCGATAAATCGAACGATTGCATGCATTTTTAAGCTGACATTCGATGCGATGCGCAGGCACGCCGTCGAATGTTGCATCGATAGATATTATGAGCTGCACATAACATTTATCGAATTGCATGAGAAATAGCATGTGGTTTTTAACCACATGCGATTGCTCGAATGCAATGAGCGGCGGGTTCGGGGAGCGGGGCCGGGATGGGTACCGGAGCGGTGGCGGGGAGCCGGTACCATAATGCTGGGGACCAGAGGGACTCAGCAACAGCAGGGGAGGCATGGCGGTTGTGTAGTGTGGAGCTTTCAGGCGGCAGGACCCAGCAGCAGGTGAGAGAGAGTTCTCTCAGCCAATCAGCAGCTGCCTGAATGTGAGACACACCACCCCTCCAGCCCCCGATGTCCATCGCAGGATGGCATGCGACATCAGGTGCTTCACTGGGCACCACTTGATGCGATCAGATGCGATGGAACATCTCATTGCGATAATGCATCTGATCGCACATATGTATGGGCAGCATTAGATTTAAGGGAAACAGGGAGAGCAAAGATTTGTCCTGGTGTGGTGCACCAAAAAAAAAAAAAGAAATTGTATACATAAAATTTAACCTTTATTTATTTATATTTAGAAGCAAGCGAAAAAAAAAAAAAAAAAACACAGATAGACAGACACAAGACAAATAAAGTGTGTTAAAACTTAACACGTGCGGGCGTGTTGTGTGTGTTTCAAACCGTAAGTGTTCAGTATAGGTAGGTCAGACAGGCTCCATTGTTTCTCAATCTGGGAATTTATGGGATTCCCTTGAATAAGCACAGTTTTATTATATCGGCTAATAAAGCTCCACAATGTTGTGTGCTATAATTAAAGTAACAATTGGCAACAAAAATTACAAATTGTATCCAATGTATCAATCCCCAGATGGGTTACACTGCATTGGCTCTGTTATACTATAAATGTCCTCAAACCTGAGGATAGATTGTACATATTGGTCTCACACAGTATAAATTGAGTATGGGGTATTTATAATTAAATGTATTCCCTCTTATTGCATAAATCCTGCTTACAGGCAAAGATTGTGTGGTGGACCAGTGGGAGACAGATCTTCCGGTGTGTGGTCAGGTGCCTACAGCAGATATAAATTCTCTGCGTGCTGATATCCTCCTGCCACAACCAGTTAGTACTGTCCCCACGTGAATATATGTGGTTATAGTATATTAGTATATTATAGCATAAGATTTACTAATCAGTACAAAATTTTAAAATGTTAAATAAGACCTTGCATGGATAGAACCTTGCATGGATAGATTTACATTGTGGCACATACATTATAATTAGGTTATTTGACCAGGAGCAAATAACAACCAGATGTTAACAACCAATGCCACTGTATAGGTCGTTGGTACGACCTCATGTAGTGCTGTGTTCAGTTCTAGAGGCCATATATCCAGAAGGATATAAATACATTAGAGAGGGTGTGGCCTAACCATCAGATTCCACGGGAGCCAAGATTAAGGATATCCTTAACGAGATTAACAGGGTTCAGGACTATGCATGAAAAAGGTTGACATGGCTAAAGTGGAAAAGGTCAACACAAACATTAGGTCAACAATGGGAAAGTCGACATGTGTTTTTCATGTGTTTTTTTTTTTGCCGACGTGCTGACAGGTAGTATTACACGGAGGAGGGAGGATATAATAGTTTGCCGAGTGCAGAGAGCCATGCGAGGGCAAAAAAAAAAGCGAAAAACTCATGTCAACTTTTAGACTGTCGCCCTAATGCTTGTGTCGACCTTTGACCCCATCGACATTTTTCATGTGTCTACCTAAGCCCTGTCGACCTTCAGTGGTCGATCCAATGTGACCCAGGTCAGTGTATTATGACATAGGGCAGCATATGGCACCAGTGGGTGTTATGTAAGGGCTATTTCACACACTCCGGCTCCTGCCGGGCGGCGAAACCCCGCACGGGCAAGAAGCCGTGCCGCTCATAGCAGTTTACAATGGTAGGGATGGCCACAGCCCGGCAGCAGTCCCTTCCAGTGGTGGGATCCGGCTGCAAACGGGCGGCCGGACCGTGGCCATCCCGTGAGAATGGACACAATCATGCCGTTTATTAACTACTGTGTGCGGCACGGCCCTAGCTGCTGCTGCTTAATAGATTCTGCAGATGGGAATGTAATACAGATGTAATTTTCCAATGCTGTAACCACATTGGCGTCTTCTCATGTTCTCTATTGCACATATTTCCTTGGAAAAGGTTTATTCTGACCACCAAATACCAAGTGACAAACAGCACGGTCAGCAACAACGTGTACAGAAAGTGTATATACTCTATGGAGAGCCACACTATGCACAGCGTACCGTCACACAGGGGCACAGGGGCCAGTGTACCGTCACACAGGGGCACAGGGGGCAGCGTACCATCACACAGGGGGCACGGCGCACAGTCACACAGGGGGCACGGATGCACCGTCACACAGGGGGCACGGATGCACCGTCACACAGGGGGCACGGATGCACCGTCACACAGGGGGCACGGATGCACCGTCACACAGGGGGCACGGATGCACCGTCACACAGGGGGCACGGATGCACCGTCACACAGGGGGCACGGATGCACCGTCACACAGGGGGCACGGATGCACCGTCACACAGGGGGCACGGATGCACCGTCACACAGGGGGCACGGATGCACCGTCACACAGGGGGCACGGATGCACCGTCACACAGGGGGCACGGCGCACCGTCACACAGGGGGCACGGCGCACCGTCACACAGGGGGCACGGCGCACCGTCACACAGGGGGCACGGCGCACCGTCACTCAGAAGACACAGGGGACAGCATGCCACCAATCAGGGATGACAAAGTACCACAGCACATAAGGCACAGAGGGCAGGAGGACTGTCAAACAGAGGGCACTATGCCAGGCTCATATCGTGCTCACCACCACCAGTATATAACGGCATCTCCTAAACCTCAGAGGCACATACTGTACAATATGGGTCTGGTAATTAATGCCAGAACACAAGGTTCTGAGATAAAGTAACAGCGACAATAAAGTGTACATGCAGCCAACCCGGAGGGATACACCGGATGCCAGAAGGAAATCATTTCATCCCCATGTTTCACAACCTTTACTAAATGCTGCCTTCTGTGCTCTTAGACCAGGTGTATATATCATCGGACATAGCTGTATATAGGAAACATGGGGGGAGGTACTAAAGCTTCTAAAAATGAGACGTTGCTCATAGCAACCAAATCGTTTCTGTTTATCATTTCCTAGGATGCAACAGAGAAATGATAGTCAGGATCTGATTGGTTGCTATTGGCAATGTCACCTTAATTTTTAGAAGCTTTAGTAAATATACCCAGAGATATTTCCACCCCCCTTCACCCCCAAATCAGGTGGTTTTCGTGGGAATAAGCTGCAAATATTCACGGTTGGACCAAGTGCAGCAGCAGAGATCACCCAAAGGGGTTACTTACTAAGATGGGAGTTCTAGTTCACATGGGATGTTGCATGGGGCAACCAATCAGAATCTACTTCATATTTATTTTGCATCTTCTAGAACAGTGCACGCTTTCCAGGTCACACGGCAGGTGCACAGGTGCATTCATTATTGACTGACCCATTTTAAAAGATCCACAGGTGGAGCTAATTATTTCACTTGTGATTCTGTGAGGTGTCCTGCAAAACATGCACTGTGTGGGGTACTGAGGACCTGCGTTTTAGACGATAATAGAATCTGATTGGTTGCCTATAGCAACATCCTATGTGAAATAGAACTCCCATCTTAGTAAATTTCCTCTAATTAGTACAGAGGCTAGGCTTGGACTAGTGTCCAAGGGCGGATGTACTAAACTGAAAATGCGGTAAAAATCCTGTAATTGGGAGTTTTACCGCATTTCATATGCATCGCTCGCGGGGGGGGGGGGGTTACACAAGTTACCGCTGGTTTAACCCCATATAAGCCTATGCGCTTCTTTTCGTGAGTTAGTACATATACGATTAGTATGATTGCGATGTGGGGTGGGATGTACCGCAACTGCTTGGTACATCCCGCCCCAAATCATTAACATATGTCTCTGCCAATCACATTTCTGTTTCAGTGCCAGGTCCCTTTAAAAATAGTACACAGTAACCCAGCAAACATGAAAAATGCACCAGTTACAGGAAACGGAGGCTCTGCAGAACGTGACATGTGTGCATTTATGACGGAAATGGCTGCCCCCAAAATAGATTATTTAAGAAATAAAAGGAGGTAAAAACCACATGTAGCAGCAGCAGCAGCAGCAAGTGCTGTCCACTAGTTAAACTTACGGACACTCTAACCTCAAAAAAAAACAACAACCTTCATTTAACCCTTTGAGTGCCAAGTGAATTTGTCAGTATAGGTGTGAAAATTGGCAAGCAAAGATTTGTATTCACCATAATGACCTGTAATGTTACCTTATGTAGGAAAGAGAATCTTTTTATACACATTTTTTTTTTTGAATTTATATAACAAATGTGAGTGATATTCCGAAGGGGGGCGTGTCAACTGGCAAAGGGGGCGTGGCAACTCAGAGGCAGGGTGGATGGAGTGGGAATTGGCCGGCGGAGCTGTCACCCAGGAGCGGAGGCTGGGCTGCAGTTACTGCTGTGTGTCTAGCACCGAGCGGACCGACGCACCCCCGGCTTCCTGAGCTGGGGAGCATCAGGAGACCGGACTTGTCACCCATCTTCCCTTCACATATAACGTCCGAGTCCTGTTACCTGAGCCTGTCTGTACCGCTGCTTATGCTCGAATCAAATTCCAACCGCCACCTCCCAGCTCCCTGCACTGTGATTGGCCGCGGTGCAAGGTAAGCCTCGCTCTGCAGCCAGCCCCTCTTCTCCTGGCGCCACCTTCAGTAAAACCATCGCTTGTGATTGGCTGTTTACCACCGAAGGTCTGAACAGGAGCCTGAAGTCAAAAAACAGTACATTCGGTGAACGTTTATTTAGCCGGTACAGACCGTAACAAAACGGTACTGTACTGGCTAAAACGTTACAGTTGGAGGGTATTACACCTTGGTTATTTTCCTCTTAATACATGTATTTACCATGGCACCAGCCCCATTCCCACGATGCAATGAAAGTTATGGGTCAATACACAGTGTCAAAATCGAATAGAAAATGCAGGTAATGGTGCCCACACATGCACCGATCCCGGCGGTGCGATGCTATGTGACGGTGTGCGCGCTCCCTCGGCACCTCATCGCACAGTACAAAAAGTATGTGCTACACATACTTTTTGTACTAGCTTTTTATCGCATAGCATCGCATCGCATGCACAAGGCATACGATGCGATGCTATGTGTGCTAGTTAAGCACAGAATGCACGCCGGGATCGATGCGTCTGTGGGCACCTTAAGGCTATATAGTACAGATGGAATGCTCTTGCCTTGCCTTGCGATTCAATTAAATTCAGATCTAATTGGGATCGAATAACAAGGTAATCGCACCTGTACACCCCTTAACATTTACGCATGTTGACGTCTGAATGTAAAATGTACTTTGCATTTTAGCAAAGAACCAGGATAAAATGACAAATAGCTTTGTCAGGTCTTGACCAGTAAGGAAAATGGTGCAGATATTGGACAAAAAGCTCAAACGGCAAAGCACAGCAAATTGTATATTAGAGGTTGTTCATTGCAATCCTTAGTTTGTGAACCAGTGGTACACCTGTTCCAGCATACGGTCGTTAGGGCGATACAATTAAGGTTGACATACATTGTGTCGACCACTGAAGTTTGGCACGCCTAAGGTCGACAAATGCAAAAAAGTCGACACAGGCATGGTTTTTTTTGTAGCAGACATGCAGTATTTCATGCCCTACCATCCACTAGTGCGTGGAGGGAGAACATAATAGTGTGCTGAACATAGCGAGGCACCGCGCCAGAAGCATGGCGAGCGCATGTCGACATTCAGGACTATTTTGAGGATCTCTCACAGCAACGTTGGCAGTTAAAGGGTTAAATTTAACAATCTGATTAAACCATTAAAATGCATTCAAAATAGCAGGGCGCTAGGAGAAACTGGTCAAATACAAAAAAATGCAAGGGACGACCCAACTTTTACAGCAGTCCAGACATTGGCATGCCGCCCGGCGCAGTGGGATTACAGACAGAATGCCAGGGATTGCCCAGCCGATAATTCACGCAGGGCGTACAACGAGCCCTGCAGACAATTCGGTTCTGCCTGCTCTGCACATTTTGTGGTTCCATGAATATGACACTTACCCACAATTGCAGCGAACGGGGTTTTGTGTTTGCAATTGCACTTATAACACACTGACATTTACAGCAGGACAGCATGACACGAAACCCACACCACAACTACAGCAGCGATCGTGACAAGTGATTTGATCACAGGAGCTTGCAATCTAAAAGGAAATGCTAAATACAATAAAGGCAAATCAGCATAGAAAGGAGACTGGTGCAGCCGTACAGCTAGGTGCATGGGTGTAGAATGTATAGCAGGAGCTCATAACGCTGGGGATTAAATGCCCCCAGGTGCAGTAGTCACAGTACCTCTTCCAGCTCCTGGTGACTTGGCTGCAGGCACGGCCTGGAGAGCCCTTAACTCTTCCGTGCTTCTTGTCCGCCATAAACCAGCAGGTTCTCCTGGATCGGAGGCTGCCGGACGAGCTGGGATGTGTTCTGTGGTGAGGGCGGAACGGGTGTGTCCCAGAGTGAGAACATTCCTACAGTAGTGAGCTGTGAATTCCGCACTTATCTCTGAGACATTTACTGTACATACACGAGGGGGGTCTCCGCGTGCGTTCTATGGACACCTGTCCGCCCGGCACAAGCCCGGTGACACACAGCTGTACAAATCTCCGGGGCCACACAGACAGGAACAACAGGTGATTAATGCTGAATGGAGGCCATGTAGAGAGAGACCAACCCCAACAGGAGAAAGCGTACGTGCAATCTATTCATTTACAGTTCCTTATATAGCGCAGCAAAGTCCGATGCTCTTTAATGCAATGCCGACGTGACTGGTGTAGTAAAAGAGTAGTGGTTGCATGGTGCAGGCTATCAGCAGACGCTTTATTTATAAACTAGTTGAGGATCCTGTATCATAGGGAAGCTCTGGCCTATCTATGACAGAACGAGGCCTTCGCAGCAGTAGAGGGTCTGAAGACCCTTCCCACCAAGGAGCCTTATCGATCCAGGGGTCGGATATGTCAAGACCCCTCTCCTCTACTTTACGGGCCCTTTTCACCCAATTCTGACACATTGGGCCAAGACATCGGGTGAATCGTATGCAATAGGAGTGCATACAATGTATACAATGCATATTGCATACAATGCAATATTGCATACAATACAATTGCATACATACAATGCAATCAGAGCGCATAAGATGTATCGTATATTATCTCGCACCAATGTATGCGGACCTTTATCTTACGCCATCAATTTACGGGGAAAAAAGTAAGATTCTGTTGGGGGTTGTAGTGTGGGAATGGCTGGAAGGCTCAGACCGGCCGCTCACCGAGACCTGGACCTGTACATAGAGCAGTACAACTAATAATATACCCATACACCTATATTATTAATTACTAGTTGTATACTGTATATGGCGCACACATTCTGTAGCGCTTTACAGAGAACATTTGGCCATTCACATAAAGGTATATGGACATTAGTTCAACAAGCATTGGGTCGACACCATTAGGTCAACATGCAGGGTCAACATGGGTCTAGGTCGAAACAAGCATTAGGTCGACATGGGCTAGGCCGACAGTCCAAAGGTTGACATGGGGTTTTTTACTGTTTTTCTGAGCCGACATGTGCCAACAGGCGGTATTTCATGCCCGACCATCCACTAGAGCATGGCGGGAGAATAAAATAAGTGTGCCAAGCGTAGCGAGTCACGGCGCCCGAAGCATGACAAGCACAGCGAGCCATGCGAGGGGACGCGGTGCTACGTTTCAGTGTCCATGTCGACTGTGTTGAAATTCAGGTAAAAAAACAGTGAAAAACCCCACGTTGACCTTTTGACTGTCGACCTTGCCCATGTGGACCTAATGCTTGTGTCGACCTAATGCTTGTGTCGACCTAGACCCATGTTGACCCACTGATTGTCGACCATTGTGGTGTAGACCTAATGATCCATAAGTCCCTGCCCCAGTGAAGCTTACAATCTATATCCCCATAGATTGTAAGCTTGCGAGCAGGGCCCTCCTACCTTTTGACTGTCTGTTGTATCACTGTCTACTTTGTAACGCGCAACGGAATATGCTGCGCTATATAAGAAACTGTTAATAAATAAAATAAATATTCCCCATACAAGCACAGGGAGAACATACAAACTCCACACAGTGACACCATGGTGGGAAATGAACCCATGACAGCACTGAGAGGCAGTAATGCTCACCACAATCAGAAACAGCCATATTTACAATGATTTGCACATTTCTGTGCATGCATTGTTTTGTATCAGGCACAGGAGCCAATTACAGGTTTGCAAAAAAAAAAAGTCAACGGTAAAATCACCACAAAAATGGAAATTCCCGCAGGTTCATTGAATGGGTTGGGATCATTTGAGCAACAGTCATTAGGTCGACAGGTCATTAGTTCGAAAGGTCGTTAGTTTGACAGGTCATTAGTTCGACAATGTCTAGGTCGACAGTCAAAAGATCAACAAGGGGTTTTTCACTGTTTTTTTTACCTGAATGTCAACACAGTCGACATGGACAGTTTAAAGTGCACCGCATCGCTTGCTGCGCTCGCCATGCGTCGGGCACACTATTTTATTCTCCCACAACGCCCTAGTGGATGGTAGGGCATGAAATACCGCCTGTCGGCACATTTCGGCTCATAAAACAGTGAAAAACAACATGTCGACCTTTTGACTGTCGCACTAATGACCTTTCGACCTTTTGATTGTCGAACTAATGACCTTTCGATCTTTTCCCATGTCGGCTTATGGTGTCGACCTAATGACTGTCGACTATCATGCTGTAAACCAAAAGACCGCATCCCCATCAGTGAAATGTTGTAAGATATAACACAAGCTAGCATATTACTTCTTGTCAATCTGCCAGAATTAACAAAAGTTATACACACACACACATATAAATTTAGTGAGTCACATCTGTCCTACACAGGCAGACTCGTCCTAATGAAGCCGCATCCCATGTGAATACCAGACAGAACGGAGAATCAGATATCCTATTAAGGAAGCCTTCACCACACAGCGCTGAGGCCTTGAATACATCTTGGTCAGCACTTTCAGTCTGTGTAATTATAGATTTGCCACTTTTGGTGTCTACTGAATGAAATGGTGTCTAATCTGCTGCAGTATCTATGTGACCGTCATGTTGGGAACGCTGAAGGCCACATATCCTCACAGGACAGACTTTGCACTCTCATTTCCACAGAAAAACGCATTACCAGGCACATTCCGAACCTAGTCATGATAACACCCAAACCGGGTCACAGAATCGACTGCATGATACATTAAATCCGCCACTCAAGGCCGGCAGCGCTTAGATTGACACCTGAAATAGCATTAGGTCGACATCCAAAGGGTCGACATGAATTTTTTAATGTTTTTTTTTAACCCAAATGTCAACAGAGTCGGCATGGACCCCGTCACCTTCCATGGGTCACTGCGCTCGCCATGCTTCAGGCACTATTATATTCTCCCACCATGCCATAGTGGATGGTAGGGTATGAAATACCGCCTGTCGGCACAAACACCCTGAAAATCTCATGTCGACCTTCAGCTTGTGTCAACTTCTGGCCCTGTCGACCTTCAGCGGTCGACCGAATGTACTTCAACCTAAAAAGGGACTAACTAGTGACCGTACCTCCCCAAATGATGCAGTGGCGGATGGTGAGATGAGCCAAGGATGCCTGCGGAGCGCAGGCGTGCATAAGAGTACGCAGGTCATTTTCCGATTAAACATCGGAACGCGATGTAACATTCACACGCAGGCAAGGATTAGTAAGAGGGCGGCAAAGGCAACTGCGGCCTGCGCAGTGTTGGATGTAGCGCCTGGTCAGGCCCAGACAGTTCTGTGGTCATATGTGGAGAGGACATGACTACTGCAAGCTCATGTTGGTAACTCCCTGAAACCAACCTTATAGCCTTGCAGACTATAAAAGTTTATATACTACTGACAAATAATGAAAAGCAAATATACATAAGAATCCCAGAGGCGCTGTAACGTGACAGGAAACGCCGACACTTCTGCACGCAGGAGACAAATTATACGGATCACAGCAGGTCCTCTCTGGCTAAGCAGGAGTTAAGTCCTACACTATACTGGGTCCTTGTTCTCTCTAACATATTCCATGAATCTGAAAGGGAACATTCCTTTGATGTTATTTTACAGCAGCAGCCAATGAATGGTCTTCCTGTACATGGGGGGGGGGGGTAGGTGAATTCTTACTTACAGCCTATCTGTAGAAAAGGGGGAAATTATATAGTTTAGAACAGGATTACTGAACAATAAAGGTCACTTCCGTAGCAGTAAAGCTGTTTCCATGCCATGGTCATATTTTTATAAGCAAAGTGCATGGATTAGTATGACCAAGTTGATTACAAAGCTGAGGACCCTGCTCCTCACAGTATATAACTATCAGACTGTGGCTTCCTGCTGCCTCCATTCTATGCCTCATATCAGGTCAGTGCCCCGGTCACATGCAGCCCTGTCCTCCCTGACATATCATTCATCTTCTGATATACTCTGTGCTGCTGGGGGACCCTGCTCCTCCCACTATATAACTCTCACTATGTGGCTTCCTGCTGCCTCCATTCCCGTCCTCACATCATGTCACTGCCCCTGTCACATGCAGCCCTGTCCTCACTGACACATCGCTCATCTCATGATATACTCTGTGCTGCTGGGGACCCTGCTCCTCCCACTATATAACTCTCACTCTGTGGCTTCCTGCTGCCTCCATTCCCCTCCTCACATCATGTCACTGCCCCTGTCACATGTAGCCCTGTCCTCAATGACACATCACTCATCTCCTGATATACTCTGTGCTGCTGGGGACCCTGCTTCTCCCACTATATAACTCTCGGTCTGTGGCTTCCTACTGCCTCCATTCCCCTCCTCACATTACACCGCCTCCAACTGGTAATCATGCTGCTGGATTTGGGGCACAGTGAGCGAGGCCACAGCCCTGGTTCTACATGTGTGCAGACTGGAAAACATCAGGTTTGTGCAGTGCAGGGATGGCTAACCTTGACACTCCAGCTGTTGTTGAACTACCCATCCCAGCATGCCCTGCTACAGTTTTACTATTTGCCTATGCTAAAGCAGGGTATGCTGGGATGTGTAGTTCAACAACAGCTGGATGTCAAGGTTAGCCATCATTGGTGTAGTGCTTATTCTAGCACTCTGCATCCTTCAAAATCCATGCAGTGCCTCTTCTCTACCCGGGGTGTCGCTGTCTGCTGTGGTGCTTATAGCACTGGTCTGATAAGTGCTGAAATACAGACCACACTGTGCTATAAGCACCACATTAGGGAGACACATCCAACGCTAATCTTATTCCTGAATACCAAATATAGGCGTGGTTATTCTTTCCAGTCAGCCATCGCCATAGACACAGCGATACGTGAATCAATGGCAAGTTGCGCATTCCTGGTGACTGAAGCCTCCTGACAAACCTCCCCCTAAGATCTCCCCTTTCCACGGTCACCGAGGGCCCCTCTCGCTGCCGTATAAGGGACCTGGACGGATGCAATGATCAATGGATGCTATTCACTTAATAATCCAGCACACCACAGCCCTTGCTGTCCAATACTATGACCCATACCCCCTGGGCATGCACTAATCACCAAGGTGTTGCCATTTCTTGTCCATTACCTGTGGGTGTGGCTGTAATATGACCCCACCCCTGTTTCCCCCTGAAATGTCAATGTTATGGGAAATGTTCCGATTTAAATCAAAATATGTGAACAATAAGAGTAACTTGGCAGCTTGCCTGGAAGAATATTTTGTATTACCAGATGTATGTCTGTATGGAATATATATATATATTGAAACAAATGGTGGCACTCCAGTGGGATTGGTAAAAAAAAAAAAAACATTTTAATGTGCAGAAAAAACACACATATACATACACAGACACACACTATAAGCAGCATGGCCCCCCTAATATAGCCCCAAGCAATGGACCCTGTTCCCAGCAGCTCTGGAATAACTGGCCAGCAGCAGCAGAGCCTGATCTGTACAGTCAGCATTTCCCAGCCAGACAGCAGCCACAGTATCCTCATTTCTCCTATTGGGACACACCAACGGCTCACCTCTCCATACAGGCAGCACCAGGACTCTGGGCACTTCTGCGTACAGGCAGCACCAGGACTCTGTGCACTTCTGCGTACAGGCAGCACCAGGACTCTGGGCACTTCTGCGTACAGGCAGCACCAGGACTCTGGGCACTTCTCCACACAGGCAGCACCAGGACTCTGGTCACTTCTCCACACAGGCAGCACCAGGACTCTGGGCACTTCTCCATACAGGCAGCATGGAGAACAGGGTTATTAGTTCGACATGTTTTTTTTTTTTTTACTGTTTTTTTGAGCCAACATGTGCCCACAGGCAGTATTTCATGCCGTACCATCCACATTGGTGTGGTGGGAGAAATAAATGGTGTGCTCGAAGCATGGCAAGCTATGCGAGGGGATGCAGTGCTACGTTTCGGTGTCCATGTCAACAGGCGGTATTTCATGCCCTACCATCCATTGACGTGGTAGGAGAAATAAAAAATAAATTGTGCGGTGGGAGAATAAAATAGTGTGCCGGCGAGCGCACACTATTTTATGTCAACACAACATGTGCTGACAGGGGGTGTTTCATGCCCTACCATCCACTAGCGCGTGGTTGGAGAAAAATAAATTGTGTGCTCGAATCACGGCGAGCGTAGCAAGCCATGCGAGGGGACGCGGTGCTACATTTCGGTGTCCATGTCGACCAGTGACGTGCGGTGAGGTCATTGCCTGGGGAGGCTCTGACCTCCCCCCCCTCTGCATGGTGCCGGACTCCCCGCTGGCCGCGCTGCTGCATCCTCTCCATGTGTGTGATTGGACAGCGGATCCAGCACTGGATCTGCTGGCCCAATAACATCTGGGGGCGTGTGTTCATACTGGTGCCCCCTGTCATTGCGGCACCAGTAGAAGTGTCGCTTCCCCATTCATTTTCAATGGGCTTTTACAGCCCAGTGCTGCACACTGCCCCCCCCCCCCCCCCCCCCCCCCCTCCCGCTGCCTCCCACCCTCACATACAGCAGTGTAAGAGGGTGGGAGGCAGCGGGAGAGGTATAAATTATGACAAAAATAAGTGAAGATATATAAATATCTTCTTTTTATTATTTTCATCATTATGACAGGGGAGGCACTGCCTCCCCTGCCTGCACATTCTGAATTGTCGACATGTCCAGACTTCCACGCGGGCAGCCTAGTGATAACATTATTACTGGATGCTAAGGTCCAGTTACCTCTTGTCCCAGCTTATCATATCCATCCACAATGCATCAGCTGGGGAAACCAGTGGCTGCCAGCTGCTGTGGAACTACAAATCCCAGCTCTGCAGGCACAGCAGTTAGAGAGCCACAGACTGCCTAAGCTCTGCAGTGAATACATACATACATACATACATACACACATACACATTACATACAAAAGTTTAATTGAAACCAGTTGCAGGAGCAGTAACCCGGGCTGCACATAGTACATGCCATGAGACTGCAGCGTGTGGGACCTCAGCGCTACATGCTGGGACTTGTAGTACCCCAGAAGTGAGCAGAGCCGCCAGTAGCAGAGTGGCTGGGATTATATACATCTATGCCATGGTGCAAGGACACAGAGACCCCCTTACCCTGGATCCTGGAGGGTCCCGTCCATCCCGCAGCAGTTCCGGCCTCATACGCCCTGGCACTGGGGGAGATGTATCCCGGGGCCGCTGAGCCGGCTGACACCGGAGCCCCCGCGCATGATGCTACTGCTGCTGCTTCACCTCCTGCACAACTTCCTGTGACTTGCTGCTGTCCAGGGGCACTCAGGAAGGGGCCGGCTCTGTACGGGGACTACAGCGGGGAGGGTCCGGGGGATGCCCCGTCACCGTGTCATTGGGCTAAGCCAGCGAGACTAGGGAGAGAGTCTGGAGACACGCATTCCATTACATTGCACTGAGAGAGCGCATCAACACCCCAACCCCCCCCCCCTCCCCCGTGCACCCAGAGAGCGCATCACCCCCCCCCCCCTAGTGCACCCAGAGAGCGCATCAGCCCCCCCCCCCCCCAGTGCACCCAGAGAGCGCATCAGCGCCCCCCGCCCCCCCCCCCCCCAGTGCACAAAGAAAGGGCACCCCCCCCCCCCCCGCGCAGCACCCATCAACCCCCCCCCCCCCCAGTACACCCAGAGAGCGCATCGAACCCCCCCCCAGTGCACCAGAGAGGGCATCAACCCCCCCCCCCCCCTTGCACCCAGAGAGTGCATCAGCCCCACCCAGTGCACCCAGTGAGCGCATCCCCCCAATGCACACAGAGGGCACCCCCCAACGCAGCACCCATCATCCCCCCCCCCCCCCAAGTGCACCCAGAGAGTGCATCTCAGTCTACCCAGATAGGGCATCAATCCCCCCCTGCATCCAGAGAGCCCATCACCCACCCCAGTTCACTCAGAGATCGCATCACCCCTTTCCCCCCAGTGCACCCAGAAAGGGCATCACACCCCCCATTGCAACCAGAGAGCGCATCACCCCCCAGTGCACACAGAGAGCGCATTATCCCTCCCGTGCTCCTTGTAAATGTGTGTGCTGACATTAATCATTTACTTACGGTTCCTTACTGACACATGGCAACAACTGGGTTAAAGGAAATATTTCTGTGTCTATTTATAAATAATTTCTCAGTGTGCGATATTGACGCCCAGAATCACAATGCAATATGTGACTGTACCGGCGCTGGGTGCTATTGAGGTTCTGGAAGAAGCCCATTGTTGCCTGAGCTGGCCGCACATATGTAGTGGACATTGCCAGGGAGGGGCCCTTATGTGACACACGGCACTACTATTATGGGCATTATACTGTATGTGACACATGGCACTACTGCTGTGGGCATTATATGTGACACATGACACTACTATTATGGGCATTATACTGTATGTGGCACTACTGCTGTGGGCATTATATGTGACACATGGCACTACTACTGTGGGCATTATATGTGTCATCGACCACCCTCCCGTCGCTCTAACTCTGGCGTCTAACTTCCGTTACGGTTGATCTAGACGCAGTCGTCTTTCTTAGGCTTCTAACAAGACTGATTCGACGAAGGGTTGGTCAATCATAACATGGTCAATCTAGACAGCTACGATCCGCTATACCATAACTGGGCCCCGGCCCTTGGCTAGTCTTATACCCCTCTCACACCGCATCCTCAACCCGGGTTATACGATGGGTTAAACCCAGTTCGCACTCTCTATAATGGGCGTCCGGGGTTTAGTGTGAAAGCGTCAGACCCGGGATTGCGATCAGAAAGGGGTAATCATCTAACATTATACATATTTGAAATTTCTTTAATAAATGTATTTTAATGCCATAACAACCCCCTTGGGCACCTGCTGCTATTAATGCACTGTTTGCATTTGTTCTACACTGAAATAAAAAACTTCATTGTAAGCTGGCTTTGAGCGACGTCAAACTTCTGCTTCTCGCATTGTCTCCGGAAGCGACATGTTTTATTAAAACAACTGTATAAAATGATATTGGGCCTTATTCTAGTTCACTCTTATACCACTTTTACACCAGAATGCCGGGTAGGACCCGGGAAATTGAACCCGGGAAATTACCAGGGCATGCCCTGCCTCAGACCCCATTTACACTGCACTTCAATCCAGGTTATTCCCGGGTAATGCCCTTTTACACTGAGAACGGATCAGCCCTGCCTTTCCTTGCTGCTGTCATTAAAAAATGGATTTTTGGCCTGTTGATGAGGTCACAACAAATGGAACATGACACTCCTCAAGTTTTTTTGCTGTATTAAGCTGAAAATATGCATAAAATCATCATACATTGGAATCTTTATAGATGTAATGTATTCTCATAAAGAAAGATGAAGATGCGTATGAATACAAACTTGTAACACACTGGGACACACTGTGTGACAGCCAGCGTGTGTTCCTGCAGATGAGGCTGTAAACTCACTGGGGAGAGTGCTTCCAGCACAGACTGTTGCTGTAGTGTAGGGCACAGTCTGCACACAGCGTGGTAACGCTGCTTCTGCTGCGCTGCTCCATGTGCGGGTCTCCGGCAGATGACACTATCTGCCAGAGCCGCAGAAGCACCAATCAGCTCTTTGCGGCCTTCTCCCTGCCAAATAACCCGGATAATGACCATTTACACCACCCTGAGCCCCGGATAAGCCCCGTGTCCGACCCTGAACATTTGCCGGGTCAGATTCCCGGGGAACAGTACCCGTGTTATTTTTTTTCAGCCCATTTACACCATGCCCTGCCCCTGACTGGAGAGGCAATATCCCGGGTCCAACCTCTGGTGTAAAAGGGTTATTAGAGGCAAATTTCTTCTTAGCTGGACAAAACCATGTGCACTGCAGGGGGCAAATGTAACGTGCAGAGAGAATTAGATTTGGGTGGGGTTTTTCTTCAAAGTGAGATCTATATTGCAGTGTAAAAATAAAGCAGCCAGTATTTTCCCTGCACAGAAACAAAATAACTCACCCAAAGCTAAATCTCTCTGCACATGTTACATCTGCCCCCCCCCCCCCCCCCCTGCAGTGCACATGGTTTTGTCCAGCTAAGAAGGAATTTGCCTCTAAGAGTGAACTAGAATAAGGCCCATTGTGTAATAACGAAAGTAGATAAGAACTTCCACAATGTTACAGGAGAAACACACACACACACACACACACACACACATATATATTTGGAAACTCTGCCCTCCACCCCTACTGTGTGTTGCAGAATCAGTTACAATAGGTGCCCATGTAGTGGCCAATTTATGACAGAGATGGGTGTATTGGTATTTAATCTTTATTAGTCACAGTACTAACATCTAAATAATGTTGATATACATTCAATCCTGAATTTAGGATGGCAAGTCTGGTGCACCTTGAGCGCACCTGGCGGGGTGATCACAGCCGTGCTTAATAGTTCTGAGCTGCTGTGATGGGGTGATTCCTACTGTCAGAGGACAGTTTGCCGGTCTCTGGTCTAATCCCTGTTACTTTCTCAGCAGAGCTCTCTAACCCCGGTGTACAATTGGTATGTACCAATTTTGGGGGCTAGTCTGCACCTGGCAGCAGGGCTATGGGCCAGGGGATGGGGGGAAGTGTCCGGTGATGGGTATATGGGGCGGAGCAGTAACGGAGGATGGCGTCCCTTACCTCGGGTGGTGCACCTGCACAATGGTATCCTGTTAAAACCTCCCCTCGCCGTCTAGATCCTTGTCTTCTTGCTGAGGTCTGTGTGGCAATCACCTCGTCACAGCAGCTTAGCACGGCTGTGATCACCCCACCAGGTGCGCTCATGGTGCACCAGACTTGCCATCCTACATTCAGGATTGAATGTATATCAACGTTATTTAGATAATAGTACTGTGACCAATAAAGATTAAATACCAATACACTCATCT
Source organism: Crinia signifera (assembly GCF_055691185.1). NCBI lineage: Eukaryota > Metazoa > Chordata > Amphibia > Anura > Myobatrachidae > Crinia > Crinia signifera. The sequence continues at coordinate 62,325,871 of NC_139228.1, read as the reverse complement.
CTGTCATCAATTGGCCACCAGGGCCGCCATTAGGGGGGGTCTGGGGGTACTTGAGTCCTGGGCCCCAACAGAAATGGGGCCTGGGTGGCAGCAGTGGATTTCTGTCATTTAGATAAAAAAAATTACATTTTAAAACAGGCATGCTGCGAGCCGACACGCGGTATGACTCGCACGAGTAGGTAGCTGGAGCTCAGCGGGGAGTCGTAAGTCAGTCGGGAGATGCCACTGAGCAGGGAGTCGGAGTTCTGCTGTGAGCTGCAGTTGAGCGGGAGGCCAGAGCTCTGCCAGAAGCCGGAACTGAACCAGAGCTGTGCCGGGAACAGGAGGTGATGAGCCGGAGGTTAGGCACGGCAAATAAACCCCCCACCCCCTTCAGCCTGAATGTGGGGGGAATGACAGCTGGCGGGAAGGGAGGCGGGTCCGGATGAGCACACTAATGTCCACCCAACGTACCAGCTCGCTCACGGCTCTACGGGGATGCACGGAGCCAAAGACACTGCACAACCCGGGGCCCCTGGCTAGAAAGAAGACACTGCCTATTCCCACAGACCTCCAGGTAATTGCTCTCCTGAGCACCTGAGCCAGGGCCGGATTATAATGGGGGCACAAGGGGTCAGTACTCCCGGGCCCCCCCTAGCTAGGGGCCCCCTGTGGTTGGCATGTATTTTTCAACAACAACAAAAAAGATATATATATATATATTTTTTTTTTAAGCTAAAGATTTTGTGCATAGGAGTGGGGTACTGCTGCAGCTTCACCTATCTGCCAATGTGACAATGATTAATGGTGCTGAGCATTGGGAGCCAAGGCACACTGACTGCACAAGTGTGCAGTGCATTACTGGGAGTTGACTAAGTCCCATGACACTTTGCACCAGAGGGCAGAGGCTGAGACGTTTGTGCTGAGCTCTGATTGGTGGAGCTCATTACATGCTTCTCAGGCCCATGAAGAACAGCAGCGGCAGCCTAGTCATGGGAGGGTTTTTAATCAGAGGCAGCATTGGGACTGTGAGGTCTCCTACAGAGTAAGGTGCAGAGGGACAAACACAGGCTTTTCATGTGGTATGTATGTATGTGTATATATATGTATGTATATATATATATATATATATATATATATATATATATGTATATGTATATATATATATATATATATATATATATATATATCCCCTGCAGTTACCCATTGACCAAGTTTATACTGCCTTTACTCTGTGTTTTGACAGTGTAATATTCTCCCATGCAGTTGGCGGCCAGTAGTGACAAGTGCAAGGGGGCCCCCTGTCTAAAGTGCCCCGGGCCCCCCAAAAGCTTAATCTGGCACTGACCTGAGAGTAAGCTCTTCTGCACAGTCTCATTATGCTGCCCTCTCTATAGTCTCTCCCCATGCCACTCTTCCCCCATGCCTCTTGCTCCCTATGCTCTCTCTCCCCCATGCCTCTCTCTTTATCTGCATGTCCCACCTGCCTGTCCCTCAACATTTAGAGGCACATCTGCCCCTTTATCAAAGTGCACCTCCATGTGACATTTGGCAGTGATCTGGGGACACCAAGGAGGACTCCCTTGGTTTAAAGTAAAAGAGTGAATGTGGATCTGGAGGCTGCATTCTTGCACCAATGCCTCCTCACTCCCTATTTCTCCTTTTCTTTCACTCTCTCTCTCCCTAATTCCTCTTTGCCCCTTCTGTCTTTTTCCCACCACATTCTCTCTCTCCTTTGTCCCTCTTTTTTTGGGCCTTATTCTAGTTCACTCTTTCTGACAAAATCCTTCTTAGATGGACAAAACCATGTGCACTGCAGGTGGGGCAGATGTAACGTGCAGAGAGAGTTAGATTTGGGTGGGGTTTTACTTCAAAGTGAGATCTATATTGCAGTGTAAAAATAAAGCAGCCAGTATTTACCCTGCACAGAAACAAAATAACTCACCCAAATCTAATTCTCTCTGCACATTTTACATCTGCCCCACCTGCAGTGCACATGGGCCCTTATTCTGATCGGTGCGGCCGGATCCGAATATGCGGCCAGGACCGTGCGTGCGAAACCCCGCCTTCCATACGGATCGCCAACTCCGTCCGTACGCGGTAAGAAGCTGGCCGAACGGACCGCACGTGCATTTTTCACGGAATACGCCTCCTCCATCTCAGGGAACCTCCCCCATCATTCGATGGTCGCAGACCATCGAATGCAGGACCGAGTGCTCCACCAGCTCCCGCAACCTCAGACCACACGGACATTTTTCCGTGCAAAAGCAGGGATCTGGGCGGGCAGCTGACATCCGGCAATGTCATATGTCCGCCCCCTACACGTGCGTCACGGGCGCATTACCATACGTACGCCCAGCGTTTGCATGGGAACGCCCATGAAACGCGGGGCGTATGCATATGGTAATGAGCCCAAATAGCCCTTCACGCCCCTCTCCACCCCCTGTTCGGAGTGTTCACATATCATGCGGGATTTGGCCGTACGCCCCGCTCGCACATGCGCAGAGACGCCTCTGCACATGCGCAGACACAAAACATCGGCGGGCCGAACACACGCGGATATAACCGCACCGACCAGAATAAGGCCCATGGTTATGTCCATCTAAGAAGGATTTTGTCAGAAAGAGTGAACTAGAATAAGGCCCTTTGTGATCCTCTTTCTGTGTCTCTCCCCTCCATTCTATCTTTCACTGCTTCTGATGTAGCCCCACCTACATTATCCACAGCTCCGTCCACCCATGCGCCCCACCATTACCCTATGGGGGCCCTGCCATTTTGTCAGTCCTGGACCCCACAATTTGTGATGACAGCCCTGTTGGCCACTACACGGGCACCTATTGTAACTGACTCTGCAACACACATCTGGTAAAAGTCATCCGCTTCAAGTCATAAATGTATCGGCGATCTAGATGCATGTGACTAAGCATTACCAGTACACCCATCAGAGCGCAAATTCCCAGAATCTAACATGATTTGTAAAATGACGAAAACTCCTCAAAATCGTTCAATAAACACAAATATTGTATTTGATATTGTGCATTTAAATAAAACATTCCTTTTTTATATATCTTTATCAAATATCCTTTGATACAAGCACAAATACAAATAAGGTTATATTAAATTATCTTTACAGTCTCTGTAATAATGTGCAATTGGGGTTTGATACCACTTACGTCCCATTATAAAAAGTGTGCTTTGCAGTTGTTAAGAGTAACGGTTAGTAACTTCCTTAAGGTTAATATAATATAGACGCGCAGTTTTAGGTGTCCTTTTGCATCCCAGAGAAACATTGATTTAGCGCGTTCCGTCATTTAAGAGATTCCCCAGGTTTGCCCGTCTGGCAGATTATACAAACGGTCCCACATAGAAAAAAAGATGAATTAGCATGCTATCTGCTGTACCGCCTTGAAGTAAGGGGTTAAAATGTCCACATGTGCTTGGTGTAGTATATACGGTATAGGTTCTGGATATGTAACGCCTACGGTGCGCTGCAAACGCAGAGCTATCGAGAATCCTGTCCAAATGTTTTCAACCGTTGCAAATAGTTTTTTTTTTTTATCTCATTATAAAAATAAACCAGCAGCAGTTTTACACTTCTTTGGAAGACGCTGACCCCCCCATTCCGGGTCATGCTATCTGGACGGCAGATTACCCGGCGCAGATAGAGTTCATCTTCCTTTACATTCTAGTAGAAATCTACTTTCCTGGCATCTGCGACGAGGAGAAGACTTCAGGTTTTTCCATAGGACGGCAGAAATGGTCTTGGTCGCTAGGTGGAGCAGAGGTTTAAGTGACTTCGGCCCACGTGGTGGTCATCAAATATCATCCTGGCACATTGGAAGGTTAACGAAGGTGAAAACGTTGTATTCTATCAGAACGGAGAAGCACAGGAAGATGGCGTACAGGAAGAAAACGTAGAATCCCAGTTTCTTATCCAGTTTCCAATTGTTGACGTGAACTCCGATGACCTGACGGGAGAAAATGATGTTTTGTGAGGTGACATGGAAAAAAGGAGAGAAGGATAGGTACGTTCTGTATCACCCCTGCTAGATAATGCATATGGCGAACATAGAAAGATAATAGGGTTGCTGGGCTCAACTGTTTGAATTGGACTGAGCTGCCCCACCCCTGGATCCGCAACTGGCAAAGACCAAGTACCTCCCACCGATTCTAGCCCCATGCTAAGTGCAGAAATACACCTCACTCCACATGCCGCAGAACCACAGGTTATGCTGCCATGCCACGCCCACAAATCAGATCAGTTCTGTGTGCTCGCTGCCCAGTTTCCGCCCCTAAATGCCCAATCAGACAGAAAGACAGATTCAGCCAAGTTCTGTCTAACCCAGCAAAGGACGGACTACGCAAAGAGATCCCACCAACTCAGAATCAGCTCCTACGCTTTCACCACCTACCATGGGAGGGGGGTTTCAGTAGACACTAGGTCGACATGCATTGGGTCGACCACTGAAGGTCAACAGGGCTTAAGTCAACACCTGAAAGAGGTCGACAGGGTTGGAAGTATTAAATCGACAATGGCAAGGTCGACAGTCATAAGATTGACAGGCGGTATTTCATACCCTACCATCCACTATGGTGTGGTGGGAGAATAAAATAGTGCGCCGAGCGCAGCGAGCCATGCGAGGGGACGAGGTGCACTTGGATCCGGGAGAAAAGCGTGAAAAACTCATGTCAGCCTTTTGACTGTCAACGTAATGCTTGTGTCGACCTTTCAACCCTGTCGACCTATTTCAGGTGTCGGCCTTCAGTGGTCAACCCAATGCATGTCTTCCTAAATAGGGTCAACCCAACGACCCCTACCCTTCAGTACAGAGCGATGTGCCGCTGGATAATAACATTACGTACAGCTGTAGAGTGTTCTTTAGTGCCCATTACAAGCAGTGCTGTAAGAGGCAACACAAAATATCCCGGTGCCTCCTACCTCCTCCCACTGTCAGATGCCTCACACTCCCTGCAGGGATACAGTAATATTACAGGCATGTACATGTGTTTGTTATATTCCCACACTTACAGTAAGGGCCACAGATCCCAGCAAGAGTATGACCGAGTAGACGAGTCCTTTGCTGTTAATTTTCACCTGCAAGAAAGAAAACAGTATTATTATATAATTAGTCTAATTATTCCTAGAACGGCAATAAAGAAAACAGAATGGGTATGATACATCAACTAATTAATACCCGGTCTACATTATAAACGATGCGTAGTACCAGAAGAGTAAAACAGGCAAATCAGTAAAACAGGCAATGCTAGTACCCCTTACGGATATCTCAAAATCAAAATATTCTGAACACCGTTTTATAGAAAAAAAAAAGTGTTTTTGTCTCCAACTTTTTCATATCAACCTATTGCTTGTGTCGACCTTTTGACCACGCCAACCTTTCCTATGTGTCGATCTAATCAGTGTTGGCCAATCTGGGGACTGTCGACCTCAGGACGGCATACCCCCATGAAGCCAGTCTGGTATTAAAGAAGATTCCACAACAAAATTCAGAACTTACAGATGTCTGGAAATTGCAAATGCACCGGTCACATGCAGCAGGGTAGAACCGACTGTGTCGGCTATAACCTGCCGACTGAACAGTCCTCTACTCTAACCATAGATTAATAAATGAAAATTGTTTTTCTTCCATTGTGGAGCAGAATTATTTAGTATGGATGAGACAGAAAATCTTCATCCTATTTATAAGACATCTTCCAGGTCACTTAAACCAGTGGGACCCCCGTCTATACCACATCCCAGTGCCTCCTACCTCCACCAGTGGGACCCCCGTCTATACCACATCCCAGTGCCTCCTACCTCCACCAGTGGGACCCCCGTCTATACCACATCCCAGTGCCTCCTACCTCCACTAGTGGGTCACCTGTCTATATCACATCCCAGTGCCTCCTACCTCCACCAGTGGGACACCTGTCTATACCACATCTCAGTGCCTCCTACCTCCACCAGTGTGACACCTGTCTATATCACATCCCAGTGCCTCCTACCTCCACCAGTGGGACACTCATCTATACCTCATCCCAGTGACCCCTACCTACACCAGTGGGGCACCCATCTATTCCATATCCCAGTGCCTCCTGCCTCCTACCTCCACCAGTGGGACCCCCATTTATACCACATCCCAGTGCCTCCTACCTCCACCAGTGGGACCCCAACTAGACCACATCCCAGTGCCTCCTACCTCAACCAGTGGGACCCCTGTCTATACCACATCCTAGTGCCTCCTACCTCAACCAGTGGGACACCTGTCTATATCACATCCCAGTGCCTCCTACCTCCACCAGTGGGACCCCCGTCTATACAACATCCCAGTGCCTCCTACCTCCACTAGTGTGACACCTGTCTATATCACATCCCAGTGCCTCCTACCTCCACCAGTGGGACCCCATCTATACCACATCCCAGTGCCTTCTTCCTCCACCAGTGGGACACCTGTCTATTCCACATCCCAGTGCCTCCTACCTCCACCAGTGGTACCCCCATCTATACCACACCCCAGTGCCTCCTACCTCTATCAGTGGGACCCCCATCTATACCACATCCCAGTGCCTCCTACCTCCACCAGTGGGACCCCCGTCCATACCACACCCCAGTGCCTCCTACCTCCACCAGTGGGACCGCCTTCTATACTACATCCCAGTGCCTACTACCTCCACCAGTGGGACACCTGTCTATACCACATCCCAGTGCCTCCTACCTCCACTAGTGGGTCACCTGTCTATATCACATCCCAGTGCCTCCTACCTCCACCAGTGGGACACCTGTCTATACCACATCTCAGTGCCTCCTACCTCCACCAGTGTGACACCTGTCTATATCACATCCCAGTGCCTCCTACCTCCACCAGTGGGACACTCATCTATACCTCATCCCAGTGACCCCTACCTACACCAGTGGGGCACCCATCTATTCCATATCCCAGTGCCTCCTGCCTCCTACCTCCACCAGTGGGACCCCCATTTATACCACATCCCAGTGCCTCCTACCTCCACCAGTGGGACCCCAACTAGACCACATCCCAGTGCCTCCTACCTCAACCAGTGGGACCCCTGTCTATACCACATCCTAGTGCCTCCTACCTCAACCAGTGGGACACCTGTCTATATCACATCCCAGTGCCTCCTACCTCCACCAGTGGGACCCCCGTCTATACAACATCCCAGTGCCTCCTACCTCCACTAGTGTGACACCTGTCTATATCACATCCCAGTGCCTCCTACCTCCACCAGTGGGACCCCATCTATACCACATCCCAGTGCCTTCTTCCTCCACCAGTGGGACACCTGTCTATTCCACATCCCAGTGCCTCCTACCTCCACCAGTGGTACCCCCATCTATACCACACCCCAGTGCCTCCTACCTCTATCAGTGGGACCCCCATCTATACCACATCCCAGTGCCTCCTACCTCCACCAGTGGGACCCCCGTCCATACCACACCCCAGTGCCTCCTACCTCCACCAGTGGGACCGCCTTCTATACTACATCCCAGTGCCTACTACCTCCACCAGTGGGACACCTGTCTATACCACATCCCAGTGCCTCCTACCTCCACCAGTGGGGCACCCATCTATTCCACATCCCAGTGCCTCCTACCTCCACCAGTGGGACACCTGTCTATATCACATAACAGTGCCTCCTACCTCCACTAGTGGGTCACCTGTCTATATCACATCCCAGTGCCTCCTACCTCCACCAGTGGGACACTCATCTATACCTCATCCCAGTGACCCCTACCTACACCAGTGGGACACCCGTCTATACCACATCCCAGTGCCTCCTGCCTCCACCAGTGGGACCCCATCTATACCACATCCCAGTGCCTCCTACCTCAACCAGTGGGACCCCAGTCTATACCACATCCCAGTGCCTCCTACCTCTACCAGTGGGACACCTGTCTATACCACATCCCAGTGCCTCCTACCTCCACCAGTGGGACCCCCGTCTATACCACATCCCAGTGCCTCCTACCTCCCCCAGTGCATCTATACCACATCCCAGTGCCTCCTACCTCTACCAGTGGGACCCCCGTCTATACCACATCCCAGTGCCTCCTACCTCCACCAGTGGGACACCTGTCTATATCACATCCCAGTGCCTCCTACCTCCCCCAGTGCATCTATACCACATCCCAGTGCCTCCTACCTCCACCAGTGGGACCCCCGTCTATACCACATCCCAGTGCATCCTACCTCCCCCAGTGCATCTATACCACATCCCAGTGCCTCCTACCTCTACCAGTGGGACCACCGTCTATACCACATCCCAGTGCATCCTACCTCCCCCAGTGCATCTATACCACCTCCCAGTGATCGGAGACTTTCTTTGAAAACAAACAAGGTAAAACTGCTGAACTTTAGCACGGAGCCAACTATTGTTTAGAACTTTATCCACGTTCTAAGATCAGCAGATTCCTGTAACACGAGTGCAGCCGTTTAACGTTTCTTTAATGCGAGAGATGAAGGCGGAATACTGCCTGCAGGGATAAGAAGGACCCTTTAGGGCCTACAGATAAGTGAATAATTCTGGCCGACATCAAAGCCTGGAGACTGCATTTCATTCTCTGATGCAACATTTCCGTGGACATCTAACTTTAGCATCTGCCTGAGATGTTCCATGCTCAGAATTTGACCTCATAACCCCATGGGGATTTCTACAAACCCTTTGCTACAATTTGGCACTTTTTTTTTTTTTTTGCCAAATACTCAGCTGAAGCTGCATCTCCAAATTCCCCACATTTCATATAATGAAATATATTTCTGCAGGTTTGTCAAAGGTTTTCAGATTTCCTGTGTGTCTGACAGTAAGCGGCACATTTACTAAAGCTTCTAAAGCACGAAAACCAATCAGATTCTATCAGTTGTCTATTGATCCTAGAAAATGATAGACAGAATAGAGCATTAGGCCGACACCACGAGGTCGACATGACTGAAGGTTGATATGCAAGAAAGTTGACATGTGGGAAAGTCTACATGGGTTATGTAGACAGGGTCATTAGGTCGACACAAGCATTAGGTTAACATGGGGAAGGTCAACAGTCAAAAGGTCGACATGGTTTTTTTCAGTGTTTTTTGAGCTGACATGTGCCGGTGGGGGAATAAAATGACCTTCCTGAATGTTGACCTTCAGTCATGTCGACCTTCATGCATGTTGACCTAGTGGTGTCGACCTAATGCTTGTTGACCTAGTTGGTGTCTATCCAATGATCCATACCCCAAATCCATACCTCCCAACATTAGTGGAAGTGGAAGAGGGTCACTTGCGCAAAACCAGGGGCCACGCCCCCCATTTTTGCTGTTGTGGGGCGCAGGGCCAGCGCTGTCAGAGCATGGGGCGTTCGGGGGTGGACACCCGGCATTTCATGGGCGTGCCCACAAAAACTTTAGAGGCACCTATAGAAATGCTGGGCAGGTCCCTACAGAAGCAGGAGTTCCTCGGCCTGCTCGGGGCGGGTGGACATGATGTCACATGACGTCAGCACCCGCCCTGGATTCGTAGAAAACCGCGCAGCAGAAAAGTTAGTCCTGGCTTATCTACCTGCTGTGAACAGAGTGGAAATCAATCGATGGTGAGCACCATCGAATGTTTTCTCCTTTGTGCAGACGCTTGCGAGTGGAAGAAGTTTGATGGGACCATGTAGTGATGGCACAAGTGGCTTTTGTTAGTGCCAACATTAACTAACACAACTCACCGAGGAGCCAGAATGAATAACCATGGTTTGGAGCCCCCAGGGAAGCCCAAGTCCAACGAGGATGTCGAAGACGTTACTCCCTATAGTGTTAGATACAGCCATGTCCCCAAGACCTGCAAAAAAAAGGTGCAATGATCTGTAAACAGCACATGTATACGAGTAATAGTGCCTGTATCCACTGTATTGGGGAGGGAATCAGATATATATAGACTGTAAGCTTCTCACCCCCTCTATGGCCTGCTAATGAGTGGGCAGGTGGTAGCGTTGCCCATAGTAACCAATCAGATACTACTACTTATTTATATAGTACCTTCTAGAAGATAATAGATAGAATCTGATTGGTTGCTATGGGCAACATTCCCATCTTAGTAAATGTATATCTTCTACAGAAGTAGGAATAAGTCTCCCTCTCATGGGGGTAATTCAGACCCGATTGCAATGCTGGGAATTCGCACAGTGGCCGATCATCGATAGATTGCGCATGCGTACGTCCCATAGTAAGCATGCGTGAGGCCATCCTGCAACTTTTTCTATACGCTTGCCGTTTCCTAGGTGATAGACAGGAAGTAGGTGTCTGGGGTTGGAAACCGGCCGTTTAGTGGGAGTGATAACAAAAACACAGGCGTGCCTAGGAAAATGCTGGGAGTGTCGGGGAAAATGCAGGCATGCCCAAGTGTTTTAGAGTAGGGTGTGTGACGTAAAATATTACAATAGTCTTCTGGGAATGCCTTCCAGAAGTGAATCATTATATTTGAAAATATTATATTCAAGACAGGCTTGTGGGGCGCGTACCAATAACATTGTCAATATGATATACTGGAAATGTTAGTAAAAAGTGTAATGTATAAACACTCCCCGTATCAAAAAAGTGTTAATCCCACTGAAGAACCCCCAGTGCACATTATACTACACTGTATTGTCCCCAGTGCACTTTATACCACACTGTAGTGCCCCCAGTACCCATTATACCTCACTCTAGTGCCCCCAATTCACATTATACCAGACTGTAGTGCCCACAATGCACATTATACCATAGTGTAGTGCCCCCAGTACACATTATACAACACTGTAGTGCCTTCAGTGCAAAATATACCTCACTGTTGTGCCCCAAGTACACATTTTACCACACTGTAGTGCCCCAGTGCACATTATACCTCACTGTAGTGCCCCAAATACACATTATACCTCACTGTAGTGCCCCCAGTACACATTATACCACACTGTAGTGCCACCAGTACACATTATACCTCACTGTAGTGCCCCTGTATACATTATACAACACTGCAGTGCCACCAGTACACATGATGCCACTAGAATCCCCAGCTGAAATATACCAGTTTCCCACCATGATTGATGATGGTGATGGAGCTATATGTGGGGGCACGGGGGTGACTGCCAACGGCTGCCCTTTTGTTAATACAACATGGATTATATTATTAAATAACAATCTGCTCCATGCAGTAGAAAAAGAGAAACCAGCAATTCTGTGGGAGCTGTAGGTAAGTGAGAGAGAAAATAAAGACACAAAAGTCAGGAAAGTCCAGCAGAGAAAAAATGCACAATGGAAAAGAATGTAGACAGATAAGATGCAAAAGGGGGAGGTTTCCGTACCTTGTCTCGCTACTATCAGGCTGGCCATACAGTCTGGGACGCTGGTGCCTGCCGCCAGAAACGTTATTCCCATTATTACATCAGGGATTCCTAAAGTATAGCCCATAACTGTCACCTGTGCCAAAAGAGAGGAGACTTTGTGACCGCAATAAAATAAAACACACAGGGCCTGCTTATTCAATATAAAGGAATGGTATCTAAAAAGCAGGTTCCAATTTGTTCTTCAACTTGACCATCTATATAATAAAATCAACTGCTGATAAAAAATGATGTCTTGAAGTATGAATGTAATGACAGTTGGTCTTATCTCTTACTCACTTATGTTACTACCAAGAGTCCCCAGCACATGGTGCGCATCAGGACAGCGGGCATTTGCCCTGGACCATCCCTAATTGCCCGTACACACTAGCCACATGTAATGGATGACAGAACAATATCTCATTTTGTCTTTCATGAAACTGCACCAGGTTGCATTTAAGATCTTCCGGTTGGCTGTTCTGGCTGAAAGACGTCACATGTATAAAAATCCTAATCCTCCGATCCTGGCGGGGATCAGGGAATCGGGCACATTTTTACATGCATAATATCCTCGATCCCCTGATGGATCACCAATCATCTTGGCCGTGGTTCGTTGCATCCGCTAGGCGGAACGGCGGTGCTGGTGGGTCTGGAGATTGGGCCTGCAGATTTATGGGCATTATCACATACCCAAGAATAATATTATCTACAACCAAATGGTTACAAGGGGTGAGAACTATAGGCCACGAACATGCCATGACAGTTATTCTGCCAGTCTCCCTAATAAACAATGGATTTAATGGGATTGGAACAGTTTCCATGGTAACAAGTCAGCCTCAGGCCTACAAAAGGCCATGCCCCAATCAGAAACCAGTCAAGTGAGTCCTCGCCCAACACAGTTACACATGTACATGGCCAAACTGAATGAGACCCGGAGGTTATCTTATAACCGTAATAATGGGGCAGATGTATTAAGCCTGGCGAAGAGATAAACTGGAGAAAAAGTGGAAGGAGATAATGCACCAGCCAATCAGCAGTGTTTGAAATATGACAGTTGGAAGTTGATTGGCTGGTGCGTTATCTCCACTTTATCTTCAATTTATCTCTGCGCCCGGCTTAATACATCTGCCCCATTATACCCGGATATGATGAGCTGTAACGTATTACTCACCATCCAGACCATGATGTAGGAGAAGATGGCTATCCAGACCGTGGACAGGATGAAGGTCAGCATGAAAAAGTTCTCCCAGCGCGGTTTAGCGCAATTGGGGATAGTAAAGTACAGGATACATATTAATGGCCAGGACATTGCCCACTTAAACCGGTTCACGTAACCACCTAAAGAGACAGCGAAACAACAGATTGTAAGTTCTGCGAGACAAACATGCTATCGTGATTGACGTTTGCAGATGAAAGAGTGCCAACTAACTGTGGTACGTGTGGACTGGAGCGTTTTTCTTATATAAGAGGTATTTGGAAAGGGATTCATACGGATGACTGGCGATCAGGATGCCAGCAGTCAATATACCAAGCTCGGCATCCCGAAGGTGGGAATCCAGACAGGGATCAGGTAAGCATACGTACTCTCCCCCTACTCCCTAACCCCCCCCCCCCTTCCTGGAGCCTGACCCCACCCCCTGCAGCCTAACCCTAACCCCACCCCCTGCAGCCTGACCCTTATCCCACCCCTGCAGCCTAACCCTAACCCCACCCCCTGCAACCTAACCCTAACCCCACGCCCCAACCTAATCCCCGCACCTGCTGCTTAACCATAACACCACCCCATCCCCTGCAGCCAACCCCTAACCCCACCCCCTGCAGCCTGAACCTAATCCCCACACCTGCTGCCTAACCGTAACCCCACCCCCTGCAGCCTAACTCTCCCTTCCTGCAGCCAAACCCTAACCCCACCCCCTGAAGCCTGATCCTAATACCTGCACCCGCTGCCTAACCTTAACCCAACCCTTGCAGCCTAACCCAACCCCCCCAACCCACTTTTTGGTGTCTTAATCCAACCCTCCCTCCCCTCAGCCTATCCCTAACCTACATCCCCGGCCTGACCCTAACCTGCCTCACACACTCCCCATACTGGGGTATGGTACAAAAGGTTGAAAGTCAAAAGGTCAAGGTTGACTTAAAAGGGTCAACATGTATAAGGTAGACATGTGAAAACATGCCGGGTTTTTTTTCGACACAATGCCCCAATTAGTTTACCGCTAGCTTGCCAATCGGCCAGATTACCATAACCAATCGTAGGCCACATGAATGGTAAAGTAAGATAGAGTTTGAAAAAAAATGCAAAAAAAATCCAAAACCTTGTGTCGGACACCTGTTGTGTCCACTATATCATGTCGACCATTTGAACCTACCAAACTATTGGCCATCTTTTAATATAATTCATGTGTTCATTAATAATCTCATGCTCTCTGTGTATTTATTTGTGTAGGCCTATATATATATATATATATATATATATATATATATATATATATATATATATATATGTATATGTACTGTCATGCCCTCTATTATGGTATTAGAGGTTACATCCAGGACTTACTGGGTACTGAGAATGGCACCATATAGTTGGATGAGTCGCTGGGATCCTGATACACGTTTTTGTCCCCATGTAGCATCCCGTTCTCCAGCAGCTCCTGCTTCCCATCCAGAGTCAGGGAACTGACCCCATTCGCAGACTGGAGGAGTCGCTGCCTCTGCAACAGAAGAAGAGGATTACACAGCCTGTCCACCTTTGCCAACTTCCCCCATATAGCAATGGCCCTTATTCTGGTTGACTCGCTCGGCCCCAAATTTGCACGGGGACCAATGTTTCGCGTATATGCAGCAGCATTTCTGCACATGTGTATTCGCTGGGTGCTTTGCGAGTGGGGGGTGGAGTGGGGCCATTAGCATATGTGAACTCCCAGCATTTCATGGGCGTTCCCATGAAAACGCTGGACATACACATGCTAATGTATCCATGACACACGTGCGGTGGGGGGGGGGGGGGGGGGGGAGACAGCTGGCATAACCACATGTCAACTGCCTGCCCAATCCCCTTCAGTTCTACACGCATATTTAAGGGTGGTCTGGACGCCTTCACCATCATTCGATGGTCGGCAACCATCAAAAGATAGGGGAGGTTCACACTGGCATGCAAATGGATGTTCATTTTAAACATCCGTTTGCAAGCCTTGCGAACGCATCCCGCGTGCGAATGGGTGGTGTGGGTTAACCATTCGCAAGGCAGTATAAGGGCCAATATGGGTGGTTACCCCCATGGAAGCCGCCATCATTACATAAGAGAGCCATAGGACCCTCAAACGACTGTTAGTACCCCAGCAGCCCAGGAGAGTTTCCCATCTATAATATATTGGCCAACATAAACAAACACCATGGATTGGATGCTGGTACAGTAGGCGTGAATCGTTGCTGTAGAGACGTCCAATCACAAGTGGCTGATTGCACCCTTGTTCTACACTAAGGTGCGGCATGCTATGTCAACATGCACGATGTTCTGGATATTAACATTTAAAAGACTGCATGTTCAGAATGTCAACAGATGATATATGTTGACATCTGCATTGCCAACACTAACACTATGTTGACATTTTCAGAGTTGACAATACTATTGTACTCTGCAACTAACTCTAACCTTAACCCCAATTGTAACCTCAGCCGAACTATAGCCAAACCCTAACACAATCTGCTGGTGTCAACATGTGTGAGTGTCGACATTCCCAATGTAGACATTTTTAAAATGTCAACATTATGTCAGTGACAGAAGTGTGGATGTCAGCAGGTTATCTGCTGACATTCCAAACATGCCGGCATTCTGAATAGCGACATCCACACTTGAATTCTTTGCAAGTTGGAAAATGCTCCCAAATGGTTGTGTCGGCAGATCTGAAAATATCTGTGTGTAAGCAGCTGACCGGATACATGATGTGACAGTAATGGTGGTCAGGGGTGATCTGCACTTTGGGCCCCAGTGAATCGGCTGTGGGTACCGATTTTTGGGGTCTGCTCAAGGGTATCGGTGAAAATACGCTGCTTAGCGAGCCAAACTGAATCAGGCAGGGTTATTAGGTGTGGTTGTTCTTGCTGCTGCCGTTCGGAGCCCTGTCCCCACAATGTCTTATTAGTGCAGTTACTACCCTGTTATTTCCTCATAATGCATCTTTGCCTGATTCAGTGTTCTACATGGATGGCCCAATTCAGACCTGCTTGCTGGACTGCAAGTGCTTGGAGCCCAGTGAACAGATAGCCGCCACCCCGCCGAACGCACGCCCCCCCCCCTCTCCCACACACACACATTCTTCCCTGCCCCTGTGCGCTACTGCGAATTCAAATTCACAGCCTGTCCAAACGGGTATGAATTGGCTCCGGAATACCTTCCAAATAACGAATCAAAGAAAAGAGAAGACAAACAATGACGCCTCTACTAAAACTCATCCCTACAAGCCGAGCTACTCGCTCCATCAGAGACACAAAGTAACAGGTTAGATGAACTCATCTCTTAATATTTACATTAGACAAATGCAAAGAAATCAATAAAAAAAGAGATACAACTCTCCAACAACAAAGGGAGTGATTAGAGGTGTGCGCAACAGGGATTATCATCAGGTCATGGAACGCATTTACTAGAGTGCAGCAAAGATCTCCCTAATGCTGGCTCACAGCGGCCAGGAGCCGGCTCCCTTTAAACAGTAGATTAAATTAATGTTTTAGTTGCTGAGAAACTATTTAAAAAAAACAAGCAAAATGTCAGGGCTCCTGCGCGGGGTAATTCCCTGCGCCTACACGTTTACGTATTACGGTGCAGCTCCGAGGGGGATATAGTCATTAGGTCCACATGCATTGTGTCAACCGTTGAATGTTAATAGGCCTTAAGTCGACATGGCTAAGGTTGGCAGGGTCAACACAAGCATTATGTCGACAATGGGAAGGTCGACAGTAAAAAGGTTGACATGAGTTTATCACATTTTTTGAGCCGACGTGTGCCGACAGGCGGTATTTCATGCCCTACCATCCAGGGCGGACAAAATATTTTTGCGCACATCTTAAGATTGCTGATCTTTCTAGTGTTTGGCCACCATAACTTTAGCATCTGCCTAACTGTGTTGACATTTGGGACAGAAAAATGTGAAAAACCTATTGTCGACCTAATGCTTGTGTTGTCCTTCCATCCCTGTCGACCTTAGCCATGTCGACCTATTTCAGGTGCATGTCGACCCAATGACCAATATCCCTTCGAGAGTGGTATAATACTGCAACATAGAACGCCTTGTACACACGGGACTCAGTCCCGGCGATTCTGGCTGAGCCCCGTATGTATCGGAGAGACGGCTAACTATATCCTACCAGCGCCGGGATCCGCGGCCAAATATACAGTGTAGCAGGAATATTCTCACCTGCACTGACTATATGGCCGGGCGATAGTGATGCTGAGGCCGCGCATCGCTATCGCCCGCTGTGTAACACAGGGCGATTCAGGCAAACCTACAAAGCAATTTTGATGATGTAGTCATAATCACCCCTTAAGCCACAGTTTTATTAAACAGGGGCTTATTCTGAGTCACGCGAAAAGCACACATCGCAGTGTCTATTGGCCGCCTCCGCCTGCGCATTTACGTGACTTTCCTTGTGTACATCAGTCTGGCCGAACATGCAAGGACTGAGCCACCCACTTTTTTTGTCACTGTGCACACTGTAACACCGTTTAGTGCCTCCTTATACTCCGCCATAGGTAGCTCTATGGCAGATGTAATCTCTCCCTCTAGCCATGGCGTCCTCTGTCTTGGATGGATATTTCTGCGTCATTTCTAGCCACCTCCCAGTCACGGTCTATCATTTTTTTTCAAAACATCTCTAACACCGTCTGTCTCCATGGCAACAGCACCTTTGCGTGTACACTCTCGGTAACATGCGCCGCAGGGGTCTTCCGAACGTTTTGAGCATTTGCAGCTGCAAACAATCGCTCAACCAACTAACTAGTGGGAGGAAAGCGGAGCACCTGGAGGCAGAGCCGGCCCTAGCCTAAATGATGCCCTAGGCAAGATTTTGGCTGGTGCCCCCTAGCACCGCCACTAGTTCCGCCTCTGACACTGCTCCCCTTTCCCAGCACCATCAACCCTCATCATAGCAGTCATCATTTTGGTGCTCCTACCTGCAATATTTTAAATAGAAACAGTGCACACATTTGGTGCGCAGCCCAAATAGGGGTGCGTTCTTGCTGGGAAGGGGCATGGCCACACAATTTTACCCCAAATTCAAATTATGCCACACAGTAGTGCAACTTTATTCACATTATATCATGTGAGAGTGTCCCTTATTCATGTTACATCACATTGTAGTACCACTTTACCTTATATACATTACTCATCAAATTATACCCTTAGAAAAAAATCCTGAGAAAATATTGTATTTTAACCACCTCCATGGCCACACTGCAACCCAGCACAAAGCAGTGTGTGCTGGGCAGAGGAGAAGAGCTGCAGCTGCTGCTGTCACTTAAGGGGAGGGGGCCCAGGGCCCCCACTGGGCCCTCCCATCAGGCTTTGGCCTGGGTAATTTGTACCCCCTACCCCTTTCTCTCGGCACCCCTGATAATACCACACAGTAATGCCCCTTACACATGACACACATTATTTATGTCCTTATAACCGTAATGCCCCTTACACATTATGCCAACCTTTATTAATGCCCTTCATACACATAATGACACACATAATGCCCCTTACACATATGTTTCACATTATTAATGCCCTTATACACATGACACACAAAATGCCCATTACACATGTCGCACATTATTAATGCCCTTATACACATGACACACATAATGCTTGTTACACATACTGTATGTCGCACATTATTAATGCATTTATACATGACACACATAATGCCCCTTACACATATGCCGAACACTATTGCACAACCAACCCACCCGGAGACAGCACTCGCACAGCCGCTAATACTGTTACCTCTGCCTCTGCTTGGATTCAGATGTTTCCGCATACATCTTGTCTCAATAGGCCATGCAGCTCCTGGCCCTTCTGCTAACGTTGGGTGCCTTTTTTGCTGAAAATTCGTCTTATTTGCATTGTTATGACCAGCACACATAAGGAGCTTCCGATGATTAAAATGATATGCGGCATGCCTATATTTTGTGTGCGACTGTGGCTGTACCTGCATACGGAATGCTATGTTACAGTGATTTCCATGAATACACTATTTCATATGCAGATACAGCCTCACTCACACAGAATATAGGCATGCTGCATATCATTTTAATCAGCAGAAGCTGCTGATGCCCCTAGGAATTCCAAATGCCCTAGGCAATTGCCAAGTGTGCCTATGCCTAAGGCCGGCCCTGCCTGGAGGAAACTATGTAAACCTGGAGAGAACATACAAACCCCACACATATGTACATAGCCTTATAGAGAATAAAACGCAGTATCTCATTGCTGTCAGAACATAACACAGTGAATAAGAATGTGAACCCAAATTCTATATGCAACAGGCCAAATCTCGATACCTCATTAATTATGAGCCTGCTGGCCATCCGTAGCCTGGTCCTTGGTGGAAACTTGTTGGTTATCATTATGCGCAGTCCGGCTTCAGGAAAGCGATACTTGGGAGGACTGGAACAAATGATCTCATCCACCATGACCACTGAATTTCTGCCATGATAGTGCTGGTCTGTCTTCACTATTCATAGGAACAGAAGCGTTACACTGATTACAAAGTCTGACACGGAACCACAGGCAAATCAGCACAGCATATACAACTCCCATTATCCTTAGATTACAGCCAGTTGAGAGTTGTAGTTGGATGAGAACTGATGCACTAGGAATACACAACAATACCGCACTTTTGGTAGACTTTTTACTAAATTCATTGCTTTTTTCCCCACCTTCTGTGCTTTTCAGCCTTGTATTTATAACAAACATTTTTTTGTTTTACCTGAAGACAACTTTGGGGGTGATTCAACACCGCTCGCTAGGCAGCTGTCATTTGCTGCTTAGCGAGCAGCTTAAAGCCGAAGGCCGAATCTCCTCGGTGACATGCGAGGGGATGTATGCGAACACTTGCATGCAGCTGAAAGGAGAGATAAATCATTCGATGGTCGCAGAACATCGAATGATTTAGCTCCCCTTCGGAAATAAAAGTCAGACTGAACTGACTTATTTCCTTCGGTTTCTGCCGAAGAGGGGCGGGGCGCTGATGTCACGTGACGTCAGCCGTCAGCACTCGGCAGGCATTAGCCCACCCGCGTTCCCAGGCAAACGCCCATAAAACGCTGGGGGTTCACCTGCTCCAGCACCTTCCCACCCCCCCTCCATTAACCTGTATGAACCCCTCAGTGGCCGAAGGCGTTTGTACAGAGGCCCTACAAGCGAATACACCGGGGATCGATTGATCACAAATCAGACCCTTTCCCACTCAACAACAGAAGCAAATCTGCCTGATGCTATAACGGTCTGGCTGAAGACCACAGGAAAGCTGGAAATATTGCTATAGAGCAGTCGCTGAAGGACAACATAAAGAAACAGAATTGGAAACAGTCATTCAGGACAGAAAGTAACAGACACAGCAATGTATTAAATGCCGGGAATTATTCATGCAATAAAGACACCCTACAATGACACCGAAGGACTAAGCAGAGAGGAGAGAAAGCTATGTACCAAGAATTAGGAGAGTTTGAAGGAGAGTGTAATTTGCAGGAGAGGTGACATACATTAGTATTATTATAAGGCAAAGACAACCAATCCGCATGCCAGGCTAAGAGTAATACAGCGAGTAAAAGTGGCCTATCCCCAATACCGGCCCCGGTGGTTCGTCGACAGTTTATACGTCGATCACTATTGGGCGACAGGCAAAAGATCAACATGGTCAAAAGGTCAACACTCACTAGGACAACACTGGCACAAGCAATGACAATGGTCGACATATGAACACGTCGACGTGAGGTTTTCACCTTTTTTTAAAACTCTGATAACTTTCTGATCCACGTGAATTACAATAGGGAACGTCAGCGAGCCCTGCGAGGGTGTTTGTTACACTAATTGGGGGTCTATGTCGACGCAGACACAAACATTTATGAAAAACTCATGTTGGCTTTTCGTGTGTTGACCATTTCCCCATTGGTATTCCGAGTGTGTCGACATTTTGACCATGTCAACATTTTCCCTATGTCGACCTTTGTGCTGTCGATCAATAGTGATCGACTTAATAACTGTCAACCTAATAATCCACCCCCACCAATACATGATAGAGGAAGCTGCTCTGTAGCTGCAACAGGCCGGCGGGCCAATAACTTTGGTGCCTCGTGCCTCGTGCCTCAGTGAGGTTATTAGTGGTTTAACAGCTTGATGGGGTGCATTCTTGCTGTGTCGTTACAGTCGGCAGCTGCCTCTACTGTGCGTAGGTATCTGGGAATAAATGACTCCTGAAGGAGATATTCCCACTCATCGTGTTGTGCGCAGATTGTCGCATCTCACGTCAGTGACAGGTTGGGGGTAAACATGCAGATCTGTTAGCGATGAGGACAGACGGCAGGTTACTTACAGTACTTGCTGGTGGGGGGCAGAAGGGAAGTTGGCTGTGTACAGTAAAGGCAAGACGCATATGTTATAGCCTGCTGTGCCACATGCCACCAAGACATGTTATGCAGAAATAAAGGTTACAGCATTAATTCATTATCGCAGTCATTATTATATGTCATTTACACAACATCTTTATGCGAGTCTAAAATAACGGCTTCAACTGCGGAGAAGATTCAAAGATGGACGCAGCGGCCCAGTGGGTGTGTCTTTGCAAGCGACGGACGTGCTAAAATCTGATAATGCCCCATGCGGTGTCTTGTGTGAATAGGCCCCTCCTGGCAGCTTCTGTGACCCGCGCCTGCATCACTTTGCTTGAACATTGGTCATCTGAGTGATCCTAGAGTTACTCAGGATGGGTGGTGGACAGTGGCGGTTTTTACATATGGACTGCAGAGCTGCAGCCCCCCCCCCCAGGTAAAATCCGCCACTGTCTCTGCCTAAACTAAGTGAAGCCAGATGCAGTCTGTGAGACTGCTCTGGCTTCACTGTGACTGGCAGTGACTTCCTATTGGAAGTCTGACCTGCCAGTCACTCAAGGCATCCCATCGGGATGTGATCCTGCCCTCCATGATGCCACTCTCTGCGCAAATGCGCGGCAGCCCCCAAAACGGGATCTGCGCATGCGCAGTATCGCGGACCATACTGCGCATGCACCAGAACCCGATGAAACCTCTGGGGGCTATGCAAAGGCAGCCCATGGAGGCTTGGGCCAGCGCATGCGCAGTATGTAGGAAGGTACTGCGCATGTGCTGGCCCCATGCAGGGGACATTGGGACGGCACTGAAACCGGCGTCACAGACAGAAATCTGCATGTCTGCAGTCCTGGTCCAGTGTATGCGCAGTCCTTGAAACATCAACTATTATCTTTCCAATCTGGTTGGTTGGAACAAAAATTTCTGGAATCAAATTGCAATCAACCATTTGCTCTCAAAAGCTGGAAATTGGACAGAAATGATCAGATTTTCTTTCCAACCAGTCAGATTGGAAAGATAATCTTACAGTGTGTATCTGTCGTAAACCTCTGTCCCTCCTAAAAGGTACAACTGTGGGTAGATCATAACATAACATAAACTGTAAAAATGAACATATAATTGTAACTAATAAAAGGAAAAAAAGTAATTAATGGATGATTAAAATATTCAGAAATAAAATAAATATATGGAATAGGTCTGTGTTCGTGCACATGTGTGTGTATGTGTGTAACTTTACTAAGATGGGATGTTGCCCATAGCAACCAATCAGAATCTAGAAGGTGCTAAAGATAAAATGATGGTTGCCTAGGACAGTTTGCCACCTGATGGTATACAAAGGTATTACATGGCATTTCATTGTAGGGATGGCCATCGGTGCAGTCGCCATCGATGGTAGCCATCGATAGTCAGAAACTATGTGATGGATAACCAACGATAGTTTTAGCTTTCAAAATGTGGGGGCGGGGCTTCCGGGTGTCAGGGGCGGAGCTATGCTCCGTGTCCCGGCACCTTGAAGAAGAAAAAAAAAGAAACATTGTTTCTACTATGCCATCGATGTAGGGAAACCATCTGGTTCTCCCCCATCGATGGCAAAAGTATTCGACATCAGCCATAGACCATCGATGATTTTGAATCATCGATGGTCGATGGCCATCCCTGTTTCATTATCATACTCAAAGTTTGAGGCGCAGAACAGAAGATTGTTTTTGTCACCATTTTTGAAAGCAAGCTTGCACAGTGCAGTAACGGAGGTGGGTGGGGCGGAAGGAGGGGGGTCTTGGGGGGGCTGCGGACTATTAACCTATAATACAGAAAGCTTCAGTAGTTATATAATCCTAAAATAAACCCACAATCTGGTGCTGAGGGGGAAGACGTTTTACGTCGCTCTGCACTCTACTCCGATTACTCACCACCATGAGGATCAGCGCCCTGTGACTCATCCTTACACAGTAACAATAATCCAAGTTCCTATTTTCTATTTGCAGCAGAACCTCCGGGTGTTGGGAAATCACTTCTAGTACGTTCATATTGGGAAACTTTAGTTCACGAGGGTTTTACATTTCTGGGGCGCTGCACTGTTAGAATCCCACCCTATTGGCTGAAGCTGGACCAGCCTGGACTCCGGAGCTTGCAAATTGAGGCCGTTATTAAATTTGGGCTGAAAAAACTTTGGTTCCAAAAAATTTGCCCTAGCCAAATGTAGGGGCAATGCCCAGTAATATGGGCTACTCAGAGGTGATGGAACTACAGCCTCTGTTGGGTTTCCCATCAATGGATTACCAGTCGAGAGGGACCATAGTTGGTTAGAACATCAACTGTTAAGGTCTAAACATGCATAAACCTACAGGCACTGTACAGGACTGACAAACCATCGGATTACACCATGTGGACGCCTCTATTAATGGTGAAACCATCAGCCACTGGCTGGAGGACACCATCTAAGGTCATCAACCCTCCGTGAAGGGGTCTGGACTGCATACCAGCGTTTGGAATGCCAGCAGTCAGAATACTAACACCAGGATCCTTATACTGGTCAGAAGCTTGCCGGCGCAACTAGGTTTACATCCCAAACATAAGTATGCAAAGGCAAGGTTAGGGTTCAGGTGCAGGGGGGAAGGTTTAGGGTGCAGGGGAAGAGGGGGCGGGTTTGCATTCAGGTGCAAGGTGTACCGGTTAGGGTTAGGCACTAAGAAGGATAGGCACTACAGGGGAACAGTTAATCTTTGGCTATGGGGGGGAGGTGGGTGTTAGGCTCTGTGGTTTGAGGGTTGGGGCTTGGCTGTAGGAATGGAGGCTTTAAATTAGGGGTGTTGGGGGGGTTAGCATACTTATAACCCATTGTCGGGACTGCAGCTGTTTGTCTTTTGACTATTGGCATTCCAAGCATTGGCATCCCGACACAATCCCTCGAGGACGAATGGTCATGCCTACATGGAGGGTGATGGTAATAGGCCAGAGCTGGTCTCTGGGTTCCGTAGCTGCGCCACTAACAGTATCATGATTGTAATCATTGTGCAGCATATTCCCTACATCCATCTGCCAGTGTGTAACATTACAGTGATATTCTCCCCTGTCTGCTTAGCCTTACCTTTCCACAACAGGGGCACGGAGGGGTCATCAGTATCACACACAGAGGCACAATACACATTACCATCCTGCAGCTCATTCCCCACGGTGCAGCCGTTCCCCAGGGTCTTGCTTTTAATGGTGAACAAGTGCTGCATTTTCACGTTGTACCTGTCACGTAACGGGAAAATAAGACATTAGGAGGTATATTTATTTATTATCAGTTTCTTATATAGCGCACACATATTCCGCAGCACTTTACAGAGTATAGTTGAACATTCACATCAGTCCCTGCCCCAGTGGAGTTTACAGATATTATGGCAATCCTATAATTACATAATATTATGACCAGCCTAATAACACCTGCAGAACAGTGATCGATGATGTCATTGATTGTAGTCTATGATACCTGATGTCATCAGCTCGATGTTTATAAGGAAAATATGTGTATTATAATGAATAACACAGCACTGAGTATGTTGTAGGATGTCAGGTAATACTGTGTTTCCCCGATAATAAGACACTGTCTTTTTTTTTTTAGTCCAAAAAACGCCATAGGGCTTATTTTCGGGGTAGGGCTTATATTAACCCCCCCCCCCCCCCTTAGTCCTGCTTTTATCCACATCATGGCCCTCAATCACCTTATACTTGATGACAGTTCTATTGAAGATGGGATGTTGCCCATAGCAACCAAACAGAATCTACCAATCAGCACCTTCTAGACGATCATAGATAGAATCTGATTGGTTGCCCATAGCAACATCCCATCTTCAATAGAACTCCCACCTTAGTGAATAAACCCAGAAGGGTAAATATATCTCACAGACAGGTCACAGACTCAGCGTCGGCAGCAGCAGCGATCACGGATAATTGTATTTGCTGCCCAGAATGGGAAAGGCGACCAATGAATTCCTAGTGGGATCGCCATAGCCTGCCGCAGCCAGCGGGTCGGCCTATAGGGCAATCCTGAAAATCTGGCCCCAGCATCTGTGCAACCAATCTACCTATCACCTGATATCATGCAGGACCACGTTCTGCCAGCAGGTGTCACCGGTGTAGTCGCTCATGTTCCCAGGACGGAATGTCACATCCTTAACCCTTAATGTTCTGTACCATACAGAGCACGGCATAACAGGCAGCAGATGCTGGGGAGACTATAGGAAGGGGGGCTATAATGTAGAGAATACAAGGGTGCATCCCATAACCTAGAGGAGGATATTACTGCAAAAGCCATATGTTTGTTCTGTAATAAATGGTGTCACAGCTAAACTCTTATTATTATTATTATTACTATACTTTATTTATAGGGCCCTACAAGGGATCTGCAGTGCCCAATCACAGAGTACATAATAATATATTCTAGATTCAAATAAATGTCGCCCTTTTCTGGCATTTGATTGGCCACAGTACAAATAACAGAGTTAATTAACAAAGGGCCAAATTCAGGCCTGCTTGCTAGGCTGCATATATTTGCTGCCTAACGAGCAGATTAACGCTGCCTCGCCAAAGGCACATCTACGCTGCCGCCTGAATCCCCGCGCTACGCTGCGAGCAAATGTTTGCGCTTACACATCCCGCTCGCATGCGCCCGCACAGAGGAAAAATCATTGGATGGTTACTCACCATCTAATTATATTTTTCCCCTCTCGCCTGCCAATTAGGATCAGGCGCTGACTCCACTTGACCTCATCCTCCTGTCCCGATTAGGCAGGGTCACGCCTGCGTTCACAGGGCTCCGCCCAGTGTTTCTATGGGCACGCCCACCATTTTTTGCCTGTCACTCAATTTGCGAACGCCCCAGTGAGTGAAAAACTTGTTGAAGGCGTTCACACATGCGTATGAGCCATCGGAGACGTTGCCGAATTCTGTATGAACAGGGCCGAATTGGCCCCAAAGAGTGGAAAAGCCAAACCATAGAGTTGCTTAAATTTAGAGTGACCGATAGATGGATCATCTATATATATGTCTAGCGTCCATGTGTCTCCGAAACACTGCCATCTCTTGGCAGCGAGTGAAACTACATCTCTTCCTCTCTCTCACAGAGGCAACTATCTTTCGAAGCTTTTGCTTCCAGTGGGCTTACTAGTAGATCTTTAATAGATTGATCAATCTATTGACTGTCTGTTTACTAGCTAACGGGGACAGGTTATGAAAACGTACAAGTATCACAAACAGTGGCAGAGGTGGGGTTACAGCACAGTTATAAATTCAAATAGGGGTGCAGCGCCAACTGCCAGTGTGTTAGTTTGGGGTGGCAGTTGCAGCGGTTCACCTATTTGAATTTAGAACTGCACTGTAACCCCACCTCTGGAGCCACTAAGCTCAGAGAGTCACGCCAGGCTCCGCCAATACATGGGGGTGGGGCAGGCCAATTGGCGTCCACCTCTGAATTGGATACTTTATTTCCAACGCAATGAGCAGCAATAAAAATAATCCAACTATTCGCCGTAAAGGGGCATCTGATGATAAATAGGCCCATTAGCGTGTCGGCGCTGAGAAGCGCAGAGCAAGCTGGCGCCGTGGATCGCACCAGGCAACCCCTTTAATCTTGTGCTTAAGAAATACAATGTGATCTAATCTTTGGCACCCACCATGTGATTCCCACGCAAGCCTTTGATTGGCCAGCACAGATTACAAGTGATTATCCCCTCAGGAGACCAATGTGCAATGCTCACAACATCTACTTTTAATCAGGCAGCGGTTAACTCCTTCCTTGCCAGGTGGGAAAATTCCCACCGACCCCGTAGGGGAAGAGACCCCTACCAAGCACTGACTGAACAGATTGCCATCGACAGACCTAAAGGCATAATTTGCCAGTGTATTCTGTAGGAAACTATGACCAGCCTCCTGCCAGCACTCTGTGACTTTGACACTGGCGTGGAAAGGGTGTACGCGTCGGCCGCAGGAGGAATTAAAACCAGCAGAAGCCTCTTACTGGCGGGAGCCTTTTCCAGTTGACATTAGATCTATTCCTCAGTTCTCCCTGATGTCATCTTGCTAATTCCAAAGTGTGACTTGAAAATAAAATGAGGGAGTAGTTCCAAAACTTTCTTGAATCATGGCGTCCCCTAGAGTACCAGAATTGTTATCAGGGTGCCGCTAATCCAAAAGTTCCATATTGTGAAATTCAGTAAAAAAAAATCAATTGAGTAAATTGTGCTATAGGTCATCCACTACTAAGAGGTGGCAGATTAAATCGGTTCTACAATGTTGACAGTTATGACTTGAACATGTCGGCATGTGCTGGGCATTGAACATGTCGGCATGAACCTAAAAGAAAGGCATTGCCGTACCAGGTAAATCACCTCCACACTAAAACTGATGTTTTGTTGACACTCTAATCGTGATGGCATTTCATTAATGTCGCCGTGATGAGTGCCAACATTATAAATGTTGACAAGATGAACGTCGACAAAATATACCAGCCAAATCTAGTGTGGAGATGATTTAAGACCATATTAGGCCAGTCACAGTAATCTAAAAATGTCCTACTAAACCTATTTTATACTGCACCTGAGCGCCCTTTTCTGTAACAGGCACTACTTGGAGGTCTCCAGGGGTAGTGTGGTAGTTCACAAGCATGGTGTAAAGGCCAGTCTGCGACACACATTACACTACACATACTGGTATAATCAGCACTCCCCCCCCCCCCCCCCTTATTATTTCCACTTGAAATGACAGTAATTAGATAGAAACCACAGGATAAAAAATATATAAAACCAACAGCGGTTTTCACCTATGGGCTGCAGGACTGCAGCCCCCCCAGGTAAAATCCGCCACTGTGCGCAGCCTTAGTGAAGCCAAATGCAGTCTGTGAGACTGCACTGAGTTAACTGTGACCGGCAGTGACTTCCTATTGACGTCCAATATGCCAGCCACCCGCAGTAAGGCAGTCCTATTGGGAGGTGTTCCCTCCTTCCGGGACTGCTAGTCCGGGCAGCTATAGGCAGAGAGCTGGCTTCCTGTAGGCCCAATTTGGTTTCTATGGGCTGCAGCCGGTGCAGCCCATAGAAGCTGTGGGTAGCGTCGCCTATACTGCTCCTGTCATCTGCACTGTACAGGTGCTGGAACGTACCGAAGCAGAATCTGTGAGCGGCAGCAGCGTTGAGGGACAGCAGCGGGGGGTGGGGTTTTGCCAGCAGCGCCCCTCCTTCAAAGAGGTAGAAGCCGCCATTGCATAAAACCCAAACTCTGATACCATATGACACAGTCGTGGGTGTATGCCTAGTTTGCATGTATGGCGAACATACCATATATAACTGACTCAGGAAACAGTAACACTGACACATCCAGATTTAGGAAACATACTACAGTGAAATGGTTATCCCTTACATGACATAATCTACAGTATCTATCTATATATAAGGCTAAATATGCCTCGCCTCTGAGGCGAAGTACCGCCAGTGACCACTAGAGGCCACTCAACGGATCAAATTACTCCTTAACAGAAAGTGAAAGCAAAATTATATGTTTCAAACTTGCTGGATATGGAGAGAGGGAGCTGTGAAGACAGAGATTGGAGGTAGCAGCAGATAGGGGCTTCTAACTAGTGTGAAATAACTGAATCACAACACTTACTTCATTATAAGTATGTAAAACATATACATTATTATCAGTATAAGACTTTCCCACCTGAAAAACAAAGAGACACAAAATTATCATACAAAACAAAAGTAGGCTTTTGTTATCACAGGGGCAAATAGCACAAATATACTGTCGTCAAGGGTCAGGCAATCAGCGGCAGTTAGTGAACTACAAGTTGCAGCAAACCTTGCACCCAGCAGGACATGTAGAGCAGACGAACAGTAGATTGCTCTTCTCTGCTGTAACCCTTAGCAACCTGTCATACATCTAGCTCACCTTAGAGTTGCTCAGGTATGGGGAACCTTTGGCCCTCCAGCTGTTGTTGAACTACACATCCCAGCATGTCCTGCTATAGTTTTGCTATTTGGCCATGCTAAAACTGTTGCAGGGCATGCTGGGATGTGTAGTTCAATAACAGCTGGAGGATCAAAGGGGTACTTCTGTAGTTTCACGGCGCCAGCATGGCGCCGTGCTACTTCCGGGTTCTTCGCTCGCCACGAAATATGTCAAAAAAAGTAACTTAACTCCATGCCAACATGGATAGTTCATACCCCCACTATCCATGTTGGCATGGAGTTGATTTTAAATAGCGTGGCGAGCGTAGCGAGCCACCGAGCCCACAGCGTGGGCGAGCGAAGCGAGCCCCGCAAGGGGACTCAGACGCACGTGAAACTACAGAAGTACCATCAAAGGTTCCCCATCCCTGCTAAAGGCTAGTCATGATATTAATACCCCTTTCACATCGCAACTAATTACCGGGTACAAGCCGGTTTCTTGCCAGCTCGACCCGGGAACTAGTGCGATGTGAAAGGGGTTACCGGGTGCTGTAAATGGGTAGCAACACGGCAATAAGAACCAGTAAGAAAGCAGAGTTTTTACCAGTTCGTTGCCATGTTACTGTGCGGTGTGAACGGGTTAATCGGGTCGAGTGACCCGTTTTTCCGTTCACACTACAGAGTAGACAGCGCTTGTTGCAGCGCCGCTCTAAGTGCTGCCTCCTCCCCACCCCCGATGATGCGCCGACTCTCCGCCGCGCCCCCTGATGACGTCAGCAAACCGGCAATGTTGCCGGTTCCCTGTTTGCAGTATGAACAGACCGCACATGCAGGGTCGCACCGGGACTTAACCGGTTAAAAGTCCCGGTGCGACCCTGCATTTGCAATCTGAAAGCAGTATAACACTACAATATTGATGGAAAGTTCTAGAAAGCAGCTTTCTGTAAAGCCTCACTAGCAGACATGCGCATACACAGCAGATTATCAGATGGCTGATTAGCCGCTGTACAGGAACAGTCCATGACATCATACAAGCGTTACATCCAAAAACAACTGCTCAGCGGAGATGAAGGATCATGCAGCCACTTCTCCGCTGTGGGCAGGAATGTAAATCACTGTCTGATCATCAGTGTTAGTGACCATTTAGGGGAAAATAAAATCACAGGAATACGCTGATTACTGATTTCCCAACTGCATTAACTTTGGGACAAAAAAGTGAAAAACTCATGTCGACTCATGTTGATTGTTGGCGTTTCCGTTGTCGACGTAATGCTTGTGTCGACCTTTCGACCCTAACGACCATTTTGATCTAGTTCATGGGTTGGCCTAAACCTTATCGACCTTTACTGGTCAACATAATGTATGTCGACCTTGAAAGTGTCAACCCTATATTCCTACCTATATCAACAAAATGATATAAGTAGTAGCAAGTAGAGGTGGGACAATGCATTATGCATGACGGACAGATTATCATGTGGGGGGATGTGAGTGCTTATAATTTATTCAGAGTAAAGAGAATATTCTGCCTATAAGAGAGCTCCTTACTGTTATTAGTAACGTGTACTCCAACACAATCAGCATGCCGGCCAAGAGCCTTCTGGTGATGGTTGCGGCCTGACGCTGCATCGAACACAACCTGGCCGCAGATGGTCCATGCTGAATGCAGATTTTTGCCTTTTGCGAGCGGATAGACCCTGTTTGCATACTTGGTTTGACATGTTATTATTAAGATCCGGGTTCACTTACATTGCACTAAGGCCCTAATTCAGATCGGTTCACAACCCTGCGCGTTCGCACAGGGGAGCGATGTTGTGCAACTGCGCTTGTGCATAATATTTCTGCGCATGTGCAGCTTCTTTGTGCGAGCGGGCACAGCGAAGTGATTATTCATGGGCTCGTTCGCACGTAGCAGTGCGGGTAGGGGGCATGGGGCGGCAGCCACGGGTAGCGCCCATGGTAATGCCCAGCGTTTCATGGGCATTCCCATTAAAATGCTAGGCGTTCCCATTTACATTGTGCCGTGTCGGGGCGGGTCAGCTGACGTCACGGGAGAGTGACTTAGATTTGTGATCGCATATGAAATCATTCGATGGTCAGCGACCATCAAATGATTTCTGCCCCGTGCGCAAAGCTGCAAATGGATGGTTATGCAAAACATCCATTTGCATGCGTGCGGGGACATTCGCGGTGTGAGGGGGGGTGGACATTTGGGCGGCGTTTGGAATGAGGGGCCTATAACTACTGCAAAAGATGCATCTGAAATGCTGTATATACCCTTCCATCTACCACAGTGCAGCCCCCATATCTGCAGTCATGACCCGTCAGTACTTTGCTCAGTACTAACAGCTCAGTTGCGCCTCTTCATTCACAAACACAGAAAAGCATTGCATCGCGCAGTTCCCTCAGCATGTGCAGTGTGAAAAGGGGCGAAACGTACGTCTGCTCACCCCCGTCCATACCAGTGCTATATTCCCGCACTAGCACCAATACATAGTTATGTTTGTACAAGTACACGGCGTGCCCTATGTAATTATGACATCAGAAGAGGAAATAAACATTTAACTTACCAAACTATAACTTCATCATAAATAAACTGGAAAAGACGATAAAAGAGAACACACATTACAAGAAGGATAAACAAGTACTAATTAATGTAAATATTTAT
Source organism: Crinia signifera (assembly GCF_055691185.1). Lineage (NCBI taxonomy): Eukaryota > Metazoa > Chordata > Amphibia > Anura > Myobatrachidae > Crinia > Crinia signifera. The sequence continues at coordinate 62,294,384 of NC_139228.1, read as the reverse complement.
ATAAAAGGACATTTGTAGCCACATTTCCCAGCTTCTGTAAATGTATTGTTATTTTGTATTACTTTTATAGCTGAATAGGATAATCGGCAATATCGGGGGTTAGGCTGCCCCTAGGCCAGGGGTTCCCAAAGTTTTTTGAATCACGGCACCCTAGAGCATCAAAAGGTTTTGAAAGCACCCCTAGGTCAAATGTTTCTTATTGAAAAATTCAGGAAAAAATCTAAAAGTAAGTGCGTTGTGTGTATATGTCACAGTTATATGGTGAGGGGCAGGATTTGCTCCTGTTTGTCCACATATGTTATGATTGGCAGCCACTAGCACTGCTTTTGCCTGTTACATTGCACATAACTAATATGAATTGATCCTGGTCCACCAACCCAAGGCACCCCTGTAAGTGTCCTGAGGTACCCCAGGGTGCCTAGGCACAGCATTTTTGTCCGCTCCCTATTAGGCGCGTGGCGTGATGATGTCACACGTATTAGTCTGGACTGTACACAGAGGGTGGAACAACACACTGGGCTCGGGTGCACCGCTCAGTAGCTCGGCTCAGCTGTCCCCGCCCCTGCATGCCCATTCTATGCACAGCAGCCAATAGGCTGTATGCATAGTATATCCAATGGGCGGCAGTGGCTCAGCACAGCCTGAGCCAGCGAATCTTCAGGACGCAGGACCATGGATCATGTGACTCTTTTATCATGTGCATGGCCAAGCAGGCAGCGACGAGTGGTGCTGCCGCCGGCATGTGTCATGTCGGTGGGAACATCGCTTGTTACTCGCCGCTGCCCGCTCCGCCAAGTACATACTAAAACAGACCATTACTTAGACTGACAACTTCTGCCCATAATAGGTGTCGCCCCTAGGCCCGTGCCAAATCTGGCCCTGTCGGTGGTGTATCTCTACTAACTACAATATGTAAAATGAGTCTTATTAAAGTTATATGAGACAGCCACATTTCACCAGCTCAGAACCCAATGTAAATTGCCCGGAAGCCTGGCGATTTACACTCTGCTTAGAAATTATGTAATTATTTGTCCATTGCATGCTGCCATATTTTTGTGAAAGTCTGTCCCCCATTACTGGCATGGACAAATCTCTTAGCCTTGTTTTGCTTAAGTATTAGTACGTTATTAATAATGTACATATAAAAGCTGTATAATCAGAGAATATCACTGGGTTCTGTTCCAATTTAAAGGACTGCATGGAACAGTTTATTTTCCCTTGCAGGAGAAGCTGGTAACAGGTTCGGCTTATTACGACATCATATAAAATAACATGGCCGTGTGTACATTAAGGTAATAATTATTCATGAAAATCTGTTGCGGGTAATATTATGTGTAGGACAGAGCGTGGAACATAATGTGCGTGAGACACGCTCCTGAAATATCACTATGAATATGCAACATGAATTAAAGGTGCCACTCACGATAATTAGTGCTATTATTGCTAGGATATAGTACATGGAGTCCCGGAACAGAGACCACCACGTCAGGTGGACCACCTGCAGAGAGAGCAGACATAGTGTTATCACTGCACAGTTATGTAACCAGCAATAAGTCCCACCCATCCATCCATCCATGCATACTATTGGATAAACCATCTAAAGGGGACATTTTTATCACACAGTCTATAGGCCCCCATACATCAGAAATACATTGTACCCAATCGTACAATCTCAACTGGTTGTATGACTGATTGTATGACAGATTTTGATTACATTCTGTGTCCAAAAACCACCAACAACTGCTGGGGAGTTGAAGGGAAAGTTGGACACAATCGCGATTGTAAAGGTGGCCATACATCAGAAAGATAATGCACCCAATCATACAATCTCAATGGATTGTAACATGGATTGTATGCAGATTGTGTACACATCATGAGCACACAATCATACAATAACACAATCTCCCGACTCCGGGAGATTGGAGGATTAATCCTCTGATTAAACGTGCTGCAGGTCAGATCAGTTGGGATTGGGAGCAGATTGCATGTGCTTTTAAGCACATACAATCTGTCTTTAGATGGCTCATAGAACCAGAGTCATGTGACACTCCCTCCCTGACTAGCAGGGAGGTGCAGTTTCTGGGCAGCCCGTGGCCACGAAGATGCTGGGAGCCGCAGATGTATCCAAGTGGGCGGGCGGCTTAAGGGTGCTACAAAGCACCCGCGATGTGCCGTTGATGGGTCCGATCCGGTTAATTGAACCTGCAGCAAGCTCAATCTGTAGGGTCCGACCCGATGCGCACTGGAAGGTGCATCGGTTCGGAGGGGATGTCAAATACATCCGATTTGGGCCGATTTCTCAGACTGAACGATTGGGATTGGTTGAAATCGGCCCAAATCGGATAAGTGTATGGACACACAATTACCAATCTCCACTTCCCTCATATCTTCTGCAGCCTCAACTGCAGGCCTTCAATCGGCAATGGTGCAGTTCACGCAGGCATATCACTGAATATACCCATGTGCAGGGTCGGGCAGACAGGGGGCTGGCGCATGGGGACACCCAGAGTTTCATGGGCACGTCCACAAAAATGGTGGGTGCACCCAGAAAACCGCTGGGCATCCCCATGGAAACGTAGGTGGGCCAAACCTTGCACGAGGCGTCAGCTCCCGCCCTGTTCTCGACCATTTATGAGTCAAATTAAAGTCAGTCTAGACTGATTTTTTGGGCGAATGCCTAAAAAAATAAAAATTTAATTCGATGGTTGGCAACTATCGAACAATTTTTTGTCCGTGCTCTCATATGCAAATCCATTTGCATGCCACCGCTTATATTCGTGGTGCGGGCGTTTGTTTGCCCGGTGGGCAGGGAACGAAGGCTGCTTAGCGAGCCATCCTGAATGAGGCCCCTGGTGCAGACACTTTAGGGTTTGAGCATTCTATATCAGATGGGCTGTTGCTATGGGCAACCAATCAGATTCTACTTTTTATTTATTTAGAACCTTCTAGAAAATAATAAGCTGATTGGTTGCCTATAGCAACATCCCATTTTCCATAAGACTCCCGCATTGATTTGCATCAGCGATACAGGACCATTATCAGGGTGCACATCGGGGCGTGTCCATGCCAAGTTAGAGGCGTGGCCATTCATCTCTGCAGCCTGTTGCACTGCAAGTGACGCACTGCTTTTATTTCCAGCAACCTGCCCTGGAAGAACCAATCACTGCCTACTCCCACACACATCGGGACATGCCTTTATATAATATACGTAGGTTCATTAGGGTCTTACCTGCCCGGCAAAAACTCCACATACACCAATTATACAGAGAATATTGAATACGGCTGAACCGACAATGGTCCCAACACCTACATCACCATGGGTGATAAACACTCCTAGGAGACAACAGAGAGACAGTTAGTATAACAGGTCTGGCAGGTATACCATGGCTGCCACCGCTGATAACAGGGGACACTAGCTGGCTTTGGCTATATATCATGAACATGCCCTGTTTATTTGTAAACTATCTGTATACAGAGGCAGCTTGTATTTTATTTTTAATAGACCACTATCTCCTCCCTACAAGGGGTATGGTGGATCATAGCATAGACAGCAACTAGGTCGACATGGTTTTTTGAAACTTTTTTTTGTCCCGTCACACACAGTCAACATGGACACTGAAACGTAGCACTGCGTCCCCTCACATGGCTTGCTATACTCGGCACACTATTGTATTCTTCCACCACGCCCTAGTGGATGGTAGGGCATGAAATACCGCCTGTCGGCACATGCCGGCTCAAAAAAAAAAGTGAAAACCCCATGTCGACCTTTTGACTGTCGACCTTCCCTATGTTGACTTAATGCTTGTGTCGACCTTGTGACCCTGTCGACCTTCAGTCATGTCGACCTTCATGCATGTCGACCTAGTGACTGTTACATAGTTACATAGTAGGTAAGGCTGAAAAAAGACTTGCGTCCATCTAGTTCAACCTGGTATAGATATCCATTGCTGATTTGGTAGGTTCTGGTATTTTACAGACAAATTATATTTCTTATTTGTACCCATGGATGTTTTTCTCCAGTAAATGTTTGTCCAACTTTGCCTTGAACGCATTTAATGAGCCAGCCGTTACCACCTCTCTGGGAAGAGAGTTCCAGAGTTTGACTGTTCTGACCGTAAAGAAATTCTTTCTACTAGCTGAATGAAATCTTTTTTCTTCTAATCTATACTCATGCCCTCGCGTCCTAGATTCCTTTCTAGTAGAAAATAGGGTGTGTGACAGTTCCTTATATTGGCCCTTGATATACTTGTACATGTTGAGCATGTCCCCCCTTAAACGTCTCTTTTCTAATGTAAATAGTCCCAAATTGCTTAATCTCTCCCCGTAGCTTAAATTCTCCATTCCCCTAATAAGCTTTGTTGCTCGCCTTTGGACTTTTTCTAATTCTATGATGTCCTTTTTATAGTGTGGGGCCCAGAACTGTACTCCATACTCTAGGTGAGGTCTCACCAATGCTTTATATAGTGGCATAATTTCCCTTGAGTCCCTAGTTTCCATTCCCCTCTTAATACATGCCAGAATTTTGTTGGCCTTTTTTGTAGCTACATTACAATGGGCACTACATCCTAGATTGCTGTCTATTTGGACTCCTAGATCCTTTTCAAGTATGGAATTACCCAGTTCCTCTCCGCTAAGGTTGTAACTTGCACACTGGTTGTGTCTCCCAAGGTGCATAACCTTACATTTATCTACATTGAACCTCATCTTCCATTTTTTAGCCCACTCCTCTAGAATTGCAAGATCATTTTGAAGCATGGTGACATCTTCTGGTGATTTGATGACTTTGCTAAGTTTTGTATCGTCCGCAAAGATGGATACATTGCTGAGTAACCGTATCCCAATATCGTTAATAAAAATGTTAAACAAAATGGGCCCCAAAACCGAGCCCTGGGGCACTCCACTTAGTACCGGTATCATATCTGATACGGCACCATTCACAACCACTCTTTGTTCTCTATTACATAGCCAATTCCCTACCCATCTGCAGATATTTTCACCCAATCCTAGGTTCTCCATTTTATTAATCAATCTCTTGTGTGGGACAGTATCAAATGCTTTAGCGAAATCTAGGAAAATCACATCTACAGCATTTCCATTATCGAGGTTTTTGCTAACCTCTTCATAGAACCCTAGTAGATTAGTTTGGCATGAACGATTTTTCACGAACCCATGTTGGTTAGTACTGAGTAGACGGTGATTATCTAAATATTCCTGGATACCATCCCTTAAAAATCCTTCAAATAGTTTACCCACAATTGATGTTAAACTAACGGGTCTGTAATTAGCGGGATCTTCCTTTTTTCCTTTTTTGAATATTGGCACTACCTCTGCTATTCTCCAATCTTTTGGTACTATACCTGACGATAGTGACTTGCTAAAGATATAATGTAGGGGGGTAGCTAGTTCATCCCTTAATTCCATTAATACCCTCGGATGAATCCCATCTGGCCCTGGTGACTTATTTGTTTTGAGTTTGCTTAGCCTCAGTATTATTTCCTTCGGCGTGAAATCCACAATGAGATCTGGCTTATTTGTCCCGTTTGTGGTAAATGTTCGTTCCACAGTCTGCTCTCCCTTAGTAAATACTGATGAGAAGAACTCATTTAACAGTTTTGCTTTTCCCTTGTCCTCAGTAACACTTTTTCCACTAGTATCAGTTAGTGGGCCTATGTTTTCCTTAATTAAACGTTTACTATTTATGTATTTAAAAAACTTATTTGGGTTGGTTTTGCTTTCAGTGGCTATGCACTCTTCATATAATATTTTAGCTGCTTTGATTACCCCTTTACAAGTTTTGTTTGATTCTTTGTATTTTGCGAATGCCTCCTCATTCAAGTTATTTTTATAGAATTTAAAGGCTCTGGTTTTATTGTTGATAGCTGACCTATACAAGATACATTCTATACTGATATCCCCATACAAGATACATTCATGGGTACACAATGCCAGCGGTCAGAAGATGGACAGTGGGTTCCTGATTGCCAGTATCCAAACATGCCCCAGTAAGTACTTGTACCCTACCCCTATCCATAAACACCGCCCCCGAAGCCTATCTCTAACCTCCCCCTCCTGCCGCTTAACCCTGACAGCACCCCCTCCTGTAGCTAAACCTAACCATCCCCTCTGGTCTTCATGTTGTCCAGATGATAGCGCCCTAGTACAGGGACGTCACTAATAGCGGTCACACCCAGTGCAAATTGGTAAAAAGGAGGTGTGGTGTCATGGGCATGGATCATGGCATTGTGTTCAGTGGCATGGCGTCATTGCAGAACCCCAGTTTCATCACTCTGGGGGTCCCAGTGCAGCACCCAGTTCCCGTCCATGAGCCAGAGTCGCCCCTTTGCAAACAATTACATGTCTGCATTTTTTAACTCCTTTACCTCTTACAAACGGTCACTACCTGTCATTCTCTTTGTGAATAAATCCTTACCGCGTCCGCCATCCCTAATCAATCGCTGTGCATGCGCAGTGCGACCGGCACATGGGCAGTAAAACATCACTCAACTGAGCAAACTCTGCCTGTACCCCTGAATCAGGCCCAATAATCCCAACTTTCTTCCTTATTCTACTTATTCCCAGCAGGTGGCAGTCAGTGCACTGTTATTACCCACGATTCCTCACAGTGATATATACAGTATATATATATATATATATATATATATATATACATACTGTAAATGTCATGTCATGAGGCAGTTTCACGTTTGCAAAAATACACGCACACATGGGTAATAAAGAATTACTGGGACAGGCCAATTTTAAGAGCATTTCCCCAGATTTCCGTGCATAGAATATTCCTCTGCCCCCTTGTTCCTTCCATGAATGCAGCATCAGAAAGTGTTAGACTCCAGTGTGATAGAGTCCTTATTATTGAGGCCCATTCATTATACTGTACACTGGTACTAACCCTAGGGATCTCCTGTGAGGGAATCAGCATACACATGCTTGCAGAATGCATTGGAGCTGGATAATGCATGACTCCGATACGCCTGGCTAATCTAAGATTATACACTATACATTATCTGTATTGCCTCTGATAAAAGGGCCTACTTGTTAAACTGTAGTAAACCCATAAATCCTGTGGAAATGGCGACTTTCACAGTATTATGGGAAATTAAGGAAGCGTGCCATTTATCAATGCTATTGGGAATGGGTCCACCCTGTTTGGGTCAACTTGCATTGTATCGACCACTGAAGGGTGACAGGGATATATCGACATCTGAAATCGGTCAACAATGAGAAGGTCGATAGTCAAAAGGTTGACATGAGTTTTATTACTTTTTTTCATCCCAGATGTTGACATACATGGACACTGTCATCGCATTCTGCGTCCCCTCGCATGGCTCGCTTTTAAATAGTGTGCCGAGCATAGTGAGGCACCGTGCCCGAAGCATGGCGAGGGGACGCGGTGCTACATTTCAGTGTCCATGTCAATTTGAACACACCCCACCCAAATGTAACTCTCTCTGCACATGTTACATCTGCCCCACCTGCAGCGCAGCATGGTTTTGTCCATTAAAGAAGGAGTTTGCTTTTGCAAACCAACAATAATTAGGCCTCTTGTTCACCTTTCGCATCTATATGCAGTTTTAGAACATAAAAACTTCCCACTTCTCTCACGTCGTCACGTACTTCGAGAACTAGCTGTGCATTTGTCTGGACCATCGTCAACACTCACCAATAACAGAGGCAAATAACTCGGGAGTAGAGCTTCCAGCGGCCATGAAGGTTGCCCCAGCCACGTCTTCACTCAGATGCAGCCTCTGCAAGAGACACAGTAATTAGTAAGGTCGCAGAGAATGGGGAAGAGATTCTAAAGCTTACGGGATGGGTAAGGAGCTGCAGCGGAGCTCTGCAGTCCCATGGATGCTCCAAGTGGTTCTGCAGCAGCGCTACCCTGCATTCCAGATGTGGGTGATGTGTGGGGTAGCATCAGGGCCCTATCCAATGGTACTGCTTGCACCCCTCTAGTTACGGCCCTGAGTAGCGTTGATACCCATAGCAACCAATCCGATTCTAGGTATTATCAGTTGCCCCTGCATGCATGGAGTCACTGGGTGGCTAGCGGGCGCTGGGGGTCTGCGGGGGGGCTATTGCTACACCCCTACTGATACTGGTCTGCAGTCCTGTCACACTTGCCATCATTGAAAATGCCTCTCCCAAAATGTCCGCCGCCTCACAAGAGACAGTTAATATTAAGGATGCTAGAGAAGGTGGTGGCCATTTTGGGAGAGACATTTTAAATGCTAGCAGAAGCAACAGATGCTGTGTCCAGAGGTGGGTGTGTGTGGCGGGATGCCCTGACAATGAGCAGAACGCCTGTAACAATTAACAGAATATGTGGCGGCCTGACAACGAGCAGATACCATGATGGGGGGGGGGGGGGGGGGGGGGAACGGCTCAATTTTTTCTGGTGGGGAAGCGCAGGATTTATAGTGACGCCGCTGGGTATTATCATAATGTACCACACAAACATTAGCTAGAATCTGATTGGTTAAGATGCGAAACTCATCTTATTGGCTATCCAAAACATGTGAGAGCTACGTAGCCAATAAGATGACACTTTCAGATTAAAAAAATAATCAAGGGGGAGGAGGTGGAGACTTCGGGGTAAATTGACAAAGATGGGAGTTCTATTGAAGATGGGATGTTGCCCATAGCAACCAATCAGATTCTACTTGTTATTTATCATCTTCTAGCTGATAATACAGTAGATAGAATTTGATTTGGGCAACGTCCCATGCAGCAGGGCCCTTATTGCGCAGTGGGTCTGGGGAGCAGGGCCGTTTTTTGAGGCGGACAAGCCGTGCAGCAGCCCGGGGCGCCGCACGGCTTGTCAGCCTCTTTTAAACAGCTGTGGTGCCTGGCAGCTCCCCCCAGCGCCGCCTTTGCCCCCTATCCCCGACCGCGGCGCCACAGCTCAGCTGTTTAATTTCCCAGGGGAGGGGAGGGGAGGGGAGGGGAGCGCATCGCGTCTCTCCTTCCCCTCGCTCACTTGGCTGTCAGCCAATCAGAGCTCGCGGGCGGCAGCCAATCAGGAGCCAGCCCGCAAGCTATGAATGGCTGACGGCTCAGGCACACACTGTGAAGGCGAGGCGCGTGATGTGCGCAGCGCTCCGCTCCCCTCCGAGTCTCCAGGAAATCAGCAGCAGCAGCGCAGCAGCAGCAGGCCAGCAGCTGAGACACAGACAGTAAGTTGTGCGGGCATATGTGTGGCACTGTAGGGGCGTATCTGTGGCACTGTGGGGGCATATCTGCCACTGTGGGGGTATATATTTATGGCACTGTGGGGGCATATATGTGGCACTGTGGGGGCATATATGTGTGGCACTGTGGGGGCATATATGTATGGCACTGTGGGGGCATATATGTATGGCACTGTGGGGGCATATCTGTGGCACTGTGGGGGCATATTTGGCACTGTGGGGGCATATATGTATGGCACTGTGGGGGCATATCTGTGGCACTGTGGGGGCATATTTGGCACTGTGGGTGCATAGCTGTCACTGTGGGGGCATATGTGTGGCACTGTGAGGGCAAATCTGCCACTGTGGGGGCATATCTGTGGCACTGGGGGAATATTTGTCACTGTGGGGGCATATATGTGTGGTACTGTGGGGGCATATCTGCCACTGTGGGAGCATATATGTATGGCACTGTGGGGGCGTATCTGTGGCACTGTGAGTGCATATGTGTGGCACTGTGGGTGCATAGCTGTCACTGTGGGGGCATATGTGTGGCAATGTGGGTGCGTATCTGCCACTGTGGGGGCATATATATATATATGGCACTGTGGGGGCATATCTGGCACTGTGGGGGCATATTAGGAAACGGCAGCAGCGGTGCGTGGGGCAGAATGTGTGGTACTTGTGTATTATCTGGGCGCCCAATTTTTTTCATCGCATGCCACTACTTAAGGCATGCGATGCGATTTTTCATTGTAAAGACCCGATTTTTCATTGTATAGTCACCCATGGGTGATTTCATACCCCCACTATCCAACTACGCATGGAGTTGATTTTATATACTGTAGTGTGGCGAGCGGACGCAGATTACTTTACATGTATTCTGCGTCCCCTCGTGGGGCTCGCTGCACTCGCCACACTATATAAGATCAACTCCATGCGTAGTTGGATAGTGGGGGTATGAAATCACCCATGGGTGACTATACAATTAAAAATCGGGTCTTTACAATGAAAAATCGCATCGCATGAATTGTATGCCACTATATTGCATGCGATGCGATGCAATACAATGAAAAAATCGGGCGCCCAGATATAACACAAGTACCGAATGTGTAATAGGCTTTACGGTGTGGGGAGTATTGCGTAATTGCCATTACAGTGTGGAGTGTAACGGGCATCACAGTGTGGGGGTCTAATGGGCATCATGATGTGCGACATAATGTGTAATTGTCATCATGGTGTGCGACATAAGGTGTAATTGTCATCACAGTGTGCTGCGTAATGTGTTATTGGAATCACGGATAAATATTGTATAATGATTTAAGTAGGCTGTTATTGGCCTTGATCTGTGAGGTGTACTAGGTCACTGTGTGGCCTTCAGCTGGCCAACTTAAGTGCGGGAGGACAATGACAATTCCTGCGGTAACCAATGTCTGGTCATGCAGGTCGCAAAAGTGAGATGTAAGGTAATTGTTGTCCTGCTAGACCAAACCCCTTATATTAAGCCACGCCCCTTTCGACAAATAAACCACACCCCCTATTTCGGCACGCGCGCCTTTGGCGCGCACAATTTCTTCTGTACCATGTTATATATTTGGGGGGGGGGGGGGGGGGGGCGCATTTTTATTTCTTTGCCCTGGGAGCTAAATTGTCTAGAAACGGCCCTGCTGGGGAGAATTCTGTGAGAGCGAATCTTTACCCCGACAAGGTGTGACTGACGCGGAGCCTGGGAGAAGGCACCAGAACATGTCGTAAACTATGCATGCCTTGATGGCTTCTGTTTGTTCCGCATAATTCAAGACAAACAGTTAATATTCTGAATTGGCTCCAAATGAGCAACAGATTTAGTCATTATTCACGGCAATCTTTACTCAAAGGATTGTGAGCATCTGCAGTGCCAGGAATGGAACGCTGCAACAAGAAGCTGGCGGCCTGTATGCGGTATGAAGGCTACTGTTAAAGCAACAGAGAAAAAGATGGCATGAGTGCATGGGGAGGGGGGGGGGGAGCTACAATAACAAAACTGGAAGTGGAACCAATTTAAAAAATGCAGCATTGAAAAGAGACGGATGACAGATCTCCGACTATTGCCTTTTCCTGCTAAATTCACACATCACCTGAAATTCCCAGCTCAAAAGTAGGTAGGTTAGAAATAACCTTAAAGGAATGTTCCACTCATAACCTTTTCACACCGCAACTAATTACCGGGTAAAAGCCACTTTGACCCAGTAATTAGTGCGATGCGAAAGGGGTAACCGTGTCCCTAAAATGGGTATCAACACGGTAATAAGAACCGGTAAGAAAGCAGAGTTCTTACCGGTTCGTTGCCATGTTGCTTGGTGGTGTGAATGGGTTAAATGGGTTGAGGGACACGTTTCCCGTTCACACTATGGAGGAGGCAGCGCTTGGAGCAGCGCCAGCTCTAAGGGCTGCCTCCTCCCCCACCCCCGATGATGCGCCGACTGTCGGCCGCGCCCCTAATGCTGGTTCGCTGTGGGGATGTAAACATCCCAAAATGCTGGCTCGCGCCGGGAATGACCCGTTCAAAGTACTGGTGCGATCCTTCATTATGTGATGTGAAAGCAGCATGAGAGGTGAAAAGTTACCTGGAAAAGAGGCGGTAGTACTGAGCAGGGGTGTATTAGGAAGAGGTCCTGTGTCCATTTTCCTGGTGAGTACCCTACTGCACATGCGCAAAACACCAGAAACATTATTTTTTTTTGTCTTTACTTTTTGGAATGTCTGCCACAGCAACCACCGCAGGGAACATTGCAATTATGGGGCGGGATGTACTGACGTGAAAACGAGGTAAAAACCCCACACCTATCTGCAGAGTGGGGAAGTGCTAGGCGGGAGAAGCGCTCTACCCACTCTGCATCCCCACTCTGCAGCTCTCTCAGCCAATCAGCGGCCGGCCATTCTTTTGAACACGTTTTTTCTCCTGTCCCCCACGGTCAGCTCCCCGCGAGTTACGCATGTGAAAAACGGCACATCGTATGTGAACCCTTCCGAGGGGCTGCTCAAGGGAATTTGGGTTTGACTTGTCCAGACTCGTGTATGGGGGGCCTTTAGAGTACAGGCTTGGAAGACATAGATGAGGACACATCTGGGAAATTGCGTCGGCAAGTTTTTATAATGTATCCGTCACCCAAACAGGAACATGATCATCACGTTTAGCTTATTTTCATAATGATGCCGATTTAAAATGCAGCTATCTTCTGATCCAGTACTGCACGCCCAACGCCCTCAGGTCTGAATCTGAGTCTGAATAATGGATTTTCATACATCAGCGTCCCCGGTACGTGGGTGAAGCTTTGCGCCCGCTATCCTTTGTCATTTTTACCCACCACAGTTTATTATCCCTTGACAACAAACTGACTTCCAGCAGAGATTCTCAGAGACACCGAACCAATTCCTAAAGCTACAGATCTTCAAACACAAAACTCAGCTCACATATAATGAACAGAAAGCATCGAGCCAGAATCCCAGGGTATAGTTATACGTTCTTCAGTTATCTCTACTCTATGTCGGCATTTCCCGGCCACACAGATATGCAGCCGCTGATTCAGAGTCGCACGGATCTCTCTTCACGGGTGCAACTGGCGAGTGTTTGCCCGCAGAGATGGCGCAGAAGCGATTTTATGCCTTTTTGCCAAAGCCTATTCTGAGTTGGATGCAAATTGGCCGGTGCTGTGATGGGTTTCAGGGCGGGAACAGGGTGGTGGCTAAGAGATTCGTGGCTGAGAGATTATGTGGAACCACCCTAAGGTGGGAGTGTCGGGCATGGTTCTGTCATGGTATGTCTCGTCCACAGGATCGGGTGCGTGCAACTGGTGATGCTAATAATGACATCACAGATGCAGCTTTGGGGGGTAAAATCAATTTAAGGTACATGACACCCAAGACGTGCGCAGAGTCTCGTGTTTTGGTTGGATTTCTTCATAAAGACCGCTACAATCATGTAATTTTTTTAAAATCTTAAACTAAATTCAGATTGAAACTCCAAATTCCAAATCGTGGGAAAGTCCGTACAAAGGGCCCGATTCAGCATAATTCGCTAAGCAGTGGCCTTTGGCTGCTTAGCGAGCAGGCTAACGCCGCCCGATGGGCAAACAAATGCCCAGCCCCCGCCACTGAGCTCCGCTATACGAATGGCTGTGTTCTCTCGCACATCCATTCACATGCGGCCGACAGCAGGAGAAATCAAATACGCAGATGCGCAGACCCTCCACCATTGGAACGGGGCCGAATTTTCCCCATTGTGATCAATACTGAATCACCCCCAAAGTCTTGGCTTGGTTCGGGTCTCCTTAGTAGAACCGAAAGTGAAATCGTTTCAGATCCACAAAAATTCTGCAGTTCTGGATCAAAGGTCAAAATTGACAAAAGTTTAACACAAACAAAAAGGTTGACATCAGAAAAAAGGTCAACATGAGTATTCGGGGTCAATGTCAACACCTCAGCATGCGAACCCTTAATTGGTGTAGTGAGTACTCCCACATACTTCAGGACAGGTGCCTCGCTCCACTACCGCTGCTCTCTGCACTTTTTTTGTTAAAGTATGAAAAATTCCCCCCCAAAATTTAAAAAACAAAATCATGAAAAACTCACGTGTCGACCATGTTCATGTTGATCTTTTTCTTGGGTCGACCTTTTGTCAAGGTCGATCTTGTGGAAGTCAACCTTTTGTTGATGTCAACCTTGTGCATGTTGACATTTTGCCAATGCCGAGCTTGTGACAATGTCGACCTTTTTTACTATCTATCTAGACCAGCGGTTCCCAACCTCGGTCCTCAGGACCCCCCCCAACAGTGCACGGTTTCCAGGTCTCCACACAGATTCACAAGTGAAGTAATTAGCTCCACCTGTAGATCTTTTAAAATGTGTCAGTGTATAATGAGTGCACGTGTGTATCTGCCTGGTGACCTGGAAAACATGAACTGTTGGGGGGTCCTGAGGACCGAGGTTGAGAACCACTGATCTAGACACTGTTGAAATATCATTGGATACCGATATTCAGATGGGTTTGGATTACTAATACTGGAACTTTACTGCACTTCTCTAGAAAATCACACACACACACTATTATATAATGAAAGGCTCCTCTCCTCTATGGGGGTATTTCAAGTGTTTTTCCTGCTGGCCACTAGATGGTGCAGGATGGAGCAAATATATGAGTTCTATTGAAGATGGGATGTTGCCATAGCAACCAATCAGAATCCACTTATTTATTCTTCTAGAAGATAATAGATAGAATCTGATTGGTTGCCCATAGCAACATCCCATCTTTATAAATTAACCCCATGGACGGGAGAAAAGTCAATAAATAAAAGGAGACAGCTATGGTCCTAGGTACCCACCTCAGAGATCTTCTCCAGGGATGGAACAAAGAAGTCGTCACACACAATAGCCAAGGCGTAGAACATGTACAGCGCCTGCAATGACAAGAGAGCGCGTTTCACTTACACCGTAAATCAGATAAATCCGGCATTCCGCACACGGCGGTTCCCAGGAACCATTCAGCCGATCAGGAGAACCAGCAGTTCCAGTCCTGTTCCATATCAGAGCAGCTTCTGGATTTATATATAGCACATTATAAAGCAATCCGTCACAGTCAGGCCGTAAATCTAGAAATGTGCTCAATAAATCACCACAAATGCATTTCTATGTCAGGCACAAATGACATTGCCGGTAGAGGAGCTGATATCAGAGACTCTTCAATTGAACATCGATGCGTTAAGCGCGGTAACGTGAGGGCGGTAATGCTGAAGCAGTTATGTTTGATTAGGTTATGAGGCTGCAAATCTTCTCTCAATCAAACTCACATCTAAGGCCACAGAGACTTCGTTCTGCAATCTCTGATGCTGGGGATCAGAGGATCAGAGTTTGCTTTATTGGTCTAGATTACAATCTGATCGGTATTGATCTACTAGATCCTGCTTCCCCTCACTGCTCCTGCGAGGAGCCCCCCCATACCTCATACACGGGATTCCCTTTGGTGTATAAAGCAATGATAACAATGTAAATAACCTACTCACTGGAGGCGTTGGTACATCGGGTCTGCACTTGCGTATTTTCGCCCATACAAAGCAGACCTGCAACATCGTTCCCTGGAGCGAATTTGCCTGTAAGTGAGCGTGAATCACCCCCAAATTACCAACCAATCAATTCCCAACAGCTATGTTACAGGCTGTGTTTGAAAATGTCAGGAGCTGGTTGGCTGGTACTTTATCTCTCTCTTCAAGGCTTGTGAATCTGGAAAGTGCCTAACCATTATCATTGGGCTGGCATATGTCAAAAGTTCGGTGTTACATAAACCGCACTTTGTTTGTGACAGACTATGGGCCCCCTTTGTCCATGCCCCTGTGCAGGGCTGCGGACGGATCTGTACGGTTACACATCTGTTCGCTAGCGGACGCACAGAGGAAAAAATATATTGATGGTTACTTTCTATCGGATGATCTTTCCCCCCTCTCCCCGCTTCTTGAAGCCCCCGGCGGCTGCATGGATTTAAGCGAGTTCGGAGCAGGTGCCAACATCATGTGCCCGCCCATGGCAGGCAGCACAATGCCTGCTTTTGGCGAGGCACTCCCAGCATTTCTATGGGCGCGCCTCTGACAGTCTGGCTGTGAGCGCATTGGCAAGGGAGAAATTTGCCGAAGGTGCTCGCTGCCCGGCGACATTACCGACATTACATTAGCCCCACCATCAGACAGGGGCCGAATTGGAACCTATGGTGCGGAATGCCAACCGAACTCAGATTTTTTTTTTAAAAGGGGCAATTACTTGCAAGGTATGGGTTTGCCTTGTAAGTGATTTTACCTTTAGAAAAATTCCATTACATTCAGGCCTATAGCTTGTTACATGCTTCTTATATGTATCCATCATGAGCTGACGACAATCGGTCTAAAATCAAATATTTGGGATCCCCCCTCCAGAAATCCTGCATTTGCCACTGAGCAGGCAGAGTTTGAGTAACAGTCTTGCAATCCTGCCTGGCAGAAATGCACTATACCAGAGGTCCTCAGACTATTTAGCTCTGGGACCCCATCAGACAATAAAAATAATTACAGGACCCCAGCAAGTTACTGCAGAAGGTCATCCCATCACCTGTGTGGTCAGCAGACAGCACATACATGGCAGCATTGGGGAGGCACAAATTATGGGAGGAGTCTAAAATAGCAGACAATTCAACTGATTTTTCAGACTCCTTGAATCACTGACTGAGATCAGAAAAGTCATCAGCCTGATGGGCAGCAATATGGAGTTGCGACCCCATGCTGGGAAGGTCGGGACCCACTTTGGGGTTAGGTCCCACAGTTTGAGAACCGCTGCACTATACGGATTGATTCTTACACCGGACGCTGGCCAGTGATGTCACCCCACCTCTATATATAAGATCTGGATGTGGCCTCATTTGTCCATAATGTAGTGGGGATCAAAACCTAATCTTCAAGCAGGGCTGCGTTCTCATCTAATATTGCCGGGTTAATAACTGCGCCACATCGATGATTTCAGAACCAATCTCTGCTCACAAACGAAGCACTGGTTGGTATAATTAAAAATAAATGAAATGGAAACATAAGAGGTCTCGCTAAAGGTTTTCCCCGAGGCTAACGAGAAATAAAAAGATCTGCGAGAATTATTTTACCACTACACACGTGATCTAACTGCAGATCGTGTTCTCCGAGCGGAATTTGGGTTCTAATTACATGTAACAATATATAAAGCCATGCAAAGTAATTCATCTTCATTCAGTAATTATCTGAGCCAAGCCGCTCCACTCGGAGACAAGCGTATTAATCTGCTTTATTGAGCCAGCTCACAGCAATAAATATCGCTCATGATAAACAACTTATTTTCACATTTTCTGAGCGTAATCACTTGGGGATTCAGCCTGGTGCGCGCTCTGTATGAAAAGCGTAGGCGCTAAGGCGTCTGACAGCAAAACGTTATAGGAAAAGCATTCCCCCCCCTGGAATAATTGGGATTTAAAGGCAATATAAATCTACGGACTGACAGCATCGAACGCGTTCTCTAGAAATATTCAGCAGAACGTTTCCGTGTGAGATTTAGGCAGGAGATAGCTTTCCAGCTTTTGCGGAACTACAGGTCCCAGCAGCCCGTATCAGTTCGGTTTTCAAAAGAAGGTCTGCCATGTACAGTAGCACTGGTGACATGAACGGTCTAAACATAAGGCCGCTATTATCATTCAGAGCACGATGACATTCAGACACATTTCCTGGATCTTGGAGGTTATTCGGTACTTGTGTATTATCACGGCGCCCACTAAGCTATTTGCTGAGTGGGCTATTCTGCGTAGGAAAATCGCATCACATTGCATCGCATGGGCCATTTTAAGTGCCGATGCGATGCGATGCAATCCGATTTTGTGTATTCAGTGCTCTTTTATTTATGTTGTATAGGGTGTACAATGCCATTAGGTATACAATAATGGCATACAATGAGGTTTTAGGCACCTCCTCCCCCCCACTATCCACGCCACCGCCGAAGCGTGGCGAGCGCAGCGATTCCCGCATGGGGTGGTGGAACGCGTCCTTCGAACCTTTTCATACCCCTACTATCCACATCAGCATGGAGTTGATTTTATATAGTGTGGCGAGCGCAGCGAGCCACCGAGGGGTCGTGGAATACATGTAAAGTAAGCCGCGTCCCCTCGCCACGCTTCGGGCACGGTGGCTCGCTGCGTTCGCCACACTATATAAAATCAACTCCACGCCGACGTGGATAGTGGAGGTATGAAAAGGATGCGTTCCGCCGACGCCTGCCACGCTTCGGGGTGGCGTGGATAGTGGGGGGGGGGGGTTTGCCTAAAACCTCATTGTATTCCATTATTTTATACCTAATGGCATTGTACACCTAATGGCATTGTACAGGTGCGATTCAATGCGATGCGATTCCCCGGGGCTAACAGAGCAGTGAATAAATTACATAGGAAAATCGCATCGCACGGCCGTTACAATGGCCCATGCGATGCAATTTTGCTACGGTGCCGTACGTAAGAAACTTGGGCGCCGTGATAATACACAATACCGGTTATTCAGATGTGGATTAGAGTGGCCAATCCTGGGATCGAGATCTTTGGGATCCCAGGATTTGGTCCAAAACTCGTTGGGATTTGAATCCCAGGATCGACATCCCTAATGTGGATGGAGTTGCTTCTCATGCAACTGTAACAGGTAATAGACGCCTATCTGTGCTACTTCCAATGAAAGGATAGAACCTGCGACCACATCTGAATAAGCCTCATCATGCAGGGGGCAAGCACATGCATAAAAGACACACTAAGGGGACGATTCTGGTTCATTAAGACGCTCGGGGCTTACGAATGTGCATTTCTGTGCAGACACAAAGCCCGACTGCGAACGGCACGGGAGAGGGGGAGAGGGGGGGGGGGCAGAAGGTGGGATGGGGTGGATGAGGGATTTGGCAGTGCACGGACATGGGAACGCCCAGCGTTTCATGGGCAACCCACGAAAACACTGGGCGTTCCCATGGGATTGCAGGCAGGATGAGGTGTGCCGGGGGGCAGAAGGCTGACATCAGAGTTGCCCGCCCTGTCTTCGTCCCACTGCCCGCAAATATAAGTCAGTCTCTACTTGGTTGGCATTGGTTGGCAACCAATGAGTGATTTCTCCTGCTCCGGGCACATACAAGGGGATGTGTCTACCTAACACATCCCCACGCATGGTTGCGAGGGTATCTGACCGCTGGGGGGGGGGGTGTATTTTCCATGGGATGGACTCTCAGGCAGTGAGAGTAGCAGCAGCGACATTTGCAGCTTAACAAGCCAACCTGAATTAGGGCCTTTGGGGCAGATGTATTAAGCCTTAACAAGAGATAAATGCAAGGGTGATAAGGAGAGATAAAAAGGGATTTTTGTAAGAACTTACCGTTCGAATCCCTTTCTCTGATATGGTCCTGGTGACACAGCTCAACACTGGGATGTAGGAGGGTCCGAAGGAGCCAGGCACCTATCCTAAAGTTTTAGAGGGTAGGCTCCTCCCCTACTGCATCCCTGGACTCTTCAGTTCAATCTTTCAAAGCCACTGGAATACATAACTCAGTACAAACGCCTGCACATATTATATGCACATTTTATAACAGAAAACTGTTAACTTTTAACCATTTTAACATGAACATCATGAAACTTCTGGCATACTTACTGAGCGTAAGGGAGGGATCGCTGTGTCACCAGGACCATATCAGAGAAAGGGATTCGAACGGTAAGTTCTTACAAAAATCCCTTTTTCTCTTTCAATGGTCCTGGTGACACAGCTCAACACTGGGACGTTCCAGAGCCGGTCCTTTGGGAGGGTACGCTCAGGTCTGCAGCTCTCAGCACTGCTCGCCCGAATGATGCGTCCTCCGACGCGAACTCATGGAATCTATAGAATTTGGCAAATGTGTGAACAGATGACCAAGTGGCAGCTCTGCAAACCTGCTCAGCTGTGGCCCCATGTCGAACCGCCCAAGAGGTGGCAACTGACCTGGTGGTATGCGCATTTATTTTGGCCGGTACTGGTCTACCCACTTTGGTGTATGCAAAGGCTATCACAGACCGCAACCACCTAGCAATAGTCTGCTTAGATGCAGGCCAACCAATTTTGTGTACGTCGTACAATACCAACAATGTGTCAGTCTTCCTGACACTCTTCACTCTGTCCACATATATGCGTAAGGCACGCACAACATCCAAAGTTCTTAACTTGTCCCTTTTCTTAGACCCCTCTGGGGGTTGAAACACAGGTAGAACTATCTCCTGATTTAAATGGAAGGTAGATACCACCTTCGGTAAAAACTGAGGCACTGTTCTTAAAACAGCCCTGTCATCATGAAAAATTAAGAAGGGAGATTTACATGACAAAGCTCCCAATTCTGAAACTCTTTTAGCAGATGCTACTGCTAACAAAAACACTAGCTTCCACGTGAGAAACTTAAAGTCAGCCGACCTTAAAGGTTCAAAAGGTGCCTTTTGAAGGCATTCCAAAACCAGTGATAGATCCCAAGGTGCTACTGGTTGCTTGTATGGAGGTTTCAACCTGGATACTCCTTGTAAAAAGGTTTGAATTTCCGGCAAAATGGCTATCTTTTTCTGGAAATAGATGGACAAGGCCAAAATCTGTACCTTCAGTGACTGAAGGCTTAGGCCCGATGAAAAACCATCTTGTAAAAATTCCATCATTCTTGATAGCTTAAAATGAGATGTATGAGCCTTTCTTCTCTCACACCATCGAATGTAAGTCTTCCAGACTCTATAATAATTTGCCGAAGATACAGCTTTTCTGGCTTTTATCATCGTCTGTACTACTGCCTCAGAAAACCCTTTTCTTTTCAAAATGGTGGTTTCAATAGCCAGGCCGTCAAAATCAATCGATCTGAATCCAGGTGATTGAACGGGCCTTGTCTTAGAAGGTCTGGTCTCAGAGGTAGACGCCATGAGTCCACAGACAACCTCTGAAGCCTCGAGTACCAGGATCTCCTTGGCCAATCTGGGGCCACTAAGATCACTGGAACCTTCTGCCCCTGTATTTTCTTCAGAAGTCTCGGTAACATTGGTACTGGTGGGAATGCATAAAGGAGATCTCCCTGCCAGTGAATAGTCATGGCATCCACTGCCTCCGCTAGTGGATCCCTTGTTCTGGCATAGAACCTGGGCACTTGACGGTTGATCCTGGATGCCATCAGGTCCACATCCGGAGTTCCCCACATCGAGGTGATTTGTTGAAACACCTGAGGGTGTAAGCTCCATTCCCCTTCCTTGAGCTCCTCCCTGCTCAGGAAGTCGGCTTCTATATTCTCTATTCCTGGGATGAATATAGCCGATACAGCTGGAACATTCTGTTCCGCCCATAGGAAGATTCTGGATACCTCCCACATGGCCAATCTGCTGCGTGTACCTCCCTGGTGATTCAGATACGCCACAGCTGTGGCATTGTCGGTCTGAATCCTCAAAGGGAGGTTCTGTAACCTGTCTCCCGCCAAGGAAATCACTTTCCAGACAGCTCTCAGCTCCAAGATGTTGATTGGTAACGCTGATTCCTCTGCCGTCCACAGGCCCTGAAGCCTGAGATCCAGGGCTATTGCCCCCCAGCCCCTGAGACTGGCGTCGGTAGTTACTATCAACCAGTCCCAGGTCTGTAATGACCGACCCCACTGAAGGGAATCTACTTCTGTCCACCATTTCAAGGATTCTCGGGTGTCCGAAGACAGCACTATCATCTCGGATTTCATGGTCAAAGTGTTTCCTGACCAGGCTGACAAAATGTTCCATTGGAACCTCCGAGAGTGGAACCTGGCAAACTGAAGCGTCTCGAATGACGCCACCATCTTCCCCAGGAGCTTGAGGCACCTCCATACTGAAATGCTCTGAGCCCTGAGAATCTCCTGGACTAGGGTGACCAGATCCCTGGCCTTTACCTCCGGGAGGAATACCCGATGAAGATGGGTGTCCAGTATGACTCCCAAGAATTGGAGCCTTTGTGATGGTACCAACTGAGATTTTTGCAAATTTAAAATCCAGCCGTGAGCCTGCAAAAAACTGATGGCCTCTGCCAAGTGACTCTGCAGCATGGCTGCTGACTCTGCTTTGAACAGGAGATCGTCCAAATAGGGTATTACTGTGATTCCCCTGAGCCTCAGCACCGCCGCCATTACTGACATTATCTTTGTGAATACCCTTGGCGCGGTTGCTAGCCCAAAGGGTAACGCCCGGAATTGTAAATGCAGGTCTCCTATGGCAAACCTCAACAAGGTCTGATGCTCCGGGTGTATAGGAACGTGCAAATATGCGTCCTGGACATCCATGGACGCCAAAAATTCTCCCTGGTCCAGACTCAGGAGTACTGACCGTAGAGACTCCATTTTGAAATGGTCTACCCATAAATGAACATTTAGAGACTTCAAATTTAGTATTGGTCTGAAAGACCCGTCTGGTTTGGGCACCAGGAACAGCGTGGAGTAAAAGCCTTTCTTCCACTCTGTCCTGGGGACTAGTGTAACCACCCCTTTTTCCAAAAGGGAGTGCGCTGCTCTCACAAGAGCTGTACGCAGCCGTGCCTCCTTTGGTAAGGATGTGGGAATGAACCTCTTCGGAGGTGGCCCTCTGAAAGGGATTTTGTAACCCTGTGTTATGATGTCTAGCACCCAGGCATCCTGGCCTAGAGAAGCCCAAGCGTCCCTGAAATGTGTGAGACGCCCGCCCACTTTTGTCACTGTCGGGCAAAGCCCCTGACAGTCATGCAGAGGGTTTATCCTCTCCTTTATTGGCAGGCTTCTTGTGAAAAGAGCCAAATTTTGACTTTTGTGTCTTGCCTCTAGAGGGCTGAAACCTTCCCCTGAAAGACTGTCCTCGAAAGGACGCACCACCTCTAGGGGAGGGCCGAAAGGACGGCTTAAAAGCAGAAAATCTGGATGTCTGCTTTGCTGAGGAGGCCGGCAGGAATGTACTTTTGCCGCCTGTGGCCTGTTTTATAATCTCCTCTAATTCGGTACCAAAGAGTACCTTTCCTTTGAAGGCTAATGTTTCCAGAGCCTTCTTGGACTCATTGTCTGCTTCCCAGGCTTTAAGCCAAAGCACTCTCCTGGCATTAATGGAGACTGTGGACACTCTGGTTGCCATTTTAATAGCTTCCTCCTCTGCTTCAACTGCATATTCTGCTGCTGCCTTAATCTTTTCTGCAAGCAGTAATGCACCCGGGTCAGCCTGCAGCATGGTGCATAATTCACCAGCCCACTCTATCATGGCCTTAGAAACCCAGGCTGAAGCAATAAGGGGTCGTAAGGTAAACCCCACCCCTTCAAAGATAGCCTTGAGGTTTCCCTCCAGCTTTTTATCCACAGAATCTTTAAAAGCTGCACCGCCTTGTACTGGTAATACAGTAGCCTTGGACAAACGTGCCACTGAAGCGTCCACAACTGGGACCCTTTCCCAGAGCTCCGCATGAGACTCTGGCATGGGGTACAGATTAAGGAATCGTTTTGGCATCTGAAGCCTCTTATCAGGAGTTTTCCAAGCCCCTTCTAACAATTCCTGTAACCCCTCATCTGAAGGAAAAGTAACAGCCTCCTTCCGCTGTCGCTTAAAAACACCTTTAACAGGAGTCTTATCCTCCACAGTCAGCTTTAAAGCCTGCTTCACAGCTACAATGAGATCCTCTATACCAGCAGCAGAGTTCTCTTCCAAATCATCACCCTGATCCCAGGGGATGTCAGTATACTCTCCTTCCTCTTCATCTACCACAGTAGTTAAAGCATAAGACCTTCTAGGGGTCCCTGCCACATCATCCATTTTGTCCAGCATTTCACTGAACCTGTTAATGCCTTTTGCAGTATCCTGCATCACCTGGATAAGTGCAGGATCTGCCTGGGTAAGAGGCAAGGAGCCAGACGACTGCTGAGATGATGGCATAGGTCTCTGTGATTCTACCAGCCCATCACTCTGCCTGTCCAAAAGCTGCACCAAAGCGTTTACTGACCTGCCTAGGGCCCTGGCCCACGCAGGTTCCATATGCTCTGCCCTATGGGGATCACTGCCCATGGGTCTCACATCAGCGCAAGTAATACATAAGCCCCCCTTGGCCATCTGCTCAGGGACAAATTTTTGTGTGCAAACATTGCACGCGCTCAGTGCATTAAGGGCTCCCTCCCCCAAAACCACAGCCTGATGCTCAGACATGATGCAAGTGATAAATGTATATCTATCAGTATACACAGTGCAAACAATGTACAAGCGTTTATACAGAGCAATGCACCCAGTCACTTATCTGTCTGTTGGTTTCAACTGCGGGGAAGCGATGCCCAGGAAATCCAAGTCACTCTGCCAGGATCAGTAAGCCAGCTCAGCTCCGCTGCAAGCGTTCTGAAAGGCGCCAAAGTCAGAGTGAAGGAAGAGACCACAGGTCCCTGCTGCTGCGGGGTCCGTGACCTTTTGGCGCCAACCACCCCCAGCAAGCCGCTCCTTAGGTAGGATTTCCTAGTTCCAGTGTCTCCCCCTCAAATGGGGATCACTTGGAACATGCCTGTCACAACGCTGCTGTCCTCTCATCTAGGAGCTCAGCGTGTAAGCTCCGCATAAAATGGCCGCCGCCATCACGGAGCGCCTGTCCCCCATGATCCCCACCTAAACGTGGAGCCGGTTTCAGGGTACTCCGGAGCCCAGGCAGCCTTTTAGAAAAGGCTATAAGCGCTGCACAGGGAGACCAGACAGTGTCTCCCCTGTGCACAGTGAGCTGACAGGACGCGCTTCTGTCAGCTCCTGCTGCGCAAGCAGTGTGAGGATTCACTATGAGAATCCTCACACTGTGCCTACCTAGCTAGGGTAAAAGTTAATAAAATAATAAAAATCCCCTAACTACTCTAATTCTTCGGCTGCTCCTGCAGCCCTTTAGAATAGCACCCACTCCAGTGGGCACCTAACACGAACTGAAGAGTCCAGGGATGCAGTAGGGGAGGAGCCTACCCTCTAAAACTTTAGGATAGGTGCCTGGCTCCTTCGGACCCTCCTACATCCCAGTGTTGAGCTGTGTCACCAGGACCATTGAAAGAGAAATATATAGTTACATAGTAGGTAAGGCTGAAAAAAGACTTGCGTCCATCTAGTTCAACCTGGTATAGATATCCATTGCTGATCTGGTAGGTTCTGGTATTTTACAGACAAATTATATTTCTTATTTGTACCCATGGATGTTTTTCTCCAGTAAATGTTTGTCCAACTTTGCCTTGAACGCATTTAATGAGCCAGTCGTTACCACCTCTCTGGGAAGAGAGTTCCAGAGTTTGACTGTTCTGACCGTAAAGAAATTCTTTCTACTAGCTGAATGAAATCTTTTTTCTTCTAATCTATACTCATGCCCTCGCGTCCTAGATTCCTTTCTAGTAGAAAAGAGGGTGCGTGACAGTTCCTTATATTGGCCCTTGATATACTTCAGGGTTGCCGACCCTCCCGGAATTTCCAGGAGTCTCCCGAAAATCGGGGCTCCCTCCCGGCCCCCCGGAAGGGTGGGCAACCCTCCCGGATTCAGGGGGGACCCCCACTGTCCCCCGGATCGCGGCATTAAAATGCCGCAATCCTCGGGTCTCAGAGGAGGGGGCGGAGCTAAAATGACACAATCGTGTCATTTTAGCCCCGCCCCCTCCACGGAGATCACTGAATTAGCTGGGTTAACAGCATGGGGGCGGGGCTTAGTGATGTCTCGCTTAAGCAACGCCCCCTGAGCGGCTACTGAATCTCTCCTCTCCGGGCTTCTCCCGGAGAGGAGAAGAAGAAAGTCGGCAACCCTGATATACTTGTACATGTTGAGCATGTCCCCCCTTAAACGTCTCTTTTCTAATGTAAATAGTCCCAAATTGCTTAATCTCTCCCCGTAGCTTAAATTCTCCATTCCCCTAATAAGCTTTGTTGCTCGCCTTTGGACTTTTTCTAATTCTATGATGTCCTTTTTATAGTGTGGGGCCCAGAACTGTACTCCGTACTCTAGGTGAGGTCTCACCAATGCTTTATATAGTGGCATAATTACCCTCGAGTCCCCAATCACCTGCTAACTACCATGTTACAGCCTGTGTTTGAAAAAAGTCAGTAAGGAGCTGATTGGCTGGACGTTTATCTCTCCTTATCACCATTGCATTTATCTCTTGTTAAGGCTTAATACATCTGCCCCTTTGTGTCTGGAACAAACCATTTCTCAATGCAAGGCAAGCAGATGCATTTATATTGTTTCTGTGCAGGTTAAATACTGTCTGCTATTGCCTGTAGCCAACACATGTTAGACCGCTTTATTTTTACAATGCATTTAGATTTCAGTTTGAACACACTCCACCCAAATCTAACTCTCTCTACACCTTCAGAGCTGCATAGTTTAGCCCATTTGCAGGCTTTTTTGCTTTGCTAACAAAGCGTGTGCTAACAATTCTCTTCCCCAGCCTGCCAGTCAGTTCATTCCCTTACACCCGCTGACCTTACAGAAGAAAAATAGCTGCTTGTAATGAACGCATAGAGGGCAGTACGATCCCAACTTCTTCAGGGCAGCAGGGATGGTGGAATGGTTACTGCCTCACAGCACTGAGGTCTTATGTTATAAACTGTGTGGAGTTTATACGTCCTTCTTGTGCTTGAGTGGGCTTTCTCCAGGAATATACAGGAAAATAAACAATATGGGACAGCGCTAAGGGGGTTCTTTTGGTTCACTCTTTCTGACAAGTTCCTTCTTAGATGGACATGTGCACTGCAGGGGGGCAGATGTAACTTGTGCAGAGAGAATTAGATTTGGGTGGGGTTTTACTTCAAAGTGAGATCTATATTGCAGTGTAAAAATAAAGCAGCCAGTATTTTCCCTGCACAGAAAAATAAATAACTCACCCAAATCGAATTCTCTCTGCACCTGTTACATCTGCCCCACCTGCAGTGCACATGGTTTTGTCCATCTAAGAAGGAATTAGTCAGAAAGAGTGAACCATAGTAACCCCCTAAAACACAGGTATTTATTATTGAAACAATTTAATAATTCATTAATAATAAATAGAAATAATGTACATTTCTATTCAGAATTATTAAATTGTTTCAATTTTTAATACTGTTGTTTTAGCGCTGTAACACATATTGTTTTTTCCCTGTATATCTTTTGACTAGGGGATTTACTACCCCCAGTACACAGAAACAGCAGCTTCTTGGCACACCGGCTCAGCACGGAGCGCCATCTTTATATCGCTTGATATAAAGTTTCTCCAGGAATATGCATGCCTTATATAAACTGGAAGTAACTTACGCAGAAGATATGAAGCAGGATGGCTCCTTGCTGGCGTTCTTTAATGTTGAATAAATCATCTGGAAACTCGTTAATCGCTGGGGACAAAAAAAAAATCAACATTAATTACTGGCCTGTGAAATGGGTGACACATAAATACAAAAATGACACAGATAAAGGATTAAATGTCAGCACTCAGGGACCCCATTTTAACATTTGGGGTCCACGTTATCTGAGGAATTCCAGCCCTATGTGACCAGTTTGGGGGTGGATAGTGTGATGGCAGGGGGAACCCACACTGTGGTCACCTGCTATGGCATTATGCCCCCTGGTTGATCACACTTGGTGCTGGTAACTGGAACATAGGGGGAACCAACATTGATCAGGCCCAGAGGTCCATCACTGCGCAGTGTCCTATGGAACTGACATGTGTGGATACGGTCACTAAGCATTAGGTTGACACCACTAGGTCAACATGCATTAAGGTTAGGTCGACAGGGTCATTAGGTCGACATGGGGAAAGTTGACAGTGTCATAAGGTCAACATGGGGTTTTTCACTGTTTTTTGAGCCGACATGTGCCGACAACTGGTATTTCATGCCATACCATCCATTACCGCAAGGCTGGGCAATTGCGGCCCTCCAGATGTTGATGAAATACACATCCCAGGATGCTTTGCATTAGTTTTGCTATGTGGCCATGCTGAAACTGATGCAAGGCATGCTGGGATGTGTAGTTCATCAACATCTGGAGGGCCGCAATTGCCCAGCCCTGCATTAGCGTGTGGTGGGAGAATAAAATAGTGTGCCTAGCGTAGTGAGGCACCGTGCCCAAAGCATGGCGAGTGCATGCGAGGGGATGCAGCGCTACGTTTCAGTGTCCATGTCGACTGCATCGACACTCGGGTAAAAAACAACTGTTAAAAACCCCCATATCAAACTTATGACCCTGTCGACCTTCACCATTTTGGCCTTACGACCCTGTCGACCTAATGACTCTGTCGATCTAACCTATGTCGACCCTCAGCCATGTTGATCTTCAGCCAATGGCGACCTTAATGCATGTCGATCTAGTGGTGTCGACCTAATGCTTGTCTACCCAATGATCCCATTCCGACAGGTGTGTACACAGCATTGCGGTAGGCAACAATGCTAACATCTGCAGAGAAGGCAACAAAAATGGAAACTGACAAGGCCTGAGATTACAGTGACCAGCGTTACCACCCCTCTGCTGCCATTTAAATATGGTGAATTTAATTAAATTGCTGGTTCTGTGGTTCCAACAAACAGCCTAATTCAGACCTGAATGCATTTATGCAAATTTGCAGGGCGGCCGATTATCGATAGACTCCGCATTCGCACGGACCATAGTAGGCACACAGAAGGCTGTCCTACGATAAAAACGCTATTTTTTTTATCGCTGGCGGTTCGCAAGTACATTGACAGGAAGCCAGCGTTTGAGGGTGGTAAACGGCCATTTTCTGGGAGTGTCAAGGAAAATGCAGGCGTGCCCAGGGGTTTGTAGTGAAGACGTGTGACGTCAGCTCTGGCCATCTGGCAGGACGGCGTAAACCTGATCGCAGGGCTCTGAAAATTAGCAGCACAGCAATCAAGTGTGAATTAGGCCCAAAGTGACTTGCACAGTAGTAAAACCTTTTACACAGGTGGAAATACAGCCCGGTATGTGATTTCGATTTTAATACAATTAGCCAATCGCTCCTGCTCAGCATTTTCCATACGGACGACGTAAGTGTGACATTCCAATTGGGTTTAGAAGAAGAATAACTCGGAGGGTGCATTTCACATGTTGCTGTTACATTTATACTTTCCACTGCTCGACGACAAGGACAATGGGCCTTATTCTGGTTTACTCTCTGAGGCAAATTCCTTCTCAAATGGACAAAACCATGCTGCACTGCAGGTGGGGCAGATGTAACATGTGCAGAGAGAATTAGATTTGGGTGAGTTATTTTGTTTCTGTGCAGGGAAAATACTGGCTGCTTTATTTCTGCACTGCAATATTGATCTCACTTTGAAGGAAAACCCCACCCAAATCTAATTCTCTCTGCACATACATCTGCCCCACCTGCAGTGCCCATGGTTTTGTCTATTTGAGAATGAACCAGAATTAGGCCCATTGTCACTATTTTTATGACTGCGTAAAACATATTAACGTCCCTCATCATATACTACTGTCATAGTGGTGTCCAAGTGCCCTCAGGGCCCTATCCATGTCTGTATGAACTCGTCCAGGTGGCTGCGAATATTTACACTACATCATCACAGCACGAAGCTGCCACCCAGAAATAATAACATAGACGCCCACAATAGCCATCGCAAACTCATCCACGATTGCATAGAACGAGGAACATGGCCATGGCGCGCGAGTTCTGGCAGCCACTTCCCATTAATGCCCCCAAAACTGGTCCTAACTTTCAATCACTCTGCAATAAATAGTCTCACATGAGTAAGGCCCTCAAACACTATCTGTGTACCAATCCCTTCCAATAAGGAGGGTGGTACATCTATTTATGTCCTTATTACAGACTTGCCTTGCTCCCGGTTGTTACAGGAGCCTCCCGCTGCCCCGCAAACCTGCCCCCACCTTCAGCACAATCCCGACTGCGCATGCGCGGGGGACATGAACGCCATGATGACAGCCGGCCACCGCAGGGTTGTGGCCAACCGACATGCTGTATTGGGAGGAAAAGGAAGTCCGTGCATGCAGCAAGAGGAACAGGAGAGCTCGTCAGCCAGGGCTTCTTTGATGCTGGCCCCGCCCACCCACTCACACTGAGTGAGCTCCGTGCAATTCTCTTCCTGGAAGTTCCTGGCCTGCACCTGTCACTGGCTGCTCTGTGCTGCATCCACGACTGCCAGCTCCCTGCACCTCCCAGGAAAGGGCAACACAGCCAGGTGAGTGCTCACTGCTGTGTACTGGGGGAGTGACGGGCTGTGTGTAATCTGTCACTTGTATGATTTACTGTGGGGCTATGTGTACTAGTCTGGGGGAGAGGGGCTGTAATATGACTGTGGGTACTCTGTGTAATGTCTGTGTGTGGGGGGGCTGTGTATTATGTCATATGGGGGCTGTCATACAATATTCTGAAGAAACTAGTAAATCATAGTGTCCCTCGACACTTCCTGGACAAACATATGAGTGACCCCAGTGGTCTGACCATAACAGGAGTGGAACACATTGTGACTACTAAGAGGGGGGGTGATAGATTTAGAAGATTATGTACTGCCGAGTCAGCTTGGATTTTCAAGTTGGACACGTTGAGTCCTAAGGGTCTCAACGAGGCCCTTGACTTCACATGTCTAGATTGATTAAGTTATCTGTATAAGAGTTAATTTGAGCTACCTATACTTGGGAATATTTAACCTGGGGTTTGTGTTGGGTCCCTGGGGACCCCCCAATAGGGTGGAGCGAAGGAGATCTACCCATACTGCATTTTGACAGTATGGGTTTGCAGAACTTCCTCTCTCCAGTTTGGGTGTCCCGGGGAAGACAACCATCAACTTATAAACAACTACACTGTTATATGTGTGACTAATGGGTGTATAGATAATGGGAGACTGTTCAGGACTCCATCTTTTTCCTACTGAAGGGGACTCTAATATTTAGACTATATAAAGTATGAGGAATACACCCACTAATCCAAAAAGTGGTCCCGTAAGGACTGGGGATCTAAACACCGTGGATTTAACATATACTGCTGCCCGAGCGTTGGGATCTACTCTAATTTAAATAACTGACAGAATAAATAAATAAAAGGATTGTATGGCATAATATGGTTAAATATAAAACATATGGATACTACATGAGGATTTGTTCTTCTTTCTTGATAAGATAAATTATATTGTCATCTTACTGATTACTGTACCATTTAAGAAATAAGAAATCCATATACATGAAAGTGTACCATAAATGAACACTATATCTGTAGGCTCATAGAATTATGGCACATTCCGTATATCTATATTAATAATAATAATAATAGCACTTAGTACGTAACTAAGTACGAGCTGAGTGACTGAGTTTCCAAGGGTTAACCATGTTTGAGCTGATCCTTGAGAGCTTTCAATTAGAATAAAGTATACCTCTAAGTTAATGAAGGAGGCTATATTGTATGCAATAACCGGACACACTGCTTTCTAATCAAGTAATACTATTGTAAAATGATTAAATGTTTTTATACTTTTCAATTTAAATAACTGTATTTATATATACCAACTTAATGAGTAGGATAATTGGCTTAATGAGCCTAACGATACACATTTCAACGTATAAATAGGATACAAACCAATCGTCAGTATCCGTCTTGAGAAAGTCTCCACGTTATTAAGGAGACGAAACGCGTTGACGTCATCATACCAGGACGTTGGGGCTGTCCGCTGCCACTTGCAAACACGCTGTATACACAGCTCTCTGGCGCTCTACTAGGACCAGCGCACATCTAACCATACTACCGCCTGTACATTCGGGACGCTCCGTCCCCCCCCCGGGAAGGAACCACCAGCTGCCGGCACCTAAGAGAGGTGACCCTCAGAGGACAACTACCGGCCGCCCTCCTCCCTCCGTGAACGGAGCAACCAACAGACCTGGCAAGTGTCACTGATTACTGCATAAACAGGGTGAGACAAAACCTAGAAACCCTGGCTTTAACTGCTGCATATCAATTGCTATCTGTGTGGAGTCCAGCCACATTCCATCTTTATTGCATGATACTCACATGCTAAGTGACTGTTGACCCTACATCATTTCATTTTACAAACAATAACTTTTCATCGGACTCTCAACCCACTAACCAATACTAACCAATATCAGGATAACAGCATTTCTGTGAGACGCTTATTAACCATCTGGCTCTTAACCATTTGTGTGGCTTACTAACAGCGGAGCACCCCCAGCAATCGTCCAATCCTAGTCCTACTAAGGACTGCTCATTATTAGGCTCTGCACCAAAAGCCTATAATTCCCCCTTTTTATATATCTTTTCTATTTTAACCAATTTATCAAATACAGATATACTGTATCTGACTGTGTTTTTATTATTTTTCTTATATATATATATATATATATATATATATATATATATATATTTTTTTTTTTTTCTTATGTATTGTAATTTATGTATTGCTTGATGTTATTTAATATATAAAATTTATACTGTACTAAGCAGTGTGTCCGTGTCACTCAATCTCTGCACGTTGGTCATCTGTTTGGAGTATATCCCTAAATTTATACATATATCTAGCAGCGCAATACACACCACCCTCTCTTTTTTCCTTTGTCATACGGGGGCTGTGTATAATGTAACACGGGGGGGGGACTGTGTATAATGTAACATGGGGGGACTGTGTATAATGTAACATGGGGGGGCTGTGTATAATGTAATATGGGGTGGGCTGTGTATAATGTAACATGGGGTGGGCTGTGTATAATGTAACATGGGGGGGCGGTGTATAATGTAACATGGGGGGGTTGTGTATAATGTAATATGGGGGCTGTGTATAATGTAATATGGGGGCTGTGTATAATGTAACATGGGGCTGTGTATAATGTAATATATAGTGGGCTGTCTATAATGTAACATGGGGGGCTGTGCATAATGTAATATGGGGGGACTGTATATAATGTAACATGGGGTGCTGCTTTTAGTACTATAGCGTACCTCACAATTGTCCCAATTAGAGCAGGACAGTCCCACTATTTGGAGAATGACCCGCTGTCCTTGCCACGTGGGTAATTAGGGGGGCGCCGAAGTTCACTGCTGCTTTGCTCTGCAGAGCAGCTGGGGATCGCTGAAGTGATACCGTAAGCCTGCACATGGCATCTCTTCAGCGCAGGGAAGGAGGGAGTGCAGGCAGGGAGCTACCCAGCTGCTAGGAATGATGACAATGGGGGTTGCGGTGCTAGTCCATGCCCTCTCCCCAAGGCCAAACCCACCTGGTGTGTAGCTCCACCCATTCATAGGCGCGGCAGGTCGCAGTTTGAGGCGATACGGCGCATTTTACTAGCACCTGGAATCTCCCTGAAACTAGTTTTCAAAAGTAGGCAAGTATGCCTTATTAAGGTGCCACAAATCAACCCTTATTCTTAGTGAATGAATGCATTTGATAAATGAGAGAAACTATCATTGATAAGAATTTACCACTTTTACTGATGTTATTGCAGAATTTAAGTGGAGAGATATAAAGTACAAACCAGGAGCATAGATACCATAGGTGCAGGGAGTGCAGCTGCTATGGGGCCCCATGCTGAGGGGGGCTACCTTCCCTGTCACAGTCACATGTGTTATATACAGGCAGTGTCGGACTGGCCCACAGGGGTACAGGGGAACCCCCGGTGGGCCCCACTGCCTGGGGGCCCCACCTCCAATTATAGGGATCAGGTTCCAGACTGTGCATATGAATTATACATTATACAAATGTTACATTATACTGCATAGGACTATAGTATATCTTCTAACTGTCAGGAGCCAGGTTTAATGGTTCAGTCTGTTTTGTTTCTGTTTGGCATTTTGACTCACTGTTGGCCTCCAGTGGTAGGTCTGTTGCCATTACAGCCCTGGGTTCTGTGAGCAATTATTCACAGGCTGTGAGGTATTAGCTCGTTAATCAGGAGCTGCCTGGAGATCCACCAGGTGTTTCAATCACCTGAGGCCTTTATAAACCATGCTCTCCTGGGGATCTGTGCCAGTGATAGCTTCCTGTTTAAGTTCCTGCTGCATGTGCAGGGAACTTCTGTCTGGTCCCTTGTTCCGGTCTCCTGTCTGGATCCCAGGATATATCCTCTGCAGCCCAGCTTCTTGCAGCCCTGCATTTAGCCTCTTCACCCGGTCCCTGGATTCTCTTGCTCCCGTCCCTGGAGTTCTGATATCCGGCCTCCCTGCCACTCTGTCGGCTGGAGTATCTTCTGGTCTCAGGTTTTCACCTACGTCTGTCCACGTCACCCTCCTTTGTTCCTGTGGGTCACGTAAGTGCTGCTTTGGAACTTGGTGTCACTTATCCATACCTTCCAGGCCCGCCGTGGCTGTACTCCGCCGTGGGTACCTTGATACCATCCAGGCCCGCCGTTGCTGTACCCCGCCGTGGGTATCTTGATTGGTTGTTACGTTGTCACCATATCTTTTCCTTTGTCTTATTTTGTCTGTTGCCATAGCTTCTGCCAGGCAGGGGTTCTCCCCTTTTCCCACTGCACTCGGTTTTGGGGAATCAGTAGTCCTTCTCTGTCTCATATCAGAGATTCCCTTGTTCTCACATTTGTGTTGGCTACTGGGTAGCCTCTCCCTGTTCTTGGCCTGGTGCCGCTAGTCAGGGGTTCCCTTCCAGGTAGGCCCTGTAGTTAGACGGTCCTCTTGTGATACCCCCTGGCGATCGCTTACCCTTTGTCACATCATAACACCTGTCCATTTATGTTCACATCTAAGCGGAACTAAAATGCGGAGGACTTGTATTCCATGCACAAACAGGGAAAAGATTCTGTAGTGCACTTCTTTAAAAAAAAAAAAAAAAAAAAAAAAAAAAAAAAAGTCACTTCCTGAAAAACGGAGGTGTGTTGTACAGGTGATTTGGATTAGCCAATTACCTAGGGTATAAAAACCCTGTCCTTCAGTGTGTTGGCATCCACATCTGAAGAAGGAACCTGATTCCGAAACATGTTATGAGGATGCCAACGCTCTGACGGGAGGACTCTGCTGTTATACCTGTGTATCCCCATCCAAAGCCTGTGCGGTGGTGCTTTCTTTCCTGCTACCTGGGACCCACCATCTATAGCACCTAGCCCACCGCACTTCCCTGGAATGGTGAGATAAGACATCAGATTTCCCCGTCGTATCCATTGTTAATGCACTTTGAAATATTTATGCATTGTCACTTTGGAAATCATCAAATGTACTGCTGTTGCACTTGCACTTTAAATCACCTGTCTTTTGCATTTGCACTTTTAATTGTAAATTTTATGTATAATAAATTTTTGTTCTGGTAAAAATTCCCAACTGTGGGTCCAGATCATTATCATATCCACTTTGGAAATATCGAGCGCCTAGCCTGTTGACCGACACCCCTTTTTTCCACATCATAACACCTGGCTGCATCGGGGTTAGAGCCGGCGTAACTGGCTCTTTCGAACGTGGCGGCTACAGGCGAAGCCTAGCACTCTGCAGGGGTATTCCATCTGCCCGGGGGACTCAACAGAGTCAGTGTAGGTTTTGCTGTGGCCGTCCTAAACAGCGGTCCCAGCTACGGGCTTACGCCTGATCTCCAGCTCCCTGCCTCCTGCAGCACCACACCAACACCCTCACGACCCTGTCTCCGGACTCCAACAGTGGGTAACACCCAGATCCATAACACTAACGAGCACTGTTGTTACTAATGTGGTACATTATCATGCATGCACAAGCAAAGTTTACTATACTATTTACTTTAAAGGTTTGCCAAACTTCTGTGAAAGCTAGCCACACCTCTCTGGAGACTGGCCACACCCCTAAAGTGGACCCCTATAACAACATTCCCCGTTGGGCCCTTTATGCCCCAGTCCAACACTGTATACTGGGGCGTAACTACCATAGGTGCGGGAAGTGCAGCTGCTATGGGAACCAGGAATGAGAGGGGCCACCTTCCCTGTCACAGTTACATGTGTTATATACAGGGTGTAGCTACCATAGGTGCAGGGAGTGCAGCTGCTATGGGGCCCAGAGCTGAGAGGGGCCACCTTCCCTGTCACAGTTACATGTGTTATATACAGGGGTGTAGCTACCATAGGTGCAGGGGGAGGAGCTGCTATGGGGCCCAGAGATGAGAGGGGCCACCTTCCCTGTCACAGTTACATGTGTTATATACAGGGTGTAGCTACCATAGGTGCAGGGGGTGCAGCTGCTATGGGGCCCAGAGCTGAGAGGGGCCACCTTCCCTGTCACAGTTACATGTGTTATATACAGGGGTGTAGCTACCATAGGTGCAGCTGCTATGGGGCCCAGAGCTGAGAGGGGCCACCTTCCCTGTCACAGTTACATGTGTTATATACAGGGGTGTAGCTACCATAGGTGCAGCTGCTATGGGGCCCAGAGCTGAGAGGGGCCACCTTCCCTGTCACAGTTACATGTGTTATATACAGGGGTGTAGCTACCATAGGTGCAGCTGCTATGGGGCCCAGAGCTGAGAGGGGCCACCTTCCCTGTCACAGTTACATGTGTTATATACATTTTCTACCATTACGTGGTATGTAGGGGCCCTTACAAAATGTTGCCTTGCAATAAGTCTAATTATGGCCATTGCCCTCAAAAACTGTCTGCTGTATGGGGCAGCCATTTTTTGAAGGTCAGTTTTCAATAGCATAGCAGGATCCAGGAGGAGAGCCGAGACTGAGATCACAGGCACAGAGGCAGCAGGTCCCGGCAGTGGCATAACATAGACCCGCAGACCCCCGGCGCTCATATTTTCTCAGCGTCACCCCGCGACCGCGAGGTCCGTGGTGCTATAGTTACGCCACTGGTGGAGGTTTTAGCCCAAAAGCTTTTTATAGGAACTCATTTTTCTACACAAGTTTCAGGCTGTAGTATTTATAGCCCATATGCAGCTCCCACCGGTAACCTAGACCCCGGCGCTGTAAATAATCCAGCGCTGAGCAAATACTGTACCTGTCACTAGCAAACGGTCGCTGTTGGGTAACACGTTGGTAGATTTCTGCCTCATTACCGGGAGAATTCAGTGCCAGTCTGACAGAACGAGGCAGAAATCAGAGAGCGAGCTCCCCGGAGACAAGAATGGGGTCTGCAGACCTCTGCGCTGCCTGTTACTGGTAATATCTGTACATGCGCTGTGTTCCTACAGCCTCATGCTCAGGATGTTCTTACATTATAATTATGGAATAAATGTGTCATTCCGGTGTAGCTGTGAATGCAAGAGTGACTGCTGCAATTAATTCACCATTCTGGGTTATACAGGATCAGGCTGGGAACGTATTCCTATATGCACTGTATGTTCTACCTTGTATTAACATCACATTTATTCCAGTCTAAAGGGGCCCATACACTTGTCTGATTTGGAACGATTTCGCCAGTTCCAGATGGATCGGCCGAGAAATTGGATGTGTTTGACACCTCATCAGCCCCGATGCACGGTCCAACAGATTGAACCTGCCGCAAATATCGATACTAAGTTCCCAGCCGCCGCACGGACCCCGCTGACAGACTGCCCAGCGCTGCAGGGACCCACTGCCCACCTAGCACAGATCCTGCTGCCCGCTCTCCATCGCTGCCAGCTCCCTGGGGATATACATGCCATAATCCACCACTGCACAGAGGTCGGACCTGCAGTTAAGTGTATGCTAGCAGTGTGGCACCGCTGGCACACAACTAAGGACAGAATTGGACACGATACATCACTTGTGTTAGAAAGCACCCGCAATGTGCCAGTGATGGGTCAGATTCCGATTTTATGTTCTG
Source organism: Crinia signifera (assembly GCF_055691185.1). NCBI lineage: Eukaryota > Metazoa > Chordata > Amphibia > Anura > Myobatrachidae > Crinia > Crinia signifera. The sequence continues at coordinate 62,256,987 of NC_139228.1, read as the reverse complement.
CAGGTCTGATCTCTGAATCAGACCAGGACCGCGCATTGGATTGGATGTCATACACATGCGTTTGGAGCTGAGGTCTCATCCAGATCCATCAGAATCGGGTGAAATCTGGACCATAAACAGTGTATGGTGGCCTTTTTTTACTAATGCTTATGGTATACGGTCGTTAGGTCGACACCTCAGAAAATCGACATGGGCCATTGGGTCGACAGGGTCATTAGGTCGACATGGACAAGGTCGACAGTCAAAAGGAACTTTTCACTGGGTTTTTTTGAGCTGACATGTGCCGGCAGGAGGTATTTCATCCACTAGGGACGTAGTTCACCGATACCGTGTCTAATCGACAATCGGGTTAAAAAAACGTGAAAAACCCATGTGACCTTTTGATTGTCGACCCAATGCATGTTGACCTAAGTTGTGTAACCCTATGACTCATACCCAATGCTTATATTTTGGAGAGCGGGTCCGTAGCTACTTACAATGGGATGTGTTACATGGCTGAGACTTACGGCCTGTTTCTGATTCCTTTGCACGTTTGCACGGGGGAGCGATGTTTTGCTAATGTGCATGTGAATTTTCCTGGGTGCGAGCGCGCACAGCGAACTAATAGTTTGCCGTCCCGTTCACACCCACCGGTGCAGGCGGGGGGCGGTGGCAAGGGGATGAGTCCATGGGAACGCCCAGCATTTAATGGGTGCTCCCATGGAAATTAAGCAGTGATGCGGCTGCCGGGGAACAAGCAAAGCTAAGACACCTGGGAGTGCCTTAGTTTGGGCGTGTACATGACATGATTTGGGCCCGCACCCAAGGCTGCGAATGATAACATCCATTCGCAGCTGCGCAGGGAACTCAGCGAGCGAGGGTGGGGGTCACCTGTACGAGCAGCAGGCAGCGTTAAAACCACGTGAGAACTAGAATAAGATCCTTAGTAATAAATGCAAAAATCATACATTTTATACAAGGTTTTTGGCATAGAATTGGCCAATATTATGAGCCTAACCAGCAAACATCAATTCATACTTGCCTACTTTTGAAAACTGGTTTCAGGGAGATTATAGTTGGTAGTAGAATTTTGCGCTGCGCCCCATTGAGGGGGCGTATCATGCTCCACCCAAAGGGAGTGTCTAGTTCCATATATGGAGAGATTGTGAAAAGAGATTGTGAACGTGGCACCTAGAAGAGTGGGTGTGTCCTGCTACATCTGAGGGGAGTCTTTTTAAAATGACTTCTATACAAATGTAGATGAGCCCCAAAGCAGTTAGTAAGAGCTACTATACTTGGTAAAGTGCTGGTAAATGCTGCTGATGATTCAATGTAAATGTAGCTCTCATTCCTTTTTTCCACAAACATGTAACAGTGTAATGTGGGCTAGGGAAAATGAGGGAGATTGCTAGACTAATGAGGGAGAGAGGGAGATTGCTTCTATGTCAGGGAGTCCCTGCAGAATGCAGGAGGGGAGGTAACTATGATGTAACAGTGTAATGTGGGCTAGGTGACATGAGAGAGATTGCTAGACTAATGAGGGAGAGAGGGAGATTGCTGCTATGTCAGGTACTCTCCTGCAAAATGCAGGAGGGGAGGTAACTATGATGTAACAGTGTAATGTGGGCTAGGTGACATGAGGGAGATTGCTAGACTAATAAGGGAGAGAGAGATTGCTGCTATGTCAGGGAGTCTCTTGAAGAATGCTGGAGGGGAGGGAACTATGATGTAACAGTATAATATGGGATAGGTGACATGAGGGAGATTGCTAGACTAATGAGGGAGAGAGGGAGATTGCTGCTGTGTCAGGGAGTCTCCTGCAGAATGCAGGAGGGGAGGTAACTATGATGTAACAGTGTAATGTGGGCTAGGTGACATGAGGGAGATTGCTAGACTAATAAGGGAGAGAGAGATTGCTGCTATGTCAGGGAGTCTCTTGAAGAATGCTGGAGGGGAGGGAACTATGATGTAACAGTATAATATGGGATAGGTGACATGAGGGAGATTGCTAGACTAATGAGGGAGAGAGGGAGATTGCTGCTGTGTCAGGGAGTCTCCTGCAGAATGCAGGAGGGGAGGTAACTATGATGTAACAGTGTAATGTGGGCTTGGTGACATGAGGGAGATTGCTAGACTAATAAGGGAGAGAGAGATATTGCTGCTATGTCAGGGAGTCTCTTGAAGAATGCTGGAGGGGAGGGAACTATGATGTAACAGTATAATGTGGGATAGGTGACATGAGGGAGATTGCTAGACTAATGAGGGAGAGAGGGAGATTGCTGCTATGTCAGGGAGTCTCCTGCATATTGCAGGGGGGTAGGCAACTATGCGTCAAGGTAACCTCACCAGGTAGGTCTCTAAGATTATAGGGGTTGACCTCCAGGATGCAGGGCACCCCCAAAGTACCCCAGGGCACCACACAAATAAACAATAGCAAAATATTTGTATTTTGGACTGTGCTGCGGTCCCCACTAGCTGCATTTAATCCCCACTTCCCCTATCCTCCCCCCAAATTGGGTGTGAGGTCTGCGTCCAATTCAATTCCTCCCTTGGTTATTTGTACTGCTCTTAGATTATGACTTTTCTTATTTGCCATTATTCACATTAGTCATTGTCGCTCTTCTTAGCTGCGATCAGGCATTTGGGTGCTCGATAAAGCCACTCAGCGACAGGAACAGTAAGATAATGGCAATAGACGGTATAATCCTCTGCCGCGTTCTGTTTCATGTGCAGAAGAGAATGTTCCAGCGCTGTGCAGGAATTACAAATCGCCCCATACATAACAAGCTGCGGTCTTCTATTCATCATTCCGCTCATCTAAGGCCGGCAGGTTGCACCCAGAGCCAGGGGGCAACGGATGCTTGAAATGAAATGAAGATCAGTGTTGCTGGGCTGTGCTGGACAAAGCCGTAGAATATTCCAAGTCGTCAGAACTCAGCTGGCTGTGAATAATTGATAGCTACCGTCTCCCTTGAAATACAAATGAGAGTCTCGCCGCCCCGGCTCTGCGACGCAGGAGATTCATTTTACCTGAAGCCCGGGCCGGCTGCTATGATCTATACCTACAGAACAGCGTAGATTGTCTCCCACGCTGCTACATGCGCAGCATCGCAAATATTATGGCCGCCATGCTCTGCAGCTTCCCAGCGGCAACAGGGCTGCACACAGCGGTATCCGGGTGACAGTGTCTAAGCCCACAGTCAATAGGTTGACAATAAATGGTCGACAGGCACAAGGGCCACATGCGCTAGATTGATGTTGACAAAAAGGTTGACGCAAGCAATAGCTCCCCTTGGCAATGTTCGACACATGGAAAAAGTTGACACAGGTTTTTCTTTTTTATGCTTTACGAGGTGTACGGCTAGGAACGGTAATTTGGACGAGCGCAGGAGTAGAAGAGAGCGGTACCATGTCTGAAGCATGGCGAGCAAAACGAGACATACGAGGGCATAAGGAAATGCGGGGGGGTTTCTGGTTGCCCAGAAATCCTGCTCCTCTTGGCAAGTGCCTTAAATTATGACAACAATAGCACTGGTATGTAATATGATCAATAGAGCTGCCACCACATCATGCAGTGTAAGGGACAGAGCAGAGCCGCTGCACATGCCCAGTGTACCAGCTTCTTCTACCACATCTACTGTATGTGTAGATCTGAGCCCTCAAACATCGCAATAGACCAGAGAGTAACTGCCAGGAGGAAGAGACAGGAGCCTTAACATGAGGTGGGAGAATGTGAGCTTAGACAGTGCAGTGCTGGTTCTATTATGTTTGTTTATTTATTATGACATGTTTTTCTGACCACTAATCTTATTTAAATGTTTAAAACAGCCTATACTAGAGACCATGTACTGATAAATATTAATACTGTATTCCATACAGTATCCAGTGTATAAAAAGACCAATTTTCACAGCTGTTACCGCTTTCCCAGACTCTTGTACTTACTTCGGGTGCCGGACGGGGTCCCGACAGTCATTAACCCGACGTCGGGATCCCGACTGCTAAAACACAGAAGGCCGGGTTCCCGACGGCTGTCGGCTATTCTCCCTTGTGGGGGTCCACGACCCCCATAGAGGGAGAATAGAATCGGTGGCGAGTGTAGCGAGCCCCTGTGCCCGCAGCGTGGCAAGCGCAGCGAGACCGCAAGGGGCTTTGTTGCACTGGTCACGCTGTCTGAGTCCGGGCAGTCGGGATCCCAACGTCGGGCTAATTACTGTCGGGATCCCCACTGTCGGAACGGCATAACACACCCACTTACTCCAATGCCCTGCAGAATGGGAGAGTTTTCCACTGGAGGGTACGCGTTACACTAACTGGGGATTCATGTCGACAAATGTTGACATAAATACAAAAATGTGAAAAACTCATGGGGACCTTTTTACGTGAAGACAGTCAGGCGGATGTTGTACATTGGCCTCATTTACTACATTATGTTGATGAAAGTATCCATAGGGATTTGGGTGTGGATCGTATTGTCGACAGCACTTAGGTCAACACTCATTAGGTTGACACCGTTGGGTCGATAGGTGGCAAGGTCGACAGGTGTCTAGGTTGACATGGGTGAAGGTCGACAGGTGTCAATGTCGACAGGGGACAAGGTCGACATGGGTTTAGGGCGACACAGTGTTAGTTCGACATGGGTTAGGTCGACAGGTTGGAAGGTCGACATGGTATTTTTTGCGCATACACAGAGTCGCTCATGCACATGTACACACCCCCGGCGCAAACACCTTAGATGAGTTTTACAATAGCTGGGGTGTTTGCTAAATGATGGGCAGGCAGGGGTCAGTCGCTGGGGGTCCGCCCAGTGTTTTATGGGCCTACCCATGGAAACTTGGGGCAGACACCTGCAACGCAGGCATGGCCCCGCCCCCATTTCAGCCATCACTGTGCAGGATAAAAGTCCAGGGAGGAAAGATCTTTCCATGGTGAGCAACCATCAAATGACTTTTCCTCTGTGCGTCCGCAGGCGAGCGGATGTGTAAGCGCACACACATGCTTGCATCGTGTCTCGGGGATACAGTCGGTGGGGGTGGCGTGCATTCGGCAGTGCAATGTTTCCCTGTTCGCTAGGCAGTGAATATATGCTAAGTCTGAATCGGGCCCAATGTGAGGATCTGCGTGGCTTCAAGCCAGACGCCGCACCATTACTACTATCACCAATAGCTGAGTGCAAGAGATACGTCAGACACCGGCTTCTAGTCCCTGTACCAGGCTCTGCACTGTACCAGCCTTGTGATAATAGGCTCTGCACTGTATCATACTCATCACAGTAGGCTCTGCACTGTACCAGCCTTGTGATAATAGGCTCTGCACTGTATCATACTCATCACAGTAGGCTCTGCACTGTATCAGCCTTGTGATAATAGGCTCTGCACTGTACCAGCCTTGTGATAATAGGCTCTGCACTGTATCATACTCATCACAGTAGGCTCTGCACTGTATCAGCCTTGTGATAATAGGCTCTGCACTGTACCAGCCTTGTGATAATAGGCTCTGCACTGTACCAGCCTTGTGATAATAGGCTCTGCACTGTATCATGCTTATCACAGTAGGCTCTGCACTGTACCAGCTTTGTGATAATAGGCTCTGCACTGTACCAGCCTTGTGATAATAGGCTCTGCACTGTATCATGCTTATCACAGTAGGCTGTGCACTGTACCAGCCTTGTGATAATAGGCTCTGCACTGTACCAGCCTTGTGATAATAGGCTCTGCACTGTATCATACTCATCACAGTAGGCTCTGCACTTTACCAGCCTTGTGATAATAGGCTCTGCACTGTACCAGCCTTGTGATAATAGGCACGGCACTGTACCAGCCTTGTGATAATAGGCTATACACTGTATCAACCTTGTGATAATAGGCTCTGCACTGTACCAGCCTTGTGATAATAGGCTCTGCGCTGTACCAGCTTTGTGATAATAGGCACGGCACTGTACCAGCCTTGTGATAATAGGCTCTGCACCGTATCATACTCATCACAGTAGGCTCTGCACTGTACCAGCCTTGTGATAATAGGCTCTGCACTGTACCAGTACCACTATTGTTATAATAGAAGGATCCCCAAAATAAACTCTGAACTGTGCCAGGTGCCCCACAATAGGCTCTGCATTCAATCAGACACAGTACAATACACACTGCATTGTACAGTCCAGGCACAACAAAACAAGCTCTGCACTCTGCTTGACTCACCACAATGGGCTCTGCACTGTTCCAAAATAACATAAAACATGTTCTGCATTGAACTATACTAATCAGAATAAACTCTGCATTGTACCAGACTCACCACAATGTGCTCTGTGCAGTACCAGGTCCCCCAAAAAAAGCTCTGCACTGTACCCTGACCAATAAATAAAAAAATCTACATTGTACTAGGCTAATCTGAATAGAGTCCCCCCGGTCTAGGCTCTGCATTGTACCAGGATCACCACAGAAGGCACTGAATTATATCGGGTGTGGATCATTGGGTAGACAGCAGGAGGGTCGACAATCATTAGGACGACACCATTAGGTCGACATGCATTTAGGTCGACGTGCAGGAATGTCGACATGACTAGGTCGGCATGGGCTAGGTCAAAAGGGTCCTTAGTTTGACGCAAGCATTAGGTCGACATGGAAGGTTGACAGTCAAAAGGTCGACATGGGGTTTTTCTTTTCATTTTTTTGTCCCCAAATTTCTGCAGTGTCTACATGGACTGTGGTGCGCTCACCATGCTTCGGGCACGGTGCCCCGTTACACTATTTTATTCTCACACCTCGCCCTAGTGGATGGTAGGGCATGAAATACCGCCTGTCGGCACATGTCGGCTCAAAAAAATGTGATAAAACCCCATGTCGACCTTCCCCATGTCTACCAAATGCTTGTGTCGACCTAATGACCCTGTTGACCTAACCCATGTCGACCTTCCTGCATGTCAACATTATTGCTGTAGACCTAGTGACCGTATCCCATTATATCTGGCTCACACCGCTCTGCAATGTATCTCCTTTTCTATGTAATATGTTTAATATCAATGTAATCATTTAATATAATTTAATATGATTCCGTGATCTATTCAGTCGGGTGTTGCACTCAGGAAAGGGGGCGACGGCCTTACGCATGTGTTATAGCGCACAGCAGCCAATCAGATTTGACCTCCCATTAGTTAACATTGCCCCAGTAAGATGAAAGCTAAAGCTGGACCGGTTGCTATGAGCTACGGCCCATTGGCGTAGCCTGCTGTGATAGATCTGATGTTCTCTATGTGGCCCTCATTACAGGAATGACAGCAGCGAGGCGGTGATTTAGCAGCGCGCTGCCACCTTTCCCCAGCTCATCAGAGCCATTTGTCAGACCGCACAGCACAGGGCTATTCCTCTTGTATCTGATTTACAGCATCTGCCCAGGATTTTATGGGCAATGCTGCCCATAAACCTTCCCTAATAGGCAGCTGGTATCACAGGCATCGTTATTCCCCACCTGTCTATTAGCAGGAACACTATATGGGAACCGAGGAGGGCCTGGGATTGGTTTGCTGTAGGAAATGACTTTAATTACCTGCGATGGCTGATCACTAATACGTTCTGTCGCCCACACACAGCGGAGGAACCCGTGTACTTAGTATTCCTGAGGATGCATCCTGGTAACCCATTAGGCACCAGTCACAGCCATACCTCCTGGAACGGCCAGCGACCAGTCACTTCGCTCATTTTCCCTCGCCCCCATCTACAGGAAAATGATTTGAACGTTTGACTATTGTAATATATCACGACTAGTTAAATGCCCCGACAAAATGACGGCTTCTGCAATGTACTTTCACTTTGAGCTGTGACAGTTTTTAACGTACAAAAACTCTCCACACCACCCCCAGACCCTATCTGCTCCTACCTCCAATCTCTGTCTTCACAGCTCCCTCTCCCCATATCCAGCAAGTTTGAAACAGATCAGTGTCCCTGCAAAAATTGCTTTTGCTTTCTGTTATGACATATTTTAGCACACACAGGAGTAATTTGGACCATTGGGTGGTCAGTGGCGGTACTTCACCTCATAGAGGTGAGGAATCATTAGCCTTTATATACAGTATATAGACATGCATATTGCCAATGACTTAAGGTGCGTACACACGGTTCAATTCTGTTTTCGAATTGATTCCTGTTAGATATGAACTATTCCACCTGCTCTGAAGTTTTTTCTACTCCTTTTCGATTTCCACTACTTTCTATTAGATTTTTCATTCGATGTGCATTCGATTCGTAATTAGATTTGCTATTAGATCAACACTGGCATCAGGCAGGAGATGGATCGAATCGGATGCTGCAGTGAACACCTTCGATTTGCACTATCTACATCAGATTTACACATATAGCTACAATATAGTCGTGGCTGCCAACACTGAGGGTGAGATTTAATAGGATGAGATATTCAAAAAGTGAGAGATTTGGTAAGAAATCTCCAGTTTTTTTAAAGCGGCAACCATTTACACTGCAATACCAGTTTGATTTTGCAGTGTAAATGATTGCTGCTTTAAAAAAACTGGAGATTTCTTCCCAAATCTCTCACTTTCTGAATATCTCATCCTAGTAAATCTCACCCTATTTTTATATTCGATTTACACTACACGGGAGAGCGCATTAGGATCAAATCTGCATCGAATGTAAAAAAAAAAACATTCGATTTTCTATACGATTTTGCTTCTATAAGCAAATCGAATAGCAAAATAGTGCCTCTCTCACCGTGTGTACCCTCTATTAGGGGCCCATTTATCATTGATCACATTTGCAATGCAATCTGGACACAATATTGCCCTACCATCAACTAGGACGTTGTGGGAGAATACAATAGCATGCCGAGCGTAGCGAAGCACCGCGCCCGAAGCCTGGTGAGCGCAGCGAGCCAGGCAAGGGGACGCGGCGCTACCATTTCAGTGTCCATGTCAACTGTGTCAACATTAGGGACCAAAAATATGAAAATTCCCACATTGGTCCTTTGTCTGTCGACCTTCCTCATGTCGACATAATGCTTGTCGACTTTCAGTCATGTCGACCTAATGCTAGTCGACCTAGTTGGCGTCTATCCAATGATCCAAACCAGCTAAAATTGATGGTGGTGACGTACCAGCCAGTGGTGGTCCCAGAGGAGGTGCTGCAGCACAGTTCAAAATTCAATTAGGGGAGCTGCACTAACTGCCACCAACTACCATTTCAAATGGATTCATTGGCAGTGGGTGTGTCTCCCCTATTTGAATTTTGAACTGTGCGGCAATCCCTCCTCTGGAGCAGATACTGGTACCAGCCAGTTAGCTTCAGACTTACATTTTACAGCCTGTGTTTGGAAAATAACAGTTATGAGCTGATTGGTACTTTATCCCTCAGGATTTTGTCACTTTCCCCCTCAGAAAGGATGCACAGTGTCACCCACCATAAGACAAGTGGGGTACGCTGGGGGCAGGGCCTATTTTGGCCCAAGTACTGATCAAGAATATTAGTGACATCACTGTGGTATTAGACACTTTAGTGGAGATGTATCGAATTGTAGCGGGAACTTTATGGGCCCCATAGCCACATACTGAAGGAGCCCCAAATCCCTATAGACACGCCTTTTATGCACCATAATAATGCCATAGTACATATTATGATATTGGTATCTTCATGTTTTACGCCAATTTCACATTCTACCCAACAGTGCACCCCGTTCATTTTATGCCATATTTCTCTACCGTCCAATGGGATACTGGGTTGTATACTATGGGAATAGAGATCCTCCGCAGGAGAGACAGGCACATTAAAGCTTTCAGTGTGGGTGCACTGGCTCCTCCCCTCTATCCCCCTCCACTAGTCAGTTTAGAAAAATGTGCCTCAGGAGAGGCAGTGCTTTCTGGATGCTCCAGAGTTTTTCTTCAAATTTTATTTAGTTTATTATTTTGGGGCGCTGCTTTGACCAGGCAGCTGTCCTACTTCGAGGGTGTCAGGGGTAGGGTCAGTCCCCGACCTCTTAAGGTGCAGAGCTGACCCTGCTGCAGGATAATCTGTCCTGAGTGGGGCCTGTCACCGCACAGCATTGCGCTGTAGCGAGCAGGCCCCCCAGCTGCCGCACACCCCCTGACTGTGTCTGTGGTGAGTACAGGTTGGGGGTCTCACAAGGGGACACCCCAAACCGTTCCATGCGGCAAGATGGCGGCGGCAGTAGTGGCGGCCCTCTCGCAGGGACCGCGCGACCCCCCCTCATCACACTGGCATAGGGTGATGCGGCTGGACCACCAGGGATGCCCAGGGCGTTTTTAAGCATTTTTATGTGAAAAGCGCTTCTTATGCCAGTTTAAATATACTGGAAGCGCCAGCTCCATGTAAAGGGGGCGGGGCTTCGCTCAGAGCGGGACCAGGCTCTGCTGGGCGCGCCCTGTCTCTGCTTCCTGCTTCTTCACGCACCCAGAGGTCGCCATTACAGCTCCTCAGCGGCGTGGTGGATTTGATCCTTTGCAGCAGCGACAGAGACAGCAAGTTATAACAGCGCAGCAGCATTGCTTAGCTGTGTTATTTACACTGTGTATGACATATCACTGTGTGTTTTGTGCGTTACCAGCTCACTCAAATCCGTGAGTTAAGGTTTAGGGTGTACTGGTCCCCTCATATTGCTCTGAGTCTACCCCACTGGCTAGTTAACCACTTGTACACACACCATAGTCTCTAATACAGAGGTGCATTACACTTATACTGTGTAGAGTTACAGTACATCATCAAGTGTGGGTGTTGTGTGTGCGCTGCTGGGGGTGTCCTGTTGCTTCATCATGGTGAAAAAGTTAACATGCATGGTGTGCAGCACAAAGTTTATTCCAGCTTCACAGTCACAGGTTAACTGTGAGCCGTGTATGCTGCCACAGCCCAGTGGTGTGACCACTCAGGTCAGTGGGGTGCCCCCACAACTTGTGGATGGGTCACAGGCTGATAGTCAAGAGCCTGCCTGGGCCAGCAGCATAAAAACGCTGATGGACTCTGTTGCTTCCCAGCTCTCTGCAAATACACAGCAGACGCAGAGGGTGCAAAGGGAATTAGCCATGTTGTCTGCCAGGGTTGATATTCTCACCCCTCCCCCTGCTCAGCCCCCAAAGCGGCCTGCTACTGCAATGGACCCTGACTCTGATGATGATGATGACCTCCTTGAAGAGGGAGAGGGGGCAAATGAACAGGAGATTGTTCAGGAGCAGTCTTTAGCTCATGGCTCTGAGGCTTTAATTAAGGCCATTAGGGAAGTGTTTGAGCTTCCTATGGAAGAACCCTCTGAGGGAGATTCCTTTTTCATGACCCAGAGGAAACAGCCGGTGTATTTTCCAGAACAGGCTGAATTAGAAAGTGCTTTTAAAGGTGCTTGGCAGAACCCTGAAAAGAGGTTCCAGCTTTCAAAGAGGTTCACAAATGCGTATCCCTTTGATCCTGTTGGTAGGAAGAAGTGGGAGGAACCACCAGCGGTGGATTCCTCTGTTTCCCGCCTTTCAAAGGAGGTGCTGTTACCAGTTCCTGGGGTGTCTACCCTCAAGGATGGTGCAGATAGGAGACTTGAAGCAACGCTTAAGTCTATGTTCACGGCCAGTGGGGCTTCACAACGCCCGGTATTGGCCAGTTGCTGGATGACTAAGGCCATTTATGCTTGGTCCACGCAGATCCAAGAGGATTTGTTGGGGGACATGTCCGTGGCTCAGATAGGTGAAAACCTGCGTCACATTCAGAACACGACACGGGTGCTTTGTGAGGCACAAAAGGAATTGGGCGCTATAAACGCGCGGAATTCTGCAATGGCCGTGTTGGCTAGGCGGGCCTTGTGGTTGCGCCAGTGAGTGGCTGATGTGGATTCCAAGAAGAGTGTGGAAAGCATACCTTTCACAGGGGAGAGGCTCTTTGGTAGTGAGCTGGACGACTGGATTTCTAAGGCTACTGCAGGGAAATCCACTTTCCTCCCATCAGCACCCACTGCGGCAAAGCGCCCTTTCACTGGTCCCTCCCAGCAGTCCTTTCGTGGGTCCAAGTCCCGCCCTAAGGCCAGAGGCGCCTCTAATGCTAGCCGAGGCACAAGAGGGAAATTCAGGAAGCCAAACCCCTTTAGGTCATCAGGACCGTTCCACCGCCCCTGCCGCTTCCAAGCCGGCAGCATGACGGGGTGCACCCACCACGAGACTGTCTCGAGGTGGGGGCCCGACTGTCGCACTTCAGCAAGGTCTGGGACGCCTCGTGCCTAGATTCCTGGGCCAGGAGTCTTATTTCGCTAGGCTACAGGCTGGAGTTTGCCAGGCCCCCTCCTTGACGCTACTTCAAGTCAGCCCTTCCAGCCTCAGTGGAGGATCAGGTGCTCCTTCAGGGAGCAATTCACAAGCTCCTCCTGTCCAAGGTAATCCTACCTGTACCAAGACAGGAACAAGGTCAGGGTTACTATTCAAACCTGTTCCTTGTCCCCAAACCGGACGGTTCAGTAAGGCCCATTTTGAATCTGAAGTCGCTGAACCCCTTTCTGCAGGTGTTCAAATTCAAAATGGAGTCGCTCAGGTCGATGATTGCCTCCCTGGAAAAAGGGGAGTTTCTGGCCTCTGTAGACGTCAAGGACGCCTATTTGCACGTCCCAATTTGGCCTCCCCATCAAGTCTTTCTAAGATTTGCGGTGGGAAACAGCCATTACCAGTTTCAGGCGCTACCCTTCAGGCTGTCAACTGCCCCGCGCGTCTTTACCAAGCTCATGGCAGAAATGATGGTCCTTCTCAGGCTCCAGCGGGTGAACGTCATACCCTACCTGGACGATCTGCTGATCAAGGCAGGATCGGAGGAGGCCCTGAGAAGTGCGTTAAATCTGACTATGCAGGGACCACGGGTGGATTTTAAATATACCAAAATCCTCGTTGATCCCGAGCCGGAGAATGGTGTTCCTGGGTATGACTCTGGACAAGATGGAGCAGAAGGTGTACCTGCCGGCCGAAAAGGCTTCAGCTTTACAGGAATTGGTAAGAGAGGTCCTATCAAATCCTTGGGTCTCGGTGCACCTATGCCTGAGGCTCTTGGGCAAGATGGTTGCTTCATTCGAAGCCATCCAGTATGCCAGGTTCCACTCCAGGAGGCCAAACTCTCCCTGCAGTGGTGGCTAGATTCGCCAAATCTATTGGCGGGTCGCTGCTTCCAGATACAGGACTGGCTTCTGATTACCACGGATGCCAGTCTCAGAGGCTGGGGAGCCGTGATACAGGGAGTCCGCCTGCAAGGCCGTTGGTCTCTGATGGAATCCATGCTGCATATAAACAACCTCGAACTGAGGGCTGTTCACTATGCCCTATTACAGGCGGAGCCTATGCTGCAGGGCAGGGCGGTGCAAGTCCAGTCGGACAATGCAACTACGGTTGCCTACATCAACCGCCAAGGAGGGACAAGGAGCATGCACTGTATGAGGAAAACCACCAGGATATTCTCCTGGGCAGAACGCCATGTAAAAGCCCTGTCGGCAATCTTTATTCCAATAGTCGACAACTGGGAGGCGGATTTCCTCAGTCGTCACGATCTCCACTCCGGGGAATGGGGACTTCACCCTCAGGTGTTCCATGACCTGGTCGATCTTTGGGGGCTCCCTCAGATCGACCTTATGGCCTCACAGTTGAACCGCAAGCTGGACAGATACTGTTCCCGGACCAGGGATCCAGGGACGACAGCAGTGGATGCCCTGACTTGGACGTGGGACTTTCAGCTGGTGTACCTGTTCCCACCGCTCCCGTTGCTGGCACGGGTGCTAAAAAGGATTCGACACCAGAGAGTAGAAGCCATTCTAGTGGCTCCAGACTGGCCTCGAAGGGCCTGGTACGGGGACATTCAGGCCATGCACCCGTGGCGTCTTCCTCTAAGAAAAGATCTTCTCCTCCAGGGACCGTTTGTCTTTCAGGACTTACCGCAGCTGCGTTTAACGGCCTGGAGGTTGAGCGGCAGATATTAGGCCTCAAGGGCCTACATCCCTCTATGATTACAACCATGACGCGTGCCAGGAAGCCAGTCACGGCTTCTCACTACCATGTAATGTGGAAAAAGTACATAGCCTGGTGTGAGAGACATGCTTTGCCACCAGCGGTATTTCGTCTTAACAATCTGTTAAGATTCCTTCAAGCCGGTTTGGACTTGGGCCTCCGGTTGGGGTCCTTGAAGGTACAGATCTCAGCTCTGTCAGTATTTTTTCAGAAGAAACTGGCGCTGTTGCCGGAGGTCCACACCTTCCTGCAAGGGGTGCTGAGGATTCAGCCTCCCTTTGTACCACCCACCGCGCCTTGGGACTTGGATGTGGTTCTCACCTTCCTCAAGTCCTCTTGGTTCGTTCCTTTGGAACAATCGGAGTTAAAACATCTTACTTGGAAGACTGTTGTCCTGCTGGCCTTAGCCTCAGCCAGGCGGGTATCTGAGCTTGGGGCATTGTCTTGTAAAAGCCCTTACCTGGTATTCCACGAGGATAGGGCAGAGCTCAGGACCAGGCCGCACTTTCTGCCAAAGGTTGTGTCCGCATTCCACCTGAACCAACCTATTGTGGTTCCTTCCAGCGCGGTACATCCTGATATACCTCTCTCTTTGGATGTGGTACATACCCTCAAGGCGTATGTTAAACGTACGGCTAGAATCCGGAAGTCGGATAGTTTGTTTGTGTTGTATGAAGCGCAAAAAAAGGGCTCTCCTGCATCTACAAGGACCATAGCCCGGTGGATTCGATGCACGATACAACAGTCCTATGCATCGGCTGGGTTGTCCCTTCCTCCAGCGTTGAAGGCCCATTCCACCAGATCTGTTGGGACTTCTTGGGCGGCTGCCCGAGGGGTCTCGGCCCTGCAGCTGTGCAGGGCCGCAACTTGGTCAGGGAGTAACACGTTTGTCAAGTTTTACAGATTTGACACTCTGGCCAGGGAGGATTCCCAGTTCGGACAAGCGGTTCTACAGCAGACTCCGCACGTTCCCGCCCGTTCTGGTAGCTTTGGGACCTCCCCATAGTATACAACCCAGTATCCCATTGGACGGTAGAGAAAATAGGATTTTGGGTACCTACCGGTAAATCCTTTTCTCGTAGTCCATATGGGATACTGGGAGCCCGCCTCTGTGCGGCTTTTCTGCTGTAAAGACACTGCTACTAACACGGTTAGGGCTTGTTGCCTTGTTGTCATATATTGACCTTCTTCAATGATTATTGGTGAACTCAAAAGTTGTTATGATTCACCTCTTTTGTTATTTTATTGTTTATTTTGGTTTTGGTGTGCTGTGAGAATCTCACCACGTTATTGTTCACATACCTCCTCACATAGCTCTCCTTCGGCACAGTTTTTCATTAACTGACTAGTGGAGGGGGATAGAGGGGAGGAGCCAGTGCACCCACACTGAAAGCTTTAATGTGCCTGTCTCTCCTGCGGAGGATCTCTATCCCCATAGTATACAACCCAGTATCCCATATGGACTACGAGAAAAGATTTACCGGTAGGTACCCAAAATCCTATTTACAAAGCCCCAAGTTGACATTATGCCACAATGTATCGCAACCAGTATACATGCCACAAGGTGGTTAGCGGATAACACTGGATGCCTGTGCAGTCTAAAAGTGGACAGTATCTGAGCACCCGCTCGGCAGTTCCATCATCACCGCCGGGGATTCACTGCCCCTCCCAGATGTTCTGCTGCTCCTGCCCAGCGGCACCACCTGAACAAACCCGCATAATTAAATGTGCAGGGTGACCAGTTTATTTTTTTTTAGGGAGGCCAGTTCTGGGATCCCTGGAATCCCGCTTGATTGAAGAGCCGCCTTCTGTTGTCAGGTGCACCATAATGTCATTTTTGGCGAATCACCTCACTAGATGACGCACTTTGTGGCTCCAAGCCCACACACCAACCCCACACACCTCTCACTCGGATGTTCCCTCTCAGGAGGATTCCACATTGATACAGCAGCTACTAATCAGGAATGATTATAAAATGTATGTATGTAAAAAATGCTGAATAATAACTTTTGTTCGCTAACATCCATTTAACATCTTTTTTTTAATGACTGTTTTAAAGTTTTTGGCTTCTTTGAACTTTAGGGCAATATTCAAGAACCTCATAAAGGTTCTTCATATGAATCAATAGATTCCTCATAAATTGAGTTTTAAAAGGGGTTTTAAGCTTTTAAAATTTAGTTCCATGTAAAGATGTAAAACATGCAATGATTTAACACGCAAGTGCGTCCCACGGGTCTTCTACTTAAAGTTTCTTGCCCAGATATCCGTGACCGTTAGGATATCTCACAGCTTTTAAATGTCTGCGCATGAGGTTATAAGAAGGACGACCAATCACAGAGACTGAAAGTCCTGATTGGTCCTTCACTTAACTTTCAGCAATGTCAGACAAATTAGGAAGTATGGGTCATTGGGTCAATACAATTTAGGTAGACATGCATTGGGCTTAGGCTGACACTTGAAAACGGTCAACATGGCTAGGGTCGAAAGGGTTGAAAGGTCAACACAAGCATTAGGTCGACAATGGCAAGGTTGACAGTCAAAAGGTCAACATAAGGTTTTCACTTTTTTCATCCCGAATGTCGATATCGTCGCCATGGACACCAAGTGTACTGCATCCGGTCGCCATCCTTCGGGCACGGTGCCTCACTGCGCTCTGCACACTATTTTATTCTCCCACCGTGCCGTAGTGGATGTCGGCACATGTCAGCTAAAAAAGTCAACTCGTTGTCGACCACGCCATTTTATCTTTATGTTCTTATGGGTATGGGTATTTTGGTCGACTCAATCTAGGTCGACTTGCATTGGGTCGACCACTGAAGATTGGCAGGGCTTAGGTGGACTCATAAAAAAGGTTGACATGGCTAAGGTCGACAGGGTTGGACGGTCAACACACGCATTAGGTCAACAATGGGAAGGTCGAGAGTCAAAAGGTTGCCATGTGGTTTTCATGGTTTTTGTCCTGAGTGTCGACATAGTCGACACGGACACCATCAAAGTGTTCCCCATCCCCTCGCATGCCTCGGTCAACCCGCCGTGCTTCGGACAAGATGCCTCGCTGCACCCGGAACACTATTATATTCTCCCACCACACCGTAAAGGACAGTATGGTATCAAATACCGCCTGTCGGCACATGTCGGGCTCAAAAAAACATGAAAAACTCATGTTGACCTTCCCATTGTCGACCTAATGCTTGTTGATCTCCAGTGGTCGACTCAATACATGTCCATTGTGGACCTAGTGACAGTATCCCGTTCTTATTTCCCCGGAATAAGACCCAGGACTGGCGTGTCCTCTGTTCTGCTTGCCATTCCATCAAAAATCAGGACAGGTGCAAAAAGTTAAGAGTGATTCCTCTTATAGGAGCATCTTTAAAAAATGGGTACTTGTTTCCTAGCACGGCGCACATCGGGTCCCATCGCATACCTTAAGTTAAGGTATGCGATGGGACCCGACCAACGCGATTTCTGGCTTTTTTTAACCTTTCCTGACAATTAGAAAATCGGGTCCGTCGCATGCCATTATAATGGCATGCGATGCGACCGACACGATTTAACATTGTATGCATTGTATTCAATGTTAAATTCCTATGTAAAATCGGGTCCATTGTATGCCATTGTAATGGCATACAATGCGACCAATGCGATGGACCCAATTTTACATAGGGAACAATGTTTAATGACCCACCATACCCGATTTTTGATTGTATACCCACCCTGATGGGTAATTTGTATGTGAAATACCCCCCCCCCCATTGTTAACGCCACCCCACGATGAACGCCAACCCGAAGAGTGGCGAGTGCAGCAAGCCCGCGAGGGACGGCGGTACGTGTCCTCTGACCTTTTCATACCCCCACTATCCACGTCGGCGTGGAGTTGATTTTATATAGTGTGGCGAGCGCGGCGAGCCACCGAGCCCGAATCGCGGCAAGGGGACGCGAAATACCTGTGAAGTAATGCGCGTCCCCTCGCGGGGCTCGCCACACTATATAAAGTGAAATCCACGCCGACGTGGATAGTGGGGGTATGAAAAGGTCGGAGGACGCGTACCGCTGCGCTCGCCACGCTTCGGGTTGGCGTTCGTCGTTAACAATGGGGGGGGGGGGGCATTTGACCCATCAGGGTGGTTATGCAATGAAAATTGGGGTCTGGGAGGCATTTAACATTGGCTCCAATGTAAAAATTGCGTTGATCGCATCGCATGCGATTTGGTTGCATGCGATGCGGTCGACCTGATTTTTTCGGGCCCGATGGATACAATTAAAATCGCTGGCGCCGTGCTAGGAAACAAGTACCAAAAAATAATATTGTTACAAAGTAAAACATTTTTTTTTTTCTGAGGTGGGAGGTATGGAGCGAAGACATGGACGCAGCTAGTCGTAGGCTGGGATCACTAGACCTGTCCCAGGGGCCTCATTCCCTCTGCAGAGATCAAAGCTTCTGAATACTTTTATGGAACGTTGCAGATCAGAAACTACCAGCAGGGGTGATGCCACTGACATTGGAGTCAGCATCGTCTCCGCAGCAGTATCCCCCTGTTCCGGGAATACCCCCACACACGGAAGCCATATCTATATACCCCTATATGCTAGGCTAGTCTGTTCGGCTCTGTGCTCCTGTATATGTCAATGTGTGACCAAACTGTGGGCACGTAGTATTTCCAGCCGCCGAGCTAATGATCTAACCAGAATTTAATCAGAAAACAAATCTCTAGTAACCGTTACATTTCAGTGTAGGAACCGGTCGATCCGCTGGATAATAATTCTGTACTCAGCCTGTCAGCTGTGTCTCCCAGAACATGCAAAATTCATGAGGGTTCATCGGGGGCCAGTTTTAGCGTGCTTAGAAGGAGCTGGATGTTTCTTCCCAAGGTTGGAAACGCAAGACGGCAGACGGTGCTGCAGAACAAGGCCAGGCTCATTAGCAGGAGATGTTCTGCATGACAATTAGGGATAGAACCACCAGCCACGACACCTGAATTATTACCCATAGAATTAGTCTATAGGTAATCTCAATTTTCCCATAAAGCAGATGCAAAACAACATGACATTGTTTCGGAAACAGCTGTTGGTGCTGTCTGTATTATAGAAGCATAGCGACTAGGGATGCCAATCCCGGGGCATTTTTTCAATCCTGGGATTCGGGATTGAAAAATGCTCAATCCCCGGATTCCCGGGATTGGCTTCCCTAATAAAAAACACCCTGGCCGCCCGCATATTTACTTACATTTGCAGAGCCAGGTTGCTGAGCGGGCGGCCGGGAGCCTGGTCCCTGGTGCAGCCAGGAGCTGGGTTGCTGAATGGGCGGGTAGGAAGGCTCATACGGTGGGGTGGCTTGGTGGCAGGGAGCGCTGGGTGGGAGGGCTTGGTGGCAGGGAGCGCTGGGTGGGCGGGCGGATGGCCGGGAGCGTTGGGTGGGCGGGCGGGTGGCCGGGAGCGCTGGGTGGGCGGGCGGCTGGCCGAGGCGGCTGTGCCCTGTGCAGCGTGACCTCGTCACGCTGTGCAGTGCTGCACTGCGGGGTATGGGAGAAGCCGGGCAGCATCTGAGTGCTCAGACGCTGCCCGGCATTACACTGCGCATGCGCAGTTTAATCCCAAAAACCCGGGATTGGAAACTCCAATCCCAGGATTGAAATCCTGGCATTTTGGGGGCCAAATCCCGGGATCCCGCCGATCCCGATCCTGGGATTGGCCACCCTAATAGCGACCAATCAAATTCTGACGCTCATTTTTCTATTGCATCCTAGAAGATGATAGGCAGAATCTGATTTTTCGACTTTAGACTGCAATACAACTTTGTCCCAGAGCACAGATAATTTCCAGTGGCGGTTTTTACCTATGGGCTGCAGCCCCCCATCCCAGGTAAAATCCGCCAATGTAGTGAAGCCAGATGCAGTCTGTGAGACTGCACTGGCTTCACTGTGACTGGCAGTGACTTCCTATTGGAGGTCCGACCTGCCAGTCACCAAGGCAGTCCCAGTGGGAGGTGTTCCCTCCCTCCAGGATGCCTCTCTACGGGCTGCCGAGCCTAAGCCCTGGGGGTTGCGCATGCGCAGTACCTACATGGGACAAAAGTTGACACAAGGAAAAGGTCAAGTTTTTCAAAGGATTTTTTTTGGTACTTATGTATTATCTGGGCTCCCATGTTAAATGCACCCCATTTTTTCATACCCCTACTATCCAACTACGCATGGAGTTGATTTTATATAGTGTGGCGAGCGCAGCGAGCCACCGTGCCCGAAGCGTGGCGAGAGCAGCGAGCCCCGCGAGGGGACGCGGTCTCATAAGAAAAACGGGAGCCCAGATATTACATAAGTACCTTTTTTTTATTGTCACTTTGTAGATTTCAGCACATGAACCCCCATTTAGTGTACCACCTCGCCTCGCTCCGCAACTGCCGCGCTCGGCATACTTTTTACTGTTCACAGTCATAGGCCATGTGGACGTGTGCAAAAAGTTCAAAACTGAAAGAAAAAAAAACATGAAAAACCAATGCCAACCTTTTCATTTGTCGACCATTACCACATTGACGTATTGCCCATGTCGAACTATTGTCCATGTCAACCTAATACAAGTTGTCCAACAGTGATGCATGTGGTCCCAAAGTTCAGATTCCATAATATACCAATTCCACACTTGTCTAGCAGGCAGGTCCAAACTCTCCAGCTCTTGTTTCCGGATTCCTCCCACAATCCAAAAATATACTGGTAGGCTAATTGGCTCCCTACAAATTAACCCTAGAATGTCTGTGTGTGTGTGTGTGTACATATGTGGTAGGGAATATAGATGGTAAGCTCCACTGGGGCAAAGACTGATGTGAATGTTCAACTATAGTCTGTAAAGTGCTGCGGAATATGTATGCGCTATATAAGAAACTGATAATAAATAAATAAAATAAACAGTCAAAAGGTCGACATGGGGGTTTTCACTGTTTTTTTTAACCCAAATGTTGACACAGTCGACATGGACACAGTTTCCAGTGCCCCGCATCCCCTCGCTTTGCTCGCAATGCTTCGGGCACAGTGCCCCATGACGACTTTTTGACTGGGATGTGTAGTTTAACAACAGCTGGATGGCCGAGGGTTACCCATAACTGATTTAAACCTACCTCCTCTCCTCCCCCATGGACCCATCGGTAAGGCATAATGACGTGCCTCGGCTTCTCCTCTCCAAGCTCTTCCAAGTGACAAGAAATCAAAAAGTTGGATGGATATTTCAAAAAACATTTGTGCCACTGATAGCATAAGCAACCACCTAGGCTCTCCAAACTTAGCGCCAGCATTGATTAACATCTGTTCAACCATTACAGGTTACATCTTACAAGACACATTCACCAGAGAACTGCTACAAATGGATCTTGTTCTTCCTTGTGTCTTTTGAGTGCACCCGCGTGGCAGGCATGAAAATAGGATTTTCGTCACCCAGGACCTGGCAGTAATTTGGCTCCCCCTCCTCCTCCACCTCCCCCCTCCTCCCCTCCTGCATGCATGTATTGGTATCCCATGCAGCACCTGGGGCATGTGACCACCCAACCTTTGTTATGCACAGAAGACATTTATAGTACTTCTCTTTCCGCCCCATTAGAGAGTAGAGGATGGTTTTATGTACTATTGAGCTTTGATGTTTTTGGAAGAAAAAACATCCAGTGTTCTATCAGTCCTCAACAAGTGATGAGTTATGTCATTGATAATGGTTATGTATCGTTACACGAGGAGCACTTTGGTGAATGGGATTATATAAGAAAGCATAAGACAGGCTGTGCTTTGTGTTTCCAGCAATACTGTAAATCTCTGCGCTACACATTGTTTGCAAATGTGTTTTGTTGGAGGGCCTAAAATATTATTTTGGTTAATGAGTGTAATTAGTCCCAGGAGCTCGTTAACACAGGAGCAGTTAGGAAAATTACCAGCCTCGGTGCTGTATTTAGGCAGCTCCCTGGAGAGCGTCGGAGCGAATGGGACAAGGAAACTGCGAGAGAATTTTTTCTGCTCTGTGAGTGATGCCCAGCGGTCTGTGAACAGCTTGTGCTACAGCTAATGTACTTGTCAGATGGAAGCACAGTAAGACAGTGAGTGCCTGAACCAGCTCCACAACACCGCTGCCAAAACCGCTTGTCTAAAGGAAGGTAGGGACAGCAAAGGAGCCCACACAAAGGACTGGCAAAAATAAAAACCATTCACAGCAACACTCCCCACCAATCAGAAGGAAACAGAATGCAGGGACCAACCCGAGCAGATCGGAAGGAGTTTGAAGAAACTCAGGGAACCCAAGGAGTACCCCCAACACCCAGTGCAGTGACCTAAATTGTATATAGGGGGCGCACATACTTATGGACCCTCTCCAAAAGAAGACCAGACCCATTACTCCCCTAACCCCTCTCAGCCATGAGGCCGAAGAGGGGAAAATAGGGATCGGGGTCCTCCTCGCCAAAGTTCAGAGAGTCCCTCTTCCCTCAACCCCCAAAATGGTTAGGTTTGGAGAGACCCTCAGTAGGCTTCCCTCCGCATTGCGGTACATGAGGATACACACAGCCCAAAAAAAGTGACACACTACGAAAAACAGAAAACGTGAAAAGGGACGAACGTGAAGAAGGAAAATAAATAAGTAAATAATAAAGATACCCCAGCCAGAAGGCCAGGGTGGGGGTGTGAAAAATGGTCCTACCCCAGCCAAAAGGCCCAGGGTGAGGACGTGCATTGCTAACCTAAAGGGAGAGTGTGCAGTGTAAGTGCCATACTTGTGCATAGTGACATGGGGATCACCAGTGCAGGTTCAGACACCCCCGAGTTGCCCCGGGGGCACAGTGCAGCCTTGGGCTCCAGGCAGCCAGCCAGTCAGCAAGTGTTTCTTCGTTCCTACCTAGGGCACTTTCCAACCCCTGGCATGGGAATGGATACTCCACTGGGCTTTTCCATTGACTCCCTTGAGGCTTGAGGCCCCCTCGGAAGAGCAATCTACTCAGTCCCAGTGTTTCTCGCATCCAGGGCCGGTGCAAGGGTCCATGGCACCCTAGGCAAAACCTCTGCCAGCCGCCCCCCCCCCCCCCAATTATTTATTTATTCCGTGAGGGGGGGGGGGGGCGCGCGCACACGCGCACACACATTTTAACCCACTCCCCCAGGCAGTTAACCCCTTGAGTGGTGAGTTTTGCTGGGGCAGGACAAACCTACCAGGGCAGGTTTGTCCTGCCCCAGCAAAACCCACCACAGGAATTTGTAGGCTTCCCCCCTCACCTCTGCTCCGGCGTTAGTACGCCGGAGCTTCCATGCCGCCACTGCGCTGTCCCCCTTGCCTTTGCCGGCGCCTGTCACTTTCAGCAGTGACGTCGGCTGCAGGCTGGGGGATGATTGCGGTGGCTCGGAAGGACTCGGGTGCCTGAGCGCTCCCGAGTCCCCCCGAGCCGCGCCGACCATCCCCGAGCCTGCCGCCGACGTCACTGTAATATGAGTGACAGGCGGCTAGCGGGGCGGGCGGCAGGGGATCGCCAGACAAAAAGGTGATGGCGAGGACGGGGAGGGGACGGGGACAAGGTTTGTGGCGGGGGGTGGGAACTAGAGGTGCTGCGCCAGTGGTGCACACCTGGACACCACTGGCGCACACCTAGTGTATGAAGGTTAAGTGGCGCCCTCCAGCGGCCAGCGCCCTAGGCAGCTGCCTAATGCTGCCTAGTGGTAGCTCCGGCCCTGCTCGCATCCCAAGGTTAAAGTACTAAGCTGGGCTTTTCGCCGACTTCCCATCAAAGGCTATGAACCTCTGGAATGGGAGCAATCTACTCAGTCCCAGCGTTTCTCAGCTCCTTGGGAATGGATACTAAACTGGGCCTTTCGCTGTCTCATCCTTCAAAGGATACAAACCCCATCAAGAGAGCCACCTACTGGGCCCAGTGTTTCTCCCCTCCCCTTACCAGGGGAATTACGGCACTAACACTGGGCCACCATCTGGCAGGGGTGAAGGTACTCAGCCAGACTTTTCCCTGCCCCGAGCATGAGGGATCCCATATCCTCCGCCCATTGGAGCAGTTCTCTCCAGCCTTTCTCTATTCTTCTGCCAGGGGCCGGACCATACCCACTGATAAGCATCCAACCAAGCATCAGTGGAAGGTAGCAAGCAACCAACCAACCAACCACACCAACCAGTGGAGAGCACAAGGTTATCCACCAACCCCACCAATCAGAGGGAAACGTAATGCAGGAACGAACCCCACCATCTACATGAGATCACAATGTAGCTACCAACCAGGGTTGGAAGAAAAAAAACGTTAAAAAAAAATAAAAAATTATTTTTTAAATCCTGTTTGTTAGAATAATACTGCAAAACATTGCTATGTATTACAAACCTTGATCAACCATGTTTTATTGCTTTCTAGCATTAACAATACATTAGGATTTGATAGGATTTATTTAAAATCTTTCAATAAAACCAATTTAAGACTAAACATAATTAGAACATGCAAAAGTATTTTTCAGAGAAATGCACAAAGCATTATCACTGGATATGTCACGAGGTTTTGAATGAAAGAAAACATGAAGATTACTACTTAGATGGAGACCACAAACAACAAGAATGTGTAATAATACCAGGGATTACCTTACAATGGGCCCAGTGGCCTAGCTACATATGTGGCAGACCCCCGCGGTGGCTTGGGGGAGCGGCGTCAGCAGGGTCTGTGTTGGGCATCGCTGGCTGAACTGATAGGCGACCCAGGCAGCAGTGAGCGCTGTACATATATAATCAGCGGGGACCCAGTGCAGTGCATATTGAATGAGCGGTCCCCGCCCCGTGCATATGTAATGAGCAGGTCCCACTCATTACATATGCAAGGGGCGGGGACCTGCTCATTAAATATGCACTGTGCTGGGTCCACGCTCATTTGATATTCATGGAACGGGACCATCTCAGCGCTCACTGCTGCCTGGAACGCCTGTCAGTTCAGCCAGCGGCACCCATAGTCCATCGCCTCGCCCCTTCTGGGGGGGGGGGGGGGGGCATGCCGGAATTTTGGTGTGGGGGGGGGGGGGGGGAAACATTTGTAGCTACGCCACTGAATGGGCCATTCAAAAGTGATAAAATAGAGAGTGATAAAAGTGAGAGGTTCTAGTGCCTAAACCTAATAATATATATTATATTTGTGATTTTTATAAGATGTTCTTTTCACATTGCAATCGCTAGGTTTTGTTTAAGGTTCCGGTCCCCGTACCCTTCAACAATCATGCTTTTTATAAAGTACAGACTACAGGGAATTCCGTTACGCAATGCCATCTCATGACTGCAGAGAATTACAGCCCTGGGGTAAGTCACACAAATATTCCGCGCAGGCATTGCATGGTAAAATATCATTGCAGCGCTGCATAGTAATAATTGGGAAGTAGGACAGATCTAGTAGACAGGACCCCTAGACAAAACCACTAATCACTTGCCGGGGGCGACACACCTCAGAACTGCATCATTTTTGTTTTTTTTGCAGTGACTGAATTCTGCTGGGCACAAAAACGCTAATGAATTTCCCAGGGCAGAACCTCATTGTGCAATGCTACTGTATATCGCTACCAAACCAAAAATGCCGCATCAGTTACCCCCCCTACCCTGCTGCCTGGTATTTATGTCGCCTCTTGCTGGTCCGCAAATCATTATTTACTCTGTGCCAGACTGATTGATGCACAGCAGGGGTGACATGATAACACAGGCGCTCTTCATGCTGGCTGAGCATATTGAGATTACATAGATAAGTGTGACCTATCATTAAATAACAATTATCACAGACACACAATAGGCAGATGATACACCGGGATGATTAAAGGGAAGCTCTAGGTATAGTCCCCAGAACAAGGGATTCTCTATGGAGGAAAAAAAGACAGTAAATAAATGAAAACCAAATTCCTGCATGTAATAAGTAATTGTGCGAGCAAATGCAAATATGGATTTACTAGGATAATAGTAATGCCTGGCACACACCAGAGCGGTCGAGATTGGGAGCAGATCGTAAGATGATCGTATGATTGTCTCGCGATCTGTTGAAAGCACACGATCTGCATACGATCCCGACCCTGCTGCAGGTAGGATCTGAAAAACGACCAAACGATCTGCGGGCCCATGCATCGACTCAGAATTGGATCAGAAATGGCCCAAAACATGTTCACATACAATCGGTCGAGATTGTATCTAAATAGTTTTTTTGAGGCCAAATTGTTCTGGTGTGTACCCTACATAACTCACCTCTTCAGGCAAGCCTATCAAATTTAAAGTACCACACACATAACCCTCTGAGACACTTATGTATTATATAGCTTCCCTTCTGGACCTGTAACTTGGTGGGACTGCTTTGCTATTACTGGTGCCTGTCCTTTCCCTCCTATGTCCCTATAGATTGTAATACCCCTTTTACACCAAGAAATAACCCAGGTTGGACCCAGGTCGGACCCAGGTCAGCATTGGTGTAAAAGGGGCCAACCTAGGTCCAGTAACACTGGTCTCCTACCCAGGTCCTGACCAGGGTTGAAAACTGGTTGGACCTGGGTCGCGGGCGGTGTAAATGGTCCCAACCCAGGTTGGGACATCCGGGTAGTGCTGAAAGGATACCAGAAGTGCTGGACGCCTTTCCACAGTGCGCTGCTGTGGCAAAAGACAGCAGCCAGGAAGGATACGGGCAGTGCACACAGAAATCATAATTGATATCATTTAAGTTTGCAGCAGGGCTCTCCTACCTCCAAGTCTGTCTGTTGTTACCCAGTTTGTTCTATCACTGTCTACTATTGTAAAGCGCAACGGAATCTGCTGCGCAATATAAGAAACTGTAACAGAATCTGCTGCGCTATATAAGAAACTGTAACGGAATCTGCTGCGCTATATAAGACACTGTAACGTAATCTGCTGCGCTATATAAGACACTGTAACGTAATCTGCTGCGCTATATAAGAAACTAACGGAATCTGCTGCGCTATATAAGACACTGTAACGGAATCTGCTGCGCTGTATAAGAAACTGTAACGGAATCTGCTGCCCTATATAAGACACTAACGGAATCTGCTGCGCTATATAAGAAACTGTAATGGAACCTGCTGCGCTATATAAGACACTGTAACGGAATCTGCTGTGCTATACAAGACACTGTAACAGAACCTGCTGCGCTATATAAGAAACTGTAACGGAATCTGCTGCGCTATATAAGACACTCTAACGGAATCTGCTGGGCTATATAAGAAACTGTAACGGAATCTGCTGCGCTATATAAGACACTGTAACGGAATCTGCTGCGCTATATAAGAAACTGTAACGGAATCTGCTGCGCTATATAAGACACTGTAACGGAATCTGCTGCGCTATATAAGACACTGTAACGGAATCTGCTGCGCTATATAAGAAACTGTAACGGAATCTGCTGCGCTATATAAGACACTCTAACGGAATCTGCTGGGCTATATAAGAAACTGTAACGGAATCTGCTGCGCTATATAAGACACTGTAACGGAATCTGCTGCGCTATATAAGAAACTGTAACGGAATCTGCTGCGCTATATAAGACACTGTAACGGAATCTGCTGCGCTATATAAGACACTGTAACGGAATCTGCTGCGCTATATAAGAAACTGTAATGGAATCTGCTGGGCTATATAAGAAACTGTAACGGAATCTGCTGCGCTATATAAGACGCTGTAATGGAATCTGCTGCGCTATATGACACACTGTAACGGAATCTGCTGCGCTATATAAGACACTGTAATGGAATATGCTGCGCTATATAAGACACTGTAACGGAATCTGCTGTGCTATATAAGACACTGTAACGGAATCTGCTGCGCTATATAAGAAACTACGGAATCTGCTGCGCTATATAAGACACTGTAACGGAATCTGCTGCGCTATATAAGACACTGAAACGGAATCTGCTGCGCTATATAAGACACTGTAACGGAATCTGCTGTGCTATATAAGAAACTGTAACGGAATATGCTGCGCTATATAAGACACTGTAAAGGAATCTGCTATGCTATATAAGACACTGTAACGGAATCTGCTGTGCTATATAAGAAACTAACGGAATCTGCTGCGCTATATAAGACACTGTAACGGAATCTGCTGCGCTATATAAGACACTGTAACGGAATCTGCTGGGCTATATAAGACACTGTAATGGAATCTGCTGCGCTATACAAGACACTTAACGGAATCTGCTGCGCTATATAAGAAACTGTAACGGAATCTGCTGCGCTATATAAGACACTGTAACGGAATCTGCTGGGCTATATAAGAAACTGTAACGGAATCTGCTGCGCTATATAAGACACTGTAACGGAATCTGCTGCGCTATATAAGAAACTGTAACGGAATCTGCTGCGCTATATAAGACACTGTAACGGAATCTGCTGCGCTATATAAGAAACTGTAACGGAATCTGCTGCGCTATATAAGACACTGTAACGGAATCTGCTGCGCTATATAAGAAACTGTAACGGAATCTGTTGCGCTATATAAGAAACTGTAACGGAATCTGTTGCGCTATATAAGACACTGTAACGGAATCTGCTGCGCTATATAAGACACTGTAACGGAATCTGCTGCGCTATATAAGACACTGTAACGGAATCTGCTGCGCTATATAAGAAACTGTAACGGAATCTGCTGGGCTATATAAGAAACTGTAACGGAATCTGCTGCGCTATATAAGAAACTGAAACGGAATCTGCTGCGCTATATAAGACACTAACGGAATCTGCTGCGCTATATAAGACACTGTAACGGAATCTGCTGCGCTATATAAGACACTGTAACGGAAGCTGCTGCGCTATATAACAAACAAAATAGTACTACATAGAAATGTAGTAATAGTTACTACATATTACCTTTTTCTTCCACCAGATTTATGCAAAAACTGTTACAGCTCAAAGTGAAACATAAAACTGCCACAAACTCTCCAACCTCACCCCCAGTCCCTGTCAGCTCCTACCTCTGTCTGTCCCTCTCTCCGTATCCAGCAAGTTTGAAACATAAAAGGGTCCATGCAAAAATTGCTTTCACTTTCCGTTAAGGAGTCATTTGGTCTGTCAAGTGGCCTCTAGTGGTCAGTGGAGGTACTTCACCTCATAGAGTAGTTAGCCTTTTATGATATAGATTGTAGGTCATTTATTAGGACGGGTGTGCTAGATTTTGGAAATGCCAACGTGTCTCCGATATCTGTTGCCGTCCCACCATTTGCGATGGCAGCTGTCAGAGTGAACCATTCCAGAGATTGGGTGTTGCAGCGGACACCATCTTAAGATGGCTTAGCCCGTTGTAGCCGATGGGTTAAATTTAGCAAATTTTGGTTTCCCAGTAAAGCTTCCCAACAATGGCCAACCCGCATATACGCAGGCGTCCTACCACTGAAGGGAGTGTGTCTCGCAGGGATTATCCATACAGTGAGCAGGATTCATGTCTTGAGGTCCATTATCATTAAGCGAATGACTGTCATTAACATGTTATTTTTTTTTTTTTTTTTACTGTGCCTAAACCCCATGAGGAGTACAGTACCCACTTGACCGATCTGGGTCCGATATGGATCGTTAAGTGTGTATGGCCAATCTGTGCTCTCCCACATGCGATAGCGCCGGTAGTCCACCCCGCACATATGAGCTATGGTTAGGTGTAGGGTTTTAACACCAGAAGAAAATGCTAGGTCGATCTGCCAACTGTTGACATGCACAATGACCATGTTGACGTTGTGTATCTTTGTTTTGGTCTGCAACACATTTGTATGAATGGTCTTACTGCACATGGTCAACACTTTAAGAACCCTAAACCTAACAGACCTGTAATATATTCTATTTGTTACCTGTGGAAACTATTTACACAAATACTTGTGATATTGTGTTAAAGAGGAAAAAGAAAAATGGAACTACAGAGACTTCTACTATTATTTAGTAAATACCACAGTGACAACTGTTGCATGTGTCAAATTGGTACTTGTTTATGTTTAACACACTTGTAACACTGTGGTTATAAATGCACTGTCATGTATAAAGTGAACAAGGTCAGAATGTAAACTTAAAGTTCCTCTAAAAAAAATGATTAAAGAAGTCTCATATATGAAGGACAAAAGCAACTGTTTGCCCACCACACAATACAGAGATCATCTCAGTGACCTCCATACAATAGAGAGATCATCCCAATACTACAATGCAAAAAAAGTATCCCACTCAGCCCCGGAGCATGAACTCTCATCTGGAGCATGCAAAATAAATTCCCGAAAATCGTACGCTCTACTGTGCTTCATCCATTACATTCCCACAATTTATGGTGCCCATACACTTGTACGATTGGATGCAATATCGCAATGTGATATTCCATTGCATCGTAAGTGCTTTTTTTCCAACACTCGATGTCGCATGTCATCGGGTGCTGGAAGAGGGCTGGCGGGTGTCGGTGTAGCGGAGCAGATGGCAAGACTTATGGTGGTAGTCAGCGGCGGGCGGCAGAATGTGAAAAAAAAAAACATTTGAAAACACTGGGTCACCCTCTGAGAGCTCTCAGCCAATCAGAGGCATCACATTCAGGCGGCCGCTGATTGGCTGAGAGATCTCTCTCCCTCAGCTAGTCAGAGGGCCCCCAATCTTTTGAAACTTTTTTATTTTTACAAATTCTGCCACCCACCGCTGACTCCCGCCGCACGGCAGCCATCCTGCCGCCCACCGATCATATTGCGAGAGATCGCATGTGGTTAAAAAACCACATGCGATCTCACATGCAATTCGATAAATATTATGTACCGCACAAAATATCTATTGACGCGCTAATGTGCAGCTGGACACTCAGAAGCTCTGGCCAATTCTGAGTCATGTATAAAGGAAGTCTATTAAAATCAGCTTCAATTGTTTCAATCTAGGGTCTATATTTTAGAGACTCTGTACACCCTGATTGTGCGGTACTTATACATAGCAACACAAACCAAAAGAAAACTGAAAGTGTTTGCAAAAGCTGTTTAAATAGGCTTTCCACCATGAGATTATTAGTGTGTACATGACTTATGCAAACTTTACCCAGTATATATTTTTCTCTCTCGCTTTCCCTCTACATTTGTCTCCTTGCAGTTATCAGGCAGACTCAGTCTATGCCCGTTGCCAGTAGATACGACAGGAAAAAGTTTGACTGCACCGTGTCCACTGGTCAACAAAACTAAACCACTCTACCTGATGATATGAACAAATGGCTGAAAAGTGAAGCGGAACATTTAGGAAAAGTTGCAGAAGGGGCCTGTACCAGGCAATAAATGAAATATGAAGGGCCCCAGGGCAGGATGCACTAAGATCCGCAGCCCCAGTCCTCCGCACATCACCAGCTGCCGCATAGATAATTATTACATATTTAATTATTGCAAAGGACAGCTTTTGCGTTAAGAGGTGCCCTTTGCATTGCGCCGGCGATGTGCATTGGGTCCCCGATGGCTCCCCAGCCAACAATGGCCACCCCGCATATGCTCAGGCGTCTTACCACTGAAAGCGAGTGTGTCTCGCAAGGATTATCCATTCGGTGAGCAGGATTCATGTCTTGAGGTCCATTATCATTAAGCGATCCGAATTACTGTAATTAACAAGTTATGTTTTTATTTTTTTTACTGTGACAAACAGAAGACAGAGGGGGCCTAAACCACCATCTTGCCTAGGGCCCCATGAGGTGTACAGTACCCACTGGACCGATCTGGGTCCGATATGTCCTTTCCGGGGCGAATCAGAGCGACATATTGGTCGGATCGTTCAGCGTGTATGGCCAATCTGTGCTCTCCCACATGTGATATCGCTAGTAGGCCACCCCGCACATAAGGAAGGACGGCATTGCCGGCTACCCGCATAGATAATTATTGCATATATAATGTGAATCAGGTCTTCGACGGCTCCCCAGCAGCTCCCCCTCCCTCCCTTACCCGGCGCTGATGCTGCTGCTGTTTCGGGGCGGCTCTCCACCTCCTCTGTGTACCAGGAAGAGGAGGTACAGTGCAGGGCGGAGGTCACTGGTCCGGGCAGCACAGCACTGTGCTGCTCAGACACAGGTGGGGTTTAGCGGGAGTCCATGGGGGGTCCGTGCGGGGCGGAATTGGGTCGCATTATGAAGCTCTTAGGCTTCTATAAGGTATCGCCAGTTTTTGCTGACGATGCCCCCTGCAGCGAAGACCCGGTGTGCGGGTTTTCCTGCATATAAAAATGTGATAACGGGGTTTTTACCACATTTTTCGCTTAATGGATCCCACCCTCATACACTAGAACGATTTTGCGCAATTTCATCTGATTTCGATGTATTGGGCCGATATATCATTTGAAAAGTGTCAAATCGTTTGTGCTTTCCATACGATCCAATCCTATGCACGAACCAGTGAGTGTCAGCTGGGAGCCCCTAGATCGGTCGAACTGCACCAGTGATTTATCAGAATCGGATGGAAAAAAGAGTGCTTTTTGTGCATGTGATATATCGTATGTGATATATCGCAGGAGGTTTGACTAACGTTTCCAGTTCCTCTAGCCCACTAACCCAGCCCATCAGATATATCTTATGGTACAATTGAGATATATATTGCATGCGATTTATCTCGGATTGATCAATCGCAATAGATATATCTTCTGGAAAAATGACACCAAAGTACAAAATGGGATGGAATCCCTCCCGAGAGGGTCCTAGGGGTGTATAAGGGAAATGCCATCTGACTTCAGGGTCAGACGTATCGTTGTAATGTATGGGGCCCTTAACTGTTGGACGTTGGGTTGGGAAGGCCTCAGCACATGTACAGGCACTCGCTGCCTAAGCTGCAAACGATACACAGTGTAACGCCGGCTAATCCGATAATTGTACACGGCTTTACTCATGTCACACAAGCACAGCTAAGCTACAAGAATCCTACTTGACATTTTCTGTTAGGAGATGAGGGAACGCCAGCCTTTTTTCCCTCCTCTAAGAACCTCAATGAGGTATGACCGGAACAGACCAGATATAAAACGCATGTGTGCAAAAGTTTCGGTTCCTCACCAGTACCGCCGTAACATAAACTCATTAGCGCTCCTAAGGACTTCACTATTAAATAAAATTGCTGGAGAAGATTATATAGTAAATATTTTGATCCAAGTGCAACTGCAAGCAGAAAAATAAAGTTGCATCTGGATTCAGGGGCGGTTTAAGAGAAGAGGGGGACCGTGTGAAGCCTGCATCCTGGGCTCCAGTGCCATGTTCCAAGTGGTTTTTCTACTGTACAGTAGTGTATAGGTCTTCGAGAAAATGGCGGCAGTACCATTTTCACTGTGATTTCTACGGGCCAACTCCAGGGAGGTAAGTATGATGTATGGTTCCATGGTGCGCTGTGTGGGCTATGCTGAATCCAGTGTGTGTCCCTGCACCCATTGTAAATAAGCCCATGTCGGGATTTATATTTTTTAGAATATAGTGCCTTAAAGACCCAACACAAAATAAGGAGGAGCTATCTAACCAATAGCCATTGCCCTACAGCTGATCTGAGGCCAATGCAATAAAGCAACAAGAAAACTCCACAGGATGATACTGAGCGCTGATTGTTATTCAGTGCTGCTGCTGTGCCAATAGGGGGATTACCATAAACCCCTAGTAGTAGTAGAGAACCAAAAAAAGAATAGGTACAGCGCTGGACTGAATATTAAGAAATATTTAATAAAATTGTTCACAGTAAAATACAATAATATAATTAATAATACACACAAGACACACACACATAGAACATGCAATCTCCTTATCAAGGTTAGAACTGGTTAGTGATTACTGGGTTTGCAATTGCATATGTTATATGCTCCAACTTTGAGCCAGTTAGTAGGTTTTAGTATAATTGAGAGTTCAAGTCCCCACACATGTGCACATTAGAAGTGGTTATACTTAATTGTAATCCAGGGGTATTGTAGCTTGTGACATCAGCAATTAAATTCTCCGACCGTTCCCACTGCGGTCATATCCGAGATGATTTTCAATCTGCTGGGTACAATAGCAGCCTGGTGGTCCCCTCAACGCGTTTCTCCGCCTAAAACTGATCGTTTTAGGCGGAGAAACGTGTTGAGGGGACCACCAGGCTGCTATTGTACCCAGCAGATTGAAAATCATCTCGGATATGACCGCAGTGGGAACGGTCGGAGAATTTAATTGCTGATGTCACAAGCTACAATACCCCTGGATTACAATTAAGTATAACCACTTCTAATGTGCACATGTGTGGGGACTTGAACTCTCAATTATACTAAAACCTACTAACTGGCTCAAAGTTGGAGCATATAACATATGCAATTGCAAACCCAGTAATCACTAACCAGTTCTAACCTTGATAAGGAGATTGCATGTTCTATGTGTGTGTGTCTTGTGTGTATTATTAATTATATTATTGTATTTTACTGTGAACAATTTTATTAAATATTTCTTAATATTCAGTCCAGCGCTGTACCTATTCTTTTTTTGGTTCAATGTAATAAAGAGTACATTACAAAAAAAAATTAAAATTTATGCAAGACTTTAAACATGGTAATTGGTGGGCATATGCCTACATGGTAAAGTCCCACCCTCCCAATGCACTCTGTACCTCTCATTAAGGACATAGGTGGATTTTAATTAATTAAAAAGGGAAAATATATATGTACAAACACTAGGATAAGCATTGTTTAAAAAATGTTGGTACTTCTTTACTTTCACGGCGCCACTAGATTAGGACAGATAGGAAATCGCGGTCATCGCGGGCATTGAATGCACTAAAAAATCGGGTGCGACGCGATGCCCGCGATTTCCCATAGGGACCAATGTTAAATTTCTCAATG
This sequence comes from Crinia signifera, assembly GCF_055691185.1. Classification (NCBI taxonomy): domain Eukaryota; kingdom Metazoa; phylum Chordata; class Amphibia; order Anura; family Myobatrachidae; genus Crinia; species Crinia signifera. The sequence continues at coordinate 62,222,272 of NC_139228.1, read as the reverse complement.
GACACGATTTTCTGTTCAATGCCTCAATTGACACGATTTTTCCATAGGAAACAATGTTAAATGGCCCACAGAGGCCAAATAGGCACCCTCAAGTTGTTAACGCCACCCCACGATCACCGTCAACCCGAAGCGTGGCGAGCGCAGCGAGCCCGCGAGGGGCGGCGGTACGCGTCCTCCGACCTTTTCATGCCCTACTATCCACTAGGGCGTGGAGTGAGAATAGAATAGTGTGGCGAGCGCAGCGAGCCACCGAGCCCGAAGCGTGGCGAGCGGACGCGGATACCTGTGAAGCCCGCGAAGGGACGCGTTTACCTGTGAAGGTATCCGCGTCCGCTCGCCACGCTTCGGGCTCGGTGGCTCGCTGCGCTCGCCACACTATTCTATTCTCACTCCACGCCCTAGTGGATAGTAGGGCATGAAAAGGTCGGAGGACGCGTACCGCCGCCCCTCGCGGGCTCGCTGCGCTCGCCACGCTTCGGGTTGACGGTGATCGTGGGGTGGCGTTAACAATTGTGGGGGTCATTTCACACTTGAGGGTGCCTATTTGGCCTCTGTGGGCCATTTAACATTGTTTCCTATGGAAAAATCGTGTCAATTGAGGCATTGAACAGAAAATCGTGTCCATTGAGAAATTTAACATTGGTCCCTATGGGAAATCGCGGGCATCGCGTCGCACCCGATTTTTAGTGCATTCAATGCCCGCGATGACCGCGATTTCTAGTGGCGCCGTGAAAGTAAAAAAGTACCAAAATGTTTTATTCCTTGGATTAAATAAAAATATTCGAATGATTGTACCACGTAAAATGGATTGCCATACAAAGTAGGTATTATACTATTATATATTAGTGACCAATTTACAACACAGAGCACATCCCGGTGACTACAGAACACATCCTAGTATCTAATATACAATAGCTAATATACAGCACAGAAAAGATCATAATAGTCAATATACCATACAGAGAGCATCCTAGTTAGGGTGGCCAATCCCGGGATCGGGATCAGCGGGATCCCGGGATTTGGCCTAAAAAACGCTGGGATTTGAATCCCGGGATTGGACCTTCCAATTCCGGGATTGGCTGTGTATGTGCATATCAAAGCCGGGCAGCGTCTGAGCGTGCGCTCAGACGCTGCCCAGGAGTTCCCGATCTCCGGCCTTCAATCTGGAGCGGGTATGGGCAGTCCAATCTGCGCAGCGTGATCTCTGAGGGTCACGCTGCGCAGGCCGCACCGCCCATATCTGCTCCAGAGTGACCTCTCAGCCCTCACCATAGTCCTCAAGTTGCAGCTTCGGCTGCCACCGACGCCATCACCCGCCTGCTCCTCTCGTTCCCGCTGCCTGCACCCGCTGATGTCTGCCCTGCTTCTGATCGCCCACCCTCCCATGCTCTCATGTAAGTAAATATGTGCGGGGCGGCCGGAGTGGGGGGGACAGGGCTCCTTTTTTGCCTATTCTACCCGTGCATACCGCTTAGAGATGTCAATCCCGGGATCCCGGGAATCCCGGGATTGAGCATTTTTCAATCCCGATTCCCGGGATTGAGAAATGCCCCGGGATTGGCATCCCTAATCCTAGTGACTATCATACAACATGGCTTCCTGCTGATGTATCTACTGATGCTTACTAGCGATCAATATACAATAAAGAGATTATTATAGTGACCATTACACAATACAGAAAGCATCCAAACTGCCACCACCCAATACTAAGAGTAGACCAGTGACTCAGACAATACAGAGAGCATCCCAGTGACTACCACATAATACAAAGAGCATCATAGCGACCACCATTAAAGGACAAGAGCATTTTTGTGACAGCTACACAATAGGCCATCATCATAATTTAACATCTCCTCAAAATGTCAACTCGTCAGCTTTTTCTATAACAAACGCTTTCAACATCGTTAACTGCTTTATAATCATTAACTCCCCCTTTCCTATAAATAATTAATTCTTACATCCTCAATTAACTCTATTCATATTCAGTAACCCTCTCTTACCTCTCTTGGGGCCAGATGAAGGAAGCATCAAAAGTGATAAAAAACAACCAATCATCTCCCGCCTGACAGTTTTCAAACACAGTCTGTGACATGACAGGTAGGAGCTGATTGGCTGGCTGCTTATCACTCTCCTCGTTATCACTTTTGAAGCTTAGTGCATCTGGGCCCCAGTTCTCTTAAAAAATACTGTGTGTAAATATAAGCCCAGAGTGTCTGCCTCTGGAGATACAATCACTACAGTTTCTGATAAATCTCATATAAATTGCCGGTGGCGGTGCAACCTTTTAGAAATCTTTGAGATTGAGACTAAATAAATAAGAAGTTGAATCTGATGGTTACTATGGTCAAGATCTCATCTTCAATAGAACTCCCGGTACTTATGTAGTATCTGGGCGTCCGATTTAGAAATCGCATCGCATCGCATGCGACCAAATCGTATGCGATGCGATGGTCAAGATTTTTCCATAGGATTCAATGTTAAAATGGTCTGAGTCCATTTTAACATAGAATTCAATGGGAAAAAGGGGTCCTTTTCCTTTCCCGACTATCCAAGTGGGCATGGAGTTGGAAATAAACCTGTGGCGAGCGTAGCGAGCCACCGAGCCCGAAACGTGGCGAGCGGACACAGAATACTTTTTAAGAAATATGCGTCCCCTCGCGGGGCTCGCTTCGCTCGCCATGCTTCGGGCTCGGTGGCTCGCTGCGCTCGCCACGCAATATAAAATCAACTCTATGCCCACTTGGATAGTGGGGAAATGAACAGGACCTTCTTAACATTGAATCCTATGTAAAATCGCATCGAATCGCATCGCATCTGATTGTATGCCTAAAGGCCCCCATACACTATGCGATTTTGGGACGATTTCATCCGATTTCGGCACTTTGTGCCGATAATCGGGTGAAATCGGCCCAAAATCGTATGTGTGTGATATCTGATCCGATCCGATGCGCGGTCCCGTGCGCATCGGACCGGATCAGGGAGGTTGGACGGTCTGTACATACGATCACGTCCGACCTCCCTGTATGCATATGCCTGCCACCTGACAGGCATATGCATGCAGACACCGGGGGAGCAGTGGGGCGGGCAGCGGGTCCCTGAGCGCCGGCGAGTGCTGCTGACTGACCTGGCCGGGCAGTGTACTTACACATAGCAGCAGCGGGGACGGGCAGCGCAGTGGCGGATATTATATTTTTAAAATACTTGTCAAATGACCGGCCGCTCTCTGATTGGCTGAGAGCTCTCCGGCCAATCAGAGAGCGGCCGGTCATTTGACAAGTATTTTAAAAATCTAATAGCCGCCACTACGCGTCCCGTCCCCGCTGCTGCTATGTGTAAGTACACTGCCCGGCCAGGTCAGCAGCGCTCACCGCACCCGCCGCCCGCCCCCACCACCGCTGGCCGCTGCTGCCCGCCCCCACTACTGCCGCTGCCCGCCCCCACTACTCCTCACCGCCCTGCAGCTCCCCGGGGTTTTTTTTACATGGGATAAATCGCATGCGATTTATCCCATGTAAAAAATGGCACATCAAGTGCCAAATTGTATGTGAGCCTCCCGGGGAGCTGCCGGGCGGCTCGCAGGTAAATTGGGTCCGACTTGTCCCTAGGACAAGTCGGCCTAATGTATGGGGGCCTTTAAGGTAAGGCATACAATCACAAAATCGGACGCCCAGATACTACATAAGTACCGAACTCCCATCTTAGTAAATGGGAGTCAGTATTTTAGGATACAGAACCCCAACATCCGATTTTCCAGTTGGGCCCTCAATCCCAGCCACAAGAAGCTGCAGTTTGAGACGGGCCAGCACTTCATTGTAGTAATGCGGAGGAAAGAGTGGGAGGGGCTTCCAGGTAGGAAATATGGGCCATGCACTGCAGCAAACACTGCAAACCGCCATACATTAAAGGCTATATTCAGCCCTATGATTGACAGTCTGATGGCGTATGGGTGTGGGGAGGGGAAAGCGATAACCTCTGTTACTCAACATAGGGGAGATTCTCTAACACAGAAATGCGGTAAAAACCCCGTTATCTGGGTTTTCACCGCATTTCTGTATGTTCTGTCCCCCCTCCGCAGTGTCACCGCTGTGGAGGGAACCGCCAGCAAAAGCTGGCGATTCCCTGCAGAAGCCTATGGGCTTCCTACCGCAGCGCTGTGTGACGGATCCCTCCCAGCATGCCCTGCGGCCAGCGCCGTGCTCTGCACATGCGCAGATGGACTCCCAGGTCACAGACCCGGAAGTCCGGCGCCGCATCGCAAGGGACAGCTCTTATCGCAAGAGCTGTCCCTTGTGTTAATGATCGCATATGTTAGAGCATATGTGGTTATTAATAATGCGGTGCCCGGCGATACAGGGCTGCGGATGTTAGAAGATCCCGCCCCATGTCCCTTTAGTATATCCATGCTACATAAACATTATTCTTCTTATTAATATTCATATTCATGTCTGATTAATGCTTGTATTATTTTTTGGGACCCTTAACTGACTATTAATTATTGACAGTATCCGGACAGCTGACAGACAATTGTCTAGATCGATAGTCAATAGGTCGACACAAAAGGTGAAAATTGATAAAAGGTTGACACATAAAAAAACGAGTTTCATTTTTTTTTGTGTGTCAATATCAACAACGGTCATTCTACTGACACACTTACCAGCTGCAGCACTAATCTGCCACTGTGCGTACAATGAGGCATCATCAGCTGCACCATCGGAGATTAGCGTCAGTCTTTAGACACAGCCTCTGACTGTGACAACCCCACATCCACCAGTGACCACCCAGAAACATCCATCGATATTGTCTATTGTGTGGTACTATGGTGGCGCATGCGCAGTGCAACTCAGACACATGTGCAGCCTCAAATCAGCGACCACTTGCGTTTGATTCCGTCACAGCATCTACCTCTGAATCGGCTTTAAAATTGCCTCCTATTACGTCGGCCGACTCAAAATTCTACTGTCACTAAAAGACGTAAAGAAACGCTGCTCACTACAGTCTGTGTGATTACAAGATGTAGATTTGCTGAAGGGAATTTTTATATCACAGTAAACAATTTAATTAAACCAGCCGGGAAAAGTTCTCAGCCCCCAATTTCTTAGCAATAAAACAAGTGGGAGTGGAGTGGGAGTGGGTTCAGCAGAAAAAATGGCCATAACGACAGATGCTTTTTCTCTAACAATTAATTTAATGAGACAATACGCGCTGCCTTAATCAGTAAACGCAACACATTCACTAATCAGGCATAAGACAGGGGGGGGGGGGGGGGGGACGACGACGACATCATAGAGCAAGGCGGCTCCCCTTTCCTTACTATACCTGTAACAACCCTGATGTTACACAGTCATTAAATGTTTATATATCATTTATAATTATGCTCAATTTTTCTGTTTGAAGCGGCCCAATCAGAAGGAATTATTTGAGTTTAAAAGTATGATTAGAGGTATTTCCCAGGATAGTGTGTGTGTGTGAGTCATGTCCCCTTTCAGACCGCACTTTTTAACCAGTATTTTGCTGTTTTTTAACCATTTCAAAACGGTAATATGTGCGGTCTGAAAGGTGCAGAGTGATTTTACCGTTTCCAAAATACCGGTTTTTGGAAATGGTAAAAAAGCATGGTCCTACCCGTTTCAGACCCGTTTTTTTTTGCTGTCTGAACGGGTCTGAAACGGTACCCAGGCAGCAGTGAACACTATTGGTCCCCAGCGCAGTGCATATTTAATGAGCCGGACGACCATTACATATGCACATATGTAATCAGCCGCTCATTACATATGTGCATATGTAATGAGAGGCCGGCTCATTAAAAAATGCACTGCGCTGGCTCAGAGCAGGCCCTTAACTCCTTCAGTGCCAAGAGATTGGTACAGGAGAGGGGCGGGGGCAGCAGCGAGAGACCTGCCCTGGGGAGAGGGGTCTGCCTGCAGCTCCACAGGGACTCGTCAGACCGCACTGGCAAGACCCTGTATTTGAAAATTTTCCAAAAGCGGGTCTGCCAGGTAAAAAAAAATGGCACTTAAGAGATGCGGTGTGAAAGGGGTTTTACCTGGCAGACCCGTTTTTGGAAACGTTTTCAAATACAGGGTCAAAGCCAGTTATGCAGTCTGAAAGCAGCATGAGTATATGGAGGAGGGGGGTGGGGGGATTCTAGGAACGCAACATCATTGACTAGCCGCACCTCCAATCCAATGGCAAGCTTCATTTCCAAGGGGAATTCCCATTTAAATTAAAAGATGGTTGGAGAACGTGTGATGCATCTGCTCCTGCTTTTAGATACATGCCTTCTACCCAGCAAGGGTGTGGATGGAAAGGTTTACAGTGTTTAGGGTGACGGTCAATAGGTTGACACCAAAAGGTCAACACTGACAAAAGGCTGACACAAGCAAAATGTCAACATGAAAAAGGTCAAGAAATAAAAAAAGGTCGACACAAGGTTTTTTTGTTTTTTTTTCAGTGTCAATGTTGACACCTGTCAACATGGCCCCCCAATTAGTGTAGCATGTACGCTTTGCTGGCGCTGCGCTAGGCACACTTTACTGTTCCCAATCAGAGTCCACATGGATGTTAAAATATAAAAAAGTCCCCAAAAAGTTAAGAAGAAAAAAAAACATGAAAAACTCATGTTGACATTTTCCTTGTTTTGATATTTTTCTTGCCGACATGTTGTCAATGATGACCTTTTGCATGTTAACCTTAGGCGTTGACTTGGACACTGTGTAGACCTATCAGACGGATAGCCCCAGCAGTATGGGTTAACAGAGAACTGCTGCAACATTGTTTCAAGAAAATAACAAAGAACATGGTACTGCTTTCCTAGCACGGTGCCCATCTCATTGATTGTATGCCTTAAGTTTAAGGTACTTAAGGCATACAATCAACGCGATGGACCTGATTTTTTAATCTCATGGATCTCATGCATCCATAAGATGCATGAGATCCATGAGATAAAAAATCGTGAGCCCCCAATAACCATTGTTAACGCCACCAGCACTATCAACGCCAACCCGAAGCGTGGCGAGCGGCGGCGGTACGCGTCCTCCGACCTTTTCATACCCCCACTATCCACGTCGGCGTAAAGTTGATTTTATATAGTGTGGCGAGCGGACGCAGACTGCTTTACATGTATTCTGCGTCCCCTCGCGGGGCGCGCTGCGCTCGCCACGCTTCGGGCTCGGTGGCTCGCTGCGCTCGCCACACTATATAACATCAACTCCACGCCGACGTGGATAGTGGGGGTATGAAAAGGTCAGAGGACGCGTACCGCCGCCCCTCGCGGGCTCGCTGTGCTCGCCACGCTTCGGGTTGGCGTCAATAGTGGGGTGGCGTTAACAATGGGGGGGTTAGCAATTAAAATTGAGGTTTTTGGGCCTTTTTATATTGATTACAATGTAAAAATCTCGTTGATTGCGTCGATTGCATCATCTCATGCATCTTATGCCGCACAAACACATAAGATGCATGAGATACTTGAGATATCAGCCCCACACATACAATCTAGATCGTGGGCGCTGTGCTAGGAAAGCAGTACCAAGAACATTAGTGGTTGCTGCCTGCTCTATTGTAGTAAAGAGTGATGGATTATTTCAGGCATAGGGGACTTATTAAATAATATCTGAGCCAATGTGTCTTTACGGGGAATATCTGCAAATAATAGGGACCTTCTAAATGGAAGAAGAAGGAGGAAGCGCAACAGAGATCGCGATATTTGCCATGGTCCCTCCATTTCCCCCATCAGCTGCAGCCTACATAGAAAGCCGTCAGATTTACCAAGCTTCACATTCTGGAGTTTGGCCCCGGGCAGCAAACACCATCTGTAGATAGCTTTTGTTGCTGTAGCCTCTGGCCTACTTAATGCAGAAAGTACAGAGAGTGGGGAGGCTCTTATGGAACTCCTTTGGAGCCCCTCTCTCTACGGGTAATTAAGAGGTGGAATGTGAACAATGTTGCCCGGCTCGTCGGAGCCGCCAAGGAGCATTCTCTACCTGCCTCCGGTTGCCCATAGCAACCAATCAGATTCAGTTTGCTACACAATGATAGAATTTGATTGGTTGCAATGGCACAAACTTTCATTTATAGAAGTATCAGTAAATATAGCCCCTGGTGTCACTTGTTAGTAATCGCCTTCTTTGCATCCAGAACAGAAGTCTCTACCAATGTCCTGAGGGCACTTAGTGGATGATCAATACTCCTTAATATGCTGGATTTGATTCCATCCTTTGTCTGCCTCGATCTATTTAGGGTGTAAGGTCTTAGGAAAGGTCACTTGGGAACATGCAAATAATGTTGACTGTGAAATTCTAGCGTTTATGCCGCTACACTAATCTGTCCAATCAGAGCTGTCCCTGACTGATCTAGAGCATTGCATAGATGTTAGCTGGTGGCAATTAAACACAGTGCGGGCAAGCTGTTGTGTCCACTGGGAACCCTCCTGGGGCACTGATACCTTAATGCCCAATGCCTAGGGCCAGCTCTGCGTCCACCCTGTGTTTATACAAGGACAGTCCCCCATTCTGGGCAAAACCATTTCACAACCATTTGCTGGAAAGCCAAACTGCGATGGGATTGTGCCCGCGGTTATGGTATAGTGGGTAGACAATATCTAAATCGACAATCACTAGGTCGGTCACTAGTTGTTGGCAGGTCATACTTACCTACCTTCCCAGAATAGCTGGGGTAGGGGCCTGAAAATCAGGTCCCCCTCCCACCCCCCCCCCCCCCCCCCCCCCCCCCCCCCCCCCCCCCCCCGGAAGGGTGGGCAAGCCTCCCACATTTAATGGGGCCCCAAACTCTCTCCCTCAGCCAGTGAAATGCCGGCATTCTTGCCACTTTGGCGAGGTGGTGGGGCTAAAATGATGCAAACGCATTATTTAGTACAAGCCCCTCCCCAACGAATCAGCCACGAATCATGACATTTAAAAGAAAAGCTGCAGAGAGTCTCCTCTCTGGGCTTCTCCTCGGAGAGAGACAAAGTAGTCTGAGGCAACCAACCAGTTTCTAATTGTCATGTTACAGGCTGAGTGCTGAAAAATGTCAGAAGCTGATTGTTGAGTACTTTATCTCTGTCCACTTAAATAAACCCTATAGAGAGAGGTTAATAAGATGGGAGTTCATTGCTGATGGGATGTTGCTATGGGCAACCAATGATTCTATTACCTTCTAGAACCTTGATGGCTAACCTTGACACTCCAGCTGTTGTTGAACTACACATCCCAGCATGCTCTGCATCAGATTTAGCATGGCCAAATAGCAAAACTGAAGCAGAGCATGCTGGGATGTGTAGTTCAACAACAGCTGGAGTGTCAAGGTTAGCCATCAAGGCTCTAGAAGGAGCAAAATGCAACATCCCATCTGAAATAAAACTCCCATCTTCGTAAATAAATCCCTAAGGGGTACATTTACTAAAGCTTCTAAAAATTAAAAGGTGGTTGCCCATAGCAACCAACCAGATTCTGTCTACCATTTAGTTAGTATGCACTGTGTATAATGACATGCAGCCTTTTAAGGACCACCGGCGCAGCAAAAAGACGCAGCCAGGCCGGACGGCCGGCGTTATACCACTGAGTTCTAGGGTCACTTCAGCTGCTGTGATGTGGCTTCTCATTCCTGTCCCCTGGCCTCACAACCCCGCTCCCCTCCTCCACACGCCAGCTATATACATAACACACCTCTGTTGCTATGGGATACTGAACATACGTAGCATTAATAAATAACCCCTTTGTGACAAAGTTTGTGTATTTGTTATGAAATAATATAGATAGATAGATAGATAGATAGATAGATAGATAGATAGATAGATAGATAGATAGATAGATAGATAGGCAGGCAGACAGGTTGGCTCCTACGTTTCACTAACGCAGAGAACCTTAGAGGATGTACATCAGGCTATATACAGATATTGATCTGTTCCTTGGTAATGTATATTTGATGACGGCTGCCAAATCACATTCCTGCTGTGAGCATTATATGTTGGTAAGGGAGCCGCTGTTCTGATTATTAAGCAACGAGGGAGCCAGATAAACGCAGGTGCTGATACAGAGGCAACTCCTTACACCCCAACCAAAACAAACGCATTGTATGTATTCCCTATTTACCAAATCCAGCAGAAGACAGAGTAACACCGTGCAGTGTCCCTTCTTACCCAGGTAATTTATTATGTATCACTTGTCCTGAGGAAAATACATCAGCCTTTCTTTAGTGTGAGGAAAGAAATCATCTAATATTAATATCATGGTGGGTAACTGGAGACAATGCAGCTGTAATCACAGGCACAGCAGGAAGGTTTAAACCAATCCAAGGTTGTGAGACCAAGATGTGAATCAGGCCGTGATGTAATAAAGGTTTCCCCCGTACTGTAATAATACTAGAATACTTGCGTCCTCTCTACGGGGATGACATTTGCTCTGTAACACACATTTGTAATCATGTATTACCTGGTTCAGTGCAATTCTTCTCCTGGGACCCATTGCCTGATGCCATAAGCTTCCGGTTCCTCCACATAAAGGCGTTAGGCGCACCTGTGTGGTCTCCCATGGACGTTCCTCGACCTGTGACAGAAGAGGGAACGGCATGAAACATAATGAAAATCATTTACAAAGTGCAGAACAGGCGAGGCGCAGCGCTAGATATGAACTGCTGCGCGATTTCTAGAAGCTTATATTTGCGCTAGCGACAGTGTCAGGAGTTGCCTGCTATGGATTCTGGAAATTACTGTGGCCCATCCTGTTATCTTTGATGTATAGAACGTTTTAACACAAGTCCCTACAATCCCTACATATATAGGTATAGGTCCTGTTACACTCCCGCACGGCAGGCTTGCATAGGATACGATACATCGTACGTGCTGCTTTTGCATATGCTGCCATTTTCTGCAGCCAGTGTTAATTTTGGCAAGGATTTTCAGATAAGTTTTAGGGGGTATTCCATCCGGCATCACGACTGTCTGGCTAGCCCGACAGCTGTGAACTGGTCCCATTCTTGGCCGGCTCGACGTCAGTTCTGCAGGCGGGATTCAAATCATCGAGCTGCAGCCGGGAGCTCGACAATTCCCGGCCGTTCTCGACAATTCCCGGCCGTTCTCGACAGAACGTGCCTGACTGATTGTAAAGTCGGGCCCATTCTGCTGAGATCCCTGTTCAATGCTGTCGGGAAAGCATTGAATAGGGCCCCGCCGCTATCTCCCGTCGGGAGATGGCTGCGGGTGATTGAATACCCCCCTTAGTCTAATTTTAGTCATTGATTTAGTCATAGTTTTTGCATTTTAATGATGCTGTAATGGATTTTGCTTAAGTACATTTCTATACCTTTTACTATGTGTTTAGTAATCTAGGAATCAAAAAAGTGCATCTCAAATGCTATTTCCTGTACCAAAGGTCATTTATTTTCTGCAAATATCAATTCAAAAATACAATTGATTTTTAATAAAAAATGTTAATGCCATCAAAAGCCAAATCGGATGTGATTTATCAGCCCGGAGAGCGGCAGAATTGAAAAATCCTATTCAAAAGACTGGGCAACCACTGATTGGCTGAGAGAGCTCTGTCAGCCAATCAGTGGCCTCCTATTCAGGTGGCGGCTGATTGGCTGAGAGAGATCTCTTAGCCAATCAGCGGCCACCCAATTGTTTGAATAGGATTTTTTAATTCTCCCCGCCGCACACTGGACTCCAATCGGGCCCCAATCGTGTAGTGTATGGGGGCCAGTGAGGATGAATAAAACTGTATAAAATACAGTATTATTAATGAAAGAATCCAATAAATCAGTCACTCGAAAAATACAACCTGGTGGTGCCCAGATAAAAATAATAGAGTGTTTTCGGCTAGTCCAGTTTCGTGATGACGAGATGGACTAATATTTAGTCAACATTTACAGTAGTAAGAAATTTCTATTTTTGTTAACGTTACATTTTAGTAACAGAAAAAAACAACGCCAGCAATTAGTTTTAGCCTAAATGTTCGGCAACCAAATGAACATAGATTGCAACAGGAATCCTTGTTGCAGCCATGGTGATCTCCGAACCCGATCCGGTGCGCACGGGATTGTGCATCGGATCAGAGGTTAGGCACATACCATTTGACACTCTTAACCTGCTTTCTCAGCTTGATGCATCAAAATATAGCGAAAAGGGCCCAAATTGTATACGTGTAGGTGCTCCTTAATCTGGCAGTCTCCCTCGTATTGAATCAGTAGTGTACAGTTTTAGCGCTGACTGTCCCTGTTACAATAATCTTTCACATGTGATTGGTAACTTGTGAAAAAAGCAAATCTCTCAAACTGGGTTATTACTGTGGTGTCGGCATATCCAGAGTAGGCAGCTGACGGGTGACGGCACTCCAAATATTGTGTTTTCAGGAAAAATGAGGATTTAAGGATTAGGGGGGGGATTAGCTTGTTCACAATGTCACTGACTAATAAAAGTCTGTGCTAATTCCCAGTCGGCTATTTCCAGCCTTGTGTACAGTCGCTTGTTGCTCCTTTAACACTTGCCTTGTAGAGTCACGATTACCCACAACACACACACACAGTCAGCCATTGTCAATTTACTAGTGACTCGTACCTCATGCCTCAGTTACCTCACTATTTCCTAGGATATTTTATTAATAGACTGCATTCTCCTGAATTTAAATTCAGTCTCAGAAGTTTCTGTGGTTAATGACAGCTCTTATACGCCCCACTTTATGCCTAAAGGTCCATACACACTGGGCGACTATGCCCAGCGTGTATGGACAGCGATGATGTCAATCACCGCTGCGGGGAAAGCCGCTCAGTGCATACACACTGAGCGGCTTTCCCCCTTCCCGGGGCCAACGGAGGGGGGAGGACGGCGTTGCATAGCACAGAGCTATGCAAAGTCGTCCTCAAAGCCGCTCATCTGCTGGTATTACCAGCAGATGAGTGGCTTTCCCGGCGATGATGCGGGAGCGTGCAGCAGCGCTCATCGCTGGGGCATACACAGTGGGCGGCTTTGAGCTGAAAGCCGCTCAAACTGGGTGTTTTGAGGGACTTTCAGCTCAAAGTCGACCAGTGTGTATGGGCCTTAAGTGTGGCCTCATACTGCAAATTTCCTTGCTTATATATTATTATATGTTAAATAAATAAGAGGTAATATTTGTATATGTTATATGGTAAATACCCAATAAAGTGGTAGATTACATTTATTATCTATATATTTTTGGTAAAAGCAAAAAAACATTTGACTGCGTGGACTGACATCTATCTATATAACACAGGCTACATACTCCACACCTCTGAGGTGCAGTTCCACCAGTGACCACTATAAACCACTCGTGGGACCAAATTACTCCTTAAAAGAAAGTGAAAGCAAAATTCAATTCAAACTTGCTGGATATGGAGAGAGGGAGGGAGCTGTGAAGACAGAGATTGGAGGTAGGAGCAATAAAGCTGTAATTTTGACAGACTTTTAACTAGTACTTATGATAATGTGCTACATGATAGCACAGTGGTTAGCATTGTCATTTCAAAATATAAGAGTGCTGTATGAATTTCTTCCCATAGTCAGGGCCGGATTTGGGGGTCAGGCCGCCCCTAGGCACCACACTTTAGCCCCCCCCCCCCCCCCCCCAGTACCTGCTCAGCCCATAAGCAGCACTCAGTCCCGCTGCCCGGCTCAGCGCCTCCACTTGGTCGGTCAGCCTCTTCACCTGCTGCTGCAGCCGCCGGTCCTCGCCCTTCAGGTCAGCGACGGAGGAGGAAAGCAGCCCTGCCAGAACGTCTTCAGTTCCAGCTGCCTCTCCAAGCCACCGGAACTCCTCCATTTCCGACTGCAGCGCGTCCCCGTCACCCTCCCGCCAGAGGCTCCTGTAGCTGGCGGCCGGCCACACCGACACCTCCGCGTCGGGTCCATGGATGGGCAGGAGGGAGAGTGTACGCCGGCTCGGGCAGCATTGAGGAGGAAGCAATAGCAGCGGTTATCGGAACAGGTACCGCTGGACACCTGTGTGAGCAGGAGCCTCGCCCGGCACAGGTCACTAGCTCCGGGTCTCTACAGGCAGCTGTGCAAGGGGTGATGTCAGTGCTGCCGCTCGGTCATCCGATGCTGCTACCCATAGAGACCCGGAGCTAGTGACATGTACCGGGTGAGGGTCCTGGCGGCCTGCCGCCCTTAGTTTGTGCCGCCCCTAGGCCCATGCCTCACGGGCCTAGTGGCAAATCCGGCCCTGCCCATAGTTGCCTACCCGCCTGCATTCTGCAGCAGACTCCCTGAAATAGCAGCAATCTCCCTCTCTCCCACATTAGTCTAGCAATCTCCCTCATGTCACCTAGCCCACATTACACTGTTATATTTTTTGGGGAAAAAGGAATGAGAGATATTTAAATTTACATTGAATCATCAGCGTCATTTCTCTTACTAACTGCTTTGGGGTGCATCTACATTTGGAAAATTCTGCTACCAACTATAATCTCCCAGAAATTAGTTTTCAAAAGTGTTTCTTTCATGGTCATTCTTATTTATAATATTTATTAACAGGTACAGTATTTATATAGCACACACAAGGCCTAATTCATGTCTGTACGCAGTGACCGAGGCTCACGAATTGGAGGGATTATCTGCAGACCATGCGTGTCCCATGATTGCAGTGTACACGGTCGCGTTCGCAATGAGGACTTAAACGCAGGGTGACTGACAGGAAGAGGACATTTGGAAGAGCATATGGGGATCGGCAGTAAAAACACAGACATGTTGGTTATTTTTGGGGCATGCATCTGCGATCACAGATGCCAATTCTGTGGGTGCTCAAGGGCCCGAGCACCCACAGAAATTGATGAGCAACCACGGGCCCGAGTCCCGCTGCTGGGATGCCACATTAACTTGCTAATTTGCGGCTGCAGCACCCACATCGCCGGACCCGCCACCTGGGAAACAGTATGCCGGGAAGAGTGTATTCTGTCCGCGGAGTACCTGCACTGTGGGGGCATTTATGTATGTGGAACTCTGTTGCCTTAATTTTAATATTGGAGACAACTGTTCTCCATAATATAAATTGGTATTATTTTGTGGCCACACCCCTTCTCCATTAAGCCACTCCTCTATATTTTTGGCTTGAGCACCCACCAGCAAAAACATAAATCGGCACCTATGTCTGCGATCATATAAGCAGGACCGCCATCAAAGAGATGGTGTAGACACAGTTGTCCCGGGCCCGGCCACTCTGACAGAGTGAATGGTCCAGACAACTCATTCCACCCACTGACTGCCTCCTACCTCGCTGCTGAAGCCCACTGCTCCCAGAGTGCTCAGCGCAGGCTCCTCCTTCACCTCCAGATGCTGGCAGCAGTGGTGGATTAGCCACAGGGCGATAGGGACGGTCGCCCCGGGCCCCCACACCTGCCACCCCACTGCTGCGGTGGCGGGTGGGTGGCTGGTAGGCAGCGGGGTCCGTGTAGCACTGGCGGGCAGGGGAACCCTGCAGCGTATGTGAAATCAGCCGCAGCACCCCGCTGCTGCCTGCATATCCACCACAGGACCCCCTGCCCACCACGGACCACGCTGCCTGGATACCACCCCATCTCTGTCGGGGGGGGGGGGGGGGCGGTGGGGTGGATGCCTCCGACCATAGGGTAGGATGTCTCCGTTCGGGGGGTAGGGGGGGCACAGACCTTTTTTGTCCAGGGCCCCCACAGACCTTAATCCGGCCCTGACTGGCAGCCATTTAAAATGAGAGCTTGTGTACCGGCAACCACTCTGATTGGCTGCAGGGCCGCGAGCCCCAATTGGCTTACAAGTCGGCACCATATTTTAAATGGCCACCAGCGTCTGGACAGAGGTGGAGAAGACTGTGCTGCGGGAGCAGTGGGATCCAGAACAGCGGAAGGTGGGAGGGAGCAGAGCCGGGTGGTAAGTGAAGTGGCAGCCCTGCCTGTAAGCAGAGATACGAGACTTCAGCGTTGATACTGCTGCATCCAGTCTGCGTAGCAATAGAGCAACCTTTAGACTCAACGTTCCTTGGTTTTGCGTGTAGGCTGCAAATGCGTACTCAGCTGTGAATGAGTCTGCAATAACTTTAGTGAGCATCTTTTTCCATGTCAGGGTTGCAGTTGCAGTTTCACATTTGTAGTTCCGCAGCCCACAAAATAGGCCTACATATATCACAGAGAATATTTCAGACTTTTACATCCACCCCTACCCCAGTGATCTTACAATCTATGGGGGTTATTCTGCTTCACTCGCAAAGGCACATTCACTCTCTAATGGACAAAACCATGTGCACTGCAGGTGGGGCAGATGTAACATGTGCAGAGAGTTAGATTTGGGTGGGGTTTGTACTTTAAACTGATATCTATATTGCAGACTAAAAATAAAGCAGCCAGTATTTACCCTGCACAGAAACAATAAAACACCCAAATCTAGGTCTCTCTGAACATGTTACATCAGCCCCACCTGCAGTGCACATGGTTTTGTCCATAAGAGAGTGAATGTGCCTTTGCAAGTGAACCAGAATAACCCCCAATATTCCTTAACCCTTTTGAGTGCCAATGTTGCTGTGAGAGATCCTCAAAAGAATGCCAGCGTCTCTCACAGCGACTGCTCCTTTAGTATAAATACAGAAATAGCCAAGTCAATTCATTGAAGTTTAGTTAAATAGTTTAAACAAAGGGGGAGATTCTCTAAACTAAAAAATGTAAAAACCCCGTTATCTGGGTTTTTACCGCATTTTGGGGTCCCCTGCCGGGTTACCGCGATGGGGGGCATCGCCATAAAAATCTGGCGTTGCCCCTATCGGCTTCTAACGCAACCCCCCACCGCCCCGCACCAAACCCCCCCCCCCCCCCCCCTCACCTGTGTCCGGGCAGCACAGAGCTGTGCTGCCTGGACTTCTGTGCTGCCCGGACCTGTGACCTCCTCCTCCCTGCACTGTACATCCTCTTCCGGGTGCAGAGAGGAGGAGGAGAGCCAGCCCCCCCTGCAGCAGCAGCATTCAGGCTGGGTAAGAGAGGGAGGGCGGAGCGCCAGGACCCGCCGCTCATCGCCGGGTCAACGCAGAAGACAGCTCAACGCAAGAGCTGTCTTTTGTCATCATTCTCGCATATGTTAGATCATATGCGATAATTATGTTTGCGGTAGCCGGCGATGGGCAGCGGTAAGGGGGCGCAGATATTAGAGCATCCCCCCCAAAGAACAGTCACTGTGAGCGGCTCTGGCATTTTTGGCATTTTAAACGGCTATTTTGTGGATCTCTCACAGCAACATTGGCACTCAAACGGTTTAATAAAAAGGAGGCAATTTTCTCACCTCCTTTGAGAAATTCCCTTGGCACTAAAAAGGGTTAAAGTAGTGCAAATTTCTGCCAGCAACCAATTTACCTACCGGTAGATTTTTGGGATTATGGGGGGGAAAAAAAGTGCACCTGGGGGAAACCCACGCAGTCAAGGCAGGAACTGACAAACTCCACACAATTGGGATGTGTGTGTGTGTGTGTGTGTGTGTGTGTAAGGGGGGACGGTAAGCACCAGCGAGGCAGGGACTGGTGTGAATAACTCATTATGCTCTACAAAGTCCTGGGGAACACAGAGGCGCTATACAAATAAACAACAATAATTATCACTGTGTGTTCTGCAAATGTTAAAAGCTTAATCTAATGAGAACTCAACATCATATGGTGCTGCATAAAGACTGCTGTGCAGTGTAACTCTGCACAACGGGATCATGCTTTCAAGTTCCATTTTTAACACTGTTATTTTCATTGTACCTAACTAAAGGGATGCTCTGCAATGTTACAGCAAATATGAGCAGCGCCTGGCAATGCAATGTGAACACATTGCCTATCACACATGGAAGACATAAGGGTTATTTTAGAATTAATGCAAAAATACCTATGTAAGCATTTAATGTTTGGGGCTGCAACAAAGGCGTACCTACGAACTGTCCCGATTGGGGTTGGGCATTTAGGAGACCCTCCTGCATGCGCACAACATCTATTCACAGGTGACAGAAGGATTGGGGGCATGGCTCAAATCTGGCCATGCCCCCACAGTGACAAAAAAGGCCACCCCCATTTTCAGAGACCACACCCCTTTTCAGGATCATGCAGGAGTCCCGCTTTTCACAAAGTTAGTAGAATTTGATTGGTTGTTTTGTGCTCCACACTACTATGTATAAACACACACCTTAGTACATATACCCCTTAAGGGTAGGTATATCAAACAGTGGGTGTAGAAAAGGACCAATGATGAAGTCGTCCATAGCAACCAATCAGCTCTGAGGTAGAATTCATTGAGCACATTCTATAAAATGCTAGGTAGATGCTGATTGGTTGATTGGGCAAATTCTCCGTTGGCCCAATTCTCCATTCTTTACACTCAGGGCTTAAAGTGGTCATGCAGAGGTGGGGGGAACTAATTTCTCTATGTCACCTAATTACCCCCCTCCTCTCCCCCATTAGGCAGAGACAGGGCCAGTCGTAGGGTTTTTGCCATCCCCCTGCAAACTAGTATGCTTTTCTGTGACAATTACTGCACAGGGCCAATGTGTAGGTAAAATGTTCCACCTCCCCATTAGAGGTGGTGGAACTCCATTCCACCCCGTTCCCCCTCACTTTAACCCCTGTTTACACTAATTGAAAGTGGGGAATGATAGGCAAACAGCTCCCAACTGCCATTCTTCACATCCAGTCTGTAATATGTCATTTAAGCTGGCTCTAAGTGAGAAGAGCTTGGTTAGAAACAAAATAATATGGGACTCTCATATTGGGAGTGCTGCATTTTTGTTGAGCTTGGGTTATAATTCGATTAAATGCTTAGAATATCACAGCACAATAATAATTTCTATGATTTCCCCATGGAGAACCCGACGGCATAAGCCGCTTGCTGAGGACGTATCGCCAGCTCCCCCAATTGAGAGCATGCAGCCCTGATTCACATGACATTTAAAAATTTAATGAATTCAAAATTAGACATGGCTCTTTATAAAGCAAACCTCACAGGGAAGGCGGAGAGCTGGAGAACATTATGTGCTAGCAGTTTCGGACTGGGAGGGGGTTGGCCCACTAGGGGGGGTGGGGGGAAGTGTGGGACGTCAGATGTGGAGTGTGACATCATGACATCCCCCGCCCACGGCTCCTCTACTCCCTCCCTGCCTGCCTAAGGGCCTAATGCTGGAAATGTTCAAAGGCCTATTACGAGCACTCCAGCCAGAGGTGCGGAGACCAGGGGCACACGTGTCCCTCTGCCATTCAGTGTGTGTGCCCACATAACCCGGGCTCTACTCGCCACTTATCACTGTGCTGGAGAACAGATGAGACCTCTGCACACCATGGGGATGCGGCCCCCGGCATGAATGCGGCTGCGGCCCCTGGCACAGAATGAGACAGCGGGATGCCGCCCCACTCCATCGGCCCAGAGGACCGCAGCCAGAGGAGGGGTGAGAAGGAGGAGGGAGGCAGATGGCCCACCAGCGCAGGCCGCGGCCCCCAGCAGCATGGTGCGGTGCCCCCCCCCCATACAGACAACAGGAACCCCCACGGCCATGAACACCCAGTGTCCTGCGAGCAAGCCCATGGGAGAAGAGGTATGGCTCTGCATTGGGCCAGTAATGGTGGACTCCAGCCCAAGTTCCAACCCCTGGCCCCCCATTCTCAATGACTCTTTTTGACTACCCCCCTCCCCCCAGCTGCAGCTCCAGCCAGGGCCCTGACTGCCCACCCTACAGCCCTCGGATCCATCCTGCTGTTGAGCTGTGAGCAGCATGATCAAGATGGCGCCACAAATGGCTGCATAGGAACTGTGTACTCAGCCATATGTACCACATGCCCCATATGTATATGCTCCCTGCCTCTATAATCCCCAGAATTAGCGTATACCTTTATGTGTTATGTATATCTGTACCATACCTCCCAACTGTCCCGTTAAACATGGGAATGTCACGGTTTTTGGGGACGTTCCCGCGTCCCTCCCACGGCTGGCAGTCTCCCGCTGCAGGGGGGGGCAGTTGGGAGTCCCCCCCAATCTGACAGAATAGACGCTGTGCGCATGCGCACAGCGTCTATTCGCGGATGAAAACGGGGTGTGGCCTAATTTGCATAAGCCACACCTTCGTTTACATATGCCACGCCCCCCTTTTCGGGCGCTCGCGTGGAATATTGACAAAGTTGGGAGGTATGCTGTACTGTCACTGTTTAACTGTTACATAACTGGCTGTTGCATAGCAAACCAAATAAAATTCCTAGTATACGCAAGTATACCTGGCCTGATTCTGAGGAGTGGAGGAGGTGAGGCCAATGCCAACTAAGCATTTAGAACCCATGTCTCCCTATATATATATATATGGGGTTTTACCTGCAGCCCCCCTGTGAGACTGCACTGGCTTCACTGTGACTGGCAGTGACTTCCTATTGGAAAACATTCAAAAAGAAGAGAAAAGCAGCGCTGCAATACTAATACTAACAACAAGTGAATCAATAAAATGACAATTTAATAATTAACACATATATATAATCAATAAAATATCAACACCAACGCATTTTGCTGCTATCACTAGCAGCTTTATCAGTGATAGCAGCGAAACGCGTTGGTATAATTTGGACCTGTGTTAAAGGACTCAACCTCCACCTGCTTATTCATCTGACCTCAAGTCCCACCACTTTGGAAGTCCCTTGCTCACTAAACCTGGACAATCATCCACATTATTTCAGAGGTTCCTTGGATCTGGTAATTAACCATCTAAAAGCATCAGGATAATACCTCCAGCGGCATCCAGGATCTGCCGTTGGCATAAGGACTCCTACACATGGGACTAACGCATGGTTCAGTGCAAGTTACATACTTACCTATTGGGTTGATTTACTGTTTACTGTTGCGAACGCTGTGGTTGGGACCAGCAGTAGCGGCAGCTGTATGGGGGAGGGGGGCGGAGCCACTGGTATCACAGCCAGTGTCAGCCCCCTCCTACCATAAGGTACGAGCCGCCACTGCTGACGATTTATGGCCAACCATGTGACCAGAGGGTGATCATCATGCTGCCATGACGATGAGCCTATTTTTATATGGGAGCCTGGAGCTACAGCGCCCCAATGATAATCTGGCTCTGGCAGACAGTAGCGGATGACTGACTCGGCGACTGCAAGATGCTTTTGTTATCACCGCCAGACAATCATCATTGACTGACCCAGCGGCGACAGCATCTTGCAGCCGCCGAGTCAGTCATCAGCTACTGACTGCCCGGCGACATTAAATGTTCCCATCAGGCCCGATAAATACAGTCAGAGACGGCCTGGAGCTGACATCACACAACCTTCCCCTAAAACACTCGGGCACGCCTCCATTCTCCCTGTCACTCCCAGCGTTTTTTTTCTGTCATGCCTGTGTTTTCTTGCCACTCCCATAAAACCATGCCCAGAGGCCTACTTCCTGTCAATCACCTTGCTGGAAATGGTCACGCACGCGCATTGCGGCCCATACATGAGCAGTTTACCGTTATTGGGATGCCATGCGGACTCGCGGTGGTGCAAACAGGTATGAATCTACCCCAATGGTACTGTATATAAAACTAGAGATATAGTCTCGACACACTGACCAGCCCCAAGATTGTGGAGAGCCTGTATGGTCGTCTAGCGAGCCAATGGGATGGCGGCAAACATAATGTCACATAGGGCCTGATTCAGACTCGCTCACTAAGCAGCATTCTTTGGTGAATGTCGTCATATGATGCCATCCACACCCCCCCCCCCCCCCCCCCCCCCCCCTGCACAGGCTACGCATGGGGATTCCCAGCATTGTTCTGGGTGCACTCACTGTTTTTGTGCGCACGCCAAGGAGATGCTGGTGTCCCCATGTGACAGCCCCCTGCCCCCCTTAAACACTATGCTGCTGCGTTGCCCATTCTTCCATGCACAGTTGCAGGCACCTGATTCTCAAAGTCTGCTGTGGGCAGGGAGGTGGCCCTGGGCTATGGTGTCTCTGCACAGCGCAGTACTGACAGACTGAAGGGCGCAGAGATGCAGCCCCCACACCCCTCCTGTTAAGGCACGGAGCAGATGGTGGAACACCTGAGCTTCTGCTAGGCCTACCTGGAAAGTGACAGGATAAAACATATGTTGTAAATCCTACATGCCTGGCTCAGGATTGGGCTTAGACACCATGGACAGCTGCCATAGGTGCAAGAATGCTTGGGGCTCAGAGCAAGGACAGAGCAGGCAATGTATCGTCTGCAAATTCCATGCACTCTCAGAAGTCCATATAATTATTACTTAGTGATCCTGCAACACAGGCTAATAGAACAAAGGACAGGCAAACTATTATGCAGCTGATTACATGTGTATAGGTCACTCACAAAGGAGGCAGTGATAACATCACAGGGAGGCACATTGTACAAAATAATAGCAGATATGAAAAAGAGAGAATGGCATCACAGAGAATGCGGCACATCCAGTCATGTAGGAACCTGTGACATCCTTGAGAATGCAGCCTACACAGTCACTGGGAACTTGTGACATCATTGAGAATGCAACCTATACGTTTACTATGAACCAGTGACATTACTGACAATTCAACCTATCCAGTCACTAGGAACCAGTGACTTCACTGAGAATTGACCCTATCCACTCACTAGGAACCAGTGACTTCATTGAGAATGCAAATTTTACAGTCATTAATAACCAGTGATGTCACTGAGAATTCAGGCTATCCATTCACTAGGAACAAGTGACATCACTTACAATGCAGCCTATCCAGTCACTAGAAACCGGTGACATGATTGAGAATGCAGCCTATACATTTACTAGGAACCAGTGACATCACTGAGAATTCTACCTACTCAGTCACTGGGAAACTGTGACATCATTGAGAATGTAACCTATACGTTTACTATGAACCAGTGATATTACTGACAATTCACCCTTTCCAGTCACTAGGAACCAGTGACATCACTGAGAATTGACCCTATCCAGTCACTAGGAACCAGTGACTTCATTGAGAATGCAAATTTTACAGTCACTAAGAACCAGTAATGTCACTGAGAATTCAGGCTATCCATTCACTAGGAACAAGTGACATCACTTAGAATGCAGCCTATCCAGTCACTAGAAACCAGTGACATAATTGAGAATGCAACCTATACATTTACTAGGAACCAGTGACATCGCTGTGAATGCACAGTATACAGACACTAGAACCCAATGTCATCACTGAGAATGCAGCCTATCCAGTTATTAGGAACCAGTGACATCACTGAGAGGGCAACCTATAGTCATTATGAACCAGTGACATCACTGAGAGAGCAGCCTATCTAGTCACTTGGATCCAGTGACATCACTGAAAATGCAACCTATAAATTTACTAGGAACCAGTGACATCGCTGTGAATGCAGACTATCGAGTCACTAGGAACCAGTGACATCACTAAGAATTCAGCCTATCCTGTCACTAGAAACCAGTGACATCACTAAGAATTCAGCCTATCCTGTCACTAGAAACCAGTGACATCACTGAGAATGCAGCCTACACAGTCACTGGGAACCAGTGGCATCAAAGAGAGCAGACGATCCAGTCACTAGTAACCAGTGACATCACTGAGAATGCAGCCTACACAGTCTCTAGGAACCAATCTCAGTAATTAAAGTGAAAAGCCGATTATTGCTACAGTCCTCATAAAAGCTCTGTCCAATATAGGTGTACTGCAATATCAGGTCCTTACTACTGCAATATGTTTGCAAAACCTTAATGCAATTCTTTTAAGAACACCATTGAAATTATGATGTGGAATAGTGCCAACCTTGATAGTGCCATACACTGTCAATCACGTGCAATTTGGACACTTTTTGTGCTAGTGATCATGGCAATTGCATGAAAAGAGCCCAAATTGCATGTGAGTCGCCATAGTGTATGGGGCCTAGAGACGACAGTCAATCTGCATTGCTTATCCTGTAGACACCTTACGCTGTCCCTCCATCCCCTACAGAAGTTGCTATACATTGGTGTAAATTGATTCTTCTCCGAGTTTATTTTTGAAATAAAGCCTCGAAGTTAATCCTGGTCTGTGTGTGTCGGCAGGGACAAGCCGTGACTTTACCAGAGCATTACCCTCAGATCACAATCTCCTTTATGTAACAGAAAGGTCAGACACTATTCCATTACACCGCAACCTCTGATTTGCCATACACACACGCACACACCGGTAGTGGAGCGCTGCCGTGGAACCCTTATTTGGGAATTTTCTCGCAGTGAACAAAGGAGCTGGCGGGATTTATTGGAAAGCAGCAGAATTGGGTCTATATACTACAGCAGCAGAGAAAATCAACCCACACGTATGAACTATAAAGAGCTTTCCACTGTAGCGTGTATGGCAATCATGTGAGGTTATTACTTTATAAACCCTGCAGAGAATGCAGGGGATTGTCCGCCCCAGTTACTCCTTGTCACGGGACAAGCCCCCAACCCAGATTTAATGACCCCCCTTAAATCCCCCCACTTCCTGAATCTCTGCAGTGCTTAATTAAAGTCTGTTCCTGCATGTAATATATTCCCACCCACACACTGTTTTACCTGCGCCACTGGTGGAAATCATTCAGATTGTCAAACAAATATTAAAAAAAATCAGATTGCAGGTAGATAATTCATATATTGAATCATATATTATAGATCACTAAAGCCTTCATGGGGCGATATCTTATTGGTGCCTCCTGGGGTATTATGAGGCTGGTATGTGTGTCGCTTATTTATTCAGTGATTATTATTTATTATTATTATTATATGGCGTCACAAGGGTTCTACAGCGCCCGACAAGACATAAATGATTAAAAAAAATAAAAAAAATAACGAATTACAGTACAAAGCAATTAAGTACATGGTAAATAAAGACAATTCCACCAGGGGATATATATTCTAAGAAAAGCACATGAGGAGAGAGGGCCCTGTTCATGAGAGCTTACACTCTAAAGGGGAGGGGTATTGTTCATACTGTGGGGCAAATTTACTAAGATGGGAGTTCTATTGAAGATGGGGTGTTGCCCATAGCAACAAATTAGGTTCTATATTATCTACTAGAAGGTGACAAAAAAAGTAGAATCTTATTGGTTGCTATGGGAAACATCCCATCTTCAATAGGTGATACAGCCATTAGGTTGACATGCATTGGGTTGACCACTGAAGGTCGCCAGGCCTTAAGTCGACACCTGGAATAGGTCAACATGGCTAAGGTCGACAGGGTCAGAAGGTCAAACAAGCATTAGGTCGACAATGGGAATGTCGAAGGTCAAAAAGTTAACATGAGTTTAAAAAAAAAATTCTTTGACGACATGTGCTGACAGCCGGTATTTCATGCCCTGCCATGTGGCGGGAGACTAAAAGTGTGCCGAGAGACGCGAGCCATGCGAGGTGACGAGGTAGACGGTTTCATGTCAACATTAGGTACAAAAAATACGTGACACATTTTCATGTCGACCTTCCCAATGTCAACCTAATGCTTGTGTCAACTTCCAACCTTAGCCATGTCGACCTTCAGTGGTTGACCCAATCTCCCATACCCCTTCAATAGAACTCTCTTTTTAGTAAACGTACCCCTGTATGTTGCAATCGCCTGGTCTTACAATAATAGCAGATAGTTACAGAATACGTTTGTTGTGTGGTGGCAAAATCTACCAAATCCACAGTACAGACAGGAGGCTTTAACCAGAACCTGTAATACAGACTGCAAGAGACCTGTATAGCCCCAATGGGTGCAGGACGGGGTCCTGACAGTCGGGATCCCGACAGTAATTTAGCCGACGTCGGGATGCTGACTGTTGAAACACCGACAGACGGGTTCCCGATGGCCACTGGCTATTCTCCCTCGTGGGGGTCCACACAGCATGGCAAGCACAGCGAGCCCGCAAGGGGCTTTGTTGTGCTCGCCATGCTGTCTGAGTCCGGCCAGTTGGGACCCCGACGTCGGGCTAATGACTGTCGGGATCCCGACTGTCGGAACCCTATACCACACCCGGCCCCAATATACTTCCAACATGTGCATAGCAGAGGTGGTACACTAGAATCAAGAATAATAAACAGTTTAGGAAATTATTATTGCACCCCAAAGACTGCAGCACACGGTCACCCCAATGGGATTACCAGTCCCACAATACACATGAACACAACAAAAATTGGGCTTAATACAAGGCGCTATACATCTTTGGGAGTCAAGATTTTGGGAGAAGCAGATGCCATTGGAAAAGTCCTTATACCTTGATTCCGGAATTAGAATAAGACAGCGCCTTGTATTAACCCCAATTTTTGAGGTGGTACACTATACTAGCAGCCAGCAAGACAATACAACCAAATGAATGTATAGTGTCACCCAGACTGCATGAGACCATACAGGGCACCCAGCAGTATAAGGCATAGGGTATATATACTGCATAAGACCATACGGAGCACCCAGCAGTATAAGGCATACTGTATATATATACCCTATGCCTTATAGTGCATGAGACCATACAGGGCATAGGGTATATATACAGTATATACTTTAGTAGCTTAGAACTGATAATACACTTAAATGAGTACAGCACTATGACAATAGTAAAGGTGAAATAAGCAAAACAATGTGGAAACTTCCAGACTCCTACCCCTGCAAGCTGAGGTTCATCAGCCCCTGTGGACCCACACACTGAGGCTGTCACTGCTGGAACTTGTAGTTCCACAGCAGCTAGAGGGCCACAGGTCGCTGTGGAATTGGAAGATGCCACAGGCTGTGCATGTCAATGGGCTGAGAGATTACGGGAAGAGAAGATGCCACTTGTATTATCTCTAGCCAGAGCCCCTGGTGGCAGCGAGAAGGGGGGTTACCTGGTCCATGCAGGAGTCCGGACAGGCACCACACTGCAAACAGGAGGGTGGCAATGAAGGCTCCTTGCTGGACCATCCTCTCCCTCCTCTTCCTCCTGCCCACTCTCAGTAGCTGTGTCCGGGTCCATCTTCCCCAGCCCTTCATATCCCCGGCTGTTGCAGTGTGAGGGGAGGGGGGGCAGTGAGTGAGTGGGGGTCCTAGGGCAGGTGGGCGCAGGGTGTGAATGGGGGCATGGAGCAGCGGGTAGCAGCCAGCATTGCAGCCCAGGCTCTGCTGCTCTGTCTCCTACACACACTGACTGATCTCAGCCTTGGATCCCAGGCAGAGGGAAGGGGAGGGGGGGACGGGACCTCTCCTCCTCCCCCTCACCCACCCACCAACCAACCAACATATGCCAATTACCAGCCCTGGAGAAGGGAACTTTTACCTTCTGCCTACCCCCCCAGAGTGAGAGCAATCTGCCGGGGTCAGCAGCAGATGGTAATTCACTGCCCTGTGACATCATTGTGGGGGTGGAAGGGTTAATAAATGTCCCAGCTTGAGGTCACAAGAAGCTGCATTATCTCATTTTTTTTAAATAGGAGAGAAAATCCTAGAAAGACACAGCTAGGTTTCCCCAGCGTTGCATGCTGGGGCCCCTGGCACTACGGTGGCCCCTAAACATTGCACACTGCACCCCAGTTGGCTCTGCTGCCTGGTGTGATTGTTCGGATGCATTCTCCGCAGTGTCAGCTCTTCTTCCCAGTATCATGCGCAAAGGTATCATCCCAATCACATCACCCGTTGTGTGACGTGTCGTGCACCTGCATTCGGCTGTTTATTATCATGTGCGGAACAGTATGGTCTGTACAGCTGCAATATTTATTTGTAGCATTTGCTTAGTAGGTCAGTGACTGCAGGTCGGCCGATCTGATTATGTGGTCGGGTGATATCCTTACAACTTTACTGACCAACTTGTTTTTTGTTTGTTTTTTAAGAAAAAAAAATTACCAATATCACATTCACATATCTCAAAATATGGCCCATTCCAGGAGGGACAAATGCTCTCACCTGGACGTCCCTCTTCTTAACATTTTTAGTGCCAACATCTCTGTGAGAAAATGCTAAAAATGCCAGCGTCGCTGACATTTGTTATATGAATGCAAATAAAACCTGTTGTGTAATTAAAGATTATATTTCCAATATAAGGTAACATTGTAATTTACAGGTCATTATGATGCATAAAAATGTTTGCTGGGCAATTTTCACTTGGTACTCAAAGGGTTAATAAATGATTAGCTTCACCTGTGTTAAACGACGTAATTGATAAAAGTGTTTCAACACAGGTAAATTGTAATAACTTATATACAGTATATACAGGGCTATTTTTCTGCAGGCTCCAGCAGGAACTGAGGCACTTATTCTTGTTCACTCTTTCTGACAAAATATTTCTTAGATGGACAAAACCATGTGCACTACAGGTGAGGCAGGTGTAAAACCCCACCCAAATCTAATTATCTCTGCACAAGTAACACCTGCCTCACCTGCAGTGCACATGGTTTTGTCCATCTAAAGCTGTGTACACACGGGGAGATATATTGCTCAGCCATATATTGCTCGGTGTCTCCTGGTTATCAGCGACCAGAGATGGTCGCTGATGAAAAAGAAACTGCCGGGGGGAGCCCGGCAGTGGAAATCAGCTGGTCGCAGGAGCATGTTCCTGAGACCAGCGAGCACCACAGGGGCAAAAACGGGAGCGCGCACCCGGCGATATATCAGCGACCATATTTCCCGTGATTTTGCACTAAATTGCCCCCGTGTGTACGCACCTTTAGAAATATTTTGTCAGAAAGAGTGAACTAGAATAATGGCCTCAGTTCCTGCTGGAGCCTGCTGAATAATAGCCCTGTATATATATATGCAGCGTTAGAGGGGGTGCGGTGGCACTCAGACCAAAAATGACACAGCAGGCAGGTTGTACCAACAGTTTCAAAGCCTCTAGGCTTCTTTATCAAGGTGTTTTTAGAGAACCTTTTAGAGAACTCTAAAAGCACCTTGATAAAGAAGCCTAGAGGCTTAGAAACTGTTGGTACAACCTGCCTGCTGTGTCTTTTTTTGGTCTGAGTGCCACCGCACCCCCTCTAACGCTGCATATTTACACAGCTGGACCCTGTTTGGCAGAGGGCACCAGCTTATTGATCCACAAAGGAACTTTTATTCTTCAAAGTGGAGTGCCACCACAGGACATTATATATATATATATATATATATACATACAGTTGTGCAAGACGGCACTTAATGATTAATAAACAATGGTGGTGGTGCAGGGTCCATAGAAAATTAGATAACAGCACTTACCCCACCTCCTCCAAAGCAAGGAACGGACAGCACTCACGGTTTAAGATGCAAAAAAAGGTATTGAAACTTACAGCATATTGAAGTACAGGTACAAACTGGCTGACCCAGCAGCTGTTTCAACTGAGGTATCCATTTTTACAAACATAAAATTTTGTAAAAAAAATATTTTTTATCATAGCCCCAACGTTTCGGTCCTTGGGAATGGACCTTTTTCAAGGAGCTGACACAGAAATGGAGTCTGCAGCGACCATTTACAGAGTATATAAAAGAATACCATACTGAAAAATAGTGACACAGCTGAATACAATAGAGGACAAGTACAGGTCACATAACCACAGCTGCATCAGCAGATTGCACTGACATACCCCTATTACCTTTAGTAATGTTGTGGTGAACGAGCCAACGAGCCCAAAGCATGGCGAGCGAAGGGACAATCGCGATTCACGTATTTTCACCAATTTCCAGGAGTTATCCGTAAATATTTAGCACCCCCTGAAAATATGACCGCGGGAACAGAGCGGATGTTTCAAATACCTGCTGAGATCTCTCCATTCCCGCTAGCAGTCCACACCCCATAGAATACCTCCCTTCCATGGGCTCCCATAAAGGGGTGTGGCCTCACAAGAATGCAATGCTGCTAAATTTACCAACTTCTGGAGTGAACAGTGACCACAATAGGGAACAGTGACCACAATTAGGGAACAGTGACCACAATTAGGGAACAGTGACCACAATATGGTTTCACTGGAAATCAACTTCAGTAAATTACATCATAAAAGGATCAGCAAAAATACTAAACTTCAGAAAAAAATAACTTTGAATTATTCAGAGAAGCCCCAAAAAGAATTGTGTGGGAAGCGGTTTTTGAGGGGAAAAATGCTGAGGAAATGTGGGATACTCTAAAAAAATGTACTCGAATCATTAACTATTAAATACATTCCAAAAGTAAATAAGGGTAAATTCAATAAAAAAAGGGACCATGGTTGGACAAAAAAGTTAGGTTAGCAATCAACAATAAAACAAGAGCATTTAAATTCTATAAAAAAAACTTAAATGAGGCATTCACCAAATACAAAGAATCAAACAAAATTTGCAAAGGGGCAATCAAAGTAGCTAAAAGGGATTATGAAGAGCACATAGCCACTGAAAGCATAACTAACTCCAAGAAGTTTTTCAAATACATAAATATAAAACGTATAATTAAGGACAACATAGGCCCACTAACCGATATCATTGGAAAAAAGTTTTACGGAGGATAAGGGAAAAGCAGAACTGTTAAATGAGTTTTTCTCATCAGTGTTTACTAAGGGAGAGCAGACTGTGGAATGCACACATACCACAAATGGGATGAACAAGCCGGACCTCAATATTGATTTCTCTACCGAGGAAAATCAAAACAAACAAATCACCTGGGCCAGATGGGATTCATCCTAGGGAATTAAGGGAGGAATTAGCTCCCCCTCTACATTATATCTTTGATAATTCACTATCATCAGAAAAGGTACCAAAAGACTGGAGAATAGCAGAGGTAGTGCCATTATTCAAAAACGGAAAAAGGAGGATCCCGCTAATTACAGACCTGTTAGTTTAACATCAATAGTGGGTAAACTATTTGAAGATTTTTAAGAGATGGTATCCAGGAATATTTAGACCTTCATAGTTTACTCAGTAATAACCAGCATGGGTTCGTGAAAAATTGTTAGAAACATAGAAACATAGAATTTGACGGCAGATAAGAACTACTTGGCCCATCTAGTCTGCCCCTTTTTTAAACATGTTACCTCAAACCATATTTGATCCTTATTTTTTTGTAAGGATATCAATATGCCTATCCCAAGCATGTTTAAATTGTACTACTGTATTTGCCTCTACCACCTCTGATGGGAGGCTATTCCACTTATCTACTACTCTTTCTGTGAAGTAATTCTTCCTCAAATTTCCCCTGAATCTTCCTCCCTCTAGTTTCAGTGCATGTCCTCGTGTTCTGCTGCTCCTCTTCCTGTGAAGAATGTCTCACACCTGTACCTTGTTAAAACCCTTGATATATTTGAAAGTTTCTATCATGTCCCCCCTTTCCCTTCTCTGCTCTAAAGTATACATATTAAGATCTTTTAGTCTTTCCTGGTACGTTTTGTGATGTAGGCCATGCACCATTTTAGTTGCCCTTCTTTGTACAGTCTCTAATGTATTTATATCCTTCTGGAGATATGGCCTCCAGAACTGAACACAATACTCTAGATGAGGTCGTACCAATGACCTATACAGTGGCATTATTACTTCTTTCTTTCTACTGCTGATACCTCTCCCTATGCAACCAAGCATCTGACTTGCCTTCTTCATTGCTTTGTTACATTGCCTACCTGCCTTTAAGTCCCCTGAAATAGTGACACCTAGATCCCTCTCTTCCTCAGTAGTTGTTCTTGCCAAACTAATCTACTTGGTTTCTATGAAGAGGTTAGCAAAAACCTTGATAATGGAAACGCTGTAGATGTGATTTTCCTAGATTTTGCTAAAGCCTTCGACACAGTACCACACAAGAGGTTGATAAATAAAATGGAGGACCTGGAATTAGGGGGCAAATATCTGTAGATGGGTAAGGAACTGGCTGTGGAAAAGCAAGAAAAGATACCTAGGTATCTGTAAGGGGCGCCAATATGTGTATGCTCTGCCAAGCTGCAACCTAAAAAAAGGGATGTTACACCCTTACAAAGAAAAGGAGAAATGTGGGGTGGTTGCGCTAAGCAGTTAAATTCAATAATGCATGGATTAAAACATGGTTATTTATTATAATAGAAATAAAGTAAAAAAATTAATAGGAAATATACAATTTACACAGTATAATATTAGTGCACACTTATTCAGCCTACGGCTTTAGGATAGTAGTTAAAAAGTATGATAGCGTACTAATATGTAAAAACTACAAGCAATTGGTGCTGCTGTATTCTGTAAAATGGGGGTGAAAGTCCCAAAAAGGTCACCTCAATTCTGCTGTGTCTTGTCCTCTTTTGGGCCCAAAAGGGTATGGTACCTTAGTGGTGGGAAGTAGTGGGATCGGATAGATGTGCCACTGTATTGATTCCGTGATGGCTTTAAACGGAGCCTCCCAAAAGATGGTTTAGGATGTGGGGTCCTGGTTCGGCAATATTAGAGAGGTGGCGTTCCTCCACAAAGATGTTGTTGCCCGTCCTAGGGTCCCGCACTCCAGAGGGTATTTTGTGGTAGTCCCAGTGAGGATAGGGTTTTTTTTATAATCTCTGTTGGTCGACACAGACTGAGGATGACGGTAGAGTTGGCAAGCAGCTGAATGGGTGTACCAAACGTCCAACGCGTTTCGCTGCCCCTGCAGCTTTTTCAAGGTTCTGGCTGTGTAATAGAGAACAAAGAGTGAACATGAACAGTGCCGTATCAAATATGATACCAGGACTAAGTGGAGTGCCTCATGGTTCGGTTCTAGGGCCCATTTTTTTTTTTTTATTTAAACGGTTTTTATTGAATTGTCATAAGAAAATAAACTTTCCATATACATTGCAAAGCTGTTTTACATTGCATATTTGAGCAAATAAACTGTATTGTAATGAATAAAGCATTGTGATACAATCCATCTCGATTTATATCAATTTTACTCTATACAATATTTAGTAATATTTTCTTTCTCTAGTAGTTCTCGACCTTTATTGTCTATAAATCTAGCTCACATTCCATATCATTTTCCTTTTCAGAGTAGCCGAGGTATGATGTTTCCTCAAGTACATCTTTGCAATAAAACATGGTGTCAACATATACAAAACATCCCTTTAACCCCCCCCCCCTCCCCTTAAGCTTAAACTACATGGATCCCCCCTCCCCTCCCCTCTCCCACCCACCCTCTCCCACCCACATCAAAGACTCGGTGCATCTTAATTATTAGATAATGATTTAAGCAGTTACCAGGTTGTGCCTTCAAATAGTTTCATGACTTGCTTCTGCGCATCTTCCCCAAACGAGTTTATATACGTTCCCCATTTTGCATAAAAAATTTTGACCCCCTCCTCCACCAACGGGAGAGTGGCCCTCCTATCGAAATATAGCATTTGCATCAAAGCTGTCTTTACATCCTGCAAAAAGGGAGGAGTAGCAATAGTCCAATTTCTTAGTATAACTTTTTTCGCTACTGTCACTATTATAGTTAGGATTGGGGACAGCTCTGTCTTTCGGCCATGTATACTCCAGTTGGAGAAATTTGCGCAAGGCATTGCCAGTGGGTCTTTTGTAAGTCTCAAGCCACATATCGTGTTTATATAAACCATAACCTTGTCCCAGAATTTTCTGATTTTTCCACAATCCCACATATGGTGAAAGAATGTAGCGTTGGATCCCTTGCATTTGAGGCAAATACCCAACTCTCCGGGCACAAAGTATTTTCTCTGAGCCTGAGAGATGTATGCCCTATGCATTGTTTTTATATGAACCTCTTGCATCATGGCCGAATGCAGTACCTTCAATGTTTTCTCCATATGTTTACATAACATTTCCTCCGAGGTTATCCCCGGGATATCGACCTGCCACCTGGGTACCATTGCTTTCCAAACCACTTCTGGTGTGGCTGGCAAGATGTCTCCATAGATGTATCTAATCCGAAAAGGTCCAGTGGCACTCAACGCAAAGACCTGTTTCATCACGTCTTGTTGTCCAGTAGCCCACATAGGACCTCCCTGTGATTGAATGAAATGTCTGACCTGGAGGAACATGAAGAAGTCCCTGTTGGGCAATGAGTATTTGGTCGACAGATCACTAAATAAAAGGAGATGTCCCCCAGGATCAAACACATCCTTAACTGCCATTATTCCATTATTTCTCCACCTGTCATAACCAATCTCTGTCAAACCCGGAGTAAAACCTGGGTTTCCCCAGAATGTGTCATATCTGGTATTCTGGTGGTTTCGGCCTAGTCGTTTGTTAATGTATAGCCATGCGGAGTATGTGTCTTTAAATAATATGTTATTTCGGACCCGTTGGGGTAGTTTGGCCCGTGGGACATGCAGCAACCCTGCCAGGGAGAACGGCAATACCATGCTTTCCTCCAGAGCTTTATGTGTATATGCATTTGACCCCATCAGTCAATCCAAAATATATCGCATAAACACCGCCTGATTAAAAGCCAGGACGTTTGGTATCCCTAACCCTCCATCCACCCTCCTGAGGTATACTTTATGTCTGGCAATCCGCGCCTTTTTACCCTGCCATAAGAAGTCGAAGAAAACCTTATTTATTCTTTGTATGCTGTTTCTAGATAGTCTTAGCGGCAGCATCTGCATACAATAAGATAGCTTCGGGAATGCTATTGCTTGTAATACCGTGGCTCTTCCCAGCAATGAGAGTGGTAATGACTTCCATATTTTTAACAGTCTCTCTATTTCTACAATGATGGGGAAATAGTTAGAGTGATATAATTCGCTAATCTTACCCGGGATATTTATGCCTAGGTATTTGATGGCTTTGGTGTTCAGTTTAAACGGGGCTGTAATGTGGGTAGGGGCTTCAGCAACCTGGGGTCCCAGTACTTGTAGGATTTCTGATTTATGAAAATTAATTTTATATCCCGCAAAAGATCCAAATTTATTAATAAGATCTCTGATAGCTGGTAAGGACTCAGATTGGTTACGAATAATAACATGTCATCCGCGAAGAGACTGATTTTCAATTCTACTGATCCCAGCTTAATACCCGTGAAGTGCTGGCTTGTTCTTAATGCTACCGCCAATGGCTCCTGAGCCAGCGCGAACAGCAATGGAGACAGTGGGCATCCCTGCCTCGTCCCCTTTTGAATAAGGAAGGGCGAGGAAATGAATCTGTTACACGCCACCTGGGTATAAGGCAAAGTATATAGGGACTTTATGACATCGATAAAGGCTGATGGGAACCCGAATCTCGCCAGTGTTTCATATAGGTCAGTGTTTTTCAACCACTGTGCCGTGGCACACTAGTGTGCCTTGAGATGTTCTCAAGTGTGCCCCCAGATCTAGAGATGCCCAAACCAGTTTATAGCCACCACCAGTTCAACTAGTATTTACTGGTCTCTTCTTTTCATGTAAAGGGCCAATGTATTTTATATTTGTTACCTGTGGGGACCAGTGTGATTGTTTTTTATATGGGGGCCAATAGGTTTGTTTTTTTCCTGTGGGGGCCAATGTGTTTTGCCCTGTGGGGATATCATGGTGTGCCTTGGCAATTTAAAATTTTTATTTAGTTTGCCGCAAGGTAAAAAGGTTGAAAATCACTGATATAGGTGGTCCCAGGTGACCAGGTCAAGCGCCTTTTCAGCGTCCATAGAAATTACGACCCGGTCACCCGAGCCACCCTCCTCCCCCAGCCTCTGCACTACCGCCAGCAGTTTGCGTACATTCACCACCGAATGGCGTCCGTGTATAAATCCGGTCTGGTCCTCAGAGATGACTGTAGGCAAAATATATTTAATTCTCTCGGATGTTATTTTTGTTAACAATTTATAATCGGTGTTGAGGAGCGAGATGGGTCTGTAAGAACCAGGGTCCTCCAGATCCCTTCCCGGTTTCGGAAGCACCTTAACCACCGCAGAATTGAAGTACAGCGGTAACTGCTGTCCCTTAATTATCGCGTTGAAAACTGTGGCTAGAGTTTCGCTTAGTTTTGGTTTTAAGATTTTGTAAAATTCTCCAGAGTAACCATCTGGTCCTGGGGCCTTAAGGGGCTTCAACTTGGCTATGGCTTGCGCAACCTCCTCCCCTGATATAGGAGCCAAAATGCGATCGGCTGCCTCACTGGAGATTTGGGGCAGCGTGATGTCACTCCAGAATTTCTCCTTTTCCTCTTGATTAATCTCTCCCTGTGAGTATAGTTTGGAATAGAATTTCCTAAGTGTCTCTAGGATGTCCGTCCCCCTATGTACCCTGTCGCCGCCTATTGTCCTTAGAGTTTTTATAAGCTTAGGGGGCCTTGCGCCTCTCATTAGATTGGATAGTAAACGCCCATTTTTATTTCCATGCCTGTAAAACTGGAAATTAGTATTGTTTATGTGGGATAGCGTTTGAGACTCTAGCAGTGCATCAAACTGGGTCTTTGCCTGTGAATATTCTTTTTTATGTACCAGAGTTGGGGAGGAGCTATATGTAGCATATGTGGTCGTTAAATATTCTTGGGCTTTAACTATATCTGCCGATCTCTCTTTACGGTATTTATTTACAAAGGATACAATCTCCCCCCTTAGTACTGCTTTGGCTGCCTGCCACTTTAGCAATGGGTCCGAGCTATGTTCCTCATTGTTATGTTGATACTCCATCCACTTGGCCTCCAGGGCGTCCCTAAATGTTTTTGAGGACGCCAGGTATGAGGGGAACCTCCATTGGCGGTGTCTCCCAACATCCAAGGCCGTCTCAATTATTATCCATACCATGGAATGGACCGAAATACAGATCGGCTCCATTCCTGCGTCGAGCAGACGGCCACAGAGGCCAGTGGACAGGAGCATGTAATCGATACGCGATAACGTCCCATGTGCCGCCGAGAGACATGAATATTCCCTGTCTGTGGGATGTAGTAGCCTCCAGCTATCTACCAATTGAAGCTGTGTTGAAAGTTCTCCTATACCCAGTGGCGGTTTTATGGGTTTGCGTTTGGGCTGGGAGGATTTATCAAGTGTTGGTTGGGCTACCATATTGAAATCTCCCCCTAATATTAATCGTGAGTCAGCATAGGGGTATAACTTTGAAAGTAAACTGGTAAAGAATTTTCTGGAATAGGCATTGGGCGCGTAAATATTACATATAATGAATTGTTCTCCTTGTATCGACATCTCTGTTATTACAAAACGTCCCTCTGGGCAGGGGCGGGCTGGGCCGGGGGGCAGGGTTCCATGTGTCCCCCGGGCCGCTCACCCAGTCACTGGCGGCGGGCCGCGCTGGATCCACCTCCTCCAGCCCTCCTGCGCTGGCCGTGGCTGCAAGAACACGGCCGCGGCTACAGGAAAATGGCCGCCGGCCCCCTGCACTGAGTACATGTCCTCAGTGCGGGAGGCCGGCGGCCATCTTCCTGTAGCCGCGGCCGTGTTCTAGAAGCCGCGCACAGGGGGCGGGGCCTTGCCGGTAACATCAAAGCCTGCCACCGCAGGGTTGTGGAAAGTAGTGGCCGAGCTGCTACCACAGTCAGGACGTGTGTGGATGGGAGGAGCAGGGGAGTCAGCAGCAGCCAGGGCTTCTGAGGTTGGCCCCGCCCACCACACTCCGTGCATCAGCCTGCTGCTCTCCCTGCAATGTCCTACTGTCACCGGCTGCCCTATGCTGCTTCCCCCTCACCACACAGATTGCTCCCACCACCCTGCAGGGTCCCTGCACTCCCCTGGAAGGAGTAACACAGGCAGGTGAGTGTGCTGGGGAGTGGGGGTGTAATATGAGGGCATCACACAAGCACATTGTGTAATGTGTTTGTGTGGGGGGAGGGGGGGCTGTGTATATAATGCATTGTGTAATGTGTTTGTGTGGGGGGAGGAGGGGCTGTGTATATAATGCATTGTGTAATGTGTTTGTGTAGGGGGAGGGGTGCTGTGTATATAATGCATTGTGTAATGTGTTTGTGTGGGGGGAGGGGTGCTGTGTATATAATGCATTGTGTAATGTGTTTGTGTGGGTGGAGGCGGGACTGTGTATATAATGCATTGTGTAATGTGTTTGTGTGGGGGGAGGGGTGCTGTGTATATAATGCATTGTGTAATGTGTTTGTGTGGGGGGAGGGGGCTGTGTACTGTATATAATGCAATAATGAGTGGACTGTTTATAATGGAATATGGGTTGAGCTGCTGTGTATAATGTAATAATGTGCTGTGTGTTATATGGTGTGGCTGTGTATAATAGACTATGGGCCTGATTCAGACCTGTTCACTAGGTTGCATATAATTGCAGCCTAGCGAGCAGGTAGACACGATCCAACATCACGCCAATACCCCCCCCCCCCCCCCCCGCGTGCGAAAAGTGGATGTGTACTTTTACACATCCCCTCGCATGTGGCCACACGGGAGAGAAATCATTCGATGGTCGCTCCCCATCGAATGATTTATTTTCCCCTTCGCTGATTAAACAGTCTACTGACTGACTGACTGACCTACTGACTGACAGGACCTGACGAAGCTCCATAGCGAAGCGTGCGCCGACCGCACACTTCGTGGTTTTGACTCCACTTTCCCTTCCCCTAATTTATTAATGTGTATTTAAAATTGTTGTGAAATACTGTAATACGTAGTGGTACCTGACCGGACTTGGTCAGCCATACCATCGCGTGCAGGTGCTGGGTACGCGGTGTCTGACGTCTGCACCGCGATCCTCAGCACAGACACGGTGACAGACCGAGCGGCGTTCACTGCCGACTATCTCGGTCAGCCACGAAGCTGACAGACCGGCTGGCCTCTGGCGTTTCGGCCGGCCTGTGATTGCGTACTGACTACATCAGACGCAGCACACCACGCAGCATGAGAATCCACTAGCCATGGTGCAGTGGTTGCTTGGTGTGTAATATCATTCCCCAATAAAAACATTCTTCTGTTGAAATAGAGGACCGCTGGTCTTTTTCAGACTTAGCTGACATATAGCAGTCTGAGCTATTGCACAGACGATCTGTTACCAATTAACCTTATCAGGTGCCACCACTCTCATACTTACTTATAAACTGCAACAAATTATACACATTTGAATTGACACTATTACAGTGATAACTGAGAATCCTTTGAAGTGGAATAGTGGAGTCCCACGTAGTGAGGATAGTAATATCCTTTTTATTTTCACATGTTCAATGTTTGTATTTGTATGTATTGTGTCCTTTTACCTCGCTAATGCTTTTTACCAATTAAACAATAAAGGTAATATTTTACTGTAAATTCTCTTGGTGCACCACACAGTGACACTCCTTTTCCTGTACATATTCTGACCTACTGACTGACTGACTGACTGACCTACTGACTGACTGACTACTGACTGACTGACTGACTGACTGACTGACTTTTATCCTGGCCGAATTCAGGCCGGGAGCTGATGTCATTCGCCTGCCATAGACATGCTTGCGTTCACAGGGGTACGTCTAGTGTGTTTATTGGCGCACCCATAAAACGCGGGGCTTTTCCCTGCTAGTGCCCTGTGTCCTCCAATACTGGAGCGAACGCCCCAGTGAGTGTGAAAGTCAGCAAAGGCATTTTACCAGGGAAGTTGTACATGCACATATTCGCGCATGCGCAGACCCCCACCTCAATGGTGCTGCATTTTATTAGCGCCTGGAATCTCCCTGAAACTAGTTTTCAAAAGTAGGCAAGTATGGTCGGTAGTAGCCTCCCCGGTGGACAG
This sequence comes from Crinia signifera, assembly GCF_055691185.1. Lineage (NCBI taxonomy): Eukaryota > Metazoa > Chordata > Amphibia > Anura > Myobatrachidae > Crinia > Crinia signifera. Next base: position 62,182,832 of record NC_139228.1, on the reverse strand, counting down.
GAGGGGCATGTACTGCGCTCTCCCCTGCCCCCCCCCCTCCCCCCAGCAGCACAATGGTGAGTTGCTGGTGGGAAATTCGGGCACTGTGGGACATATGTGTTTCTGGCACTGTGGGGGCATATCTGGCACTGTGGGGGCATATGTGTATTTGGCACTGTGGCGGAATATCTGGCACTGTGGGGGCAAATCTGGCACTGTGGACATCACATTGTGTGGTGTAATGGGCATCATGGTATGGGGCGTAATGGGCATTACGGTGTGGGGAGCATTGGGTAATTGCCATCACAGTATGGGGTGTAATGGGCATCAAGGTGTGCGGCATAATGTGTAGCATCACAATGTGCAATCTGCAGGTACACAATACAATCATGGTACAGGTCACAAGCCTAATACCGCCGGCGCGCAACAAGCATTCCGTCTTCCAGAGAGTTGGGGGGGGGGGGGGGGGCGGCGGTGGTGGTATGGGCCAGTGCTCTGGACTTGCCCCCTAGGCTAAAAGTTGCCAGCCAGCCCCTGCCTCTGGGCCTTTAATTATTTTAGTGACTGCTACCCCTAATGTTTTCCTTGACAATATAGCCACTCCCCTAGCCTTTGAGTTATAAGAGGCATACGCCTCAACTTTAAATCCCATGATCCCTAACTTGTCGTGTTCACTATCAGTAAGGTGGGTCTCCTGAAGCAGTATTATGTCTGCCTTCTGCTTCCTGAGATATAACAGGAGTTTCTTTCGCTTTATCGGGGAGTTTATTCCTCCCACATTCCACGAGCACAGCCTTTTATTAGACATTTAACATTACTAGTAAGATAATAACTGGCCAATGATGCACCGAGTCCCGAGTCCCTCCCCCCCCCCCCCTTCCCCAAACCTGAACCATCCCTTCCCAACAACGGTAAACAGTAAGTTCCCCCCCCCTTCCCCCCATCCCCCCTCCCCCTCCCTGTACAGGAAGAGATTCCCTTGAGAGTGTGGTCACTCTAAGGAGTTACTCTGGACCGGATTTATTGTACCTATTGAATACCTTCGCCCACCTAGACCATCTGGATCACCCCTGTTTCATCACCCACGCTCTCTCAGTTTATTACCATCATTGGTCATCATCCCAACTGGACATATTGGTCACACTGAGTGCAGGAATCGAGGTTGGCCACTTACATCATCTGCCATCCAAGTCTACCAACCTTGAGGAAACCTGCCTTTTTACAACATCCAATTGGGACCTCTAGCGAAGTGGGAAATATCTGGCTATACACCATCTAAGCCCCTGCTAACATCGGGTCATTGCCCATTGTGGCCCCACCATCGCAATCAATTGAGGACACCCTCCTAATTGTATATGGGACTAGACCATCTGAGACACCGTGTGGTAACTATCAGCCCAGTGGGCCTCTTGATTATTTGCATCATTATACCTCTTTATTCCACGGAACTGGTCACATTACTCAATTCATCAATTCAGCTTCCGGTCCAGTCATAACAAATTCATTTGTTTTTATCCCCTTGATTCCCAATTATCTCATTTTTTACTTGTTTATATTGTGCAATTGTACTTAATATTCTTAATTGTTATTAAAACATTTATACCTTTCATCAAACCAGCGCCACTTCTTTCTCTTTTTTTACTCTCATGTCCCACAATGTATAAATTGCAACTTCTAGCAGCAAAGATCAGGCTTCAAATAATTAGCCCTCCCCCGCTAACACAATTCTATTGGCAGTTTGACAAACTTCCGTCTACCTCTACGCACCTGGTTTAGCGAGATCAAACCAATCTCCCAGAATGCGCAGTCGGGTCGTCACCCCTAATAGTAAAAGTTAACCTTTAACAAATTTAACCACGTTCCCAACATCCTCCTGTTTGTATCACTTAAAAGATGTATAACATAGCTAGTAATACACATACGTAAGTATAAGAGGTTGAATCATGTGGGCAGTCAATTGCGGTTATCATTCTCATGGGTTGTTTCCCTCCCAAGGAAACTTATCATTCGGTCTGCAGAGCAACTTGGGGACAATGATTAGTCACCGCCTGATGGGCCTGCAGGGCCATATGGCGGAGCGGTGTCTGTATTCTCCATTCTAAGATACGCCCTTGCGTCTGCCGCTGTAGAGAAGTCCTTAAATGAGTCCCCCTCAAATATCCTAAGGCGGGCAGGGTAAAGCAAAGCAAACTTCCGCTTATCTGAAATCAATCTGGAACAAATACTGGTAAACTCCTTACGCGCTCTGCTCACCTCGGCTGAATAGTCTTGAAATAGGTGCAGTTTGTGGCCCTCCCACTGTAATGACTTCTGCTTGCGCGAAGCCGTCCACATTGTCTCCTTGTGCAAAAAATTCAAGCATTTGAATATGGTGACCCGTGGTCTTATATTAACCCCATCTTTCTCAGGTCCCAGCCTATGGGCTCTCTCAATTACCATGTCTGCGCAGTCCTGTTCCACTCCCAGCAGGGCCGGCAGGGTATTGCGGATGAAATGGTGTAGTGCCGGTCCCCTGACTGTTTCTGGGAGACCCACTAATCTTAGATTCGATCTTCTTGATCTATTTTCAAGGTCGTCAACCTTATTAGTTAGGGCATATACAGATTTTTGTAAAGCATTATTATGGGCTTTCAGCTCCTGGACATCATGGAATGTTGCCCCTATCTGTGCCTCGTTATGTGAGACTCTCTGTGTAAGCTGTGACATGTGCCCCTTTAAGTCAGAAAAGCTATAATTGAATGCCTCTGCTTGTTCTCTGAACATAGGGGCAATGGTGGCTTTAATTGCCCGCACCATGCTCTGATATGCCTTATTGTCTGTATCTTCCTCACCCCCTCTACTCAAGTCCCGGAGCAAACATTCTGGGGTGCCCTGGAGGGAGGTTGTGGGGGAAGCTGGGGAGCCCCTTAGTACCTGCTACTGGCTGGGCTGTTGCTGTGTCTGCTGTGCTGGGGAGCGTCTCGACTCAGCTTGCAGTGACTCGGTGTCAGTGTGCAGAGGTGCGGTCGCCATCTTGGGCTGCTGCGGCGTCTGTGGGTGCACTGTGGCTCGGCGGCTCTGGCGTTTCGGCATGGGAGAGAGATATCTCTCCATGCACCGCGCCCGACTCCCTGGGCTGTCCTCCGCTCTGCAAAGCTGTTGGGGACCGTGGTCCGGCAAGTTAGGGGTGCCGCCCGCCTCGCCGTCCACGGAGCTCCGTACTTACGCGGCCGTCTTGCTCGGAGCCAGAAGCGGAAGTCTCTCTAGGGCCCATTTTATTTAACTTTTTTTTTTAACGATATTGGGATGGGGTTACTCAGCAATGTATCCATCTTTGCGGATGATATAAAACTGAGCAGAGTTATTAAATCATCAGAAGATGTCACCACGCTTCAAAATGATCTTGACAATCTAGATGAGAGGGCAAAAAAATGGAAGATGAGGTTCAATGTGGACAAATGCAAGGTCATGCACCTTGGGAGACATAACCAGTGTGCTAGTTATAACCTAAGCGGGGATGAATTGGGTAAATCAGTACTCGAAAAGGATCTAGGAGTCCAAATAGACAACAAACTGGGGTGTAGTGCTCAATGTAATATAGAAACAAAAAAGGCCAACAAAATTCTAGCATGTATTAAAAGGGGTATTGAAACTAGGGACTCAAAAGTAATTATGCCTCTGTACAAATCATTGGTTAAACCACGCCTCGAATACGGAGTACAATTCTGGGCCCCACACTATAAAAAGGACATCATAGAATTAGAAAAATCCAAAAAAGAGCAACAAAGCTTATTAGGGAACTGGAGAATTTAAGCTACGAGGAAAGATTAAGAAATTTGGGACTATTTACACTAGAGAAGAGACGTTTAAGGGGGGATATGCTCAACATGTATAAATATATTAGGGGCCAATATAAGGAACTGTCAAACACCCTTTTTTCTGCTAGAAAGGCATCTAGGACGCGAGGGCACGAGTTTAGATTATAAGAAAAAAGATTTTGTTCATCTAAAAGAAAACATTTCTTTACAGTCAGAGCAGTCAAACTTTGGAACTCTCTTCCTGGAGAAGTGGTGTCGGCAGACACTATAAATACGTTTAAAATAAGATTGGATAAACATTTATTGGTTAAAAACATCCATGGGTACAAATAAGAAACATAATCTGTCTTTAAAATATCAGAGAGGTGGTAACGGCTGGCTCATTAAATGCGTTCAAGGCAAAGTTGGACAAACATTTACTGGAGAAAAGCATCCATGGGTTCAAATAAGAAATAAAATTTGTCTGTAAAATACCAAAACCTACCAAATCAGCAATGGATATCTATACCAGGTTGAACTAGATGGACGCAAGTATTTTTTCAGCCTTACCTTCTATGTAACTATGTAACTAAGAACATACTATACAACAAGGGATAAGCTACTATAAACATAGGTTGAACTAGATGGATGCAAGTCTTTATTCAGCCTCACCTACCATATAACTATGTAACTATGTAACTTCTGCAAAAGCATTCTGGAGATTGACCCCAGCTGCTACTGGGGGTGGCAACAACTGCATTAACACCCCCTGCTTGCCACCTGAAAAGAGGCATGGCCTTGCGGGGACCTAATTTTCATCTCTGTCAGGAGTCCAACATCCCCAGAGATACTGGCTCCCACCGGAGGATTGGCTGTCTGCAGTGCTGGCTTTTTATTTGTGACAGGAGCCAAATGCTGCAGGAGAATATCAGACTGCAGCACTTGGCTCCTATCACTTCAGAAGAGCCGAAGAGCCAGCACTTTTGTGTCACTACTTTTGAGGGTGAAACCCCCCCCCCCCCCCGCAACTGGGTAGTGAGCCACGGGCTCCTGGATGCTCAGTGTAGCTTATGCTGCTTTCCCACTGCAGACCAGTTTAAAGTACTGGTAATCTTAAATGGTATTTAAAACGGTATTAGCATTCCCACTGCAGCAGATTACCGTTTTAAATACCATTTAAGTACCATTCCCATTGCAGTGAACCATGTAAAATGTAGAGTGCCTAACCCCCCCCAGTGTAAAGAGTGCCTAATCCCTCCCACCCCAAGTGTAAAGAGTGCCTAACCCCCCATACCTGCCGTGTGCCCCACCTCCCCTTGTACTTACCTGGACGGGGATGCAGGGCAGTGGGGAGGCAGCGGGGGTCCATGCAGGGTACAGGCAGTCCCAGTGCCTGATGAGAACTAATAGTTCTAACTTTGCGCATATGTAATGAATGCACGTGCATACTAATGAACCGCTCATTACATATGCGCATATGTAATGAGAGGCTCTTTATTATGCACGTGCACTACTAGGTCTCATCAGGCACTGGGACTGCCTGGAGGCTAAATAACGTTTAAGAGGCATTCCCACTGCCTCTTAAACGTTATTTTAACGTGTAGGACTCTGCTTTAAAAACGGGTTGAAATACCATTTAGCTTTACTCTGGCACTTTCCCACTGCAGCCTTAAACGGTAAATTGCACTGAAAATCGGCAATTTACCGTTTTTTAGCTGCAGTGGGAAAGGGGCATTATTGGCTACATCACAATCTTATCCTGGGGAGGGTTCTCCTGGAACCCTCCTTGGCAGTGGTGGGAGCATAGGCGTGCGCAGGGGGGGTGCCGGGGGTGCACAGGCACCTCCTAATGACAGGACCTTGCTGCACGATTGCAGCAAGGTCCTACATCACAGAATATAAAAAAAAATTCCGGGAGCCGGCTGCCTGTAGGGGGAGCTAAAGTGCACAGACAGCTCCTCTCAGGCCTTACTGAAACAGTGCTGGACGAGTGGCCGGGTGAGGAGTGAGGAGAGGACTTCCTGGTGTTTGAATGTGCTGCAGGTAAGCTGGAACAGGGGGATTGTATGTTATATGAGGCTATGACTTTGTTTTAGAGGGGAAGGGGGAAGGTATATTGGTCTTTAATAATGCTGGCTGCTTTTTTGTTATGTCATAAAGGTGTGTGTTTATCAGCTTGTTGTAAGTATACTATGTGTGCATAGGGGGGCTGTGTATATGTGCACTACGTGTGTGGGAGGGGACTCTGTGTACTGTGTGTGTATGTGGGTGTGCAAAGGCTGTGCATATGTATACTATGTGTGGGGGGGCTCTGTATGTATGTATGTGTGTGTATACTATGGGCCTTATTCAGATGCACTCGGCTGCATGGGGGGGAGGCGGAGATGGGCGGGGGGGCTCCGGTCTTCCCCATTACCATATGGGAACGCCCAGCGTTCCATGGGCGTTTCCATGAGAACGCTGGGTGTTCTCATGGTAATGAGGCAGTGACGCGGGTATGTGGGGCGGGTAGCTGACATCACCGAATGTCAGCTGCCCACCCAGATCCACGCCAGCATGCACGCAAATGTAAGTAACTTAAAAGTCACTTATATAGGCGTGCGCGCTAAACATCATTCGATGGTCGGTGACCATCGAATGATGTGGGCGGACACCTGAGCCATGCGAATGGATGTTTATGCAAAACATCCATTCGCTGCTGTGCGGGCTAAGCCGCACTTTGCTGGGGTGACGGGGGGGCGGGCGTTCGCCGGGTGGGGTTTGATGGACTCGCAAGGCTGCGAATTCGCAGCCTTGCGAATCAACCTGAATAACCCCTTATGTGTGGGGGCGGGCATTTGCCCCTGGGTACTTGGGGTACAAGTGTGGTGCACCCCCTAATAAAACGGGCTGCGCACGCCTATGGGTGGGAGTGTATAACCAGCCTTAGGTAGGCAGGAAGGTTAGGTTTCAGCACTAACATGTGGTGTTAGGCTGCAAGAAGGGAGGTTTAGGGTTAGGGAAGGGCAGGTAGAAGGGAAGTGTATTCTGTATAAAAAGTTCTGTTGTTATTACATAAGTGTTTCTTAAGAAAATGCATTATATTTTATTTTTAAAATGTTCTATTATTATTATTGCTGTTGTTGTGGTGTTAATACTGCTGCTACTACTCCAAACATGCCTCCCATCTTTGCTAATCCCCATATTGGGACCTGCCATGCCAAAGGGGCTAAGAGGAGATTGGGCGTGGCCTAGTGCAGGCACACAGCATCTATTCAATGAGCTCCTGCTCCCCCCAACCAGGGCAGCCAAGAATGGGGGGTGGGGGGAAGTGGGTACTAATTACCCGGGCACGCGCCCCCCCCCCCCCCCCTCCTTCCACCTCCGTTCTTGCCGGGCAGCAGCACACTCCTACAGCATGTGCTGTGCTGACAGGCTCAGCATCAGTCTCCCGCGATGGGCCCGGCATACCTTTTGGTGGCCCTGCCCCCCAACTGCCGCCCGCAGCACTTTGCCACCCACAGGTGGGACAGCGGGACAGTCTTCAAATAGTGGGAAGTATGTTCCAACTACAGTCACACTCACCTTTCTGTTACTTGTGAAAAGCATCTGGCTTACAGCCTTGCGGGGCATGGATCATTGGATACACACCAACTATGGCCGACATCCATGAAGGGTGAAATGACTGAAGTTCGACATGCAGGAAGGCCGACTTGACTGAAGGTCGACATGGGTTAGGTCGACAGGGTCATTAGGTCGACATAAGCATTAGGTCCACACAAGGAAGGTCGACAGTCAAAAGGTCAACATGGGGTTTTCACATTTTTATCTGAATGTCGGCACAGTCCCCTCATTAGGTGCGCTGGTAATACATTTAAAAAAGTTACCCCCCCCCCCCCCCAGTTAACTAGTGTTAAGCACTTAACACTGGTTAATACATCTACCCCACAGTGACAGATCTGCTCGGCAATTAGAAGGGGAAGCGGTCATCTATTAGAATGAACTTAGGTCTACAGTCATTAGGTCGACCCCACTAGGTCGACTGGCAGGAAGGTCGACCTGACTTAAGGTCGACATGGGCCAAGGTCGACATGACTTAAGGTCGAATTTGCATAAAGGTCGACATGAGGAAGGACGACCTTCCTGCCAGTCGACCTAGTGGGGTCGACCTATTGACTGTAGACCTAAGTTCATTCTGACAGATGTACCGATTCCCTTCAAACGCCCGCATTTGCCATGACATTCTTAGAAAACGGGCGGTTACCACCCTCAAACGCCGGCTTCCTGTCAATCAGCTTGCAAACGGCCAGCGATTGAAAAAAGTAGCAGGATTTTATCGCAGGATGGCCTTGCGCATGTGTACTATGAGCCATACACATGAGCAGTCCATCGATAATCGAATTTGCAGCCATGCGATCAGGTCTGAATAATGGACAATGTCAAGGATTGTCAGATTGTCAGAATTGTGCAGAAGGTGGGAGTGGTTTTCTGCTCAGAATTGTGCAGAAGGTGGGAGTGGTTTTCTGCTCAGAATTGTGCAGAAGGTGGGAGTGGTTTTCTGCTCAGAATTGTGCAGAAGGTGGGAGTGGTTTTCTGCTCAGAATTGTGCAGAAGGTGGGAGTGGTTTTCTGCTCAGAATTGTGCAGAAGGTGGGAGTGGTTTTCTGCTCAGAATTGTGCAGAAGGTGGGAGTGGTTTTCTGCTCAGGTGGGTAGCTGATTAGTAGCAGCAGTATAAGAACAGCAGGGGGCAAGTGAATGTAATGAACTTGTGAATTTTGAACTGCCATTTTATTCTAAGTGCCATCTTTAATAAGTGCAGAGTTATATCCAAGAAGGGGTACAACCAGGTTGCAATAGGCTTCTGTCCCTTCTGTTTCTGTTTTTTTTTTTCTTCTTCTTGCTTGAAGCCCAGGTGCCTGACCTGTTAAAGGGTCCACAAAGTGCAGATAGTGTGCTGCATGATCTGAGAGTGGGCCACTGAGGAAAACGTGCAACTGGAAGAAATTACAGAGGAAGCGGACAGATACAGAGTGGTGTGTCAGCAGACTGCAAGACAGCCAGTATCAGCAGGAGACCAGAGGACAAGATTAGAGCCCTACTGTCGCTGCTGCAGACCACATCAGGTGTGAGGACACCAGGAGTGTGACACAGCTGCAGGAACAGATAAGTATCAACTTTCTTATATTTTGATAGAAATTAACTTGTAGTGTGTAATTGCATTGTAATTTAACTCTCTATTGTATACTAGGGGGTTAGTCGCAGGGAGGTAGATAAAATGGGTGGGGACCTGATTGAGAATCTCACTCGGTGCATCTTGTGCAAGATGTATGCGCACCTGGAGCATGAGTCCCAGTGCGAATACATCTGCACGAGATGTGAGCGAACGTCCGCCCTGGAAGCCCAGGTCACTAATCTAGAGCGGGCCGTTCAGCGACTGAGAGACATTTACAATCTTGAGCAAAGCCTAAATAGAACGGTGGAGGAGTTGCAGATGGGGTCACTGGTAGAGGAGGAGGATCAGGCAGCCAGCTGGGTCACGGTTAGAAGGGGAAACAAGAGGGACAGGAGGAACAGGAACGACATCTCGGATCTATCACACCCAAACAAATTTGCCCGGTTGGACGAAGTTTCAGGGGAGGATAGAGACGAAATGACGGAGCTGGAGGATACGGCTCCCTCTAGCAACCGGAGGAGCGGTCCCTCTAGCTCAAACGGGATGACAGTTAGTGAGGTACCAAGGCAGATAGTGGTGGTAGGGGATTCCATCATTAGGAGAACAGACAGGGCAATCTGCTATCGGGACCGTGATCGCCGCACGGTCTGTTGCCTCCCGGGTGCTCGGGTACGGCACATCGCGGACTGAGTCGACAGATTGTTGGGAGGGGCTGGGAGCAACCCGGCGGTCTTGGTGCACATCGGCACCAACGACAAAGTCAATGGTAGGTGGGATGTCCTCAAGAAAGAGTATAGGGAATTAGGTAAGAAATTAAAGGCGAGGACATCTAGGGTAATTTTCTCGGAAATATTACCAGTGCCACGCGCTAGCTCAGGGAGGCAGAGGGAGATCAGGGAGGTAAATGTGTGGCTTAAGGATTGGTGTAGGAAAGAGGGATTCGTGTTCATGGAACACTGGGCAGACTTCTCGGTCAGGCGCCATCTTTTTTGCACCTGAACGAGGAGGGGGCTGCGGTGCTGGGGGGAAGGATGGTTAGAGGGTTGGAGGAGATTTTAAACTAGGCGACGGGGGGGGTGGGGGCAGCAAGACATTATGGGACCATCAGGGAGAGAAGCCGGACTGGGATCAGGAATCATATGGGGGAAGGAGATGATGGGGGGGACGGAGACATAGACAAAGTCCTGGGACATAACAAGGGTATAATCGGGGGTAACTCTCAGGGTGCATCAGGAATGTCATGTAATAAAATGTTATGTTGTAACAGTCACGTTACCCCACTACAGTTCTTAGGTACAGATGATCTTAGTATACGGGAAGGAGGGAAGGACAGAGGAAGAATTCCCAGAACTATAAAGAGGGCAGGCAGTGTGCATGGTGGGGAGGCCTGTAGAGAGTCTATTGAAGGGGAGAGGGGAAAGAGGAAGCTAGTAAAGAATTCAAATGGGTCCTGGGGTGAAACTAATCACAATATTAGAGCCATATCTAAAAATAAACATAAATTAAAATGCTTACTGGCTAATGCAAGAAGCTTAGTGAGTAAAATCGGGGAGCTAGAAACGGTGATCAGTAGGGACGACTACGACATCATTGGTATTACAGAAACATGGTGTAATGAGTCGCATGACTGGGCATTAAACATGGAGGGATATACACTCTACAGGAAAGACAGGGAAAATAGAAGGGGCGGGGGTGTGTGCCTATATGTTAATAATAACTTAACATCATGTGAGAAAAATATGAGCACAGACCTGGAAGACGACAACTCGGAGACAGTGTGGGCAGAGATAACCGACAATAATAAAAAAACAAAAAACAAATTTATTATAGGGGTATGCTATAGACCACCAAATATAAACGAAAGGGAAGAGTCTCTTCTTTTAAACCAAATCAAACAAGCATCAAATCAGGGTCAGGTATTAATTATGGGGGATTTTAATTTACCCGACATTGATTGGGAAAACGAAACAGGTAAATCCGCAAGAAGCAATGGGTTTTTAAGCTTACTTAAAGACCAGTTTATTACACAAACGGTGGAAACTCCAACTCGTGATGAGGCACTCTTGGACTTAGTTTTAACAAATAACACAGACTTAGTTTCAAACACAAAAGTAATTGAACAATTAGGGAACAGTGATCACAATATGGTTTCACTGGAAATCAACTTCAGTAAATTACATCAAAAAGGATCTGCAAAAATACTTAACTTCAGAAAAGCGAACTTTGAATTATTCAGGGAAGCCCTAACAGGAATTGGGTGGAAAACGGTTATGGAGGGAAAAAATGCAGAGGAAATGTGGGATACTCTAAAAAAGGTGCTTGATTCACTAACTATTGAATACATTCCTAAAGTAACTAAAGGTAAATTCAACAAAAAAAGCCACCATGGTTGGACAAAGAAGTAAGGTCAGCTATCAACAATAAAACCAGAGCCTTTAAATTCTATAAAAATAACTTGAATGAGGAGGCATTCGCAAAATACAAAGAATCAAACAAAACTTGTAAAGGGGTAATCAAAGCAGCTAAAATATTATATGAAGAGTGCATAGCCACTGAAAGCAAAACCAACCCAAAGAAGTTTTTTAAATACATAAATAGTAAACGTTTAATTAAGGAAAACATAGGCCCACTAACTGATACTAGTGGAAAAAGTGTTACTGAGGACAAGGGAAAAGCAAAACTGTTAAATGAGTTCTTCTCATCAGTATTTACTAAGGGAGAGCAGACTGTGGAACGAACATTTACCACAAATGGGACAAATAAGCCAGATCTCATTGTGGATTTCACGCCGAAGGAAATAATACTGAGGCTAAGCAAACTCAAAACAAATAAATCACCAGGGCCAGATGGGATTCATCCAAGGGTATTAATGGAATTAAGGGATGAACTAGCTACCCCCCTACATTATATCTTTAGCAAGTCACTATCGTCAGGTATAGTACCAAAAGATTGGAGAATAGCAGAGGTAGTGCCAATATTTAAAAAAGGAAAAAAGGAAGATCCCGCTAATTACAGACCCGTTAGTTTAACATCAATTGTGGGTAAACTATTTGAAGGATTTTTAAGGGATGGTATCCAGAAATATTTAGATCATCACAGTCTACTCAGTGCTAACCAACATGGGTTCGTGAAAAATCGTTCATGCCAAACTAATCTACTAGGGTTCTATGAAGAGGTTAGTAAAAACCTCGATAATGGAAATGCTGTAGATGTGATTTTCCTAGATTTCGCTAAAGCATTTGATACTGTCCCACACAAGAGATTGATTAATAAAATGGAGAACCTAGGATTGGGTGAAAATATCTGCAGATGGGTAGGGAATTGGCTATGTAATAGAGAACAAAGAGTGGTTGTGAATGGTGCCGTATCAGATATGATACCGGTACTAAGTGGAGTGCCCCAGGGTTCGGTTTTGAGGCCCATTTTGTTTAACATTTTTATTAACGATATTGGGATAGGGTTACTCAGCAATGTATCCATCTTTGCGGACGATACAAAACTTAGCAAAGTCATCAAATCATCAGAAGATGTCACCATGCTTCAAAATGATCTTGCAATTCTAGATGAGTGGGCAAAAAAATGGAAGATGAGGTTCAATGTAGATAAATGTAAGGTTATGCACCTTGGGAGACACAACCAGTGTGCAAGTTACAACCTTAGCGGAGAGGAACTGGGTAATTCCATACTTGAAAAGGATCTAGGAGTCCAAATAGACAGCAAACTAGGATGTAGTGCCCATTGTAATGTAGCTACAAAAAAGGCCAACAAAATTCTGGCATGTATTAAGAGGGGAATGGAAACTAGGGACTCAAGGGTAATTATGCCACTATATAAAGCATTGGTGAGACCTCACCTAGAGTACGGAGTACAGTTCTGGGCCCCACACTATAAAAAGGACATCATAGAATTAGAAAAAGTCCAAAGGCGAGCAACAAAGCTTATTAGGGGAATGGAGAATTTAAGCTACGGGGAGAGATTAAGCAATTTGGGACTATTTACATTAGAAAAGAGACGTTTAAGGGGGGACATGCTCAACATGTACAAGTATATCAAGGGCCAATATAAGGAACTGTCACGCACCCTCTTTTCTACTAGAAAGGAATCTAGGACGCGAGGGCATGAGTATAGATTAGAAGAAAAAAGATTTCATTCAGCTAGTAGAAAGAATTTCTTTACGGTCAGAACAGTCAAACTCTGGAACTCTCTTCCCAGAGAGGTGGTAACGACTGGCTCATTAAATGCGTTCAAGGCAAAGTTGGACAAACATTTACTGGAGAAAAACATCCATGGGTACAAATAAGAAATATAATTTGTCTGTAAAATACCAGAACCTACCAAATCAGCAATGGATATCTATACCAGGTTGAACTAGATGGACGCAAGTCTTTTTTCAGCCTTACCTACTATGTAACTATGTAAGGATGACAGTCAATAGTTGGACATCATGCACAAAGTCAACTTTGTGTGCCTCGCCGAAGCCTCCGCTGTCGGGGTTTGCACATGCGACCACCGGGACCAAATTTGGATCCTTATGAGCCATCCTGAATTAGCCCCTAGATTCGTCCATGTGCTTTAGGTACATCTATGAGAATTTTTTTTCAGATGATTTCAAAAAGGGGGACTCCATTCTTTCACATATGGGTCAACAGCATTATTACGGACGTAAGGACTGATATGGGCGTGTTTGAACTTTCTCGCTTCAGGGCAAAAATGTAAAGTCAGACGAGTCTCTGTGTTAGAAGATCTGTTTGCGGAGAATGTTTGCCTTATGGCTGACAGTGTTGAAATTCTGAAGCGATACGTGGAGCACTTGGATGCGTTGTGTCGCAAATTGTGGTGGTGTCAAAAACTAGTGTGGCCAATCCCAGGGCCGGGATCGACAGGATTGCGGGATTTAAGACCAAAATTTGCGGGATTTAAATCCCGCCGTGTTATACATGTCAGCCTGCAGCCGCTCTAAGCCATTGTCAGGCAGATCGCAGCTTCAATACGGTACAATTACTCTGGAATCTGTGTAACCAGTGGTGAAGTGACCCATAGCAAACTCTCATCTTGGATGGCAAACAATGACCACAATTGCCAGGCAGGTCGCAGCTGTCCCTGCTGCGTGGCTGAGCTCTGCGTGTCGTCAGAGGTCACGCAGCACAGCCCCATGCCAGTCTGCCCCTTCAGCCGTGCCCGCCATTTTAAGTGCAGAGAAGGGTTCCGCTGGCGTGCCACGTGAGGCTGCAGCTGAGCCGTGGGGCGGACGGAGGGATGGACGGACGGGAGGGAGTCGGGATGAGGCTGGTGGTGATCAGCGGGCTAGAGCTCGGCCTTCCTAAGGTTGGGTGCTGCACTGCTGCCGAGTAGGCTGGAGAGGGACCATATGGGCTGGTGAGTGGGCCGGCCGGAGGGCCTCTCTGAGGGACTGTGGACTCGTAGGGAGGCCAATTCCAGGATCCCGGGATTGCGCATTTTTAAATCCCGATTCCCGGGATTGAAAAAATGCCCCAAGATTGGCATCCCTATCGAAAACCAAGATAATGAAGCAACATGCGAAAGGTATATCTGCGAGTGACACAGTTGTCAACCTGGGTAGATGTACGATCGCTTCGGCACATAGAAAGCGTAATTTGACGCCAACCGCCTTCAGTCAAAATTGATACACGTATCGGCAAAGATGCTGCTTCTTTCGGCAAACTCCATTAGCAACTATGAAAAAGTCTTACGCTCTCCATCTGCAGACTATACTAACTGTATACAAAGCAATCCTCGTACCCTTATTGCTGTACACCTTGGAGATATGGTGGCCTTTATAGGGAAGACATTAGAAGACTGGACAGCTTCCACCTGAAATGCCCCATGACATGTAAAATGGTGTGTTCCAAATTCCGAGTGAATGACTCTAAGTTGCCGAAGTTGGTTTTATACTCTACGGGAAAAAGCAAGGCTTGGGGTCAGCACATGCGGTACAAGGATGTTCCGATGAGTGAACTGGCTTCAGGCGGCCTGTCTTGCGGCACCTGTGAGGAACTTGCCCTAGGTAGAACATAGTGGTGAAATGCTGTCAAGAGTGCAACTGACAACTTTGAACGTTTAGGCTTTGAAGGTCTTGACGCGAAACTCCAAATCCATAAACCTCATAAAATTACACAGTAAACTCCAGTGGAGTGTTATATTGTGCCACCTACAATTGAATTTTGAAGACCAAGTTCAGTTTCGATAGTCACATAAGAAGTCGCTGTAGATGGACAAGTGGAGGACATACTCATTGTATAACACTTGCCACCAGGGAGGGTGAAATGTTAGCTACGGGAGTGCCACAGAGAATGGATTGCTAAAAGGATCACGTTCCCCGTAATGTGCCACAGACATAAAATATTGGGTCAGTTAAGGTCTGTGGATATCAATTCGTAGAGACTACCAACATTTTTACTTAGATAAACCTTTTGATGTTTTTTTTAACATTCTGCTTGTGTTTTGTTACTGGTCCAATCAATGTTCGTTATGTAATATGATACCCTATGGTTCCTCCTTATGCTTTCTTGATGGGGTGATCCTATTTGAGATATCAATATATTTGGATCTGAGAACCACTTCATCCTAATGACTGTTCATTTAGAAAAATGGTTTATTTTATTGGGCACGAGTCAGCCCTCATTTAATTTTCATGGATCCTATTGATGGTTTTTATTATAATCTCAGAATGGCGGTAGCCCGGGACCCGCTGCGATGTTGGCCGATATTGCATCCCCCTTAGAAACCTATGGGGAAAGCAGCTGTGAGCGGGACAGGAGGGATGATTGCAGGTAACGGAGATGCTCTTACGTTCCGGAGATATGTAATATTTGCAGCTAACCTCTAAAAACGGGGGAATTGCCTGCATACATTAAATAATAAATAGGCCCCTAAGGGCCCGATTCTGGTTCGCTCGCTGCTTTCGCTGGGTTATCTCTGTATGTCCTAGTATGTACTTTCCATTGTATAAAGACCTCAGCTGACACTAGAAAATTGGAATAAAGACCCTCCTTTGACATGTAGATGGAATGTGCCGTTGTGTATGAATGTTTCCATATCCTGTGGAGGTTACCGCGCACCCCATGTTATCCCTGTAGCCCTGAGAAACAATGGCTTTCTCTTGTTGGTAAATGCAAAGAATGTAACAATATAGAACCTTGATGTAGAGTCTACCAGAGGCGCAGACAGAGCCCTACACAGGAACAATCCCTCACTTGTTAGACCTTACATTGTACTGACCTTTCAGTTAGCACGTGAAGTGTTTGCGCTAAATCAATCATCCTGAGAAAATCACAAGGAACATATTACCGATGTCTACAAAGATTTTGTTAAAAAAAAAAGATTTTTTTTTTTGGGTGGCAACACGTTCAAAGTCCCAGTTGTATAAGGAAGGAATAGACAAATATTAAAGTAGTAAGTTGTGATGATACTGGTTTGTGCCATTCCGGTTTATATAATACAACATCTTCCTCTGTTATCAAAGGTCAGCGTTATACAACAAAAACATCATAAAGTATTTTTTGTATAACATCCAGTCCCAGCCCTGCGGCGCTCCTGGTATCACGTCATTCCCTCCCATAATTTAGGCAAAATAAAGTAAGTGGAATAAATGAAGTTAGACCCTATATTGTCTTCTGATGGAATCGGTACATCTGTCAGAATGAACTTAGGTCTACAGTCAATAGGTCGACCCCACTAGGTCGACTGGCAGGAAGGTCGACCTGACTTAAGGTCGACATGGGCCAAGGTCTACATGACTTAAGGTCGAATTTGCATAAAGGTCGACATGAGGAAGGTCGACTGGTCATAAGGTCGACATGGGTTTTCCCCTGTTTTTTTACCCGAATGTCGACACAGTCGACATGGACACAGTTGGCAATGAGAATCGGACCCTCGCATTGCTCGCTTCGCTCGCAATGCTTCGGGCACAGTGGCTTGCTTCGCTCGCCACAGCTTTAATAACCTCCTCCACGCCCTAGTGGATGGTAGGGCATGAAATACCGCCTGTCGGCTCAAAAACCAGTGAAAAACCCCATGTCGACCTTATGACCAGTCGTCCTTCCTCATGTCGACCTTTATGCAAATTCGACCTTAAGTCATGTCGACCTTGGCCCATGTCACAAGGTTTTGCTGGGGATAAAAAGCGCTCGTGTATATTGATTATATTAGTGAACAAAAGGTGGGTGGGAATAGGCAATTATGTAGAATATACGTTAATAATGTGCTTAGCCGCTGAAAAGGAAAAAGTTAGTAAAATGTTTACAGCCCTGATGGGGCTTTTTGATTGGGAACGAAGGTTGCGGGTCCCGGCTGAGGCTGAAGGTTGAGCACTATAAGTGAAGATCCCCGGTAGGCTACTAACTGTCCCTAGCTTACCTAGATCTTCTGGCTTCAGGCTTCACGCTTTTCTTCCTCGCCGTGTGTCTTCCGGACCTCCGCGAGAATGCCGCGATTACCGGAAGTTCGGGTGCGCTGACTTCCGGGATCAGCGGTACGCGGACTTCAGTGTTCCCTGGCTCCATGCAGTTTAAACACGGAAAGAAGCCCTTAGATTCTTCCTGTCTTGGTTTTATGATGGGGATGAAACTTGCTGTTAATTCTTGTTTTAGATTTCTGGCCTTTCTGTAAATGATTCTTGGTTTTTCAGGGATGAGCGGTTTTATTTCATTGTCTAGTTGAATGATGTGCCAATGTTTATTGATTATTTGTTCAATTGCTTTATGGTTGGAGTTGAATTGGGTGATGAAGGATACTGGTGCCTCAGAGTTTTCTTTGTTTCTTTGTTTGTATTGAATCAGCTCGGTTCTATTTAGAGTTTGTGTTTTCTCTATCTCCTTCTCTAACAGTTGGTCTGGGTAACCCTTTCTCTTAAATTTATTGATCATTTGGGTACTTTGTTCCATGAATGTGGAGTTCTCTGTGCAGTTTCTTCTAATTCGGCGCAGCTGGTCCCCTGGGATATTTTTTCGCCAGTTGTTATGGTGGTTACTGTCATAAGGGAGGATGTTGTTTCCATCTACTTCCTTTGTGAAGGTTTTTGTGACTAGTTGGTTGTTGCAGGTATATATCTCCAGGTCCAAGAAAATTACTTTTTGTTTGTCCGTAATGGTGGTGAATTCGAGGCCTGCCTCATTGTTGTTCATATGTTGGATGAATCCTTCAAGCTGTTCTTGTGGGCCTCCCCAAATGAAGAAGAGGTCATCTATGTAGCGGTACCAGCAAATTAGATGTTCTTTAAATGGATTGTTATTCCAAATTTGGTGTTCCTCCCAGTATGCTACGAATAAATTTGCATAAGATGGGGCAAAGGATGTCCCCATAGCAGTGCCTTTTGTTTGGAGGTAGAATTTTCCATTGTACCAAAAGTAGTTGTTAATGAGGATGAACTCTATTTGTTCCATTAGAAAGTTAATTTGTTGGTTGTGAAGTTTTGAATGGGTGGAGAGCATTGATCTGACATAGGTGCAGCCCAGATTGTGGTCGATGCATGTATAAAGAGATTTTACATCACTTGTACAAAGTGTGTATTTTTCATCCCATTGGATGGTCTGTATGACCTGCAGTATATGCAATGTGTCCTTCAGGTAACTTTTTTGGGTTTGTACTATTGGCTGGAGGAATCTGTCAATGTATTTGGAGAGATTTGTGGTTAATGAATCAATTCCGGAGATTATGGGGCGGCCAGGGGGATTCTGTATGTTTTTATGGATTTTTGGTAGATGATAAAATGTTGGTATTTTTGGATGGTTTGTAGTGATGAATTCATGTTCTTTACTGTTTAGTATGCCCAGGTCTCTTCCCTCGTCTAGTTGTTGTTGTAGTTTGGTCTGAAATGTTTTTGTGGGGTCATCAGGTAGTATTCTGTAGGTTTGTTCATCCGATAGGAGGTTGTTTGCCTCTTCTTCGTATTTGTGTTTGTCTAAGATGACCAGTCCTCCGCCCTTATCTGCGGGCTTTATGATGATGGACTTGTCTTCTTTGAGGGCCTTCAGAGCTTCTTTTTCGGTTAGGTTGTATTGAATTTTCTTGTTTCTTGGGAGCGATCTTAAATCCTCTTCTACCAATTTTTGGAATGTTTCCAAATGTGGCCCCTTTACATATGCAGGATAGAACGTTGATTTTGTTTTCAAGTCTGTATGTGCGAATTCCTCCTCTGTTTCTATTGTGTCTTTCTGAGGTTGTCTTGCGAAGAATTTTTTAATGCAGAGTTTTCTCACAAATTTTTCTGTGTCTATGTACACATCAAATTCGTTGGCCTGTGAGTGGGGGGCGAACTTCAGCCCTTTCTTCAGTAAGCTCAATTCGTCTTCATTTAGATTTTTCTGACTTAGATTGAAAATGGTATCTTTGTCTGGCTGTTCTTCTATGGATGGAATTTGTGTTTGTTTTCTTGGTTTCCTATTTATTTTCTTTCCGCCTCTCTTGCCTCTTTTTCTTGTTGTTGTGTTAGTTCTGTTCTCTGTTTCTTGAATGGGGTTTTCTTCCCTGGTGGTGCATTTTCGTCCCAGACTAAGTCTAAAAAATCATCGATGTTTTCAGATGTTCCTTCGATGTCATCTTCTTCTGAGATGTGTCTTTTGCGGGGATTTGTTGTCCGATGGTTCTCTTCTATTTTCTTCATCAGTTGGTTAGTTTGTTCTTTTGTTTCAGATTGGGCTGCTTGTACACCAGTTCTGAATGATTGCTGGGCCAATTTGTCCTGGTACGAAAAATGTTTTTTATTAAAATGTTGATAGTTTCTTGGTTGTCCTGTAGATCTGGGTATTTGTTTGACTAGACGAGGGAAGAGACCTGGGCATACTAAACAGTAAAGAACATGAATTCATCACTACAAACCATCCAAAAATACCAACATTTTATCATCTACCAAAAATCCATAAAAACATACAGAATCCCCCTGGCCGCCCCATAATCTCCGGAATTGATTCATTAACCACAAATCTCTCCAAATACATTGACAGATTCCTCCAGCCAATAGTACAAACCCAAAAAAGTTACCTGAAGGACACATTGCATATACTGCAGGTCATACAGACCATCCAATGGGATGAAAAATACACACTTTGTACAAGTGATGTAAAATCTCTTTATACATGCATCGACCACAATCTGGGCTGCACCTATGTCAGATCAATGCTCTCCACCCATTCAAAACTTCACAACCAACAAATTAACTTTCTAATGGAACAAATAGAGTTCATCCTCATTAACAACTACTTTTGGTACAATGGAAAATTCTACCTCCAAAAAAAAGGCACTGCTATGGGGACATCCTTTGCCCCATCTTATGCAAAGTTATTCGTAGCATACTGGGAGGAACACCAAATTTGGAATAACAATCCATTTAAAGAACATCTAATTTGCTGGTACCGCTACATAGATGACCTCTTCTTCATTTGGGGAGGCCCACAAGAACAGCTTGAAGGATTCATCCAACATATGAACAACAATGAGGCAGGCCTCGAATTCACCACCATTACGGACAAACAAAAAGTAATTTTCTTGGACCTGGAGATATATACCTGCAACAACCAACTAGTCACAAAAACCTTCACAAAGGAAGTAGATGGAAACAACATCCTCCCTTATGACAGTAACCACCATAACAACTGGCGAAAAAATATCCCAGGGGGCCAGCTGCGCCGAATTAGAAGAAACTGCACAGAGAACTCCACATTCATGGAACAAAGTACCCAAATGATCAATAAATTTAAGAGAAAGGGTTACCCAGACCAACTGTTAGAGAAGGAGATAGAGAAAACACAAACTCTAAATAGAACCGAGCTGATTCAATACAAACAAAGAAACAAAGAAAACTCTGAGGCACCAGTATCCTTCATCACCCAATTCAACTCCAACCATAAAGCAATTGAACAAATAATCAATAAACATTGGCACATCATTCAACTAGACAATGAAATAAAACCGCTCATCCCTGAAAAACCAAGAATCATTTACAGAAAGGCCAGAAATCTAAAACAAGAATTAACAGCAAGTTTCATCCCCATCATAAAACCAAGACAGGAAGAATCTAAGGGCTTCTTTCCGTGTTTAAACTGCATGGAGCCAGGGAACACTGAAGTCCGCGTACCGCTGATTCCGGAAGTCAGCGCACCCGAACTTCCGGTAATCGCGGCATTCTCGCGGAGGTCCGGAAGACACACGGCGAGGAAGAAAAGCGTGAAGCCTGAAGCCAGAAGATCTAGGTAAGCTAGGGACAGTTAGTAGCCTACCGGGGATCTTCACTTATAGTGCTCAACCTTCAGCCTCAGCCGGGACCCGCAACCTTCGTTCCCAATCAAAAAGCCCTATCAGGGCTGTAAACATTTTACTAACTTTTTCCTTTTCAGCGGCTAAGCACATTATTAACGTATATTCTACATAATTGCCTATTCCCACCCACCTTTTGTTCACTAATATAATCAATATACACGAGCGCTTTTTATCCCCAGCAAAACCGTATTCAACCCTCCTAAAAAGCTGCTAAAACTGAGCGCAGAGCACACTTTTTTCTTTTCCATGTTGTCACAAGCCATGCTAAGCATTTCACTCTGGTGGTGGTGGCAGGGGGTGTATACCTGTTTACTGGGCTTTCGTAAAGTTATCAGCCGTGCGACCATTTGTGAATCAGGCCCGATGTAACAGTACTGTATTTACATAGTGACCAAAGGAACACCTAAGTAAGTATTGTGTGTTTGCTTATAAAAACCCTTGGCTTAAAATTGTACAATTACTACCATTCTAATGACCGCTATATCTGAAAAAGCAAAAAGTTGGAAGGTAGTAGATTTGGTTCAGTGCTGTGGATGTATAAAGCAACGTAAACTTAAGTAAAGAAGTTTAGGGTAGAGGTTGCCCATAGCAACCAATCAGCTTGTTGTCATTATTTGACATCCAAGATGAGAGTTTGCTATGGGCCACTTCACCACTGGTTACACGGATTCCAGAGTAATTGCATTGGATTTTACAAACACTACGACAAAACAAGGGGTAGATTGAAGGTGAACATGTGACGGTGGTAAGGATACATAATGTAGAAATACTTTCTAATTCACTTCTGTCTGATCTGCATCCCACTGTCTATGTTGCATGATGTAATGACGTCCTCTGTCTGCGCCCATGCCAGTTGATGCAATAGACTGCATCTCATACTTGCCTACTTTTGAAAACTAGTTTCAGGGAGATTATAGTTGGTAGTAGAATTCTGCACAGCGCCCCATTTAGGTAGCGTTCCAAAGGGCGTGTCTAGCTCCATATATGGAGAGATTGTGAACGTGGCACCTAGAAGCGTGGGTGTGTACTGCTACATCTCAGAGGAAACTTTTACAATGACATATCCAAATGTAGATGAGCCCTAATGCAGTTAGTAAGAGATACTATACTTGGTAAAGTGCTGGGAAATGGTGCTGATAATACAATGTAAATGTATCTGTCTCTCATTCCTTTTTTTTTCCAAAAAATGTAACCGTGTAATGTGGGCTAGGTGAAATAAGGGAGATTGCTAGACTAATGAGGGAGAGAGGGAGATTGCTGCTATTTCAGGGAGTCTCCTGTAGAATGCTGGAGGGGAGGTAACTATGCTGCATCTTAGCACAATTTCTCATAGTTTAGATGGGGAAAACAGCAACATTCCAGCAGGTTTGTCAAGACAGTAGCATCAAGATTTTTAAAAGCCCATAAATACATTCGATCAGTGATCTGGCAATCTGTCCTCTGCCTCCAGTCCCCTGACTCTGTATTCAGCAGACACAGGGTTAATGTGATTGCCAAACTCTCTCTTTTCTCCAGGGGGATTACATTTTAAGGATAACAATCCAAGTCCATATGGCTGACTGACAGCTTACTGCTAGCCTGTGAGGACATCCCCATAGATAAACCAGGCAGTCAGCGATGGATTAGGATGGTGATAGTCCACAGGTAGAGTGCAGCTCATACACACCTGCCTCACATGTAGTTATTGTGCGGGATCACCTGCCATGAGCCACAATTCTGTCTATTATATAACTCGCTGTCGATTCTTCGATCCAAATACGCAGCACGTCTGTCGCCCCAAATTCACGTACAAGGAAACCCTCACTTATCGCTTGTTGTCGACACTACTGTCAAGGGCATAACTACCATAGTTGCAGGGGGTGCAGCTGCTACGGGACCCAGAGCTGAAGGGGGCCCATCTTTACTGTCTAAGTAATATGTTTTACAGACATTTATCACCATCAGTTGCTAAATAGGGGCCCTAAAAAACTTTTGATATGGGGACTATGAATATCTAGTTACGCCCCTGACTACTGTCATGTTCATTTGGGAAGGTCTGAGTCTTCCTGCAGTCCCCTACCTCTGCCTGCAGTTCCTTGTCCTCTGCCTGCAGTCCTTTTGCCTATGTCGTCTGCTTGCAGTTCCTTGCATCTGTGCTCTCTCTGTCCTCTGCCTGCAGTCCTCTGACTCTTTTCTCTGTCTGCAGTCCCCTGACTCTGGGCCTTATTTTAGTTCATTCT
Organism: Crinia signifera; assembly: GCF_055691185.1. NCBI lineage: Eukaryota > Metazoa > Chordata > Amphibia > Anura > Myobatrachidae > Crinia > Crinia signifera. The sequence goes on along the minus strand of NC_139228.1, from coordinate 62,159,432 downwards.
TTCTGACAAAATCCTTCTTAGATGGACAAAACCATGTGCACTGTAGGGGGGCAGATGTAAAATGTGCAGAGAGAATTAGATTTGGGTGAGTCATTTTGTTTCTGTGCAGGGAAAATACTGGCCGCTTTATTTTTACACTGCAATATAGATCTCACTTTGAAGTAAAACCCCACCCAAATCTAATTCTCTCTGCACAAGTAACATCTGCCCCACCTGCAGTGCACATGGTTTTGTCCATCTAAGAAGGATTTTGTCAGAAAGAGTGAACTAGAATAAAGGCCTCTGTCCTCTGCCTGCCTTCCCTTGCCTCTGCCTGCCGTCCCCTTGCCTCTGCCTGCCATCCCCTTGCCTCTGCCCTCTGCCTGCAGTCCCCTTGCCTCTGCCCTCTGCCTGCTGTCCCCTTGCCTATGCCCTCTGCCAGCAGTCCCCTTACTCTTCTCCCTGCCTACAGTCCCCTGCCACTGATCTCTGCCTGCAGCTGCCTGCCTCTGCCTGCAGTCCCCTGCATCTGTGCTCTCTCTGCTCACTGCCTGCAGTCCCCTGCCTCTGTGCTCTCTCTGCTCCCTGCATGCAGTCCCCTGCCTCTGCACTCTGCCTGCAGTCCCCAGCCTCTGTGCTCTCTCTGCTTCCTGCCTGCAGTCCCCTTCCTCTGCTCCCTGCTTGCAGTCCCCTGCCTCTGCGCTCTCCCTGCAGTCCCATGCCTCTGCCCCCTGCCTACAGTCCCCTGCCTCTGTGCACTGCCACACATTTCATACCTACAGTATAATGCTCCACCCCTAGGTCCATATTCTTATAATTTGTACAGACATATCTCTTGGAATAAATGTGCATTAAAGACAGGTGCCTTCTGGGAATATCTACTGGCACATAAAATATTGATGCAGGCTTTGGGGAGAATGGCATGGAGGGAACATTAAGAGCTAAATGTACAAGAATTACATAAGGAGCTGAACCAGTGACCAAGCAAATGCTTCTACATTATATTTAGCACATGGCGCTCTGCAGCAGGAAAGAAAGTGCCTTTACTGCATATAATATCTATTTACAAACCATATATCAATATAACCACTTTTATTCATATTAGCAAACAGGCGGCCCTGTTAGCAGCATTGGATTATATAGCACTTAGTTATTGGCACAGATCTGCAGCTACAGCAGAAGTTCGGAAGAATGACGGCCCAACTTTACTAACTCTCTGAGATTGTGGCAGCTATCGGGATTTGTCTGGTTTATCGATGGTTGCATTCGTTGCTGTGGGCTTGTCACCTGGGTTTCTCACAGTGGTGAGTGATTAAGAAGAAAGAGATAAAGTATAAGCCAATCAGCTTCCAACTGCGGTGTTAGAGGTGGGATTTGAAAAATAACTGTTGTGAGCCAATTAGTTGGTACTTTTAGAACTGGCTGTCCTAAATTCAGCAGCAATTCTGTGTACTGCAGGCACCGTAGGGGGTTTTGGGGTTTTTCGCTCAGACACAGAAATCTTTAAAACACGCAAAAATCGGCATTGCATGTGGATCATGGCCTGAATAAGGCTGGAGGGGGGCGGGCCTGGGGAGCTTAAGACATGTGGGTCCGGGGAAGGGGATGGTGTATATTTGAGGGTCGCATGTGTTCGGGAAAATGGCCGCTGTGCCATTTTCCTGGAGTGTCATTGTCACTACGGCTTCGGTTGTGGCTAGATCCACTTCTGTTTCTTGAATTTTCCCATCATGCACTGGGTCCACATTTACCTGAAGGGGGGATATAAATCTGTGGCGAGCAAACAACCCATCTGAAATAAAAGAAAATAATCTACACCTAAATAAATTAGATAAAATAAAAAAGCTGTGAGGGCATCTAGCAACTGCCGCCCTCACCTAACGACACATCCTCGTCAAGAAACAGAAGTGGATCTAGACACAAACCTACTGCTTCCTGCCTGGGAGGAGGAGGCCCGAACAGAGACAACACATGGCTCTGCCTCCAGTGGTGTAACTAGAAATTTGCTCCCCCTTGCCAAAAAAAGTTTCAGCCCCCCCCCCCCCCCCCTACATCAGGCATGTCCAAACTATGGCCCTCCAGCTGTTGTGAAACTACAAGTCCCATCATGCCTTGACACAGTTTTGCTATTTGGGGATGCTAAAACTATGGCATGGCATACTGGGATGTATAGTTAACAAACAGCTGGAGGGCCACAGTTTGAACATGCCTGACCTACATGCTCATTGCCGGGTGTTACATCATACTTGCCGACTTCTCTTCTGCCTTTTCCGGGAGAGGGCAGCAAGTTACAAAAAAGTAGGGGGCGTGGACATCGATCGTGACGTAAATGGGACGGGGCCATGGGTGGAGCTAACCAAATTGCATTTCAATTAAAAATTAAAATCCTTCCCTTAGCTTACTTCCTCCAAGCTGCTGCAGCTTTATAAAAATAATTGTTTCCTTTCCTCCTGCACCCTCATTATTGTTCCTCTCCCCCTCCCTATTGCTTAAAATATGATAGAAGTATGATAGCAGTGGGGAGGGGGGAGAGGAACAATTTTGATGAAGCTGTGCTGCTGCAGCAGCGTGAAGGTCTGAAGGGTGAGGGAGACAGAGCCTGAGAAACGTTATTAAATAAAACAGCGGGGACACCGGGGAGCTGAGAGAGAGAAGCAGAAGGCAGCACCGTAGCAGCCAGCCTCTAGCTTACTCACCAATCACCATCTCCTCTGCGGCGCTGCCTTCTGCTGCTCGTCAGCTCTCTCTCTACTGCTCCCTCTCCCAAGGCTGCCCCGTGCTGTGCTGCTGCTGCAGCCAGCTATACCCTCTATGTCCCACAGAAGCCCTGCCGGCAATACTAGGACAGCCGCGCAACGTCAGCCAGCCTATACACTTTGTGACTTGCGCATGCGCAGTCACTGGTTTTCCCCAGGCAGGGGAAAAAATGGGAGAATCCTGTGTATTCCCGGGAGACCGGGAGAAAGGACCAAAAAGCGGGAAACTCACGCTAAATGTGGGAGGGTCTGCAACCCTGTGTTACATGCTTGTTGCCAGGAGTTTCTTGCTCATTGCCAGAGGGTTTTTTTTGTCACAGGTGCACCAGTGATCCCAGAATCTTGCACTTCTGACTAGGGTTATAGGGGCTGTGCTTCCCTGACAGATGCCATTTTTGGAGGGCCGTTTTCAGCAGATTTCATGCGGACAGCCAGACCGCATGTTATCTGCAGAGATCCTGCACCCTCGCTGGGCCGGCTCCTCCAAGCCACCACTTGGGCTGCTGTGGCATGCCTGCGTCTTATTACGCCCCCATGCCCATCTCTCCCAATGGAACTGAGTGACCGGTACATCTTGAGTCACATCCCCTTGCCCGGAATATGTGATGGAGACAGCAGTAAGTGGAACTCTCCTACTTGGCAGCCACTGCTGCGATGCACTGTGCTGAATGCCTTATAACAGATTGCAAAGTAATTGAGGTACAAGAGTGATTTATCACAGGCAAAAAGGACATAACAAGAGTAGGCTGCTGGAAAGTAGATCAAGCCATAATGCTGATCCATATGTAGAGTGCGTAGGCGGGCATCCAATGGCAGCGCTTGGCATCGCGATGAATAATACATCTGGATCTGCTGATTTTTATATTTTTTGTCAGAGTTTTTTTTACCCCCCTTATACAAAGACTTTCTTCAGAACTTCTAAAGAGCCTTTGGGGACTATCAAGACCTATATCTGCCAGTAAAGGAGCTTATCAGTAATAATTTATGTGGTTACCAGGAGGTTCTCCTCATTTGAATCTAATGACTAACAAAGCAATGTAGGCTAATCCCACACAGAACGCCTCAGAAATAAGAATAGACACAGCGGTTTCAAGATGGATACAGAGGTGGTTTTCTTTTCCTTCGTTGTTATGAAGATAAGGTGGGGTGGGGGGCGGCGTGGGTGGGTGGAGATCCTACCTCTTCTCACATTCTGGAAATCACCATTTATATAAGAATCATCAGGTTTGATTATTATCGACATTACTCCCACAGCTTACATTTTAATTCAAGAAAACAAATAAATCTTCTCTTCATGGTTCATGTATGAAAACGTATATATAAATTTAATGTAAGCTTGCGAGCAGGGTCCTCCAACCTTCATATTGGTTTGTTACTACCCAAAATGTTTCATCACGGTTTCCAAATGTAAAGTGGAACAGAATATGCTGCGCTATATAAGAAACTGCAAATAAATAAAATGTATAGGTTTCTTTACATTCCTAAAGGAAACCTTTACAATTAAATTTTCACATATGAACCATGAAGAGGATAATTACTGTATTATTAGACGTGGTCTCCGGTGCTACCTGGGTCTTTCTCCCTCTCATTCTATGGAGGCTGCTCTTGCGGTGTACACACAATATGCCGGCGGTCAGGATGCCAGTGGTCGAAAAAAGCCCTCTGCTGGGCATCGTTTTAGCGCTTGCGAAGCTGCGAACGACCGCTGTTTAGAGAGCCTAGCCGCATTAGGCCTTAAATGCGTATCACAGATGTCCACAAATGCTGGGTGTTTCCACACATTTTATCTTGCGTGTTAACATATGATACAAAGCGCACACGAGAACACAAGCACGTACACAGCCTAACCCCTCTCATTTCATTCTCAGTTCCTTAATAAATATATATTATGTTCTATATCTTGGTTCATGTTAGCACCAAATTAATCATCTCTTTAACAAAAAAAGAATTACATGTGAAAGGCTCCAAGGCTTTTTGTCGTATGTAACTGGCTGACTGTTTCTCCTGACACTCTCAGAATTTGGATCGGTTACCGATGGGCTGTAAATCCTGAGTTTTGGAAGCAGCGTCACATACAATCTGTGAGAGGTGTAATGAGCAGGGACTGGCCTGTACCTCCAAACAGATGCAGGAGGTGGGAACCGTGCGTTGACACTGCTACCAGACTACTGATGAGTCAGACAGCCTCAGCTCTGCTTAAAAGCTGCTCCTCGTCCCTCTGCAACTAATTACTTGACTTCACCACAAAAATTATCCCTTCATCTTTTGATTGTTGTCTGCATTTATAATCTTCACATCAATGAGATATTTTATTCAGAAATCGGTACAATATTGTAACATTATATGTTCCTGTTGCTTTTGCAAAGCAGCGTTAGTCATTCCAGAGACTGCTCCAAAATCTGTTGTTCTGGGATTAAGACTCAGCAAGGTAGGCTCCCCGCCTTGCATAAGCGCTGTTTGCAGCAAAGGTTTGGAAATTAATTTGGTGCTGGGAAATGACAGATTGAGGTGATATTCATACTTGGAGTTGATGTGTTTTAACTGTGATCTTCTACAAAGTGAGGAAACATTCTTTAGTGAAGCTACAGGGACACAGCAAATCCAATATATAAACCCTTCACAGATAAACTAATTCAAGAACGGATACAAGATAGCACCTTATCCCCCACTAGGCCTTTGCATCTTTCACGGCAATATATAGAAAAGCAGGGATTTTATTTCATGTGGATTTTTGGCTAATGCTACAAGTAGGCGACAACGGATATCCAGTATTTTATGATCAAATAGAGAGATGGCAGCACATGATTAATCACACAGGGTGTCCTGTATCTGTGCTGGTGTTAACTCATCCATAGCATGTTGCTGCTTGTAGTGAGTGTGTTAAGGTACCCAAACATTAGAGAGATTTGGTCACTTTTCATCCGATTCTAACAACTTGGTCCTAGAAATCAGTATCCGTATCAAATTGCATGTTTCAGCTCCGATTCCAATCCAGTGTGCGGGGCCGTGCACATCTGATTGGAGCTGGGGATTGCGAGGCCTAAAATAAAGACTTATCGGATCCCATACAATGTATCGTATGTGATCCTTCATGGACGGTTTAAGGAGGATCAGATGCAACATCTCCTCTCAAAGTCGATGCATAGTGTATGGGGTGCAAGTATCTAGTGGCCATACTAATTTGGCTAATGGTATGGGAAATGGGTGTGGTATATGTCCCAGACAGTTGGGATTCTGACGGTCATTTCTCCGACATCGGAATCCGAACGGTCAGGAGCCTGACAGAAGCTCAAGCACATTTAAGCCCCTTCCATGCTCGGTGGTGAGCTGAGCTGAGCTCGCAGACCTACTGTATTTTCCCTCTATGGAGGTCCATGAAGGAAAATGGCCGGGATTCTGATTGTCGCGCTCCTGAAAGTCAGGATTCCGATGTCGGAGGGATGACCATCGGAATCCCAACTATCGGTCTCTCATCCAGCACCCATGGAAAACAACACATCCAATAAATATAGGTAATGCCTACAAGATTTAATGCACCGAAAACTTATATGTGTAGGGATGAATTCACACAAGGTCAAATTGCATTTTGAACTTATTGCATTTATTGTATACGGTGCTAAGTGAGAAGAAAAAAAATATATCAGAGCGAATATACAGTTGCGAAAAAGAAACCACATATTGCAGGCAGCAATGTTAGTATTCTCCTGTAATATTAAATGCTATATTGCCTACTGTGTAAGAGGGTTTAATGTGCCATATGTAGGTTGGCAGCTGCCCCCTGATGAAATGCACTCAGCCAGCCAGATACGTTACTTTTAGTAACAGTTGCAATGCAGCCATACTGTGCAGAATAAAGTGCTTCTTGATAAAAGACACGGACTTTCATGATGTGTTTTTAGAACCAGCAGAGAAAGAAAAAGGTGTAAGAAAAAGTTTTCCCTGGTAGAGAATTTGAGCAGCTTCTTCTCTCGCCCACCTGCGCCCTCTCTGGGCTCTGACCCTGCAGGATTTGACATATTGGCAGCTTTTGGATAATTGAAAAGGAGAGTTGAAGTGTGCTGAGCGAGAGCCGGTTCTTCATCAACCCGGCGTAATATCAGTGTGTGGTCCGCTGCCCGGACTCAGACAATCTGTCTGCTGGGCCACAAGGGAACGGGTCAGGTGGCAGCTGAAGATCAAGATGACTCAGACTGGTATAAGCGGCTGATTAATGGGGTCTCGGACGAGTCGTTTCAGTCCTGGTGTGCGGAAAGGAAGACTGATGCAATATAAATAATGGTCGTTTGGGAAATGTGCTTCTTCCTAATAGCAGAACAAAGGTTAACGCAGTATAAAAGTCTCCTCCTGGTTATAAGATGTGTTTCTAGAGACGGACATTATCATTTCGGGGTTGATGGCAAAAAAAAAGTTTGCAAAATGGGCGTAAATGACGTAAAAAATCCAAGTGCGCTGTGCCAGGGTCTTTGCAATTTCTCACTGTGCAGTGCCATCCTCCCAAAGTGGTCACCGTTGGTCCCCAGATGATGGGTCAACAGTCAATAGGTCAAGTTTAACAAAAGTGTGACCCCAGCAAAAGGTCGACACAAAAGTTCAACAAGTAAAAAAAATCCTATTTTTGGACTTTGGAGTACAGAGAGGCACCATGCACAAAACATGGTGAGGGTACGTGTAACACTAACTGGGGGTCCATGTCAACAGTGACACAATAACTGTGACAAACTAATGTCGACCTTTTTCCATGTCAACCTGTTGCTTGTATTGACCTTTTTCCCATGTCGGACTTGTGTCTTTCGATTATTCAAAGTCAACCATCGCCGAAGACACAGACGACCCTATGATCCACCCCCCGGTCACCACTATCCCCTATCAGTTTCTATGTCTTATTTATTTAGCACCATCTAGATGAAGATCATAAAATCTGATTTGTTGCTATGGACAACATCCTATCTGAAAATAAAACTCCCATTTTAGTAAATTTACCCCTAAGCTTTAATGGCACTGAGAAGGGCGATTGGTGGCTCATTAAATACATTATGTTGGGGGGCGTGGCTACGGCGGCGAGCGGGTAGGACGCGTTTGGACGGAGCTCCCTGGCTAACCATCCGTTACCCCATCCTGCGCCTTTGGCGACACCTGATTTCCCCGCCAGCGGGTGCCTGGAGACTCAGCCCTGCCCCGCACTAGCCGCCCGCCCGTCAGATTCGGTCCCGGCGTAGCAGCCAGCCCGCCGGACCGAGGAGAGGACTGCGGCCTACCCCCCTTGCCGTACAGCGTACAGCGTACAGCGCACTCCCGCCCAGACGCCTGCTGTTGCTGAGACCGCGCCGTGGAGGTGATCCCCGCGAGCGACTCACCCGCTGACACCCGGCGCCCATCGAGAGGGAAACATCCTCCATCTCCCCGCCTGGATCCTGGTGAGTCCTGCGCTGCGGGCGCCATCTTGGGCTCAACGCAGCACTTATACAAGCCCACAAGCCTGAAGCGGCCCCCCCAGAAGGGCCTCACATCCCCTGTCAGCTGCACCTACCCAGAGGGGTCCACACAGGACTGCCATTGCCCAGAACTACCAGTGGTGAGGGTAGCTTACAGTAGCCCACACCCCATTAATAGATCCAGCACTATAACTTTATACTGACAAGAGACTGCCATAGCTGAGGAGGGGGTGTATATTAGCCCGGCGCCATTCAACATGGTGAAGCAGAATCATAGCACCTCTGCAGCAAAGCTGGCCAAATTTGCAAGGGGGCAGGAGGCACAAGGCCCGTCGGCACCGCCGGGGGACTCCGGGCAGGGCTCTGGGGACCCAGCTGGCCCTGATGCCCCCCCTGACGACACTTCGCCTGCACCCCCATCCCTCCAACAAATCCTGGAGGCCATTGCTGGCACTGAGAAACGTTTATCTGATAAAATGGAGAAGGTGCAGTGCGATCTATCCCTCCTTAGACAGGACGTGCAGCGCATCAGGGAGCGTGTGGGGGAGGTGGAGACCCGGGTCTCAACTGTTGAAGACGCAATAGATCCTATGAAAACCACAGTCTCTACCCTGACACAGCAGGTCACAACTATTCAGAATAAACTAATGGATATGGAGGGCCGTTTGAGGAGAAACAATGTCCGCTTCGTCGGCCTGCCGGAAAAGGAGGAGGGCACGGCGCCAGAGGCTTTTTTGGAGGCCTGGCTGATCGAGACATTTGGCAGAGAATCCTTCACCCCTCAATTTGCTGTCGAGAGAGCCCACAGAATCCCTACCCGTCCACTCCCTCCGGGGGCCCCACCCAGAACTTTTATTGCCAAACTCCTACATTATAAGGACCGTGATACGATCCTGCGACTGAACCGCACCAAAGGCCCTATGATCAGAAACGGCGTCACCATCTCCACGTTTCCTGATTTCGCCATAGAGGTGCAGAAGGAGAGGGCCTCTTTCTTCCCCGTGAAACGCAGGTTGCGAGACTTGGGCCTTCCCTATTCCATGCTCTTCCCGGCCCGGTTGCGGGTGGTGGCGGAGGGAGAGACCAAATTATTCAGCAGCCCTCGTGAGGTGGCAGCCTGGCTCGATAGATATGCGCCTGGAGCCCGCCAGTTAGCTCCGGCCTGATCCTCCATGATTGCGAGACGAAGGACTTGATTTACATTTATATGGACACCTTACTCCACTCTCTTATACGCTCTCCAGGAGATCCCAAGACGCCTGAGTGGTACTGATGTTGTCCGATTAACGTGAATATTATTAGAGATGTATTACAATTGATCTGATTCACTCTGCCTTAGCGGGAGGGGGGGGGAGGGGGGGTGGCGGGGGGGGGAATGTTACTAAATGTTGTGTACTCTTTGCATAGGTGTCGCTTTAGACAAACTAAGGCCAATATATAGCCAGGGGGCCCCGATGCTTGCATTGGTAGCTATTAACTGACTGCTCCCATAGTTCGTAGACATTGCTGACCTTTCTTGGTCTCCATAGTTACTAGGTTAGGGTTACAAGTATGCCTAAGTTGGGGGAGGTATACAGGGAGGGGGTGTATTTTGTTGGGATTGTTATTTCTATGTTTTCCTGTTTTTCTTCTTTCTCCTTTTCTATTAGTTATGTAAGATATACTGATTTGATATGCACACAATTGGAGGGTATGATGTGTTTTGTAGTAATGATTGCGGTGTACTCAGGTCTACAAGGCGGCAGCACTGATACGACAGTTCTCTTCGGCCCCCGCCCTATAACTCAATATGACGCAACTTAACATTTTAACCTGGAATGTCCGGGGGATAAACGATAGAGTTAAACGTTCCCTAGTTCTTAAAATGGTTAGGCAGTACGGCTCGGACATCACCTGCCTTATCGAGACCCACTTGGAGGGAAATAGACTAATGTCCCTAAGCAGGCCATGGGTGGGATGGGCATACCATAGCTCCCACACGACTCACTCTAGAGGGGTTTCTGTACTAATTAACAAATCAGTACAATTTGTGCTGCTAGACGTTAAGACAGACCCACTGGGTAGATACGTCTTCCTCCAATGTAAACTATACTCCCAGTCCTTCTTTATCCTGGCGCTCTATGTCCCCCCTCCTTTCAACTACGATGTCTTAAAACAAGCGGCTGCTTATGTGGCCCAATCTCCTGACACACCAGTAGTATGCCTTGGGGATTTTAATAAACTAATGAACCTGCGGCTAGACAGATGGTGGCCCCCTGGTTCCGTCCCTACTGATGACAGCCCCACAGGTTTTGCAAAATATGTGGAGTCAATTGGCTTGAGGGATGCCTGGCGACAAAAACACCCCGCGGTCACTCAATACTCCTGCTTCTCTAAAACTCATAACTCCTTCTCGCGCATTGATCTGGCCCTAGTCTCCCCCCCAGTATTGCCCAGACTTCAAAACATCTGCTACAAAGCGAGGGGTGTCTCGGACCACTCTCCTCTGATGCTGACGGTGGGGATGGAGTGCCAGAGGGGACAGTCCTTCTGGAAACTACATCCCTCCTGGTTATTACAAATTGGAGAATCCTCGGACCTCCAGACTTTGTGGGATGGGTACTTTGACATCAATACAGGTACAGCCCCTGCCCCGGTAGTGTGGGAAGCATTCAATGCATATCTGAGGGGCACCCTCATATCTAAAATTGCCTCTATTAAACGAACACACAAAGCTAGGGGTATCGAATTGGAAGATGAATGTAGACACACAGAGATCATACACTTGGAGGAGGGCTCGGAGGAGTCCAGGGCAAGGTGGGAGTTAGCACAAACTACCTGGGTTTCCCATTTGGAAGAACGTAACGCCCGTAGCCTGTTATTCAAATCCCACAAGCTTTACATGAATGCGGACAAGACAGGCAGCCTTCTGGCTCACCTGGTACACTTGGACCGCCCTGCCAACTCTGTGGCCCAAATATTTGACACCGACGGGACACTGAGGACATCCTCCAGGGAAATAGCAGATGTGTTTCTTGCTTTTTACCAGGAGCTATACCGCTCACGCCTAAGATGTTCGCAGGGGGAACTTACTGACTACCTAGACAGCATAGACTTACCCACACTGCCCGAGGAGGCTAGATCCTCCCTTGAGGCACCGGTTACAATTACTGAAATAGAGGCTGCGATCCGGTCCTTTCCCGGCGGGAAGGCGCCGGGCGTGGACGGGGTTCCAGTGGAACTGTACAGGACACATTTGGACTTATTCGCTCCTAAGCTGTTGAATTTATTTAACGATATCCGTGACCTAAATGTTTTACCGGACTCTATGTCCGAGGCTGTTATAGTCGTTATACCCAAGCCCGGGAAAGACCCTGAATACCCTGACTCATACAGACCTATCTCCCTGATTACCACCGACATCAAAATATTGGCGAAGGTCCTGGCTATTCGTCTGAATAGTGTGATACTGACCATTATTCATCCGGACCAAACCGGCTTCATGCCAGGTATGTCCACCAGTATAAACTTAAGACGGCTGTATACACATATCCAGGCCACCCATGAGGAGGAAACGTACTCAGCTATTGTTTCGTTCGACGCCAATAAGGCCTTCGACTCAGTCGAATGGCCTTATTTATGGCAGGTAATGAGACGTATGGGCTTTGGCCCACAATATTTAAAATGGGTCCAGCTGCTGTACCTCCACCCGATGGCCAGGGTCTCTGTTAATAGCCATGTCTCACCTCCCTTCGCGCTGGGAAGGGGTACTAGACAGGGATGCCCCCTTTCCCCTGGTCTTTTCGCTATAGCTATCGAACCGCTTGCTTGCATCCTTAGGACACACCGTGACATAGTTGGGCTCCAACTGGGTCAGAGAACGGACACAGTGGCACTCTATGCCGATGACCTACTTCTCTTTTTAAAAGACTATAGACTGTCAGTACCGATTGCCCTGCAGCTGATGGAGGAGTTTGGCGGTTTCTCCGGCCTCACTGTGAACTGGTCTAAATCCTCCATAGAAAAAGGGGTGGTGGTGACCCTGACCACACAGAGTGGGTCTGGGTGCAGGTGCGCCTGGCTGGAGCTGTGTTTCCCTAGCTGCTGCTCTGGGACAGGATAGTTAGTCCTGTACTGAATGAACAAGAAAAGAAAGGGGTGTTGAGCTGCGCTTGGTATAACTTTGTAAAAAGTGAGGTAATGAAACCTGTAAAGTTGGGTGAAAAAAATGAGGGATTGGTTGATCTAGTACAAAAAGATTTAATGTCTAAAATACATATAGCCAGAATACATTGATAATTCTCTAAAATCACATAAAATTCATATCTCACCAACCAAACTGGGGAAAATGTATGGCCCGGAGAGTCCCAAGAGTCCTGTATAGGGCTGAGTTGTAAATCGTCCTGTATGGAGCTGCAATGAAATGCCCAATTGGAGCAGTAGGGAGGGAGGACCAGATGTAAGAATAAGGAGCGGCTTAAGTTGACACGGATTGCCGACTCCCTCCGCTGGATGGACTGGAGCGGGATGGGTCCTCTACCTCTACCTTACTGTAGGAATTTGCAATCCAAATGGAACCAGTGGAGGTGGTATTACCGGACTGGGATCTGTGCGTGGCCCAAGGGGACCCCCAGGTCCTGGTGAGGCGTGATGGTTGTCTCCAATGTAGCAGATGGTGGGGAGGACTTGAAGATGTTGATAAGGAGCGGCCCAGGATGGCACAAATAACCGACTCCCTCCGCTGGATGGAATAGAGCGGGATACAGTCCTCGACCTCAACCTTGCTGCTAGGACTTGGTGGTCCAATTGGACAAAGGGTGGTAAGTGTGTGCACAAATAAGCACTTCCGGGTTCTTTAGGGGTACCAGTTTGGTATTCTGGAAGGAGATAGAGACCTGAGTCCTGACCGGTTTCGCTGCTCCAGGCAGCTTTGTCAGAGGATAACAGGTTTAAAACATGGCTGGCTATTTATTTCCTGTTACATGGGTCATGTGACCAACTTGATTAGATCAACCAATCTATTTTATAAACAAATAGGGCGCTAAAGTAGGAGGCAAGTTACTATAAATTCATACACAATAGTATACAATAATAAGATATACACTAAAACATAGTTTGTTAATTGTAAAGTGCTTAGATTATGATCGCTAGCTTGTGCAATCAATTTTGTTAGTATGGTAGTCATGGTGACTGAGATGACCTTATCGAACGTGCATTTCAATTGGAGGAATAACCTATTAGTTTCCAGGTCATTCTGCCCTGATGGTATGTGGGCTGTGAGGGCGGAAGTACCTGTGGTGCGACCTGTAAGGGCGTCCCCTCTATGCTTTAATGGCAGGGGGGAGGATTGCATGTCAGAGCTTGTTGTCCCTCCCTAAAAACGGAATGGAATCATTCGTCAGACTGCATTTGAGTCTACAAGCATAGGTCTACACCTTTAGGTCGACTTGCATTATGTCGACCTGACTGAAGGCCGACATGGATTAGGTCGACAGGGTCATAAGGTCGACAGGTGTTAGGTCGACAGTGAAAAAGCCGACGTGTTTTTTTTTTTTTTTTTTGCAAGAAAAAAGGAACAAATAATCATAAATGAATAATAAGAAGTGAAACATGGAACTTTTATAACAGAGAAAATTTATAAAAATAAGAACGGATGGAGGAAGGACATATATCATGATAGTTCATAGTTCTTAGAGAGAATGCATATATGGTAGTTTCCCACAATCCGATTTTTATTGCAGGCTACGCACTATACCGAAAGAATGGGCGCATATACATACATATTATGATGGGTGGGATGATGTTTTGCAGATGGTACACACAGATGGTATATAATGATGATTTATAGTTCTTAGAGGGGTGAATGGAAGGAGAATGGATATATGGCAATCTCCCACAATCCGATTTTTATTGCAGGCTGCGCACTGCACCAAAAGAGTGGGCGCATATATACACACATGTTACAATGGGTGGGGTGGTGTTTTACGGATGGTGCACACAGATGGTATATATACACACACACATTATAGTGGGTGGAATGATTTTTTACAGATGGTGGAGTTCGGACATACATGGTGATGGAATGGGGATATACATTCTAAATGACTGAGTTAAGTTCCACCATCTCATTGAGGCCCTCAGGGTGGATAGAGTTCAGCAGGTGCATCCAAAAAACTTCTTGTTTGCACAATCTGCTGAACCTATCCCCCCCTCTGTTGGTGTTTTTAACATGTTCCACCCCTATCAGTTCCAAGCTTTGGGGATCGGCGTTGTGCTTCTCGAAGAAATGTCTAGAGACACTATGTGAAACTAAACTCTTTTTAATATTACGACGGTGCTCTAAGAACCTGATACGGAGTTTCCTAGTTGTGCGGCCCACGTATTTGAGCCCGCATTCACAGGACAAAACATAGATTGTATAAGTGGTGTTGCAATTTATAAAATTCCTAATAGGGTGTGTTTTGGTATCCACCATAATTTGTGTGGTTTTGGCATTTTTTATATGCGAGCATGTGATGCATCTGGAACTCCCGCATCTATAGAACCCTGCTAGTTGGGAAGGGAGCCAGGTCATGAGAGGTGAAGGGGTGGTAATTGAGGGTAGGAAGCTGGGTGCCAGAATGCTTTTAAGGGATCGGTTTTTCTTAAAAATAAAATTCGGTTTTTTCGGTAAGGTTCCTATTAAGAGAGGATCTTGATGTAATATATTATAGTTTTTACATATAATATTTTTAACCTCGGTATGATGGCTTGTGAATGTACTTATAAATGCCATTCTCGTATTGTTTAGGTTGGCATCTGAATACGTATCTCTCGCTTTCTTTTTCGGACTGAGCAGTGTGTCTCGGTCCATATTCACTACCTCATCGAATGCCTTTTGGACCAAAGGGGCGGGATAGCCTCTACTTTTAAAGGAGGACATCATCTTCTCCGCTTGCATTTCAAAATCTGATACTGAGGAACAATTCCTCCTAATACGTATGAGCTGTCCCTTGGGAATACTTTTTTTCCAGGGTAAGTGGTGTCCACTGCGAAAGTGGAGGTAGGCTTGGCTCCCCACCTCCTTGGTATAGTTTTTAGTTACAATTTTATTATCTTTTATGGAGAGGGCCACATCCAGGAAGGAGATCTCCGTGGGGTGGAAAGTGTGGGTGAACTGTAAATTATATGAGTTATCATTAAGTGTTTGAACAAAATCAAGTGCTGTTTGTGCATCCCCGTCCCAAATCATAAAAAGATCATCTATGTACCGTCCATAGAGGACCAGGTTCGCGTCACAGCCGCCGCCCCACACATGTTGGTCTTCGACCTCCCCCATGTACAGGTTGGCGTAGCTGGGCGCGAACCTGGTCCCCATGGCGGTACCCATCACCTGCAGATAATGAGTGTCTTGAAACAAAAAATAATTATGTTCTAAAATAAAAGTGATACAGTTGAGAAGAAATTGTCTGAGCTCCACCCCCAGGTCACCATCTTCCTCCAGACGTTTCTCTATAGCTCGACGTCCCAGGCCATGTGGGATGTTGGAATACAGGCCCGTGACGTCGAGCGTGAGGAAATTATAAGAGTCTTTCCATGTAGTCTCTTTGATGAGTTTAAGGAATGATGTAGTATCCTTGATGTGTGACCTGAGGGTGGAGACCCTAGGCTGAAGAAAAGAGTCCACAAAAAATGAAAGATTAGAAGTTAAAGAGTTAATACCCGAAATAATAGGTCTCCCTGGGGGTGCTGAAAGTGATTTGTGTACTTTGGGAAGGTGATAGTAGATGGGCACCACAGGGTGTTCAGAAAAAAGAAACTTGAACTCGTCCCTGGATATGGTCCCCTCCATTACTGCCTGATCCAACAATTCAAATAATTTGGCTTTAAACTGATGCCCCTAAGAGGCCCACCACCGCTGGCACTGGGCACCCCCCTTCCACTTAGCTGGGTTTCCCAATTCAAATATTTGGGGATTAATATCACCAACATCAGTCAGGACTTTATCCCTAGAAACCTACACCCACTTCTGTCCGTCGTTAAGGATAAACTGTCGGTCTGGACCAGGTTGCCCCTAAATGTCATCGGCAGGGTCAACTTGGTCAAAATGATCTTGCAGCCCAAGATAACATATGTCTTAAATCAATCCCCGGTGTACGTGCCCGCTTCCTTTTTTAGGCACCTAAATAGCTTACTATCTTCACTGATATGGGCTAATAAGCGCCCCAGAATTAGCGTCAGGACTCTAACTAGACCACGGACAGATGGGGGGCTGGCTCTACCACAATTCAGACTGTACTACTACGCTGGCCAGCTCTCGCACCTTAGGCACTGGATGCAGGACACTGACCAGAGCTCGCTCCCTACCACTTTTTTGCACCAAATATGTCCCGACATCACACCCACGCAGCTATTATTGGGTGGGAGGATACCTGGGGGGGCCCCTCCACTGGTGGTCCAGGCCATCAAGATATGGCAGGAGGCCCAATCCTTGATGGGATACACGGCCATAGATCCTGGAGCTCCCCTCTGGCATTCTACCAAATTGCCTGAACTCGCTTGCCTGTCGGGCAGGAGTCTGTGGTCATCTGGGGGGGTGGTGACGATTGGACAACTATATGAGGCAACCGTGCTGAAGTCTTTTCAACAGCTAAAGGAGGAATATGGGTTATCTCAGGTGTACTTCTTTAGATACCTGCAGTTGTGACACGCCCTTAACACCCAGTTTAACAACAGCCCTCCTGTGCTACTTGTGAGGTTAGCAAACTGACCGTAAGACTGTAATTATGATATTTTATTAGGTGTAGTAATTAATGTACTATTTTAGTCCGTCTGTACCCTCTTTATGTCTATATTCCCCCTATATGTGTGTGTAGTTCCAGATCATATATTATTAGGCTGTATAATCCCACCAGAAATGTAATGTCTGTATTTCCCAGGACTTTATTCATGTAAGCATTATACCATTGATACCATTGGCAATCTCCACAGGGGGTGATCGAATCCCCCTACTATCAACAGGAAGGTTGTCCACAGGGGGTGATCAGCCCATAATGTAATCAGCCGATTATTGTTCCTGCTGTTTACATGAGGGTGATAGCTGAAGGACAATCACCGCAGGGGGTGATCAAATTCCCCTGCTATCAACAGGAAGGTTGTCCACATAATGTAATCAGACTGTGTTTTGTATCTTGTATTGATACTCCCTTGCATATCTGTGGTCACTTCCAGACTTACTGGAACCGACCCCAGCAGGGGGGGGGGCAGCAGCAGTAGCTGGGAGGGGATGATACCTGACTCTTGAATCCACCAATCAAGATCCACTGCAAGCCCACTTTTGGTTTGTGAACCGTGGGAATTTGGAAGTTTTTAAAATGACTTGTACACCTGCCAGCTCAGTATGTTAGTCGCAATCCTGGCTAGAGGTGATACTCTGCCACTGGACCTTGTGAGCGCATCGTTTGCCTGGGGGGGGCATCCTACATAAGCTCTGGTGTGGAGCGTCCGGTGCTGTGTGGATTCGCACAGGTTTCTGCTATCACAGCTGTGTGGATAAGTGATAGTTTGCCCTGTGGAACTGATCTGGGACTGTGACTATACAAGGACTGTCTGTTTGGGCCTGCTACCTGAATATCTTTCTACTCTGCAATTTACCTTTGCCACTGTTTATTGTCTATTTGTGCGTGCTGTGGAAAATAAACCGTTCTTCTGGTTTCTGTGGGACCGTGTTTGGGGCTCAGGGCTCTTTGGGCTGCTGTTGCTGGGCTGCTCCATGGCATCATATCGTATACTTTCAATCACCCCTTTAGTTTGTTTAATATATATGTAGCACCCTTCACATTTATTATTACTTCTTACCTTGGTAAGTCCTATCACATATAATTTCCCCTATCCCTTTTACTATCACTTTAATTTCACACTAATGTGATGCCATGGGATGGTTCTGCTGGGCTGGCCTGGGGGGCCCTGTGCCCTGGACCTGTCCCAGAGTAGTGTTAGGGACTTGTCCTAATGAGGTAACCTGGACGCGGTGGACAAGCCGATACTAATGGCCATTACTATGCTAATAACCTCAAATGCAATATAGCAAGATATTAAAAGGTCTAGCATATATATTTAGTGTGCACCTGCAAACTCCTCCTCCTGCTTGCTGCACTACAAGTCTCAGCGGGTAGCACCTCATATGTCCAGGGTGTGCAGTTTAGGGCCCCTCCCCCTATGTACTATATATTGTGTATTCATACACACTGGAAGGAACTAGAGACGCCTTCCTCCTAAACTTGCACCCCACCCACCTGTCCCAAATTGATTTTAATTAGGTTGGAGTCCCAACATTCAAGACTGCACACCTCAGCTTGGCACTATGAGGGTAAGTCCTACTATACATATATGCTGAGTGTTAGTCTGTGGGACCGTGTTTGGGGCTCAGGGCTCTTTGGGCTGCTGTTGCTGGGCTGCTCCATGGCATCATATCGTATACTTTCAATCACCCCTTTAGTTTGTTTAATATATATGTAGCACCCTTCACATTTATTATTACTTCTTACCTTGGTAAGTCCTATCACATATAATTTCCCCTATCCCTTTTACTATCACTTTAATTTCACACTAATGTGATGCCATGGGATGGTTCTGCTGGGCTGGCCTGGGGGGCCCTGTGCCCTGGACCTGTCCCAGAGTAGTGTTAGGGACTTGTCCTAATGAGGTAACCTGGACGCGGTGGACAAGCCGATACTAATGGCCATTACTATGCTAATAACCTCAAATGCAATATAGCAAGATATTAAAAGGTCTAGCATATATATTTAGTGTGCACCTGCAAACTCCTCCTCCTGCTTGCTGCACTACAAGTCTCAGCGGGTAGCACCTCATATGTCCAGGGTGTGCAGTTTAGGGCCCCTCCCCCTATGTTATTGGTTCCAGAACAACTTGGTACAGGAACTAAAATAGTAGGGGAAGGAATGTGAGGTTAGCAAACTGACCGTAAGACTGTAATTATGATATTTTATTAGGTGTAGTAATTAATGTACTATTTTAGTCCGTCTGTACCCTCTTTATGTCTATATTCCCCCTATATGTGTGTGTAGTTCCAGATCATATATTATTAGGCTGTATAATCCCACCAGAAATGTAATGTCTGTATTTCCCAGGACTTTATTCATGTAAGCATTATACCATTGATACCATTGGCAATCTCCACAGGGGGTGATCGAATCCCCCTACTATCAACAGGAAGGTTGTCCACAGGGGGTGATCAGCCCATAATGTAATCAGCCGATTATTGTTCCTGCTGTTTACATGAGGGTGATAGCTGAAGGACAATCACCGCAGGGGGTGATCAAATTCCCCTGCTATCAACAGGAAGGTTGTCCACAGGGGGTGACCACCACATAATGTAATCAGACTGTGTTTTGTATCTTGTATTGATACTCCCTTGCATATCTGTGGTCACTTCCAGACTTACTGGAACCGACCCCAGCAGGGGGGGGGGCAGCAGCAGTAGCTGGGAGGGGATGATACCTGACTCTTGAATCCACCAATCAAGATCCACTGCAAGCCCACTTTTGGTTTGTAAACCGTGGGAATTTGGAAGTTTTTAAAATGACTTGTACACCTGCCAGCTCAGTATGTTAGTCGCAATCCTGGCTAGAGGTGATACTCTGCCACTGGACCTTGTGAGCGCATCGTTTGCCTGGGGGGGGCATCCTACATAAGCTCTGGTGTGGAGCGTCCGGTGCTGTGTGGATTCGCACAGGTTTCTGCTATCACAGCTGTGTGGATAAGTGATAGTTTGCCCTGTGGAACTGATCTGGGACTGTGACTATACAAGGACTGTCTGTTTGGGCCTGCTACCTGAATATCTTTCTACTCTGCAATTTACCTTTGCCACTGTTTATTGTCTATTTGTGCGTGCTGTGGAAAATAAACCGTTCTTCTGGTTTCATCTGCTCGGTGTCTGAGTGATTGAAGAACTCGTATCTTCACACTACTATCCTCCCCGGCAAAAATATTCCTGGCCAATCTCGGACAGGTAAAAACCATCTCTCTAGCCTATTCATTCCTTTTATCCTTTTTACATAAGGACTCGCTGCCCGCCTTGAGGGCCAAGTGGGAGGTCGATGTGGGTGTTTTTGAGGAGGAGGAGTGGGAGGAGGCACTGGCATCACCACGATATGCCACAGTCTCCGCAAGATTTCAACAAGTCCAGCTATTTATTATACACAGAACATACCTAACACCGTGCACTATGGTTAAATTTGGTGGACGGGCCTCCCCGGCCTGCCCAAAGTGTGGTTTCACACAGGGGAACCTATGGCATCTCCTCTGGGAATGTCCTCTGGTTGACTCTTTCTGGGTGACGGTTAAATCAGCCATTATATCAACTGGGATATCTGGGCAAGCTCTGACGCCCAAGATGTGTATTTTGGGAAGCAAGGAAAATACATCACTGAACAACATAGAGGGACAATATGTGACCAATTTGTGCTCCCTAGCTAAAGTTGTCATAGCTAGACATTGGATGGCTAGCTCGGGACCCACGATGGCGGAGTGGAGGGCTCTAGTTAACACCACAGTACAGCATGAAAAATATGTATACATGTCTCGGGGTACCTTGCCCAAATTTGACAAGATATGGGGCAGATGGCTGGAGTCTCCGCATTCAGCACATTCCTGATGATACAAAGCTGGGCTGTGGTGTTGACTGTAGACGCTGATAACTATACCGCTCATATGCATATAAGAACTGATCAACCCAAGATTGTGTATTGATATATTACCCTAAATGGGATTGAACCCCTAAATATGCACGTTAATTAATGACTAATGCTCTCTTTCTTTCTCTTATCTCTTTTTCTTTCTACTGTTCCTCTTTAATTCAAATAAACAAAATCAAACTTTAGATACTCAGTCAGAGCAGGATGGCGATATCATCTCTCCCTACCAATCGACTCTTTATTATATTTTCTAATATATTGTAGGGTGACGATACTGTATGTGAACACAATGTACATTTTGATGTTCAATGCTTGATTTTGATTGACTGTTTCACATGCACAATGCTTGATTTGCTGTTCTGTTCTGTATTAATGACCTGTGAAATAAAAATACTTTATTAAAAAAAAAAAAATACATTATGTTGAGGAACGTGCGTACAAGGGATTATCTATGCTCTTATCAGATACTGTTAGTGAACATTGGCCTACACAAGCCATTGTAGCCGAAATACATAAACCGCCATCAGCTCTTTTGAACGGTAAGGGTTACGTTTTAGAGTGACTTCTACTTCTTATGCAAACCAGTGCAATTTATTATACTGGTAAAACAACAGTAAAGGCATGAAACGCCTACGCAAAACACATTAGAAATGCATCAATAAAGACCACTTAAGACAGGCTTTGGTTTTCATGCATTACTTTACATGTTCCCAGTGGATATGTTCAACATCCTAAGGCCAAGAGTAGCCCCCCACCAACTCTCTATCCCCTGTACTGATGTACCCAGTGGAGCAGTGCGAAAACACATTAGCCTCCTCTTGCTCGGCTGATTGGGCAGAGCAAGTCATGAGGGACCAGCCATTTTGTCACTACAGTCATAGTGTGTGTGGTGGGGGGGTCAACACCGCATGGTCTGCACCCATTTCTTGAACTCTTACCCCTCCAGAAGTCCCTCGCCAACGGCAGTAGCGCTGTGGTAATCTGAGAGAAAGTGGCACAGCTGCCATTTTACCAGTGTTTTGCAAAGTAGTAGAAACTGGACAAGGTGCCATTTTCCCAGGGACCTTTACATTAGAGCCTGAGATCTCTAGAGCTCAGACTCTATAGCTCTATCGGCAGAGTGGACAGCAACTGGACAGAGAAGGCAACGGAATGAGCCTTCTCTCTTTATGACGCCCCTCGGGGGGACGTAGTTAATTTACACATGGACGACACACTGACATGTACAGAACACCGACAATGGAAATACCAACAGCATCAAAATACCTACAAATCAAAACACTGACACAACCACAATACCGACAGCCAAAATATTGACACAAATAAAGCAAAATACAGATTTTCATGATTTTTTTCACAAAAACAGACTTTTCCATCCCAGTGGGCATAGACAGATAATACAATAGTGTGCCGATTGCAGTGAGGCACCGCGCCCAAACCCGCGAGTCACATGGTACACTAATATGTAGTGTCTGCACCGACATTACAATGGTATCTGTATTTTAACATGGTCGGCATTATGATCATGACTGTTTATTAAAATTGTCGGCATTTCAGCTGTCATTATGTACCCGTCAGGATATTGACCATTGGCATTTCAATTGATGGTAAATCATACTGAACCCCCTTGGGGGATCGAGCAATCCGTAGACAGGGATATAGCTCTGCGTCGTTATTTTAGTGCAGTTGATACTTTTGTCTGTGTATATGGTTTATGCCTGATCGGCACTGATAGAAGCACACAATGAAACAGGCTATAAAACACCAGAAACGGGTCAGCAGTGACAGGTAGCGTCTGAGCCACACAGACAGGCAGAATTTCACACAGCGCTTTTTTCTGCTGTCTTGTTAGGAAGTAATGAGCCTGAGGGCCAGGCTCGAATCTGGAAGGATAGTCACCTCTCCGGGAGAGAACCGGGCTCGGAGAACAGTAACAGAAGAAGCCTTTGAAGATTCCGCAGCGGTTCCATCAGCATTCACAGATATATTTTATACTCAGATAATACAGAGCCTGATGACATGGCTGATGGCTCCAAACCGTCGCTGACATATTCATATTACCAATATTTATTCCTAAGTAAGCGAATGCTCTTAACATATTTTGCGCTCCAATTTCCATAAACATATCGCTCTTTCATCTGGCTACATCCATTTGGAGGATCTGAAGGGAAATATTTATGGTAGTGATTTGGGAGTAATACCAGCAGACGCACATTATAAGTACAGTAAATAGACATGAAAGATGCTCATTTCCTACCTCCAAATTTACAGATGTGTCCGCCAACAGCCTGGCGTACGTGAGTTGGCAAGTCCCATCACGTCCGGTTCTAGACTTTGTGGAGGTTGGCGTGAAAGTTTCCATGGGCAGAAAAAGAAAATCTAAAGAAAATAGTTTGTGGGGTTGTGGTGTGACAGGGGCTGCCATGATGGGATGTATGTGTAGTTCTTGTGGCTCCAGGCATCAGGTGCTACATCTTTAAAAGGGTCAGGATGGCCTGCATCCCAATCGGAGTGTGCAGATAAGATTGTAGAATTAAAGTGAATGGACTACGCCAGGGGTGCCCAAAGCGGTCCACGAGATTTCCCAACAGTTCATGTTTACCAGACCACTCCTGGATCGGTAGAATGTCAGTTAGGACTGAATGCAGCACCTTTCAAAATGTGTCAGTTAGTAATAACTACACCTGTGCACCAGGTAAGGGGTCTGGGAAATGTGACAGTAATAACTACACCTGTGCACCAGGTAAGGGGTCTGGGAAATGTGACAGTAATAACTACACCTGTGCACCAGGTAAGGGGTCTGGGAAATGTGACAGTAATAACTACACCTGTGCACCAGGTAAGGGGTCTGGGAAATGTGACAGTAATAACTACACCTGTGCACCAGGTAAGGGGTCTGGGAAATGTGACAGTAATAACTACACCTGTGCACCAGGTAAGGGGCCTGGGAAACACAAACTGTTGGTAGACCTCGTGGACCGGTTTGGCCACCTATGGTGAATGAGAACACCATCAATATTGTAATTTGGAAAATCACGTGTGCTCTGCAAGTGACCCGCCATCAGTAGAAGTTGGGCTGAAGATGATCACAAAGAAATATTAAAGATATTTCATAAGGGAATAACTAAACCCAAATGTATCCCACAACCTTTCACTGATGGAAACAAGTGTTCAGGGGACTAGTAGACAAGCGTTCCATGAGCTGACCAGAGGTGAATCTAGCTCTCGTCCTGCCTGGATATTTTTGGATACCATTGATAACCCTGGTCGCGCAACCCAGGTCTTGTTCACACTATAGGGAGGAGGCAGCATCAGCTCCAAGGGCTGCCTCCTCCCCCGCCCCACCCTCCCATTGATGTCAGCAACCCAGCTTATTACCGGGTCACTGCGGGAGCTTTACCTCGCAAATGCTGGGGCACTCCCGGGACGGACCTGTTTCCAAATCTCAGGTGCGACCCAGCATTTGCGATATGAAAGGGGTATTAATCAGCCCAAATAATTTAGACGCAGTGGATGCACTGGTTCAGGTCCCCTGCCTACTGATGTGTCCCCATAAATCTAGCCTCACGGGTGTGGTTCATAAAGTCAAATGTCAAAAGGTCAACGCACTGGAAGGTCGACATGAATTTCTCTAGGTCTCTATGTTGATATGTACCACTACGCTCAGCATACGATTATATTTATTCCTCTTAGCCAACAGAAATGGTAAAGTATAAACACAGAAATGGTAAAGTATAAACAAGTCTGCAAAAAAAAATGAAAAATCATGTCAACCTTGTTTTTGCTTGTGTGGACCTAATGCATTTTGACTTTTTTTCAGGTGTCGACCTTTTGACTGGTTTATTTTAAACTCGATAATTCAGGAACCATCTCCACTGCTATGTGAACATTCAAAAACTTTCCATTGAATAAAGGTGCCCACACACTAGAATGATTTTTTTTGCAGAAAAAAAAAAAAATAGCTGATATCGGTCGGATGCGCGCTCCCACAGATCTTTTGCTCCATCTTCTGATCTTACATGCTGCATGAAAGATCATAAGATGTAGCAAAAGATCCATAGGAACGCACATGGGATCTTAAGATAAATCTTAGGAGAATATGTGCGACTTGCCTGAAATCTTTTGTCCAGGACGGACAAAAAAGATTTCAAGGCTAATTTATGCGCACATCTTAAGATCGCAGATTTTTCTAGTGTGTGGGTACCTTTACTCTGTTTTGGCTGATGAGGAATGACTGCCCCCTAGTGTCTAACAGCAGATATGTAACTGTCACAACACACAGCAAAGACAGGTTTCTGTAATCTTTATTGTACAATTCAAGATAAGAAACATTCCATACAAAGACATATTGTGGCTAAGATGATTCCCTGAAAAGCCATTTAGTGCAGTCAAACTCTGTTCGCTGCAAAGTTTTACACAACAGTAGCTACATTACGCATCACCTCAAATAACAGAGGTGCTACATCGCCAAATAAAACCTACAAAGGGGATAAAAAATACAAACATTTCTAATCTTATGCTGCATGCAGACTTTTAACCTGCCTCGCTCGAACTTTGGTGGCACTACAAGTACCAGCCTAACCTGTCAAAAAGACAACTATCAAAATATGATTTGATATAAACCATTGCATAAGATGAAATACAACTGTACTCTCCAATGACTTATTGCAGTTCATTACACTGCAAACAAATATGCACTTGTAACAATGCGATAGGAGTGATTTGCTCCTAAGGCCATTTGTTCGGTCTTGCTAGAATTCCACACATTGAAAAAATGTGGATGAGATTGCTGTGGTGGTTCCGCGTTATCACACATACATCTGGGGAAGTGGTCATAGGAATCAAGAGGTTCAACTAAATACAGGACAACTGCAAAGCTCTGTTCCATTGTATGCAGTTGATAGGTAGACAGGTAGACAATAGGTCATGTAGAAGGTTGACAAGCAACAACAACATCAACAAAAAAAAGGTCAACTAAAAAAGCAGACGTAGCAATGGTCATCATGGGTTTATTTTTTATTTTGTTTGTTTTGGACGTTGAGTCCATCTGGATAGTAAATTGTGCTGAGCATAGTGGTAGTAGAGCAAAAACTCTTGCCTTATGCATTGCGACCATGCGAGGGTATGTGCCACAGTAATTGAGGTTGATCTTTACATGTGACGACCATTTCTGCGTTGACCTTGTGGATATTGACCACTTGGGTCAACCTATTGACTATCTACCTAGACACGGGCTACCATTAAGACCGTAACCCCTTTAATAAGCATGTAACAAATCCAGTAGCGGCTGCAGCACAGTTAAAATTCAAATAGGGAGCCGCACAACTGGCAGTTGGTGTGATTGTTCTGAAGCTCCCACCTCTGGATCCGCCAATGGATAAATCTAAAACAATATATTTTGTTATCAAGAACAAACCTCACTAGGAATAATTGGCTCCATTAGACAAATATGGATATAGAACACTTACAGTAAATAGTAGTGAACATCTAATTAAATTCCTTTATCCACTTCTACCATGTAAACTTGTGGCTATAGCCTATGTACCATAACAGAATAAGAGGACCAAAACTTCTAATTAAAACGGGCTGTCCATTGGTCCTTTAAAAAAAAAAAAAAAAAAGTTTCGAAATTAAATGTTACAGCTTCCGTAAACTACCATTCCCCTCTGGCAATATTTGGGTTCCTTCCCCAGATTCGGGGATACACGCAATGGCTGGCATAATCTTCACGTGTGCAACGATCAGTGGAATTTATCAGAGCCCATTGGACTAATCACACAGTATGACACGGATCTACATGCAGAGGTTGGTTTACAAGAAAAAGTTTTTTTTAAATAAAACATATTAGGAAAAAAAGAACCATGCAACATTTCCGTTATAGTTTCAGAATAAATCTGAGTTTTTCTTCTGTATGTTTACCGTGAATGATCTGTAGAGAAGAACCTCGGCATTAACTGCAGCGGAACTGGTGGGACAACTTTCAAAAATAAACTGGGAGCACCAAGAGGAAAAGGGTAATGAAAATATATGTATTTGGGGGTTTGAACGTGGAAACCCAACATATTCAATTCTTTTCGGGGGATAAAGTATCCAATGAAAAAAAAAGGGATAAAAATTGCAACAATCGCGCTTGCCAAGGGAGGTCTCCAGGGTACACACAGGGAGGAGGGTTTCCAGTAAACGCTGCTCACACTATAGCATACTGTGCATATAAAAGTTCTCTTATTTTAAAATAGTCCTCACAGAGGCACCCCTCTAAACCGATCCGTCCCGTCTCCGTCTGTAAACAAAAAGGTCATGCTTTAGTAAAGATGATTCATTATATATTTGGATACCTGATTACTTAGGAGCAATCCATGGCTTCGGAATATGAAATGTTGTCCACAACTCACCCTGCGGACAGCTACCACGTTGTTACAGACAAGGACGCCCCCAACGAACTCTGCCTGGATCCCCTCCCTCAGGAGGACTTGCTTGAAGTCAGACAATCTAGGCTCGTTCATAAACACAGACTGATGTCCGAGAATCTGTCCAGAAAATCAATGACCGATTAGTGCCAGCCCCAATGATCACCATGTTACTTGTCAACAAAGTTCTACCATTCAAAATAATAAATCTGCGTCTAAGCAATACATCTTTACTGTACGGTGGATTTCTTGGATGAGTAGTTATCATGGCAGCTCTCACCCACTACCAGAGTTACAGAGAAGCAGCGCCGGGCTTACAGAATGACTTCCGGCAAATGAACCTGGTCTGAGGCCTCGGTTCTGGGGGTTGTGAAACCCCTGCATATTGCCGGAAAATGTAGGCACCAAACCATGTGGCTTTGTAACTACTCTCAATGTCCATCTGTTTTACTTTGGCTTTGTGGAAAAACATTGCTTGCAGTCCGATGTCTTATAGTTTAAGCGTTCGGTTCCTGGCGGGTTGCAGGTAGTTTGGAGTTAGCAATCCCACCAGAAATCCGCCGCTTCGTAATTATACCGCCCTAGTTCCACTGTTGTCACATTGCACCAATTACAAAAAAATGACAATGAGTGGACCAGTTGACCAAAGCAACCAATTAGCTTCCAGGTAGAATTAACCAAGGGCATTCTATAAAGTGTTAGGTACAAGCTTATTGGTGGTTATGGACAACTCTTCCGTCGGTCCAACTCTGCACAGTTTTCATGGCTAGATACATCAATTCCTTAGGGTATTAAACGCTGCTAAGAAAGGATGGGGACAAAGTTGTTTTTCTTACAATACGATCAATACACCACAAACACACTTAATTGGGTGATTCTGGGTGACTCGCTAAGCAGTGAAAAATCGCTGCTTAGTGAGCCATCTAACACAGCCTGCTGGGCGAGCGAATTCCCCCTCCCCTCCCGCTGCTTTGCTAATTAATGTTTTGCATATACATCCATTCATAGGGTAGTTCACGGGAGCGAAATTGACTTGACTGACCAATATTTGCGCTGTCCCGGTACTAGAATGGGGCAGATGGCTGATGTCAGCACGCCTGCGTTTGCATGGGGAAGCCCAGTGGTTTCCTGGGCGCACCTGGAAACGATGGGCATCCCCATGTGCACATCTCCTGCCCGCATCGATTCCCCCCCCCCGCCCGTGTGAACACCAAAGGGGTCCGCACAGAAGCCCTGCACATAGGCACATGCGCAGAGTGTAAACATCGGTCACCGATGCGAATACGCCGGGGACCGAACAGATTAGAATGAGGGCCTTAATGCAATGAGAGGTGTTTTGATGACTGAACTCTACAGGCTGAATGAGACATTAACTGCCCCCTAGTGGATGCATAACATAACTGCAAACCTCATTGCTTGGCAATGGTTCGAGTGTAGGAATGATTTCGCTTTCTTCTGAAAACTCCTTGTCATCATCACCAAACAGGCTCTTTATGACTCTCTGCTGAGCAATGGCGCTGGCATCGACCGCCGGAGTGTCCACTTGCATTTCGGAGTCGTCCCCATCGTCCTTCAATTCCCCTTCCTCCAGGATGACCCCTGTGTCCACCTTTGATACGCGCATGTCTAGCGCGCCATCTATCCACGCTAGCTCTGTGTCTTTAGCTTTGCAGAACTTCAGGGAGCTGACGAGGGAGTCTTTCAACCGGACCTGTTCAGATAAAGCAGTCACCGGGAATTACAGAGCCGGTCGTTGGGTGTTCTAACAAATACGATTAGATACAATGCAAAACAATTTGGGGTAAACTTGCCAAAGACTCTAAAAAAAAAAAAGAGCAGAGATGATATCGCCCATAGCAACAATCAGGTTATGTTTATTATTTTCTTGGGAAATGATAGACAGAATCTGATTGGTTGCTATGGGCAACCCCAGTTTATTTTTAAATGCTTTAATAAATTGACCGCTTTGATTGTGAAGCGGCAGAGAGGAAATTAAATATTAAAAATAGAATGTTTTATATGCAAACGAAACGATAAAAGGAACACCTATAATTCTACAGAAGAATTTGGATCGCTTGGTTGACCACTAGTGGTCAAAAGGTTGACACAAGCAAAGTGTCGGCGGGAGTTTTTTCTTTTTGTGTGTGTCTCTTTTTGTCGACATGGACACCGTATAAGTGTACCGTGTCCCCTTGCATGGCTTGCCATGCTTTGGGCACAGTGCCCCATCGCGTTCGGCACACATTCTACCTCCGCGTCTACTGGGATGGTAAAGTATGAACAAGGGATTTAACCCCTTCCTGACAGAGCCAGTTTTTGCGTTCCTGACAGAGCCCTTTTTTTCAAATCTGACATGTATCACTTAAGTGGGGATAACTTTTTTTTGCTTTTACTTATCCCAGTGATTTTGAGATTGTTTTCTCGTGACACATTGTACTTCAAATTAGTGGTAAATTTGGGTCGATACAGTCTGTGTTTTTTTGTGAAAAATACCAAAATGTCGTAAAAAAATGGAAAATTTAGCAATTTGCTAAATGTTAAATTTTCTGCTTGTGAGACAAATAATCATACCACTCAAAATAGTTAATAACTAACAGACCATATGTCTACTTTATGTTTCCATCATTATTTCAACTTCCTTTTAATTTTTTTGGACACTAGGAGGCTTACAATATGAATAGCAAATTCTCAAATTTTCAAGAAAATTTCAAACACTGATTTTTTTAGGGACCAGTTCAGTTCTGATGTGACTTTGAGGGACTTGTATGTGAGACACCCCCATAAATGATACCATTTCAAAAACTGCACCCCTCACAGTATTCAAAACAGCATTTTGGAAGTTTGTTAACCCTTTAGGTGTTTCACAGGAATTAAAACAAAGTGTAGGTGAAATTTCAAAATTTCATTTTTTTTGCAGATTTGCAATTTTAATACATTTTTCTAAGGAACACAGTACATTTTACTAGAGAAATGTGACTAAAAATTGATTCCCCCAATTCTTTTGTTTTCATAAATATCCTATATGTGGCCCTAGTGTGCACGTTGACCAAACCACAGGCTTCATAATAGAAGGAGCACCTACTTGATTTTGGAGCCTCCTTTTTATGAGATTATTTTTTAGGCACCATGTAGGTTTCTAGGCACCATAAGATGCTAAAATTTAGGAACCCCCCCACAAGTGACCCCATTTTGCAAACTACACCCCTCAGGGAATTCATCTAGGGGTATAGTGTACATTTCAAACCCCCAGGGGTTTCACCAATTGTGGTACAACTGGGCAGTGAAAATGAAAAATTAAATTTTTTACACAAAAATGCAGTTCTGGCTCAAAATTTTTCATTTTCAGAAGGTATGAAGGAGAAAAAGCACCCCAAAATCTGTGCCCCAATTTCTCCCGAGTACGGCAATGCCTCACATGTGACCAAAAAATACCATTTGGGTGCATGGCAGGACTCAGAAGGGAAGGAGTGATTTTTGGATTTTGCAGCTCAGATTCTGGTGGAATTTTGGTGGGTGCTATGTCGCATTAGCAAGACCCCCCAAGCACCAATACAGTGGAACCCCCCCACAAGTGACCCCATTTTGCAAACTACACCCCTCAGGGAATTCATCTAGGGGTATAGTGTACATTTCAAACCCCCAGGGGTTTCACCAATTTTGATACAACTGGGCAGTGAAAATGAAAAATTACATTTTTTACACAAAAATGCAGTTCTGGCTCAAAATTTTTCATTTTCACAAGGAATGAAGGAGACAAAGCACCCCAAAATCTGTGCCCCAATTTCTCCCGAGTACGGCAATGCCTCACATGTGACCAAAAAATACCATTTGGGTGCATGGCAGGACTCAGAAAGGAAGGAGTGATTTTTGGATTTTGCAGCTCAGATTCTGGTGGAATGTTGGTGGGTGCTATGCTGCATTAGCAAGACCCCCCAAGCACCAATACAGTGGAACCCCCCCACAAGTGACCCCATTTTGCAAACTACACCCCTCAGGGAATTCATCTAGGGGTATAGTGTACATTTCAAACCCCCAGGGGTTTCACCAATTTTGATACAACTGGGCAGTGAAAATGAAAAATTACATTTTTTTACACAAAAATGCAGTTCTGGCTCAAAATTTTTCATTTTCAGAAGGTATGAAGGAGAAAAAGCACCCCAAAATCTGTGCCCCAATTTCTCCCGAGTACGGCAATGCCTCACATGTGACCAAAAAATACCATTTGGGTGCATGGCAGGACTCAGAAGGGAAGGAGTGATTTTTGGATTTTGCAGCTCAGATTCTGGTGGAATTTTGGTGGGTGCTATGTCGCATTAGCAAGACCCCCCAAGCACCAATACAGTGGAACCCCCCCACAAGTGACCCCATTTTGCAAACTACACCCCTCAGGGAATTCATCTAGGGGTATAGTGTACATTTCAAACCCCCAGGGGTTTCACCAATTTTGATACAACTGGGCAGTGAAAATGAAAAATTACATTTTTTTACACAAAAATGCAGTTCTGGCTCAAAATTTTTCATTTTCATAAGGTATGAAGGAGAAAAAGCACCCCAAAATCTGTGCCCCAATTTCTCCCGAGTATGGCAATGCCTCATATGTGACCAAAAAATTCCAGTTGGGTGCATGGCAGGACTCAGAAGGGAAGGAGTGATTTTTGGTGGTGGAATGTTGGTGGGTGCTATGTCGCATTAGCAAGACCCCCAAAGCACCAATACAGTGGAACCCCCCCACAAGTGACCCCATTTTGCAAACTACACCCCTCAGGGAATTCATCTAGGGGTATAGTGTACATTTCAAACCCCCAGGGGTTTCACCAATTTTGATACAACTGGGCAGTGAAAATGAAAAATTACATTTTTTTACACAAAAATGCAGTTCTGGCTCAAAATTTTTCATTTTCAGAAGGTATGAAGGAGAAAAAGCACCCCAAAATCTGTGCCCCAATTTCTCCCGAGTACGGCAATGCCTCATGTGTGACCAAAAAGTGGCAGGACTCAGAAGGGAAGGAGTGATATTTGGATTTTGCAGCACAAATTCTGGTGGAATGTTGGTGGGTGCTATGTCGCATTAGCAAGACCCCCAAAGCACCAATACAGTGGAACCCCCCCACAAGTGACCCCATTTTGCAAACTACACCCCTCAGGGAATTCATCTAGGGGTATAGTGTACATTTCAAACCCCCAGGGGTTTCACCAATTGTGGTACAACTGGGCAGTGAAAATGAAAAATTAAATTTTTTTACACAAAAATGCAGTTCTGGCTCAAAATTTTTCATTTTCAGAAGGTATGAAGGAGAAAAAGCACCCCAAAATCTGTGCCCCAATTTCTCCCGAGTATGGCAATGCCTCATATGTGACCAAAAAATACCAGTTGGGTGCATGGCAGGACTCAGAAGGGAAGGAGTGATTTTTGGTGGTGGAATGTTGGTGGGTGCTATGTCGCATTAGCAAGACCCCCAAAGCACCAATACAGTGGAACCCCCCCACAAGTGACCCCATTTTGCAAACTACACCCCTCAGGGAATTCATCTAGGGGTATAGTGTACATTTCAAACCCCCAGGGGTTTCACCAATTTTGATACAACTGGGCAGTGAAAATGAAAAATTACATTTTTTTACACAAAAATGCAGTTCTGGCTCAAAATTTTTCATTTTCAGAAGGTATGAAGGAGAAAAAGCACCCCAAAATCTGTGCCCCAATTTCTCCCGAGTACGGCAATGCCTCATGTGTGACCAAAAAGTGGCAGGACTCAGAAGGGAAGGAGTGATATTTGGATTTTGCAGCACAAATTCTGGTGGAATGTTGGTGGGTGCTATGTCGCATTAGCAAGACCCCCAAAGCACCAATACAGTGGAACCCCCCCACAAGTGACCCCATTTTGCAAACTACACCCCTCAGGGAATTCATCTAGGGGTATAGTGTACATTTCAAACCCCCAGGGGTTTCACCAATTGTGGTACAACTGGGCAGTGAAAATGAAAAATTAAATTTTTTTACACAAAAATGCAGTTCTGGCTCAAAATTTTTCATTTTCAGAAGGTATGAAGGAGAAAAAGCACCCCAAAATCTGTGCCCCAATTTCTCCCGAGTATGGCAATGCCTCATATGTGACCAAAAAATACCAGTTGGGTGCATGGCAGGACTCAGAAGGGAAGGAGTGATTTTTGGATTTTGCAGCTCAGATTCTGGTGGAATGAATGGTGGGTGCTATGTGGCATTAGCAAGACCCCCGAAGCACGGTGAAATGATGAACCTAATAATCCATAGATGTGTGGTATATTTTAAAACACTCCTTTATACATAGGCCGGGTTTGTCGGGGCAAGTTTCACAGTGGAAAATAGTTTCCTTTCTTATTCCCTTTTTATAGCAAACTTTGCACCTTTTTTGTGTCCTGCCCTTTCTTGCAGTGGAGGGGATTTCGTTCGGAAAATGCTGCCCTGGTACAATACGGGGGCCAGTACTAGAAGTACTGGGGCCCTCTGCCTGCTGGTTCCCAAATACTAGGCCCTTTATGACTTCCTCTTGAAAGTGCATAAATGTCCCCCTCTGGCCGGTAGAACGGAATAGCACGTAAGCGTTATACAGTGCCATCTGGATGATATACACGGCCAGCTTCTTGTACCAGATTTTTGTTTTCCGCAGGGCACTGTACGGCTTCAGTACCTGATCTGAAAGATCCACTCCGCCCATGTACCTATTGTAATCCAGGATACAATTAGGTTTTGAGGTGTGGGTACTGGTACCTCGTACAGGGACGGAGGTGGTACTGTCTCCGTGAATTGTTGTCAGTATAAGGACATCCCTCTTGTCCTTATATTTGACCAACAACATATTTTCGGTGCATATTCCCCTGCTTTCACCCCTTCTCATTACTTGGGCAATGTGCGTTTTTGGGAGGCCTCTTTGGTTCTTGCGCACAGTACCGCAAGCTGCTGTACCTCTTGAACCAAGGGCCTTAAACAGGGGGATGCTAGTGTAAAAGTTATCCACATAGAGGTGATAACCTTTATCCAGGAAGGGGTGCACTAAATCCCAGACAATTTTTCCACTAACACCTACGAGGGAGGGGGGGCATTCTGGCGGTTCAATTCTTGAATCCTTCCCTTCATATACCCTAAACCTGTGAGTGTACCCTGAGGTGCTTTCACACAGCTTATACATTTTTATGCCATACCTTGCCCTCTTACTGGGAAGGTACTGGCGGAATTTAACCCTTCCTTTAAAATGTATAAGGGACTCGTCTATGCAAATGAATTTATCTGGGATGTACAT
Source organism: Crinia signifera (assembly GCF_055691185.1). Taxonomy (NCBI): domain Eukaryota; kingdom Metazoa; phylum Chordata; class Amphibia; order Anura; family Myobatrachidae; genus Crinia; species Crinia signifera. The sequence continues at coordinate 62,124,910 of NC_139228.1, read as the reverse complement.
CTCTTCAAATTTGGCACTGAAATGATCAATGACCGGCCTGACTTTGAATAGCCGGTCAAAGGTGGGATCATCTCTGGGTGGGCACTGTGCATTATCGTTGTAATGCAAAAATTTAAGGATCGTCTCAAATCGAGCCCGGGGCATGGCCATACGGTAAAATGGGGTGCTGTACAGAACATCTGTACTCCAATATTGCCTAATTTCTGGCTTTTTTACTATGCCCATATGAAACACCAGACCCCAAAACGTCATCATCTCTACTGCATCTACAGGGGTCCACCTAGCAAATGATGATGTGGGGTTTTGAGCAATAAACTGCTGGGCATATAAATTAGTTTGGTCCACCATTAAATTTATAAAATCATCAGAGAAAAATAATTTGAAAAAGTCAATTTCTCTGAGACCTGTGGAATCAAATTGGATTCCTGGCATGGCCAAAAACTCAGGAACCTGGGGCTCAAAATTGTCTGGTGGTGGGGTCCATACGAGATCAATTATTGGGGGGTGGGTCTCAGCTGCTCTACGGGGGCGTCTTTGAGGGGGTCCCTCATCACCAGAGGAGGAAGAGGAGCTTAAGACGAATCCTTCAAATTCCCCGCTTGCATCACTGGCTGTGTCAGAGTCAGAAGCAAGCATGGCATATGCCTCCTCCGCTGAATACATTCTTCTGGATGACTGGGATGACATTTGGGATGACATTTGGGATGACATTTTTGTGTTACTGGTAGTGAAATGTTTCAACACGTGTATAGTGTAGGGGGGGGTACAAACTTTATTTCAACCCGGGGGGTATGTAGTGTGTAGTGTGTATGTAGTGCAGAAAAAAAAAAATACTTTATACAAAAAAAAAAAATTGAAGGGGTTAAAAAAAAAAAAAAAAAAGGTCCTGCGCCAAAAATTGAGCACAGATGTTGGTCAGTAACGTCCGTCACTGAACAGCGCTCAAAGGCAACAGGAATTTGATCAAAAAAAAAATAAAAAATAGATCAACCCTGTGCCGAAAAAGATGATCAGTGATGTACGTCACTGATCAGCGCACAGTGGCCACAGGACACCCACAAAATCACAGTGTGTGTAAAAAAAAAATTAAAAAAGCCCCACAGCAGCCTCTAAAAAAAAAAGGTGATCAGTGATGCGACACTGATTACCAGTGAGGGGCAGCAGGTGCACAACCTTTGGTGCAACTGACAGTGCAACTGGCAGGTATATATAAAAAAAAAAAACCTCTGCACCCCCAAAAAGTTGCTGATCACCTCAGATATAGTGATCAGCACAAAAGGCGGGGGCAGCAGACACAAAATTTAGCACTCTCTATCACTCTCTGTCACTATCTCTCTCTATATCTCACTATCTATCACTCTATGACACTGCAGCAGCAGCACTGACAGTTATATATATGAAAAATAACCCCTGCACCCCCAAAAAGTTGCTGGGGGTGCACAAAAGGGGGGCAGCAGACACAAAATATAGCAGTCTATCACTCTCTGTCACTATCTCTCTCTATCTCTCACTATCTATCACTCTATGACACTGCAGCAGCAGCACTGACAGGTATATATATATATATATATATATATATATATATATATATATATATATATATATATATATATATATATATATATATATATATATATATATATATATAAAAAACCCTGCGCCCCCAAAAAGTTGCTGATCAGTTAATTTATACTGATCAGCACAAAAGGGGGGGCAGCAGTCAGTTATATAAAAAAAATATATAGCACAATCTGTCACTATCTCTCTCTCTCTCTCTCTCTCTCTCTCTCTCTCTCTATCTCTCTATCTCTAACTCTATTACACTGCAGCAGCACAAAATATAGCACTCTCTGTCACTAGGCCTCTCTATCTCTCTCTCTCTCTCTATCTAATAACTCGCAGCAGCACAACACAGCACAGGATGTCACAAGAGGAAGCAAGATCCAGGCAGTGATCAGGTAAGTATTTAGCAAGGTTCTGGTCAGTAAATGGCGACAGCTGGGCACGGTGACCGCACTGCACGCTATTCCAGACCGGAATGGCGTCTGCAGTGCAGTCACCGTTAGTTTAAACCCCCCTCCATGGCTGTGATTGGTCCGTCAGTCCGACGAACCAATCACGGCCTTTGGGGGCGGGCGGGGTGAGGTGGGGTGACACCAGTGTCACCCTTACACCCCGCGGTGATTGGTGCTGTACTTTACAGCACCAATCACCTCCGATCCCGTGTCACCGGCGAACGTTATTCGCCGGTGACACAGAAAACGCTGTGAATGGCTGTTCACACTGAACAGCCAATCACAGCGATCGCCGACGGGGGGGCGGCATCGCAGCCCCCCCTGGGCATGCAGGGACATGTCTGCTGTCAGGGACAGCAGACATCGTCCCTCTGTCACTGCGTCTCTAGACGCAGTGACAGTTTGAAGTCATGACGTATATATACGTCATGTGTCGGGAAGTACTTTTCCGGCCATGACGTATATATACGTCAAATGTCGGGAAGGGGTTAAAAAAAAAAAACCTACACACTGTCAAACGAAGGGCCGCGTACCCTACAGAAAAAGCACAAACTGTGTGTTACCTGGTAAATGTGAGTTTCACTTGTTGCATCCACAGTTTCATGAAGTTTTGGGGTGTAAACTTTAATATCTTTGCCCCCAAAAGCCCTACAGGCCTCTGCGAGATCCAGGCTGGCGTCGGGAGGCCCATGCACAATTACCAGCTGACGAGGCTTCATCTGGTTAATGATCTTCTTGATGGAATCTCCGTCTGATCGCCCCTCGTAGTCAATGTACGTGACCCTTGCCCTGTAGATATTCACATATTGAAGAGTTCTATGTAGTTCTGTACGGCCTTACTAGATAAAGCGGAAGGTAATTCCACAGTGCTCCCGACTGGTAGGACCAGCATTGAGAGAAATGTAGTGCTCACTCACTTGATCTCCATTGGCTCCGTTGCCGAGACACATTTTGTGGGCACATCGGATAAATCTTGGTCCATTGGTTCTTCCCCATTTGTCATTCCAGATTCCAACTTATTCTTCTCCTCCTCTGTCGCCTGAAGCTCCGGCACCAAGAAGTCTTCAGGCCTTCAATGAATAAAACAATGAATAATCTTAGGATTTATGTGCTTTTATATGTATATGCCACAACCTTAACTGATATCAACAAAGGTCAAAAAGCAACCAACAAAACACTTAGGAGCCCCGTACTTTATTATTTCACCGTATTCGTCCCATTTGACGCGCTCTTCGGGAGCTGGGAACATGGGATACGACTTTTTGGCCTGTTTGAAGAAACTTCCTTTCCTGCTGTTTTCGTTCTTCATCATGAGGTCATGTTTGGCCTTGTGGGACACGGGCTGATCGATGTCTTCTTCCACGTCGCTCTCATCACTGGAATCAATGTCCGCCCTGAGAGGAGGATGAGGGACATTGGTCACAATCTGGTGACAATGAAACTGGAAACATAGGGGGTGATTCAGGTTGGCTCACTAAGCAGCGTAAATTTGCTGCTTAGCGAGCCATCTAACGCTCCCCACCAGGCAAGCTAATGTCAACCGTACGGCCCGCGAACATCCCGCCGCATTGCATGTGAGCGTACCAGGGCGAAATCATTCAGTGGTCGCCAACCATCGATAGTTTTTTTCCTGTTCGCAAATATACGTCAGTCATGACTGACCTATATTTGTAGCGTCCGGCTCTGAGAACAGGGGCCATCAGCCACTCGCCCCTGGCAGGCAGCTGCCTGCCTACGTTCCATTGGGGACAGCCACCGTTTCTGTGGGCATGGCAAGGAAACGCTGGGCGTCCCCCATGCGGAAACCCCCTGCTCGCCTCCATCCCACCCCTACCTGTGCGAACGCCTCGGAGACGGAGTAAAACATCGGTCCCCGGTACGAATACGCCGGGGACCACACGTTACTGAACCGGGCCCATATTGCGGTCACAGTACGTACTCTTTGGACTGTTCCAGTTTCTTTGCCGCCTCTTTTTTTAGTTTTTCTTTCTCCAGATATTCTTCAAGTTCCTTTCCTTCCAGCTTCACGCGTTTCCTAAGCTGGAAACAATAGAAAAAAAACCTCACGTCATCTACAAAGCATATATAACTAATCATCATGTATAGAGTAGATACTCCTAAAATGGGGTAGGTGCTGTTAGGTCGACTGTCAAAAGTTTGACAGTGAAAAGGTAGACACACCAAGTTTGACATGCATTAGGTCGACATAAAAAAGTTCAGAGTGGAAAAAAGTAGACGTGGATTTTTTAACTTTTTCGGTGTCTGTCGCCATCGGTCAACAATGACACCGTATAAGTCTACCCCTGTTCTCGCCATGCTCCCTCTATGAACAATGGGATAGGAAAGTATGAACAAGTCGGTTTAAAAAAATAAATAAAAAAAAATCATGAAAAATACACTTTTTTTTTACCATGTCAACCCAATGACCTTTTTCATGTAATTGACCTTTTGACCATCAACGTAATGACCGCATCCCCCATCACTGCAGCCATGTACTAATCGCACCCTGCTTGTGTCCTAGTTGTATGTTACCTCCATATCTATGACTCGCTCGGCGGGGTTATCAATTAGGTAGCGAGTGAGGGTTCCGGGGTTGGTCCTGTAGGTGAGGATGACCGAGTTTTTGGGATCTTGACACCACTGGATGAAGAGCTCCCTGGAGAAGCCACACTCCAGGTCCGGCTGGCTGGCAAGAACCACTTTTGGACTGGGGACACGAGAGAGGTCAGCAAAACCGTGGCACAAGGAGAGGTGACGGAACTGGAAGGGGTTGTTCCTCTTGTCTTCGAAACATCTCATGAGCTTGTCGCTCATCCACTCCACCTGTAACATGAGCAGCCATTGCAAAGAAGGGTTGTAACATGAGCGCACACTACAAATAATGAACGGACCTCACTGAAAGGCCATATTTGTTAGTACCTAGAAACAATGGAAATTTTTTTAGACGTGGGCACCGAGTGAAAGCACCAGCGCTCTAGGAAGTAGCAGGCAGTGTTCCACAAATGTTAGTTCAGTGCAAAAACTTTGCTATATGGATCAATACAGAATACACCAAACACCTGAATTAGCAACCACTGCATAACGTATTAGTTGCCCCAAGGAAATTTATGTTGTGAAATCAGGATGTACATTATGACTGGGGAGGCCAATGCTGGGGGGTGCCGGTCGGGATCCCAACTGTCAAAATACCGACAGCCGGGTTCCCGACTGCCACCGGATATTTTCCACGACCCCCATAGAGGGAGAATAGAAGGGGCTTAGTTGCGCTCACCATGCTGTCTGGGTCCGACGTTGGGCTAATGACTGTCAGGATCCCGGCTGTCGGACCCCTGTACCACACCCATGCTGAGGCATTTTTTTTTCAATCCTAGGTTTCGAAATTGAAAAAAAAAAAAGAACAGAAAAAAAAAAAACCCCAGCGTCTGACCTCCTAGCATTAGACTGCGTATGCGCATTCTAATCCCAAAATCCCAGGATTGTAAACTCCCAGCAAGTATAATCAGCAGTCTAAGAATGATCCATTACAGCACTTCTCCAACTGTTTAAAGAGAACATTATTGGATAACGGAGACTCACCTGGGACTTTGAGAACTCGACCACGTTGTAGCTGACGTTATTTAGCAGGGCGAGGGAGTACACCCCGAGTCCAGCGTCTTTGGTTCTCCAAATCTGGTCAAGGAGCTGTGCTAGCTCCAGGACCCTCCCAGCAGTGTCCACAGCAATTAACACATTCCCATCTCCACGCAAGGTCTCCAGGACATTGGCTGCAGAGCATACACAAGGTGATAGATACAGTATGTGTTGTATTATGTACACAACCACCATCTACAGCGGAGACTTTCTAATCTTCCCCCTTTCCCATGTTTTGAATTTTAACCATGGATTGTAAACCGTGCTAGCCACCAACTAAACCGTGCTAGACACAGAAGCTAAACCCTGAATATGTTTATGCATTCACAATGCGCTCGAAGCGGAGCGCTAAGTTGGTGTTAAATTGCGCACCTGCAACTTTTTGGCACATTTTTCTGTTTTGTGTACAAGACCAGGACTCCTTATACAGACAGAAGAGGGGAATACATACTCAGCAGCTGCTCATCTCTCTGCTTCCTCCTGGGCTGCACGTATGTGGCATTAAAGCAATCCGTGATGAGCAGGGAAGGTCGGCTGATCATCTCCAAAGAACAGCCATTTAAATGTCTGGAACAGAAAAGAACCACCGTGACATTGGGCCTTATTTTGGTTCACTCTTTCTGACAAAATCCTTCTTAGATGGACAAAACTATGTGCACTGCAGGGGGGCAGATGTAAAATGTGCAGAGAGAATTAGATTTGGGTGAGTTATTTTGTTTCTGTGAAGGGAAACTACTGGCTGCTTTATTTTTACACTGCAATATAGATCTCACTTTGAAGTAAAACCCCACCCAAATCTAATTATATCTGCACAAGTTACATCTGCCCCACCTGCAGTGCACATGGTTTTGCCCATCTAAGAAGGATTTTGTCAGAAAGAGTGAACTAAAATAAGGCCCATTGTGTACGCGACAAGGAAACAGTTACAGCAAAACCCTAAAAAAGCTTCGGTCTCTGTCCCGGTCAACTTACATTTCTCGCTTGTGATTGAAGTCAACTGCGTAAACAATCTCCTCCTCCCCGTCCTTCACGATTTTCCATATGGTCCCGCCAATCATGTGACCGGCCGGTAACGGCGTGATGGACAAACCGTGACCTTTCCCTGCATGGAGGCACAATTTACAAATTAGTTAAACGTTTTTACAGATACAGCGAGCTTTCAGTCATGAGATAGATAGATTACTGCAGAAGCTGCAAAATACTCTGCATGTGAGGTTATGACAACACGCAAGTACCAGGGAAGAGGCTCCAGGGTGACTGTGCACCTCTCCAGGCAGCCCACAAAGGGGAAGGTGGCTGTGCACCTCTCCGGGCCCCAGGGTGGCTGTGCACCTCTCCAGGTTGCCACCAGAGCACCAACTGTCACACACTTGGCCTTCTGCTGTTGAACTGTACACACATTGCTCATTACAGCCCTGGTTCTCTTATTAGGGCCCAATAGTGTAATGCTTTCTTTTTATTTTACTAGAAAAATAACAGTCTGACCAGCTGCTGAGTTACAGAATCCCAGAAACGTGAAAGATTTTTTAGGAGCGGTATAATTACCCACGGTCACTGACCATGTGTAACTGCTTCCTTGGCAGCCATCAGTGTGTCGCGGCTTATCAGGGATTTTCTCTTGAAAATGGGGCTGCGGCTGGGGAAAACACAAGGGTTTCACTGAACCTGTGTGTTTTTGATGGGCTGCCACATGGGTCTGGCACTTTCACACTAATCCCGGGCCGCCCATTATACAGAGGGTGGCCTGGGTTTAACCATTCTTATAACCTGGGTCCAACTGCCAGGTTGGTCAACCCGGGTTATAAGGTGTAGTGTTTTAACAATGCACCTCATCTTGGGTCCACCTGGCAATTACCTGGGTTACTTTTGCGATATGGAAGGGGTATGTTTGTATATGGAGCAGAACAGAACTTGTATAGGGAAACAGCTGTGCCGGTTACATTGTAGCACTTCCGGTACAGATTTGGAGACTCTGTTGCGCACACACAGATATACAAGTGTATGTTGAATTAATCTGCAGTCTCCAAGTGCCTATTAGCTGCACTGGGCTGAGACTAAGCCCCATACACACTGGACGATATTATAAACAATTTAATTTAGAAAGGGGGCTTCTGAGTGATATTGTTAACAATATTGTCTAGTGCATTGGTAGCCAACTCCAGTCCTCGAGAACTACCAACAGTTAACGTTTTCCAGGTCTCCTCACAGAATCACAAGTGAAGTAATTAGCTCCATCTGTGGATCTTTTATAATGTGTCAGTCCGTAACGAATGCACCTTTGCAGCAGCTAGGTGGCCTGGAAAATGTGAACTGTTGGTAGCTCTCGAGGACTGGAGTTTGATACCACTGGCCTAGTGTGTACACTCAATATTGTTAATGATGCGAGCTCCTGTGCATTATTAATGACCCCCTGCCTCCTCCTGCATATTCAGGCGAGGGAGGTCCACGTTAACGATGGCCATGCTGCAGCTGCTTCCCGGACAGCACTGGCAAGTTTGTATGCCCTTGCCGGCACCCTGTCGACTATCAGTGTTGCCGGCGAGTCAGTTATTGTGTATATAAAGAGAAACCCGACCACAGGCATTTTACAGTACCTTTTAAATGTACAATTTGGGAAAATTTCAGCTGCTGTATCTTATCAAATGCAGAATCCACATCATCCAGAGTGTACAAGTTGAAATCCTCTGTATTGTGCCGAGACTGAAACAAGAAAAGGTTATGTGAGACTTACCCCTTGAAGCAAAAATGACAGAGATAGTGGGAAACGTGCAGAAACAATACAGACCTGGTACAGATCATACATGAACATCTGCCCCATCTTGTACACAGGGATGGTGGCATAAATAGCACAGTTTAATCCCATCTTCCCCACGGCGTAGGGGAGAGCTCCCAGGTGCAGGGGATCTGGGTGCGAGAGGAGAACTGCATCTATCTGATGCACATATCTGTGGATACATGAAAAGTGAATAGGATTAAAGAAGGTTTTCCACTTATACACAACTACATTATTAATCATTTCCCTTAACAAGCAGCACGTAACTTAATGTTTGTAGTATTTCCTGTTTGTGACGCCAATAATGCATCTGCATGAAGCCCATCAATCAGGCTGGGCTGCTATGAATATTCAGGAGCATTAATGGGATTGACAACAGCTTACATCCTGCTAGGCGCGTGCTTGCTTGTGTGTTCTGAGGAAACATCCCGCTGCCACCTTTCAGTAAACTGGTAGAATGATCACTTGAGGAGATTAGTGTCACAAGAACGTCTGCTCACACCAACAACCAAGTTAAATAAAGCTCAAGGCCTTAAAGGGGAATTACACTACAAATATCTCCATTCTCCTTTAGTACTACTTGGCACCTTTCATAGCTGGCGAGATCATGAACACTGGTGCTAGCAGTAGCAAAGGTGGACACAGATCACAGCTTTATGTAAGTGCACACAGCTAAATACAGAGGAGATGTTAGTGTATCAGTGGAGGGTCCCACACCCAAGTATTGGAGTAGGGGATTCTTAAAACTTTCAATTGTGTGGGACAGAAAGGGAGAAGTTTTATCATGAGGAATGATTTGTGTATTAGTAACTATGGGGTAGATGTTTGAAGAAATGATGAGAGGAGAAGTGAGCCAGAGGAGAAGTGGCCCATGGCAACCAATCAGATGCTCTGTATAATTCTATATTATGCAAATTACAAATGTTACTTCAGTGCTGATTGGTTGCCATGTGCCACTTCTCCTCCATTATCATTGCTTCATACATCTACCCCTGTGTTTTGTAGTTTTCATTTTATTTAAGCTTTGCTTGTGTTTTTTAGAACTAGGGTCCTAGTCACTTAAACCTATAGTGAAAACAAATGACATTTACCAGATTTATTGAAGGTGAGATGTTGCCCATAGCAACCAGAATGTACTTATTTATTTAGCACCTTCTGTAAGATAGTAGATATAATCTGATTGGTTGCCCATAGCAACATCCCATCTTCAATAGAACGCTTAGTAAATAAACTTTAAAACTTTTGATTCAGTCTCAGGTGTAGTGTACCTGATTTTGGGAATGGAACACATCCCTGTGTGTGTGTGTGTTTTTTTTACTCCCGAAAAAGTATCTTTTTAGCAATATTCCCCTTACATTAAGGCCGGTTCCAGACCAGATTGCTGGGCTATGAATTCGCAGCACAATCTTTATCGAACGACTATGCATGGACTCCTTATTTTATATATATTTGCTGGTAGCAGGCATTTGGGGGCAGCACCCAACCATTTAATGGGAGTGTCAGGAAAAAACTGTAGGTGCGGACACTTGTCCAGCTCCAGCCCCAACCAGTCTGTTATATCGCAGCCGCCGAGTAAGTCCATGGCTACTCAGACACTGCACACAGTGGTGAAAGCAATCAATGGGGAGTGTGCAGCAAATGGCTTTGCCTGTTCTACACGGCCGTTAAAAGACCGCATTTGCAGGCTTGCACATGGGCAGGTTTTCACTCTGAAGGGGAGGGCGGCAATCGGATTGCGGGGCTCTGCTTTTTAACAGCCCTGTGATCGGATATGAATCAGGCCCCTACTCCGCTATCCATACACTGATGAGTTATAACTGCCCTAGACCCTTGAAGATCTCAGATGACAGGCATCCCTATGGCACATTTCTAACTAACCCTTTATGAGCTGATGAGTCTAGAACCCCTCCACCTTGGATCGCTTATCAATGCACTCAGCAATCCTAATACACAGGTCCTTGGCTTCAGAGGACTGATGACTGCAGATTTATCAGTCCTCTGAAACCAATTTAACTTATAAGAAGACGCTTCCTGCTGATACTGGAAGTAGAGAAACCATCGTTCCTACTGAAGAATCCCAGAAGATTAGTTAGCACTTCTAGTTTCTCTTTTGTGATCTTAGGTCGGAGAGGTGAAATCCCATTATGCACCTTATTCTGGTTCGCAGGCCCGCGTACATTTGCACAGGGCCGATGTTTTTGCATTGCGCATGTGCATACACTTGGTGTGTGCGCCCACAGCGATCATGCTTGCAAATGGGAATATGGGAACGCCCAGCGATAATGGGGAAAATCACTGGGCTGAAAAACGCTCAGTGCATACACATTGCAGGCTCTAAGGAAAGCAATCCACCCCGCCGCGCATCTGTTGGTAATTCAAATGAATGTAAGATGAATGGCCGGGCCAGCGCTGATGTGGTTATTTATTCACGGTAAAACCCATCTCACAAGACAAGCGGAGGAGGCGTACTTTTTAATGGATTCAATGATATCCATGGAGAAATTCTCATCCCAGCCACAATCCAATAGAAAGCGAAACTCATCAACCTGCAACAGGTAACAGAGGGCGGACTCCTCCTGCGCTCCGGAGAGCGTGGTCAGCTTAATGATGGACGTCATTGTTACAGGTCCTGCAAAGGAGTTAGAAATCAATAAGTAACCTTAGATGTCCAATAGCAGTATCAGTGCTGAAGAGTACAATCACAGGACTCAGAAATAAATGTTATGCCTGGTACACACCAGGACGACTAGGGCCCGATCCCCTCAATCTAGATCCAATTCCGACCAATTGGATGTAGATTGTAGGTAGATTGGGCCCTTTTTTTCCCTGTTGTGGTCCGAACCCGATCAGATGCGCGGCCCCGCGGGTCGGTCGTTATTCAGATCCTATCTGCTGCAGGTAGGTTCTGAAGAACGACCATACAGCCAGGTGCGGGTCGCCATCGGATCGGACCCGCTCACGGTGCACATCGTGAGCGGGTCATGCCCCCCCTGCATCACCGTGAGCAGGTCGGACGAGACACTGACGACCCGCTCACGATGTGCATCGTGAGCGGGTCGTCGTGGTGTGTACCCTACATTACACTGATCAGTTAGCTCCTATCCATGCTCTCAGTGTTAGGTTGGACCGGCCCCACTTCTTGTATGCATCAGTCACTGGATGTGCAAAGTTTACAGGAGCCCCTATTCTTTCACCTCTGCACTCACAACACATGACTGACCCTACACCCCTGCACTCACCTAGCCCCCCTCCATGTACACAGCACCCCCTAACCCCTAGACCCCCTCCATGTTCACAGCACCCCCTAACCCCTAGACCGCCCCCCATGCTCACAGTACCCACCTAACCTCTAGACCCCCCCATGCTCACAGTACCCACCTAACCTCTAGACCCCCCCATGCTCACAGCACCCCACTAACCCCAAGACCCCCGGGCTCACAACACCAACTTGCCCTACACCCCCGGGCTCACAGCACCCAGCTAACCCCTACGCCCCCGGGCTCACAGCACCCACCAAACCCCTACGCCCTCGGGCTCACAGCACCCACCAAACCCCTACGCCCTCGGGCTCACAGCACCCACCAAACCCCTACGCCCCCGGGCTCACAGCTTCCACCAAACCCCTACGCCCCCGGGCTCACAGCACCCACCAAACCCCTACGCCCCCGGGCTAACAGCACCCACCAAACCCTTACACCCCCGGGCTCACAGCACCCACCAAACCCTACACCATCGGGCTCACAGCACCCATCTAATCCCTAGACCCGGACTCCCAGTTTCCATCTGTCCTTATGGCACTGTACTTGAGATGCACACCCATCCTCAATTAGGGTTGCCAGGCTCATCCTGCCCCATGGTTCTCCCCCGCCGGCATGATCTGCCTCCTCTGACCTGTGCCTGTCTCCGGGTCACTGCTTCACCTGCTCTGTACCAGCAGCCGTCAGGCAGAGAGACGCGAAGACTGTCCCCGGGCACTGAGCCACCTCACCCCATGTATCGGCTGCAGCAACTCTCAGTCCGCGGCCCAAGTTACTGCCCGGCTCCCGCCTGCGCACTGGCCTCACAGCCACACTGCGCATGACCGGAAGCTGGCTCAGTCCATCCGTGTCCCAGCCAGGGAGGGAGGAACTAATTTGATCTATTTGCCCCATCCCCGCACCCGCTGCCCCCCCAGTTATACAAAGGATAATATTAGCCACACGGGACCCTGGTGTAATCATAGTCCCGTCCCGCTTGTGTATCCGCAAGTATACACGGCCCGGCTCCCCCTCTGCCCGTTCAGTGGTCTCTTCCGGTGTCCTCCACTGAGTCTGTCACTGACTGTTCACTGTGTAGATCCGAACGGAGTTGTGGTGCCAACAGGTACACGGTGAGAGGGGGAGAAGGACTGGGCCCTGGGGCGCTGGTGAGGTGGGATAGAGGAGGACTGTTAGCACTGGTGAGATGGGATAGTCAGGATTGGGAGCACTTGTGAGGTGGGATAGAGGAGGACTGGGAGCACTAGTTAAGTGGGATAGAGGAGGACTGGTGAGATGGGATAGAGGAGGACTGGGGGTGCTGTTGAGTTGGGGAGCGACAGGGTCAGTGGTAAGGTGAAGGACAGGGGATGTAAAGTTAAATTAACACAAAAATTGCTTATAATGTATAAACAGGTTTGCATTGTGTTTGCCTCCAGCCACCATGGTGAACATTCTCAGTTCCATACGTGAGATGTGGACGTATGCATTGTTGCCTGCAGCATTTGCCATGGGATTGTATCTTGATCGATGGAATGATTCCAGGTTGACCCAATTCAGGAACAAAAGCAAACTCTTCCAAAGGTCAGATTCCCTGTGTTTCGAGGGGAGATTAGAGCACTTGCTTCCATATCATTTATTTCCATTTAGCTTATAGAGTATTTGTCAGTATGTTGCATTTGTACTGTATGAGTGATTGTTATCATTACATTATTGGTGCTGTTGGTGTTTGCATGCGGTTATACAGCAAAGCTTAAGGACAGTGCAATCTGTCATTATTAAAACATCGCCCAGTACTGTGTATAACATTTATACAGAAACATTTATTTAAACAGATCCAGCATCCATATTCTATACCCCTTATGTCTGCCACACAGGAGGTCTCTAACATTGTCTCTGATGCATTTGTCATTCTGCAGCTGAAACATTTTCTGTAAGCATGAGGAGTACACATACCATGGGGGATTTATTAGGAAAATACTTGTCTGTGTTTTGAATGAATTACACAATTTACACAGCTGTTTAATATATTTCCAGAAGTATTTTCGGTTATGATCATTCATAGCTGGCCTGTCTTCAGCAGTTTTTAAAGGGCAATAATATTCAATACAAAGCATGTCTGGATTTGTCTGTAATGTCATAGCCCCTTTAAAGCCAAAACTGACAAAGTGCTCATACACTAGTAGGATTTGGGCCCTTTTCCTCCGATTGCTATGCATTGTTCCAAGAAATTGGATGTATAGATTTATCGGATCCAACAGCCTTGGCTGGGATTGTGGATGATCCATTATATGCAAAAGGTCGCGCAAACGGTGTGTTGTATGCGATCCTGACGCTCAAGAAGTGGACGGGCAGTTCAAGGGAGAATACGTGACTTTTCCTCTCAGACAGTACAGACGGAGCCCCTCTCTTTTATTGCCGGCGCTCACCAGAATGTCCCCACTAGACTGCAACGCACGAGCGTCTCACACGTACATGCGTCCCAGTCAGTCGGCTACTGGGCAGCTGGACCCTGCACGTCTCCGCTGCAGGGAGACGGGCAGGGTTAGGAGGGCATTTGGGGAGGCGATGGGGACCGGGGAGGCGGCGGACGTCAGCAGAGAGCTCCATCGGAACAGAGCATGCAAGCGTCTTGTGCGCGCACAACCCCTTCCGACGGCTTGGGGGGTGGAGGCTGGTGATTCTATCGCCAGCCCCTGCAAACATGGCAGGTGCTCCTTCTGTATATTGACACCGGATTCCCAACTGCCGGCTCTCCGACAGGGGGGTGAGTGCTTTGAAGCCCCTTGCGGACTCAGTGGGAGAAGAGCCCCTGTAAGTACAGATCTCGGCTGTCAAGCATTTAACAGTCGGGATTCCGATGTCGGTATACTGACATTCTATACAGTATACTTAGTGTTCATTCTAGCACCCGCCATCTTTGAAAACCCATGCAGTTCCTCTTCGTTGCCTTGGGTGTCGCTGTCTGTTGTAGTTCTTCTAGCACAGTGTGGTCTGTATATCAGCACTGATATGCAAACCAGACCTGTGCTAGAAACACCACAGCAGATAGCGACACCCCAGGCAGGGAACAGGAACTGCATGGGTTTTCAAAGATGGCGGGTGCTAGAATGAACAGCATATACTGTGACGGGTGGATTCCTGACTGTTGGGAGGTCATCTGGCACTCAAGCAGATTATGCAGGGCTGCTGCAAGCGCAATCCGCCCCATTGGTGAACGATTCTATTGGGATCACCTATAGCAGCCACCTTCAGCAGAGCCTTTAACCGGAGTAGAGAAGGGAGCAGAGCCTTGCGGGCTGCAGGAAAACCCGACAAGTGGAGTATGAGGGACTTTGCTGCATCAACCAAGGAAGATTAGCTCCAAGTAGGTTCTTCTGATACGGTCGCACCTGTTGCCAGGGAAAGCCCAGCCTGGAGTGGTCTCGCCTGATGCGACCACGCCAGCCAGGTGATTAATGTCATTGTTTAGTTTTGCCATTTTTATGTGTCCGCTTCTATAATAAAGACACTCATAGTGTTAATTCTAGCACGAGCTATCTTTGAAAACCCATGAAGTTCCTCTTCCCTGTCTGGGGTGTCCCTGTCTGCTGTGGTGTTTCTAGCACAGGTCTGGTTTACATATCAGTGCTGATATACAGACCACACTGTGCTAGAAGCACTACAGCAGACGGCGACACCCCAGGCAGGGAAGAGGAACTGCATGGGTTTTCAAAGATGGCGGGTGCTAGAATGAACACTACACTTATTCATGTTGCCCAATTACATTGTAGACTGCACGGTTGTACCTTACGGTTCATGTTTTCTTTTCTTAAGGGAACTGCAACCCGGGGAAGAGGCGTGGAAGTGAGAAAGGAGAAATGGCGACCTGTATAATGGCAGGCTGGACGTCTCGCTGTAAAAAGTGTGGAACTTGGGCCTAGCTCTAATTTATATGTATAATAAATACTGTTTCAATGAATTATGTGCAACAGCTTCATCATTACAAGGAACACAAAAACAAGATGTACAATGTGATAAGGTGCAAGCAGAGCAGAACGTTGTATTGGGAAAGATGGGAGTTCTATTGAAAATGGGACCAATCAGATTCTACTTATTTAATTCGCACCTTCTAGAAGATATTCTGGTTGCTATGGGCGACATCACATCTTAAATAGAACTCTCATGTTACAGAAGGAATTACTGCTGTCTGGAAATGCCTAAGATATACTGGGCACAGGGTTCTGGCTCGTGAACTGTCGCTTAATGAAGACAAATAGGTTTGGTATTTTTATTACGCTCTATACAGGGGTACAGTATGATTTCCCCATGTTATAAATGTCGACATGTTTTATTCTTGGGGGCGACTTGGACATGTATAAGTACATGCTTTGGGCACGGCGCCTCTCTGCACTCTACATGCTTTGGGTGCAGTAACCCGCAACGCTTGCCAAAAAGAAAGGTTGATCCTGATAAAAGGGCGACATAGGAATTGTCGACACATGGAAATGTTGACATTAATTTAAAATGATTTTTAAGTGTCAGTTTGAGCATGTTGACCCCCACCCCATCTAATGATACCCTTGGATGAGTTGCTTTAATTATAGTCCACCTATATGGTAATGTATCAAAGTGCAAAAAAACTCATGTACACCTCTTGTGTCGACTATTAGCATGTTGGAATACATGTTGACTCATTGGCCTGATTCAGACCATATCCCGCCCCTGCTGCCGTCCCATGACCACCCTCTTTACGCCCCTTACTGAGCGGACACCTCGGTGAGTTTGATGCTCGTTGAAGTAGTTTGCAAAGGGGGTTTGCACATGCGCTTATTAGCGTATATGTGCAGGCCCCCACCATCGAAAAACGGGGCCAAATTCGGACCCTATGTCAGATTTGGGCTTGGTGGCCACATCTTCCAGGTCACTGCAAAGCTTAAGGTCAAAGACAAAGGGCCAGATGCACTAAGCTTCAAAAGTGATAAAATGGAGAGTGATAAATAGACAGCCAATCAGCTCCTACCTGCCATGTCACAGACTGTGTTTGAAAAATGTCAGACAGGAGCTGATTGGTTGGTTGTTTATCACTCTCCATTTTATCACTTTTGAAGCTTAGTACATCTGGCCCACTATATTACCACGTGCAAACACCAACATCACCAATAATGTAATGATGACAATCGCTCATACAATACAAATGCAACATACTGACAAGATGCCAGCATTCGTACAGGCTCCTCTGGTGTCCATTGATTTGTTTGGCACACAATAGCCTCGGTAAACTCACACTTTTGCTCTTAACATTCCCATGTAAAGACACTAGAGGGCGACAAAGAGTCATCCCTACAGTAACCATGTTGTATAACTTCACAACTAAAGCTGGTAATGTGCTGAGTGAGATGCTGTCCGGTTGGGCGGATAAGACCTGTTTATGATTCGCTTTGCTAGGTGTGCACGCTCAATATGCACAATCCCGTGGTGGCTTTGCTAAACATCACACTTAGGGAAACTGGTAGCGACTTGGTGCCTATTGTGCACTGTGTACGGCAAATGATATGTTGGACCAATTTGACATCAACTTCACGCCACTCCCAATAATGGTGTGTCCGGAAGGTTCTAGCGTGTAAAACGTTATATCGCTTTGGTACTTCCAAACAGATTCTAATTCCTTTTTCATTTAGCCCCTTTAAAACAAATCCAAACTCTTATTACATATGGCTCAAGGTATTAGATGTAACATGTGCAGAGAGAGTTAGATTTGTGGGAGTTATTTTGTTTCTGTGCAGAGTAAGTACTGGCTGCTTTATTTTTACACTGCAATTTACATTTCAGTTTGAACACACCCCACCCAAATCTAACTCTGTCTGCACATGTAACATCTGCACCCCTGACACCAAATTTGCCCTGCGATACAGTCAGAATTATTAACATTATGAGAAGGAAAATGGGTGTTTTTATAAATTACCCCCAGATATTTTGGGGATATTAGAGACTTACACCACAAGTGAAACTGCTGCCAAATCCTCTCTACACAGCAGCAGCGACAGCATGTCGGACCAGCAGATGACGGCAGTGCAGGGTCTGTGTCCTGCAAAACATTGACCCTTCGCCACACGAACCTGCTCTGTGAATTACTGTATACATAGGAGATTCCAACTGCTGTGTCTTTTAATGTAGCGGCTGCACCAAAATATGCAAAAAGCCACAGTTGTCATCAGGTTTCTTGGGATGTAGGCAAACTACACTGCCCTGCTCCACAATGGCTGCAGGCTGTCAGCACCCAACAAATGCAGCTGTACTGCAACCAACGTCGCAGGACCTGAGCTGCACATGGGCAATGCAGCACGCGCACAGGTCATTAAATATCAGAGATTTGTGTAGATCATGTCCTGTATACAAGAGATGGCCACAAAGAGGAACAGGCCATGCTGAAGACAAACCTTATTCTGGTTCACTCGCAAAGGCAAATTCCTTCTCAAATGGACAAAACCATGTGCACTACAGGGGGGTGGGGGGGGGGGTAGATTTAACATGTGCAGAGAGAGTTAGATTTGGGTGGGGTTTAAGTCAAAGGGAGATCAATATTGCAGTGTAAAAATAAAGCAGCCAGTATTTACCCTGCACAAAAAAAATAACCCACCCAAAGCTAACTCTCTCTACACAGGTTACATCTGCCCCACCTGCAGTGCACATGGTTTTGTCCATGTGAGAAGGAATTTGCCTTTGCAAGTGAACCAGAATAATGGCCAAGGTGCGAGGGGACTGGAGGGGCATTGAGAGCTGCTGGAGGGATATGGGCAATTTGATGGAGTGATGGGGCCAGAGATGTGTATCAGTGGTACTACTGTGGGTATTGTGTGTATAAGGGGCAGTACTGTATAAGGGGCACTACTACTGTGGGTATTGTGTGTATAAGGGGCAGTACTGTAGGCATTATGTGGGTGATTCTAATTGACTAACTTAGCAGCGAATATTTGCTGCTTAGGGAGCCATGTGACGCCTCCTGTATGGATACACCCCCCCCTGCCAACATTTCTAATGGCAACCATGCGAGAGGATGTGTAATGAAGACCCATCCCCTCGCATGCCGCTGTTGCAGGAGAAATTCTTAAATGGTCTCCCACCATCGCATGATTTCTCCTGCCTTCGCAAAAATATATTTGTGGCCACTGGACAAAGACATAGATTTCAGCCGCATAGGCCCGTCCGCATACCCATAGGAACGCCCAGTGCCCCATCCACCCCTCCCTCCACTCTGTGAACCGCCTGGCAAGCGAGCAACTCGCCCTGGCCGTTTGCAGTCTGGGTTTGGACATGCACAGAAATGCGCATGCGCAAGCTCCAACCATCGGGGCAGGGGACGAATTCGGATCACTATGTGTGATTCAAAATTGGCTCTTATGTGTATAAGGGGCAGTACTGTGGGCATCATATGTAAGGGGCACTTTTCTTGTGGGCATTTTGTGTAAGGGGCACTGATACTGTGTATAAAGTACACTTGTGTAGCATAACATGAATAAGGGTCATTTCTGTGGGCTATAATATGAATAAGGGCCACATCTGTGTGTCATAACGTGAATAATGGACACTACTGTTGGTCATCATATGAATAAGGGGCACTATTATGTGGTCAATCTAGTGTAATGTGAATAAGATTATGTGGTGTTATTGGAATTAAAGGCACTATTGTGTGAGCACACCCTTCCTTGTTAGGCCACTGACCCTTTTATAAAATATGGGAGGTAGGGCACAAATTGATATTTTGCAAGGGAATGCCGGAAATCCTAGTACTGCCCCTGGCTCTGCCTAATGTCTAGGGGTTAGGGATCAGGGAACCACATGTCCAGGAGACCACTTAAAGCCTTGGGCTGGGCCATATGAATTTGGTGACAGCCAGTGGTCATCTCAGCAGGCAGCCAATCAGCTGGGCATTAGTATAAATTCACAGTATAGGCTGTGACAACATTTCCAGCCATTACTGAATAAGTGTCCAGCTCTGAATCGGGCTAGTACCGGTAAATACTCTGTACAGTGCTTCCTCCTGGCTTGAACGTGATGCTCTCAGTTTGTTCTTTTATTTGTACCTTTCTATTCTGTCCTTGCTGAATTCTACAGGTTCCGCCTCCCTGAGCGAGCAGATGGGGCCTTCAGCAGTGACAAAAAAAACAAAAACAAGACGTAACCACTTATCCCTCATCTGTGTTGTTCCCAGGTTTGCCAGGAATAAGAGCAAAATAATTCCAAGAAATGACTAAACAACATATAGCCTCAAAGCATCATGGGAAGAAATTAAATATCTTAAAGGGAGTTAACCTATAAAATTTTTTTATAATTTTAACTTAATTTCATTAAATACTTATACAGATGGAGCGCCTATCAGCCAGCTCAGGGAATCGCGAGATTCCCTTAGCTGGCGTTCGCCAGCAGAGAGGCGCTCCATCTGACGGGCATGCGCTCGCATCTCACACGCCCACATGTCCCAGTCACTCAGCGGCGGGGGCGGAATCCCTGCCCGTCTCCGCTTCAGGGAAACGGGCAGGGATTCCGCCCCCCGCCGCTGATGAGTATATCGGTAATGCGTACACCCAGGGCTATTTTTCCGCAGGCTCCAGCAGGAACTGAGGCCCTTATTCTAGTTCACTCTTTCTGACAAAATATATATTAGATGGACAAAACCATGTGCACTGCAGGTGAGGCAGGTGTAAATCCCCACCCAAATCTAATTATCTCTGCACAAGTATCACCTGCCTCACCTGCAGTGCACATGGGGGTTTATTCTAGTTCATTCTTTCTGACAAAATCCTTCTTAGATGGACAAAACCATGTGCACTGCAGGGGGCAGATTTAACATGTGCAGAGATAATTAGATTTGGGTGAGTTATTTTGTTTCTGTGCAGGGTAAATACTGACTGCATGATTTTACACTGCAATATAGATCTCACTTTGAAGAAAAACCCCACCCAAATCTAATTACCTCTGCACAAGTTACATCTGCCCACCTGCAGTGCACATGGTTTTGTCCATCTAAGAAGGATTTTGGCAGAAAGAGTGAACTAGAATAACCCCCATGGTTTTGTCCATCTAAGAAATATTTTGTCAGAAAGAGTGAATTAGAATAAGGGCCTCAGTTCCTGCTGGAGCCTGCTGAAAAATAGCCCTGAGTACACCTGTGCATGTGATGGATGACCTGGAAACGTGAACGGTTGGGGGTCCTCGAGGACGAAGTTTGGGAACCACTGATCTGAGGTAAAAGTGAATCTTGGCCACATAAATATTTTTTTAAGACTTTTGTTCAAGTAAAGCTGGGGTGGCCAAACCTGTTCTCAAGATGTACCAACAGTTCATATGTATCAGGCAACCTGTGGCTCTATACTAGGAATGAATGCAGCATTTTTGAAAATTTAACAGTTAGTAATGACTGCACCTGTGCACCAGCTAGGTTATTTGGGTCATGTGACAGTTAGTAATGACTACACCTGTGCACCAGCTAGGTTATTTGGGTCATGTGACAGTTAGTAATGACTACACCTGTGCACCAGCTAGGTTATTTGGGTCATGTGACAGTTAGTAATGACTACACCTGTGCACCAGCTAGGGTATTTTGGTATAATTAGTATAAATTCACAGTATAGGCTGTGACAACATTTCCAGCCATTACTGAATAAGTGTCCAGCTCTGAATCGGGCTAGTACCGGTAAATACTCTGTACAGTGCTTCCTCCTGGCTTGAACGTGACGCTCTCAGTTTGTTCTTTTATTTTTACCTTTCTATTCTGTCCTTGCTGAATTATACAGGTTCCGCCTCCCTGAGCGAGCAGATGGGGCCTTCAGCAGTGACAAAAAAAACAAAAACAAGACGTAACCACTTATCCCTCATCTGTGTTGTTCCCAGGTTTGCCAGGAATAAGAGCAAAATAATTACAAGAAATGACTAAACAACATATAGGGGGACATTTACTAAAAATGTGAAAAAAATAGGTGTATTTGTATCCAGAAATACACTTATTTTTTACATTTACTATCCCGAAAATACGGCAATTTGTATTGATAGCACATCAATACGACTACGAATTGCCGTATTTTCGGGATAGTAAATATAAAAAATAAGTGTATTTCTGGATACAAATACACCTATTTTTTTTACAAATTTCCTTTAGTAGCCTCAAAGCATCATGGGAAGAAATTAAATATCTTAAAGGGAGTTAACCTATAAAAAAAATAATTATAATTTTAACTTCATTTCATTAAATACTTATACAGATGGAGCACCTATCAGCCAGCTCAGCGAATCGCGAGATTCCCTTAGCTGGCGTTCTCCAGCAGAGAGGCGCTCCATCTGACGGGCATGCGCTCGCATCTCACACGCCCACATTTCCCAGTCACTCGGCGGCGGGGGGCGGAATCCCTGCCCGTCTCCGCTTCAGGGAGACGGGCAGGGATTCCGCCCCCCGCCGCTGATGTGTATATTGGTAATGAGTATACCTGTGCATGTGATGGATGACCTAGAAACGTGAACGGTTGGGGGTCCTCGAGGACGAAGTTCGGGAACCACTGATCTGAGGTAAAAGTGAATCTTGGCCACATAAATATTTTTTTAAGACTTTTGTTCAAGTAAAGCTGGGGTGGCCAAACCTGTTCTCAAGATGTACCAACAGTTCATATGTATCAGGCAACCTGTGGCTCTATAGTAGGAATAAATGCAGCATTTTTTTTTTAAATGTAACAGTTAGTAATGACTGCACCTGTGCACCAGCTAGGGTATTTTGAAGACGTGGACTGTTGGTAGATCTCGATGACCAGTTTGGCCACCTTTGAAGTATAGCAATATTCTTGAGACAATAAGGCTCTCCTCATACATCAGGGGGTGACTGATAAGACCAAGGGGAAGCCTATTTTATGATAATCCAGGTGGCACACATTCTGCAGCAAGGACAATAGTATCAATGCAGTAAGGGAAGATAAGTTTTCTAGTTAAACCATGTTTTCTAGTTCACTAGAGTGCTCAGACCCTGCTGCTCCCAGCCGAGACGAGGGGGCTGGCGGAGAATGCTGCTCACAGGCCGCCTCCTCTCTTATGACGCGCCCGAGTACCACCATCGCTGCAGTCACCTTTGCGCCAGGAGTGTAGATTCTTATAAAGGGCAGAAAGGGACAGATAGCTGGGGGCAGCTTAGTGTTTCCGTTGTTTTAATATGAAATGAGACATATTATTAGACAGCCCCTGGCAGCAGGGACAATGCAGCAGGCTCATTCCTTACCTGTAGCAGACGCTCCGAGAGGAATTCCCCAGGTTATAGCACCGCGCCTTTATCTACACACAGAGCACCATTTATCACTTGTAGGAACACATACTTCAGACGCATAATGAATTATGTGATGTCCGCATTTTTTAATTCAAGCTTTTAATTTTTTTTTTTTTTATAATTCTTCCAAACTCACACCCCTCTACCCCCCAGCAACATGCTTTCTAAGTCTATTCAGTCTAGAATTCTGCAGAATAAAACCAGGGGGGGTTAACACAACAAACCTGTATCTCTGTATACATTATCCGTCAATCTGGAAGATATTTGTCAAGCTGCTTACAATGTCAATTGGGTCCAAAATGGGCAAGTTATCTGACCAATCAGAACGTAAGCGGATGCCAGTGGCGTAAGTTTGTTCCTGTTACCCGGAGGCAAAATAAATATTAGTGCAGCCCCCCCCCCCCCCCCCCCCCCCAAACCACACACATGAACACATGTATGTATATATGTATATTTTTCCAAATTGACCTGCATGTTTGGAAGACATCAGTCATCGTTAACGCATCGTGTACACACTAGACGATACTGTAAACAATATCGCCCCTTTCTGTTCACAATATCGCCTACTGTTTATTGGGCTTATGGTCTTGCTAGGAGTCAGCCACAGAAGCGATATCAATTAACTGATTTAAACTCACAGTGGAGGAGAGGTGCCCCCTTGGGAGCAGGAGCCCAGCGGCAGATTACTTATTTATGAAGGGGGCAACACATCGTCCTTTCATTTCACTCTATCTCGTCATAAATTCATTAGATTCGCCCCATAATTAAAGTATCAAATACTATTTACAGATTAATAAAAACACATACATTTTTCCCCTCTAATAAATTCAATAAATAGAGTACTTGTGTATTAGCACTGCGCCCACTAAGCAAATTGCTTAGTGGGCGATTCTGCGTAAGAAAATTGCATCGCATGCGGTTTTTTGCGTTGCAATGCGATTTTGCTATGTCATTTATTCACTGCTTTCTAGCCGTGGGCGGTGCGATGCGATCGCATGTGATGGCACCGCACGCAAAATCGCATGCGATTTTATAGGGTGCGATGCCATTTACTTTACTATACACTTCTATGAGATGCAATGAGTTTTAGGCACCCACCCACTATCGGGAGGACGCATTCCGTGGATAGTAAGTTGGTGCCTAAATCTAAATAGAATATAAAATTTGCGGCAAGAGAGCAGTGAATAAAATACATAGGAAAATCGCATTGCACGCAAAAACCCGCATGCGATTTTCCTACAGTGCCGTACGTATGCAAATAGGGCGCCGTGATAATACACAAGTACCATAAATAGTTTTATAATATTAATCATTTCCTTCATAAATATGTCCATTGTGCCTCCTCAGACAGCGTGCATTTTGCACATAGAAGCCAACTGTTTATCATTTTTTTGATGCTGACCAGCCAATCAACCAAATAACTAAAAAAGCCTTGCATAGACACAGGGCCAATGTAAGGCGTCCCGGCCCCCTATCCAAAACTTTTTTTTTTTTCCTTTGCATTTCTACCCCAAGTCACCAACCTCATAATATCTGAAAGAATCCCCCCTTTTTGTGTGTGTGGGAGGGGAGGGGGGGGGCATCCAGAGTCCTGGAAGAGTAGGAAGTCCTCACACACTCTGCCACTTCCTAATTAAAACGGAAGTATGGGGTTATAATGAGTTGGTTCGCAGATCCAATCGGAATCAAAATCATTTTATAATTGGTGGTTTGCAGGTGGTATAGATTCAGGTGATGCCAGTGGTGCAAGTAAGGGGGTACGGCATGGTTCGGTGCACCTGTAAGGGATATATTGCAGGTACGCCATACCACTTCCCCCGACCATAGGTGTGCGCATGAGCGGTGCCGGGGGTGCACAGGCACCTCCTAATTAGGCCTCCGCCTGCTTGATTGCAGCCTGAGTTGCTGTACCTGAAACACCACCAGCTTTGTCCTTCCCTTTTAAACCGATGGGCGGATGCTGCCCCCCCTCCACCCAGTAGCTGCAACTTTGTCCCTCCTCTGCCCAGCAGCATTTCCTATTCCATCCCTCACCTCCTTCCCCCCTCCACCCGGCACCTCCATCCCCCCTCCGTCCAGAAGCGGGAGCTCCATCCCCCCGGCGCCTCCTTCCCTCCTCTGCCCAGCGGAGGCAGCTTTGTCCTCACTATCCGCGGCAGTGGCAGCTATCTCTCCCCTCCCTCCACTAGCTTCATGCAGCTCGTTCCATATACACGCCACTGTGTATATAGCACTATGTGTGGCAATATGGGAGCATTATGTGTGTGGCACTATGGGGGCAGTATGTATGTGGCACTATTGGGGCATTATTTATGTGGCACTAAAAGGTCAGCATTATGCGTGTGGCACTATGGGGGCATTATGTATGTAGAAAAAGGGGGGGCATTATATGTGGCACTATAGGGGGTATTATGCATGCACACTATTGGGAGCATGATGTATGTGGACTACTGCAGGCATTATGTGTGAGCAGCGCTGCTACTGGGGGCATTATACGTGTACAGAGGAGGTGGAACCAGGTAAGCATGGTGGGGTGTCGCCAAGTCAGAGAGGTGCTCCACTCTGCCGGCTATCCTCCGCTGGAGCCATCCGGCGCCTGCCATTTAAATTAAAAAAATAAATCCCGGAGCCACGATAAGCAGCCAGGCGGGGAGTGGCGCCTCAGAGTCTCTGCCACATACAGACAGAGACCCTGCGCCCCACCAAAAATGGCTGCCCACCATAGAGGAGACACTTCCTGCACCTAAAACAAATAGAAAAACTGGTACTTGTGCATTATCACGGCACCCAGATTTTCTACGGACGCAAGCGTAGTGAAATCGCATCGCAGTGCATCGCATGTATGGCATACAATGCGATGGGATGCGATTTTATATTGCACCCTATCTTTTTAATGGTCTATACCACTAAATGACATAAAAATGCCATTTAGGATGGCCCCCCACTAGCCACTTCCCCCCCACTATCCACGCCCCTCCCCCCCATTATCCACGTAATCCCGAAGCGTGGCGAGCGGCGGCGGAATGCGTCCTCCGCCTATTTTAATACCCCCACTATCCACGTCGGCGTGGAGTTGACTTTATATAGTGTGGCGAGCCACCGAGCCCGAAGCGTGGCGAGCGGATGCGGATTGCTTCACAGGTATACCGCGTCCCCTCGTGGGGCTCGCTGCGCTTGCTACGCTTCGGGCTCGGTGGCTTGCTGCGCTCGCCACACTATATAAAATCAACTCCACGCCAACGTGGATAGTGGGGTTATGAAAAAATTCGGAGGACGCGTTCCGCCGTTCGCTATACTTGCCACGCTTTGGGATTACGTGGATAGCGCATAGTGGGGAGCCACCCAAAATGGCATTTTTATGTCATTTAGTGGTATAGAATGTGATGGGTGCTTGTACAATTTTTCATCTCATCGCATCCTGTATACAATGCGACGCGATTTTTAATCGCGTCGCATCGCATGGTACACATCTTACAGCATTGTACACAGCATGCAATGCGACGCGATTTCCCTACGCAGAATAGCCCTGTACGCTAATAGAGTAGTGGGCGCCGTGATAATAGACAAGTACTGAAAAACTGCACTAAAAAATTCTTATAAGATTGGATATCCTGTACACTTTATTAAAATAGTAGACATACAGTACAATTTAGCATGTAGAATAAAAAATCATGAATGGTTCACAATTGGAAAGACACTACACCTTTAGTCATGTAAACGTCAGGAAAGTCCATTCCTATGACTGCCAAGTGTTCTTTGCATAAGTTGGTAGGTGGTAAAATTAATATACCAGTATAATTACTATCCTTGGCGAAAGCAGGTATCAGTCCTTTCCCAGTGCTCTCTCACTTGTGCTGGTGGCTTGGAAGTCCCAGTGGTATTGGGATGAATGGTGTTTATTGCAGAAGCCGGAATATATTTGTGGGAGAGACTGGGTGGATGGACTGCACTTGAAATGGCCTTGAAATTAGTTCCTCAGCCGATGGTTAAAAGTAGGCTGGATCTAGGCAGCCTGTGAAGCTGCAGTTGCTCAGGGCTGGTCTGGACTCTCCAAATGTTTGTAGGTTGAGGTAGGTGTCTTTATTAGACCCTTACGCGTTTCACTACTTCAGTAACTTTATCAAAGGTGGTCTTCCTGCACCTATAGCATCTGTCAGGGCACCCAGCGCTACCCGGAAGTGCTGATTCCGTAAGTACTGGCACGATGTGTGCCTGCATTCCCAGGCAATGAGCATGTTATCCTAACTGGGCAACGAGCATGTAACCCCCAGGCAACAAGCATGTAATCCCCCAGGCAACAAGCGTGTAATCCCCCAGGCAATGAGTATGTAATCCCCTGGTCAACAAGCATGTAATCCCCCATGGCAACGAGCATGAAACTCCTTTGGCATCGAGCATGAAGCCCCTGGCATGGAGAAAGAAACTAATAGCAATGGGCATGTGGGTAAGTGACACTTATGTGGCATTATATGTAACGGGCATCACGGTGTGTGGCGTCATGTGTAATGGGCATTACAGTGTGGGGCAGTGGTTCCCAAACTTTTTCAGTTCAAGGCACCCTTTGGAGCTCCAGGTTTCTTTCAGGGCACCCTTAAGCCGAAATAATCATCTAGCTTTTTAAAAAAAATAAAGTAGTTAGGTCAAAATGGCCTATATTCAATTACTGCTGAAAAACCATCACTGATACCTGCTGTGATTCCTCCAGTCCTGCACCTCTCCCCCACCCAGCCAGAATGGCAGCCGTACCAGCCTATCCTCACCCCCGCTAAGGCAAAGTGGCAGCCTCTGCTCTCCCATCCCTCCGAATCTCCTCTCCCCCGCCAAGGCAGAGCTCTTCCCTCTGCTCTCCCTTCCCTCCCAGCCGCAGCTCCTCTCCCCCACCAATGCAGACCGCTTTCTCAGCCAGTGTGAGCCATGCGGCAGCCTTTCGTCTCCCTTAGCCAGAGTGGAAGCCGCAGCAGCAACTCTTCTCTGCGCCAAGGCAATGCACAGCAGCAGCCGCCAGTGGGGTACTACTATGGGAGTTGTGTGTGTGCCAAGACTGTAGCATTATGTGCGTGCCACTACTGGGGGCATTATGTGCATGCCACTACTGGGGGCATTATGTGCATGCCATTACTGGGGACAGTATGAGGAAGTGTCACTACAGGGGACATTATGAGTGAGTGTCACTACTGGAGAGCTTTATGTGTGTAAGGGGCTTTACTGGAGGCTATTATGTGTGTAAATGGACTGGAGCCGGTCAGGTGTTTATTCATTTATTTATGGTAGTGCCCACCAGAGCGCCCTCTATGTGCAGCGCCGTACAATGCGCAATTACAGAGCAGGCTGCAGCAGCTCCCCAGTCACATCGCCGCGGAACCCCAGGGAGACGCAGCGCACAGTTTGGGAACCGCTGGTGTGGAATGTGAAGTGGCCATTACGGTGTGGGACATAATGTGTAATGAGCATTACCATGTGCGGTGTAATGGGCATTACAGTGTGGCATAATGTGGCCATGCCCCTATTGTCATGTAACTACTCGTCTAGTTTAATATGACCACGCCCCCTCATGGCACATGACCACGCCCACTTATAGTGATGCCAAGGCTAAATGGGTTCAAATGGTACGGTAATACCATGGTTATACCATGGTCAAGCTCTATACCATTTGGATCCATCTGGACATGTTATTTCATCACACGTATCAATATCAGCAACATAATTTTGACAACTTGGCTGTACGGACTCACCACCTCATTTTTACTGGCGTTTTTATTTTGCTGTACTGGGCATATTTGGATTGGCATCTAGTGATTATTACAGGGGGAATTATGCAGACTACTTGGTTGTTTATGCCAATACTCATTAGTGCAAAATCATTCATTCTTTTCTATGCTGTGTATCTTATAATTAGCCTGTTTATTATTATATTTTACATACTGCATTACATTTGTGTTTTCTATCAAGCTGTTTGATAATAAGCAACTATTCTGCTGTTTATTATAATGCACTTATAATTATTACATGGGCCTAACGGAAATTGGGTCCCACCCACAACAGTGACGGTATAGGGGCGGAGACTAGAGTTAGAAGGACGGCCCTCTCATTCACGTCATATAAATGTATATGAATTAAAATTCTCTAATTGCAAAAAAAATATCATTTTCCAAATATAGTATATAATATGATATCATATAATAATGATTTAGTCTTGAGAAAGTATCCAGTGAACTAGTGCAGGGGTCCTCAAACTATTTTGCTCTGGGACCCCATCAGACAATAAAAATAATTACGGGACCCTAAAAAATTACTGCGAAAGATCACATAACATGTGTAGTCATCAGAGAGCACCTGCATGGCAGCATTGTGGAGGCATAAAATGATGGGAGGAGTCTAAAATAAACAATTCAACAGATTTTTGAATAGTTGCAACCCCATACTGAGAAGGTCGGGACCCACTTGGGGGTCAGGACCCACAGTTTGAGAACCGCTGAACTAGTGGATACGAAAACGCTTTGACGTCAGCACTAACTTCATGTGGGGTCTCCTGATTGTTTTACCCAACTCTGCCGGATTACGCTACCTACAGTGTCCTAAACTACAACGGAACATTTGCCTGTTTGTAACAGCAGCACGGACAGTACAAACTGTCCGGCGAATGCGGTTTGATACTTCGGACCTGTACAGCATATCTACAAATTACCGTCCTCCTTCTACGGCGCATACAAACAGCCGTCGGGCTGTGGAATCTACTGCATAATAGCATACCCTCCGACTGTACCTATTTAGCCGGTACAGTACCGTTTTTTAACGGTCTGTACCGGCTAAAAATAAATGTACCGATTGTACCGATTTCCGAATATTCCGGCAGCCACTCCACCAGTTTGCGGTGGCTGCGCCGGTCGGATCGGGTCCCGTGGCGGTGTGAAGAGGAAATTCTGTGCAGCACCCGTTCCCAGTGGTGCCTTGCATCTCCCGGTCCCGGCAGCCAGCTTGCTTTCAGCCACGTCATTGGGACCTGCTTCGGCAGGGCTGTCTCTGTCCATGACACGTACAGGACGCCCGGCACATGTGCCATTGATCCGGACACCAGAGGCTGTGCAAGGCAGCACAGCGGGGGATTGGGCAAAAACCGGACTGCCGGACACCACCTGTGTCCGTCTCCCTGCAGTGACCTCTAGTGTGGAGCCGCTATGCACGCTCCTGTCCGCCCGGGGGATGGGGAGTGATTACACACATTCTCCTACCCCATAGCTGCAGCTGCTTATCCGGACTAACGCTGCCTCTTTTGCTGCTGCTGCCGGACTGGGTGAGTGCAGGGAGACTGACACAGCAGGTCCAGTGGTCCGTGCAGCAACAGGGTTTTATTATTTTATTGACATTATTAACAAATTAAAATGTTCCCATATTCACAGAGTCCAATGCCCTTGTGACCACGCCCCATTTGCCCGTGGCCATGCCCCATTTACCCGTGGCCACGCCCCTTCCCCCAATGTGTACCGATTTCTACCCTTCCAATGTTGGAGGGTATGTAATAGGACAGGATTCCGCACATATAGATGAGCTAATTGACCATACTGCACGCTCCCTATTAACTTTCTACAAGGGCTAAAAGACTTACATTACCGCCTATCGTGTTATGAGACTTGCTTTACATATAGTTACATAGTAGGTGAGGCTGAATAAAGACTTGCGTCCATCTAGTTCAACCTATGTTTATAGTAGCTTATCCCTTGTTGTATAGTATGTTCTGATATTTTAAAGACAGATTATGTTTCTTATTTGTACCCATGGATGTTTTTAACCAATAAATGTTTATCCAATCTTATTTTAAACGTATTTATAGTGTCTGCCGACACCACTTCTCCAGGAAGAGAGTTCCAAAGTTTGACTGTTCTGACTGTAAAGAAATGTTTTCTTCTAGATGAACAAAATCTTTTTTCTTCTAATCTAAACTCGTGCCCTCGCGTCCTAGATTCCTGTCTAGCAGAAAAAAGGGTGTCTGACAGCTCCTTATATTGGCCCCTAATATATTTATACATGTTGAGCATGTCCCCCCTTAAACATCTCTTCTCTAGTGTAAATAGTCCCAAATTGCTTAATCTCTCCTCGTAGCTTAAATTCTCCATTCCCCTAATAAGTTTTGTTGCTCGCCTTTGGATTTTTTCTAATTCTATGATGTCCTTTTTATAGTACGGGGCCCAGAACTGTACTGCATATTCGAGGTGCGGTCTAACCAATGACTTGTACAGAGGCATAATTACTTTTGAG
This sequence comes from Crinia signifera, assembly GCF_055691185.1. NCBI lineage: Eukaryota > Metazoa > Chordata > Amphibia > Anura > Myobatrachidae > Crinia > Crinia signifera. The sequence continues at coordinate 62,093,722 of NC_139228.1, read as the reverse complement.
TCCGTAGTTTCCATGACCCTTTTAATACATGCTAGATTTTTGTTGCCCATTTTTGTTGCTATATTACATTGAGCACTACACCCTAGTTTGTTGTCTATTTGGACTCCTAGATCCTTTTCGAGTACTGAATTACCCAATTCATCCCCGCTTAGGTTATAACTAGCACACTGGTTATGTCTCCCAAGGTGCATGACCTTGCATTTGTTCACATTGAACCTCATCTTCCACTTTTTTGCCCACTCATCTAGATTGTCAAGATCATTTTGAAGCGTGGTGACATCTTCTGATGATTTAATAACTCTGCTCAGTTTTGTATCATTCGCAAAGATGGCTACATTGCTGAGTAACCCCAAAAATGGTAAACAAAATGGGCCCAAGAACCGAACCCTGTGGCACTCCACTTAGTACTGGTATCATATTTGATACGGCACTGTACGGCTTTGCGTGTTATGTTTACATGCTAAAAGATTGGCCCGTTTCCTCATATTGGCATATTAACTTTTGGCTTATTAACCCTTGACAGGTGCGAACCCTCCCAGCATTTACTGTACTATCATTGATATTGCTGCTAATTCTATGCTGCTATTTGTGCACTAATACAAATCTGGAGACCCCATATCTTCAATGTCTCTCTACATGGTTTGAGCTTTATTTTAGACTAATTTTTAATTGCCTATGTGTATGTGTATTGTGTAATATATGTACTAAAAACTTTTTTATGCTATAAAATTGATACAATTCAAGCAGTGTGACCGAATTTATTTTTAGTCAGCAGACTAACTCAGCTAATTATTCACCCAGCATCGCAAAGCATCTTAACTTTGTATTTTTGTGATCATATAATAATGGTAAGCTCGCTCGAAGCAAATGCTTCCAAAGCTAGTAGATGTCGTTTCACTCGCTGCCAACAGATGGCAGTGTTTCGGTGCTGCACGGACACTAGACATATAAATATGATTAGTAGTAACATCCAGGAGGGCTTGTGTGCTGTGTCCTCACCCTGTGTGATATTCGGGAGGTTAGTCCATGCCAATAAAATAGCAAAGGCGCTAGCATCAGGCACTGTCAGATAACCAGCTTTACGTGTTGAGACTCATAATACGTTAATATTGAACACTCTGGCAGCTGGGAAGACGCCTGTGTTTGCAGTAAGGTGTGTTGTTTATGTGTCACACAATAAAGAGTCTGACACATTGCATTGGACAGTCATATTTTCTGTTGTATGATAGAAATTGACGTAGTCGACGGGGATTCCCAGTCTTGTCTTTTGTGTGAATTGTAATGACACAGAGACATGTCCTTGCCATCTGCTTGTACAATTCAGTCGTAACTTCATTTGAGCCTGGTCGTCGTGATATGCAGTACAGAGGTAAACCTTCCAAGAACCTCCAAATACTGGTTTGATTGCTCGCTGCTTCCAGAATTATAACATGAATATAACACCTCTGTAAATTTGTCTTCTAGGAGGTTCTTCCTACAATGGGAATGGATAATTGGGTCGACAGCAACTTGGTCGACACCACTAGGTCAACATGCTTTAAGGTCGACATGACTGAAGGTCGACATTGGTTAGGTCAACAGGTCATCAGGTTGACATGGGGAAGGTCGACAGCCAAAAGGTCGACATGGGGTTTTTCACTTTGTTTTCTCCCGAATTTCGACACAGTCGACATGGACACTGAAACATAGCACCGCGTACCCTCGCATGGCTCGCTGCGCTTATCATGCTTCAGGCACACTGTTGTATTCTCCTGCCACGCCCTAGTGGATGGTAGGGCATGAAATACCGCCTGTCGGCACATGACGGGTCAAAAAAAGAAGTGAAAAACCCCATGTCGACCGTTTGACTGTCAACCTTCCCCATGTCGACCTAATGCATGTGTCGACCTAACGGCCTGTCGACATTCAGTCATGTCGACCTTCCTGCATGTCGACCTTTGGTCATGTTGAACTTAATGCATGTCGACCTAATGCTTGTAGACCTAGTGACCGTATCCCGCTACAATAGTAGTGATTAGAGGAGAAAGCAAACAAAGCATTCATGGGATTGCCACTAGGGATGGCCATCGATGATTCAACATCATCGATGGTTCATGGCCAATGTTGAATACTTTTGCATCGATGGGGGAGAACCAGATGGTTTACCTCCATCGATGGAACAGCAAAACAATGTTTTGCTGTTTTTTTTTTTTTTTTTAAAAGTGCCGGGACACTGAACATAGCTCCGCCCCCACCCGCGAAGCCCCACCCCGTGTTTTGATTGGCCCACAGGCCATCAATCAAACACAATGGATGACCATTGATATGTAAAAATATGGGTAGTCAGCCATTGCATAGTTTAGCACTATCGATGGCCAGTTGCAGAATTGCCCTCGATGGCAACCATCGATGGCAATGGCAACGATGGCCATCCCTAATTGCCACACAATTAAGCTGGGTACACACTGTGCAATATATATCAATAACATTGATATCGTGTGCATATCTCCCAGTGTACACAGTCAATATTGTTTACGATGCACGCGGCTGCCTGTAATTTGATAATATCGTCAGCAACTTCTTTCGGGGGCGTGGCCTATACTCGCAGCTGATTTCGGCCTGGCCTGATTTCGGAGGCGTGGCCTATACTCGCAGCTCTGGGGGCATGACCCAGAGGCTCTGTGAGCCTCTAGCCATGCCCCCAGCCCCCTGGCTGCGGGAATAGACGCTGTGCGCATGCGCACAGCGTTTATTCCCCGCTGCTTAGCAGCCGACAGGGGGGACTCCCAACAGCCCCCCCACACCGCGGGACACTTCCAGCCGTGGGTGGGACAGGCCCTAATAATCGGGACTGTCCCGTTAAAATCGGGACTGTTGGGAGGTATGGATTTTGTCAGAAAGAGTGAACTAGATCAACCCCCAAAATGAGGAATTTGCCTTTTTTCGAGTGAATCAGAATAACGGCCAATGTACAAGTACACACAGGAGGAAAGACAGTTTTATTGCTTGTTTGTTTTTTGGAATTATCCTGTTGGTACTTATGTAGTATCTGGGCGCCCGATTTAGAAATCGGGTCGGATCGGGCACATCGCATCGCATCGCATGCGACCAAATCGGATGCGATGCGATGGACCCGATTTTTCCATAGGATTCAATGTTAAAATGGTCTCAGTCCATTTTAACATAGAATTCAATGGGAAAAAGGGGTCCTTTTCATACCCCTACTATCCAAGTGGGCATGGAGTTGGATATAAACCTGTGGCGAGCGTAGCGAGCCACCGAGCCCGAAGCGTGGCGAGCGAACGGTATTCTGTGTCCCCTCGCGGGGCTCGCTACGCTCGCCACGCTTCGGGCTCGGTGGCTCGCTATGCTCGCCACGCTTCGGGCTCGGTGGCTCGCTACACTCGCCACAGGTTTATATCCAACTCCATGCCCACTTGGATAGTAGGGGTATGAAAAGGACCCCTTTTTCCCATTGAATTCCATGTTAAAATGGACTCAGTCCATTTTAACATTGAATCCTATGGAAAAATCGGGTCATTGCATCGCATCGCGTGCGATATGGTCGTATGCGATGCGATGCGATAACGTATCGCATCTGATTGTATGCCTTAACTTAAGGCATACAATCAAAAAATCGGGCGCCCAGATACTACATAAGTACCATCCTGTTTTATGAAACTTTCTAAGAAAGTGCTTATGAAAAGGCAGTTATATTCTAAATTAGATTGTATTTTAGGTATGCAAACTAGTTATATGACAGGAAGTAGGAAATAGTTTTTCCGCTGTGAAATTTTTTTTGTGAGATATTTGAATAAGTTAGTATCTTCTGTGACATCACAAATAATTGTAATTCTGCTGAACTTCTGTATGGTGTGATACCCTCAAGCAACATCTGTAAGTGGTAGACATTTTTTTAAGACTTGTGAGCAATAAACATCTTGCCTTTAAAATGACTGCTTCTGTATCCTGCGACCAACAGAATAGCACCAAAAGCTATTCTGTTTTCTGGCTGTTCTGGATTGAGCGCAGTGTTTCCGAGCTCACTCCCTCTGCCTGCTATCCTGCAGAGACAGCGCAGTGGGTGGAGTCAGTAACAGGTGGTTACTGTTGGAAAGAGGGAATCCCATATTAGCACAATTCCAGTGTGATCGCCTGGCACAGAGAGATGCATTCGGTTACATTAGGGCAGATGTATTAAGCCTGGTGAAGAGATAAACTGGAGATAAAGTGGAAGGAGATAACGCACCAGCCAATCAGATCCCAACTGTCATATTTCAAACACAGCTGATTGGCTGGTGCGTTATCTCTTCCATATTATCTCCACTTTAACTCCAGTTTATCTCTTCTCCAGGCTTAATACATCTGCCCCACTGGGCCTTATCCTAGTTCACTCTTTCTGACAAAATCCTTCTTAGATGGACAAAATCATGTGCACTGCAGGGGGGCAGATGTAACATGTGCAGAGAGAGTTAGATGTGGGTGGGGTTTTACTTCAAAGTGAGATCTATGTTGCAGTGTAAAAATAAAGCAGTCAGTATTTACCCTGCACAGAAACAAAATAACTCACCCAAATCTAATTCTCTCTGCACATTTTACATCTGCACCCCTGCAGTGCACATGGTTTTGTCCATCTAAGAAGGATTTTGTCAGAAAGAGTGAACCAGAATAAGGCCCATTGGGGGGAGATTCTCTAAGCGAAAAATGCGGTAAAAAAACCCGTTATCGGGGTTTTTACCGCATTTTGGGATGCTGTAAGCATCCCCCGCCGGGTTACTGCGGCGGGGGGCATCGCCAGAAAAATCTGGCGATGCCCCCATAGAAGCCAATGGGCTTCTACCGCAACCCTCCGCCGCCCCGCGCCGACCCCCCGCCGCCCTGCATGGCCCCCTCACCTGTGTCCGGGCAGCACAGAGCTATGCTGCCCGGACCTGTGACCTCCTCCCTGCACTAATCCTCTTCCGGGTGCAGGGAGGAGGAGAGCCCGGCGCAGCAGCAAAGGACAGCTCTTAACGCAAGAGCTGTCCTTTGCCTTAATTATCGCATATGTTAGAACATATGCGATAATTAAATATGCGATGGGCGGCGAAGGGGGGCGGAGATTCTTAGAGAATCTCCCCCATTGTCCTTTTGGCCCTTCAACTGTCCACTGAACTGGACAGCATGCATGTTCTATTTTTAGTTGAAATGAGTATACTGTTTCATCTACAAGCATCACTGTGTCTGTTGTTGGTTATTAATGTGCGCCCCGGTGCTCACCCGATACACGGAGGGAGGAGGGGTGTGTGTGTGGGTGGAGGGGCCGCCCGCCTGCCTTGGATGCCAGATGGGAGGTACCTGGGCTGGCTGTGCTGTGTCACTCAACGGGGGGAAGGGGGGGTGCCAGGCCGGTGCTGGTTGATGCGGCATGGGAGGTACCCTGGACCGTGTCACTCAACAGGGGGGGGGGGGTGCGGGGTGATGCGACGCAGGAGGGACCTGTGGATTCCCCTGCTCTACTCGCAGGGAGCTGTGGGAAACTTCCCCCTGCTTCGATCCAGGTCCTCTGCTGTATGAAGGCTGCCAAGTCACTCCACCGGGGGTGATGCTGACAGTTGCGGACACCGTCGACCTCCATCCAGGGGGGGCTTGCTCCAGACTGATGCCCTCCAGTGGCCGGCACCCTAGGCAAATGCCTAAGGCTGCCTAGTGGTGGCGCCGGCACTGCCTACATGCACAACAGAGGTGACTGCCTTGTGGCAAATAATTAAATTACTAACAATTAAAGCACAAAATGCTTAATGATGTCACTGGTTCCTAGTGACTGGATAGGCTGCATTCTCAGTGATGTCACTGGTTCCTAGTAACTGGATAGGCACTACTCTCAGTGATGTATCTGTTTCTTAGTGACTGGATAGACTGAATTCTCAGTGATGTCACCAGTTCTGAGTGGCTGGATGAGCAGTACTCTCAGTGATGTCACTGGCTCCTAGTGACTAGAAAGGCTGCATTCTCAGTGATGTCACTGGCACCTAGTGACTGGATAGGCCGCATTCTCAGGGATGTCACTGGTTACTAGGGACTAGATAGGCCACATTCACTGGTTCCTAAAGAATAGATTAGCTACATTTTCAGTGATGTCACTGGTTCCAATGACTGGAGGTATTCTCAGTGAGGGTCATTACTAATTTGATAGAGCTGCTTTCAGTTTGTTTATTTGTCATGGTGATAAAGGTTTATTTATTCCAGTAGTAAAGACATTTTATTTTTAAAGAAATTCCATTAAAATAATCTTTTTTATAATTTTTTTTAATACGCTGACAAAATAGTTTAGTATTGGTTGGCAGAAATATCAAAAGGTGCCCATACACTACTGTGACTTCTCCAATGGCAGAAGTTGCTTGCGACCTCCCTTGAACAGCCTGGCAGCTTCCCGGGTGGCACAATGGGGCCGCCCCTTTTTTAAAATAACAGGTTCCACTTCTCCTGAATAATGTGGAGAAGCGAGCACCCGTATCGGCTGAATGTATCAAACCCCCCCCCCCCCCATCCGATATCTGATAAGGAGAGCCGTTATGTCTAGTGTTAACGGCTCTCCTTAAGGGCGGCCCCAGCATCCCTGCACATGCACGAACCCTCTCTTCCCCCGGCCGGCTGTAATGGGCATGCGTGAAACCGCGCTATTACCGTGAGATCTCCAGCGCAGCCCGGAACCAGCAGCAGGGCTAGTGTTACTACTAAATACGGGGGGGATTGCAGGGGACAGCCCCGCCAAGCGTTGCTCAGTGGGCTGTCCCTAGCGCACATTAACGCTGGTTAATATATCTGCCCCAATGTATCTTATGCAAACCCTGCAAGAACTGTGGGGTTAGATAACTCTATAGTGCAGCCCTTGCTATCCCAGGTGTCGATTGATGCGCATGGGACCACGCATCGGATTGGAATCAAAGATAAAACACGTGCGATGTGCCATTTTTCATAGGATTTCTGATGCGTCAAAATCTATTAAAAAATCCTAAATCGCACTAGTGTAAGGCTAACTATAGTTTTATCGATTCCGAGAAAATGCGACACGTTTTTGGAAAGTGATAAATATTATTAATTCCAATGAAGCAGCCGTAAATATTACCGAATCCTCCGATTCTCTCCAACACTCCGAAACATAATGGTTAGAAGCGCCAGCTCAAACCTTTGCACAAGAGGGGGACTGTCGCGATGCGGGCCCCCACTCTCTCCACTGCCGCCGCCGATCTTGGTCCCCGCCTCAGGACCGGTGCATACGCAGTAGATTATTCTGTACTGCGCATGCACTTTCCCCCAGCCTCTATGGGCTGCTTTTGCAGCTGCCCGGGAAGCGGTCATCTATTAGAATGAACTTAGGTCTACAGTCATTAGGCCGACCCCACTAGGTCGACTGGTAGGAAGGTCGACCTGACTTAAGGTCGACATGGGCCAAGGTCGACATGACTTAAGGTCGAATTTGCATAAAGGTCGACATGAGGAAGGTCGACTGGTCATAAGATCGACATGGGGTTTTTCACTGTTTTTTGAGCCGACATGTGCCGACAGGCGGTATTTCGTGCCCTACCATCCACTAGGGCATGGAGGAGGTTATTAAAGCTGTGGCAAGCGAAGCGAGCCACCGTGCCCAAAGCATTGCGAGCGATGCGAGCGATGCAAGGGTCCGATTCTCATTGCCAACTGTGTCCATGTCGACTTTGTCGACATTCAGATAAAAAACAGTGAAAAACCCATGTCGACCTTATGACCAGTCGACCTTCCTCATGTCGACCTTTGTGCAAATTCGACCTTAAGTCATGTCGACCTTGGCCCATGTCGACCTTAAATCAGGTCGACCTTCCTGCCAGTCGACCTAGTGGGGTCGACCTAATGACTGTAGACCTAAGTTCATTCTGACAGATGTACCGATTCCAGCTGCCCACAGAGGCATATTCAGGATTCCGGTTCAAAAGCATGCACAGTATCATCTTCGTACTGATCCCGGTTTTTATGGCCTGATGCTCAGCAGCCCATATAGAGGCGTCTGGCTTCACTAAGGTGCCCATACACGGTACAATTATTGTATACAATTTGGACTAGATCACATAGGTTTTGCAATGCAATGAGATGAGATCTAGTACAAAAAGTATGTACAGCACATATTTTTTGAGCTGTGTGATGAGATGTGTGACGGGAGTGCGCATCTCATCGCACCCAGCAATTGTACCGTGTATGGGCACCTTTAGGCAGAGAACAGTGGCCCATAGGTAAAAACCGCCACTGATGGTTAGGTTAGTTTGGTTCTGACCAAAACTATCCCTAACGTAGATATGTGTATATGTGGTAGGGAATAAAGATTGCAAGCTCTGATGGAGCAGGAAGCCGAGGAATATGTATGCACTATATAAATGTATTTATTATTATTATTATTACAAGGGATTTATATAGCACACACATATTCCACAGCGCTGTACAGAGAATATTGGAACATTCACATCACGGATGGTGCATCACGGGGGCATTGCGGATCAGTGGCGTAAGTTTGTCCATGTCGCCCGGAGGCAAAAGAAAACTTGGTGCCCCCCATTGATAGATAGCTAAAGTGAGGAAATGAGAGGGGAGAGCGAGATAGTGTCAGGGATAGAGAGTGTCAAGTAAAGATAGAGAGGGGAGAGCAAGAGAGTGTCAGGAGGGTGTCAGGGATAGAGAGAAGGGGGTGAGATCATTAAAGGATAAAAGAGAGGGGGTAATAGAAAGCGTTCAGGTACAAAGTGAGAGGGGGTTAGAGGGGAAGTCAGGCAGAGAGAGGGGTGAGGTGACATGGGTGTCAGGCATAGATATAGGAGGGTGTCAGGCAGGAAAAGAGAGCTTGGTGGGCACTGGGCACAAGCCTGGTGCTGCTACAGCCTGGATGCAGGCACTCAGGGCCAGAGTGGGAGGTGGGCGGCTGTACCGACCCGCACAGGGCCTCACGGTGCTGATCCCTTCTGGACAGTGCACACAATGCAGGGGCCATCTGGGTGTGAGGTGATGGTGAAGGATGAGGGGGTGACAGGTACCTTCTTCTTCTAGCTCCATATCCCGGGCTCGCTGAGCTGCTGCTTCACAGGCTTCTCCTGATGTTGCTGGCAGTGTAGGCTTCAATCTGCGCTGCAGGTCTGGCTGAGCGGGAGCGTAGAGCGGCCTCTGCCTTCCCCGCGGGTGGTGGCAGATGTGCTTCTGGGCGGAGGGGGCCAGGGGTAGGCTGCACCGCAAATTCAATGTGGGGATGCTTCTATCTGGGGGCCCTCAACGGCAGCCAGCTGCCAGTGACTGACGGTTGGCTGAAGCTCGCTGCGCGGGGCTGCCGGGAGCACATATGCTGTGTGTCACCTGACCCATCCTGCACTTGCTGTGAGTCTCCCGGCCGACTCACAGTGAGTACTGCTGCTGCAGCAAACCAGCTGAGGGGGGGGACGACGACGACGGACGGACAGGGGCCCTGCCGCACCGCTGCCTACTATCAGGGTACTTTACAAGTGAGCGAAACATCGGGGGGCAATGGAGCCAGTGCCCCCTCTAAGGCTTGCGCCCGGCGGCAGATGACTCCATTGCCTCCGGGAGTTCCGCCACTGTTGCGGATGGTGTAATGGTTAGCATTACTGCCTCACAGCACTGAGGTCATGGGTTCCATTCCCACCATGGCCCTAACTGTGCAGTTTGTATATTCTCCCCGTGTTTGCGTGGGTTTACTCCGGATTCCTCCCACAATCCAAAAATATACTGGTAGGTCAATTGGCTTCCCCACTGGGGCAGGGACTGGTGTGAATGTTCAACTATTCTCTGTGCAGCGCTGCGGAATATGTGTGCGCTATATAAGAAACTGTTTATAAATAAATAAATCAGTCCCTGCCCCAGTGGAGCTTACACTCTATATTCCCTACCACATGTACACGCGCACACAGACATTCTAGGGTTAAATTTGTTGGGATCCAATTAGCCTACCAGTATATTTGTGGATTGTGGGAGGAAACCGGAGTACCCGGAGGAAACCCACGTAAGCACGGGGAGAATATACAAACTCTGCACAGTTAGGGCCATGGTGCGTATCGCAACCATGACCTCAGTGATGTGAGGCAGTGATGCTATCCATTACAGGTATGAGTCATTTGTTTGTCCCTATTCAGGAAGACATGCATTGGGTCGACCACTGAAGGTTGACATGGCTTAAGTCGACACCTGAAATAGGTCGACGTGGCTAAGGTCGGCAGGGTTGAAAGGTCGAAACAAGCTTTAGGTCGACAATGGGAAGGTCAACAGTCAAAGGTCGAAATTTGTCTAATTTTTTTGTCCCGAATGTTGACAAAGTGGACCACGTCCCCTCGCATGGCATGCTGCGCTCTCCATGCTTAGGGCACGGTGTCTCTGCGCTCGGCACACTATTATATTCTCCCACCACACTGTAGTATGTGGTACGGTGTCGGCACATCGGCTAAAAAAAAACAAGGGAATAACTCAAGTCATTGCCATAACCTGGCGGCCTAACCCTATCTTTGCAAATATATGTAACTGATCTGTGAAGTTCTATTATCATGAAGCATTCAGATCTTATTGTTAATTCTGTTGGTGTGCAGGAAAACTACCGAACAGATACAATTGTCAGCTCCAGAATTCAATCCTAAAAGCCTACGACTGCATCCATGTCCTTACATGACCCCCTGTACCATCCATACTGCCACATTCATGCTACATATCACATGCAGCCTTCACCAGCAACCAGAGGCGGCTTTGCAGAATTACCCATCCTCATATATCCTCTGGACTCCACCACTGCTTGTAGTAAAGGAGGGGGGGAACCTGTGATTATATTATGCTTTGCCATCAATGAGCAGATGCATCACCCCCTCCTGCACTGGTGGCAGCCAGCCCCAACAGCCAGCAGCCAGAAGCAGCAGCAGCAGTGTATGGCAGCTATGCTGTAATGTACAGGACTTGGTGCAGCTGCTCTCTCTCACTGACCTCACCACTGCAGAGAGACCATGGTAGCTTCTCCAGAGCAACTTGTCTGCCCCTGCTGCCCACTGAGACCCCCAAACCCACACAGTCACCTGCTCTACAGATGCCTCTGCCAAGAAGATTGTAAACACTGTTGCCTTCAAACATATACTTAATTTCATTTTTTTTTCTTTTATTATTTCTTACCATGGAGTCTAGAACCCTGGTGCTAAGAGCTGTCACTGAATTCAACAAAGTCAGGAAAAGGTAGGTGTGCACTCTCATCCCTCCCTTGTGTGCGCAGCAGTGACCTTACTGCTGTGTGTAATAGTCTGTGCATGGTTTCAGGGGGGCTGGTGGGGATGGGGATGGTGGGGGCGGGGGTCCTAGGTCACTTCTTAAAAATAAACCCCTTTGCACAGTGCTCGCATTGCACCCTGGCTGCTTGGAAATCACACTGCACCGGTGATGCACTCATTCTGTTTTGCTGCAGTTGGCAATGCCCATGTTGGCACTGCTGCACACAGAGGGATGTGGAATGAGGGTTTATGGAAATGGCACCTAGAGCAGTAATGGTTAATACAGTTTGTCGCTGCAGTTTGTACACCACTGTGTCATGCTAAGGGGGTCATTACTGCGGTCTGTACACCCCTGTGTCATGCTAAGGGGGTCATTACTGGGGTTTGTACACCCCTGTGTCATGCTAAGGGGTCATTACTGGGGTTTGTACAACCCCGTGTCATGCTAACGGGTCATTGCTGTTGTTTGTTAACCCATGTGTCATGCTAAGGGGTCATTACTGGAGTTTGTACACCCCTGTGTCATGCTAAGGGGGCCATTACTGGGGTTTGTACACCCCCGTGTCATGTTAAGGGGTCATTGCTGGGGTTTGTACACCCCCGTGTCATGTTAAGGGGCTCACTACTAAAGTTTGTACACCCCTGTGTCATGCTAAGGGGTCATTGCTGGGGTTTGTTCACCCATGTGTCATGCTAAGGGGGTCATTACTAGAGTTTGTACACCCCTGTGTCATGCTAAGGGGGTCATTACTGAGGTTGGTACACCCTGTGTCATGCTATGGGGTCAAGACTGGGGTTTGTACACCCCAGTATACATTCTTGTTATTTGGCATCACTGCCTTCCATGAGTCCTGCATTGAGTATATAGTGCCCATTATTGCTCAGCTAATTGGCTTCTGATTAATTCCACCCGTGTGTGTGTGTGTGAGACAGTCACCGTAATGCGCTGCGTATTATGTTGGCGCTATATAAATATTAAGACTAATAAAAATCTGCCCCCATTTATCTCCAACCACACTTTGCTAATGATGCTGCAGTTTAAAATCTGAATTCTCTAGTTCTGTCCTATGCAGTAAAAATATAAAACAACAGAACCTGAGATTCCTGGCAGATAGCTCCGGCACAATTTGGGCATAGGGTTGACCGAAATAAAAATAAAAATTATAGCTGAATTTTTGGGAAGGTGAGTGCGTAATATAAGTGTACAAGCCAGTGTCATATCTGCAGGAATGAGAAGCTGGATGTTTGCCAGGTATATGCCATGCCGGGGAATGGTGGAATTATCCATGATTGTCTTACCCTGACATGGCATGTCGGCAATGAAATGCCAATCCAGGTGCTATGCCATCCAGCTAAAGGGAACTATTTATTATATCTTGTTATAGAACAGCAGAAAAGCAATAAATACAAATTATATATATGTGTGCGTGTGTGTGTGTGTGTATAACATATATAAATACACACACACACATGCAATACACAAACATACATATGTATATATCTCTATCTAGATAGATCTATAGAATATACTGATTATATATAGGGACTGTCATAGAATTATACATTATACATTGTCAATGTCATCATTATATACTGTATATAGATAGATAGACAGATCTATATTTATATATATATATATATAGATCTATATATCTCTATCTATCTATATATATAAAATATATATAGGAGATGGCCACTTGTAATGTGTACAAGTCTATATATATATATATATATATATATATATATATATAATATAATTTTTTTATATTTTGGAGCTAGGCTTGATTGATATATTTTGCACCATAATCTACACAGATAACCTTCAGCCTGGCATTTAGCGTTTGGTCGGAACATACAGTAATAACTAGATATAGCAGGGTATATAATATATACCGTACCTCCTCATGATTGATTCCTGTTTGTGCCGGAAGAAAATTGTTGTATTGAATTATCTGATTTGTCGATGATCCGATGCTGGGTTCATTTATTTCTTATCTGAAATGGGGGGAAAAAATTGTTGCTCTTCATAAAATAATTTATTGACCATGTATTGCTAATTGGTAAGAATGCTGCACATAGAGAGGTGTTAGACAATAATGTATTATTTGCAAGCAGTTCATAAAACTGACTTTTTGCTCAACAAAAAATTCATTTCACTGTTTATTAAATGTTCGAGATTCGGAAGAGGGTCCCGGAAACCCTTCAGACATGTAACATGGAATTATGTCTGATTGCAGGAAATAATGAAATGATTGTAGAATGTAATTAAATGCAGTTTTGCTGGTGGTAGCTAGGGGTCACTGTCATTTAATGTAGGAGATCTGTCTGTAGGTCTGTGCTTGAATGTGAACTGCACAGCAATGAAAATCAATGAAGTCATTTCATGGATCAAACTTTAAAATATCAAATGCTCTTTTGTGGTCAGTGTTCCGCTAGGAACATACCTTCCGAGATTTCACATGAACAAACAAGGAGCACGGTGTCTACTAGGGGGACGCTGGTCACGCCTCCGAAAAGGAAAACTAGGGGTTGCAGCACTAGGCCACGCCCACTCGCTCGCAAGCCCTGCCCACTTTTGGCCTGGCTGCACCACCACTGCATGCAGTATAAATTTAGTCAGGTAATAGCTACAGGCCTGATGCCAGGGGCCGTACATAAGGCCGCGATCTGTGCTTCATTTCTAGACAGATCGCTTAGAAATGGGTCTGAAATCATCCCGTGTCTATGGCCCATAAGGTACATATCCTATTAGCCCTGTTAATTTTTCGTCAGGAACCAGAAAAAAAAAAACGATTTTAGACCAATAGTGATAATCAGGCGATTCAATTAAAGCCCTTTTTTTCGGAAAAAAAATGACCCATGTTCGGGCGATATAACATGGATAAGTTCCTGGACACATGTGTCATCACTGTTCCTCATTGGGGATTATGGTTTGCTTGCCTGAGGCTTGCAAAGCAAAATCCAGAATAAGTGCTGGTATCAGGGGATAAGCGTGCCAGTATCAGGGCTAATAATATCGACATGCAGTCGATAGGGCGACAATCAATAGGGCGATCACTATTGGTCAGCATGGTCAAAAGGTCAACACAGGCAATAGTTAAATGGAAAAGGTCGACATGAGTTTTTCTAACTTTTTTTTTTTATACTTTACTACCCACGTGGCATAGAGTTAGATTATAATAGTGTGCCCGAAGCATGGCATGCGAAGCAAGCTATGCCAGGGAACGCGGTATACTTATACCGTGTCAATCTCAACTTATGTCGACATAAACACAAAAAATATGAAAAAACTTGTTCACATCTACCTATGGTTTGTGTCGACCGTTTCACCACTTCGACCTAATGCATGTCCACCTTTTTCATGTGTCAAACTTTTCACTGTCGACCAATAGTGGTCGACCTATTGGCTGTTGAGTACTGTCGACCCTATGACCCATTTCCATAGGATCTGCCCCAGCAAATGCATTTGCCGCATTATATATTCCTGTTTCGGCAAACTGGGAACCGCCCCGTAACTCTTACTCTCAATTCATAGCTGTACATATGTAACTCTAGGGTGACCTTAGTCCTCATGTAAAGATGTATTTGAATAATAACCTTTATAATGTCCTGATAACTTCCTGATGCCCTAAAAGAACCTCTTTTGGGAAAGAAAGGTGTTTTCTACCGTCATGTAACTTCCATATATTGCCTTGTACATAACCTGCAATAAACATGTTTTTTTTCTATTCTTCCTGTCCACCAAGAGCAGTCTTCTACAGAACCTGCTCTCTGTATGTATCTGGATAGAATTCAGAGAGTACAGCAGAACATTGGAGTGATATAAATCATTGGCTGAAAAGCACAAGGTGCCATCGGGAGGAGGGGCATGCAGGGTGCTATTGGGAGGAGGAGCATGCAGGGTGCCATTGGGAGAAGAAGCATGCAGGGGGCCAATGGGAGGAGGAGTATGCAGGGGGGCAGTGGGAGGAGGAGTATGCAGGGGGCCATTGGGAGGAGGAGCATGTAGGGTGCCATTGGGAGGAGCAGCATGAATGGTGCCATTGGGGGGAGGAACATGCAGGGTGCCATTAGGAGTAGCAGCATGCAAGTGTCATTGGGAGGAGCAGTATGCAGGGTGTCATTGGGAGGAGGAGCATGGAGGAGGAGCATGCAGGGTGCCATTGGGAGGAGGAGCATGCAGGGTGGCATTGGGAGGAGCAGCATACAGGGTGCCATTGGGAGGAGGAGCATGCAGGGTACCATTAGGAGTAGCAGCATGCAGGGTGCCATTGGGAGGAGGAGAAACCTGCAGGGTGCCATTGGGAGGAGGAGCATGCAGGGTGACATTGGGAGGAGGAGGAACCGGCAGGGTGCCATTGGGAGGAGGAGCATGCAGGGTGCCATTGGGAGGAGCAGCATGCAGGGTGCCATTGGGAGGAGCAGCATGCAGGGGGCTATTGGGAGGAGGAGCATGCAGGGTGCCATTGGGAGAAGAAGCATGCAGGGGGCCAGTGGGAGGAGGAGTACGCAGGGGGCCATTGGGAGGAGGAGCATGTAGGGTGCCATTAGGAGGAGCAGCATGTAGGGTGCCATTGGAAGGAGGAACATGCAGGGTGCCATTAGGAGGAGCAGCATGCAGGTGCCATTGGGCACAGAGTCTATTAGCCCTATTAAACTTAACCATCCACTGAGGGCCTGATTCAGGTTTAATCAGTCAGAGCCGAACTAAGCAATGTTTTCCAATTGTGCGGGCCTGCACATGGGCCAATATGCACATGTGTAGATCCCCTGTGCAAGTGCCTTTGGCGAGTATCACACTCCCCAAGACGTTAATGAGGGCAGGTGAGGGAAGGGGGCGGGCAGGGACCGGCAGCAGGGGAACGCCCAGCATCTTGTGGGCGTCCCCATGGAAACACTAGGAATGCAGGCGGGGCGATACCTGCTTGGGGCGGGTGGCTAATGTCACATGACATTAGGGGGCCTATTCCGCCATCTCTGTCTAGACTGACTTTTATTTGCCAATGGTTAAAAAAGTCATTTGATGGTTGCGACCAACGAATGATCGAACTTGTGCAGTCACATGGGAGGTATGTGTAAGAGTACAATGCTGGGATTCGCGCAGCAGGGGGATGGGTGTTTGGTAGGGTGGTGGGCGGAGTTCCCGGTTCGCTCGGTCTGAATTAGGCCCTTTTTTCTGCTTGCCCTAAAGTCAAGGATATCTATGAGGAAGACATCCTTGTGGTACCTCTAAGATGCCAGCTCCACACTTTCTCTTGAGAGTCTGGGAAGTGGCAGTGTGGGCTTGGGGTGGGGCAGTAGGTTGATGTTTTGCTTAGGGTGCCGAGAAACCTTACACCAGCCCTGCTCAGGGTTCTATGTACTAAGCCTTGGAGGGAGAGAAAATGGATGGAGATGAGCAGAGAACTTGGTGAACCAGTGACTGGTCGCCCACAACAGAGGGGGGGACACCCTAGAGTAGACCAAGGGTGAGATACAGTGGTCTACTTGTTTAGAAGCCATTTCAGGAAACCCCTTCTAGTGAAAATAATACATTAATACCGCTTTTACATTGCAAAATGCAGGGTCGCACCGGGACCTTAATGGTTCAGTCCCAGTGCGACCCTGCAGTTTGCGCTGTTCAGATTGCTTCAGCGAACCGACAATAATGCTGGTTCACTGATGTCATGCAGGGGCAGGGCAGAGCGGCGGAGTGTCATCGGGGGCGGGGGAGGAGGCAGTGCTTAGAGCTGGCGCTGCTCAAAGCACTGCCTACTCCATTAGTGTTCACGGGACATGGGTCGCTCTACTCGATTAACCAGTTCACGCAGCAAAGCAACAAGGCAATGGTAAGAAACTTTGGGGTAGATTTATTATAGCGGCGCCTATCGCGCCGCTATAACAGTTCCTGCTTCGCCTCATTAGCGAGGCGAAGCAGGAGGGGACACCGACAAGATCTATTAAGATCTTGTCGCCGGAGTGGGGGAGCGCTAACTCCCCCCTCCGGCGATGTCCCTCCTGGAGACAGCGCATCAGTTAATACTGATGCGCCGTCTCCTTTCCCCCCGGCCGGCTCACTGCGCATGCGCGGGATCTCGCTAGTCTCGCGAGATCCCAGCGCAGCTCAGCTCCAGCAGCAGGGACAGCGCTGTCCCTGCTGTAAGTATAGGGCATCGCCGCCTGCAGCTGGCGAAGTCGATAGCTGCAGGCGGCGGAACGGTCAGCGATGCTGACCATTCATAAATCTGGCAGGAGGCAGGGGCGCAGTGCAAAATATCGCCCCTGCGCTATGCCTCCTGCCCCACACCGCCGGCGTTAGAGTAAACGCTCGGCGGGTGTGATAGATTAGGCGATGCGCTATCCCCTGCTTCAGCTCACGGGGATAGCGCATTTACACATCAACGCCACTTCGTAAATCTACCCCTTTATTTTTTACCGGTTCGTATTGCTGTGTTGCTACCAGTTTGCTCGACCCGGTAACCCTTTTCACATCACACCAATTACCGTGTCGAACCGGCAAGAAACCGGCATGAAACCAGTAATTAGGTGCGATGTGAATTGGGTATTAAAGAAAAAAATGGCCCCATATTGTGGGGTACAATTGTGTAATACTGTATGTACCATTTACTGAAAGAACAATCAATCAACGCTCATCGGACAGTCAACGTGGTCTTCCTCTTTCCACCTGTATAGGACTCCCAAGTGGAGACAAAAGCATAATCGTTTCTAAAAACTCATGTATTAGTTAAGTTCTGGATGATAGGTTGGCATGAATTAGGTCAACAGGTCAACATCCAAAATGTCGACACGTAAAATTCCGACTGTGCTTCAGGTCAACAGGGATGGCATGGCGCCTTTCCGAATCAATTCACATGAGAGGTGATGCGGTACAGTAATTGGGGTCACATGGACTGTAAAATGGTAAATGCAACACAAAAAAACACAAACATTTTTGCCCTTTTGGGGGTATTTCATATTTCCCGTTATTTCTTGCGAAACGATCGTGACTGCAGACGCGGCTCTTTAATAAGCCAAATCTACATTAGCAGAAATTTTTCGAATTAGAGGCTGTTTCCATGGAAAAAGATGTGGATTTGCGGATCCACGTCTGTACCGATTTTTCATATTTATTGTTTCTGAAAATTGGAAACAAATAAAAAACATTGAGTAGATAGAATGTGAATTCCATCTATCCTGTGCAAAAACCTTTTTCAGGTATCTACCTTTTACAGATCGACCTATTGATGCAGTCGACCTTTTGGCCACGCCGATCTCTTGCTTGTTGATCGTGTGGGCTCAGCCTATTGAATGTTTAGCTATGCGACCCAATAATCCACACCCGTATTAATACAAGCGGTAGACGAATGGTGAGTATGTTACCTGTCCATTAATGATGTCCCATAATGTCCATGGCCAAGGAATTTCAAATGGAGGAGATATTTAGTAGGCATTAACCTACACGTTTCGTCTAAAGGATAGACGTCTCCAGCAATACAAGAGGTGTACACATTTCTATATGTATGTTGACCTTTAGGGGCTGATCTAATTGCTGTTGACCTGGACATTGGGCCTGATTCTGACTGGAAATCGGCCCGGTTCCGATGGTGGGGGTCTGTGCGAACGCCTTTGGCGAGTATCCCCCTGTGTGAACGCCTTCGGCGAGTATCACTCCCTTCGAGGTGTTCGCACTGTTAGCAGGGGGAAGGGGGCGGACAGGGGGCTGGAGAATAAAAACGCTGGGCGTTACCCCTGGGAATACAGGCGTGTTGATGCCCGCTCGGGTGGGCGGCTGACGTCACAGCATACACAGCCTAATGAACAGGTGTGAATCAGACCCATTGAGTTATACTACAGCCACTGGTGCTGAGTAGTTGGAGTGGGATCAATCTTACTCATGACGTGACCTGATGTGAAATCCAGACATTGGAAGAATCTCACCCACTTCCTCCATTAAACTGAGCCTCATTGTTCAAATATAAATCGGAGACAGGAAGTCCGCAGAAGCCGTATCTTATTACCATTGCTGCCCATTTACCGTTACCCAAACCACGGCCCCTTTTCTAATGTCCCCCCAATACACCTCTTCCTCTAATGCCTATTTATTTCCTCCATCATTAGTTGCACAGTAATGAGGTCGAAACTCAATAGGTCGACCACTATTAGTCGACAGGGCAAAGGTCTGCACACGAAAAAGGTTGACATGTTGACAAAATGTCGACACTAACAAAAGCCTGACATGCTAATGGTCAAAACAGGCCGACATGAGTTTCCCACTTTTTTGGGTGTTGAAATCTGCAGACATGGATACATGGACATGGATGCGCTTTCCATGCTTCGGGCGCGGTGCCTCGCTGCGCACTAACTCTATGCCCACTTAGATTGTAAAGGAAGAACAAGTCAGTTAAAACAAAAATCATGAAAAACTCATATTGACCTTTTCACGTGTCGACCATTTCCATACTGACCTTTTTTGCTTGTGTCGACCTTTTATCAAGGCCGACGTAAATCATGTCAACCTTTTTCATGTGTGGACCTTTTCACTGTTGACCAAAAGTGGTCGACACGTATTGAGTGTCGACCTAATGACTGTCGACCAATCGACCACTTGCCATTTCCTCAATGATTTGTAATATAGAAGGGTTAAATACTGAACTTTAATAAGATGCTGCCTCCAGTGTAGAAAATAAAAACTTATTGCATATTTTCTAACCTATCTACTTGTAAGCAGATTTCAGAGGTATTTAGAAAGTGAGCTGTCACTCCTAGGGCTGGTAGTGCCCACCACTTTGGGCGAGGGCCAAGTAAGGGATCAGACGTAGGTGGCGGCATTGGACGAGAGCCGCCGGTCGGCGCACGTGCCAAGCAGACGTATCGTGTGTAGCCGCTTTAGGGTTTTAGTTACAGCTCTCAGTAAACATTAACCCCTAGCACTGCAGCCAGCTGGTGAGTTTCCTTTTCCTTGTTTTACCCCATCTTTTGGGCAGAGGAAACATAAACAAATGTTTTATTCAATTGATTGTTTACAAATTGATTTTACAAGGCAATTGCTGCCTCCGCCAATTACCTACTCCACTGCAACATCTGGAATACTCACACATTTTTGTGTAGTCTCCAGGCCAACTGGAAGTGTCTGTTCCTCGGGTGGGGCAGACGGTGCCTTGCACACTGCACATTAAGTGTGTAGACGCACTGTCAGCATCCAAACTGATGAGTTGTGTATATGTTCTGACAGCACTGTAAACTTGCAGGATGGTTGATCTGGTAAAGGGGATGAGGAAAAAACAAACACAGACACACACACACACACACACACACACTCACTTTACTATATTTTAATTGTGTAAGAAGCTTTATCATGGCACAATGGGCCTTATTCTAGTTCACTCTTTCTGACAAAATCCTTCTTAGATGGACAAAACCATGTGCACTGTAGGGGGGCAGATGTAAAATGTGCAGATATATTTAGATTTGGGTAAGTTATTTTGTTTCTGTGCAGGGTAAATACTGGCTGCTTTATTTTTCCACTGGAATATAGATCTCACTTTGAAGGAAACCCCCACCCAAATCTAATTATCTCTGCACAAATAACATCTACCCCACCTGATGTTATCTAAGAAGTAATTTGTCAGAAACAGTGAACTAGAATAAGGCCCAATGTGTATAAGTAGCTCTACTGCATGGTATATTGTGTATAAGGGGGACAATTGTGTGGTAGAATATGTATAAGGGGAATATGGAGGAATGCATATAATCGGAACTTTTGTGTAGTGTAATGTATATATGGGGCACTATTGTGTGGTGTAAAATGTATATGGAGCACTATTAGGTGGTGTAATATAAGGTACACTATTATGTGGTATAATGTGTATAAAGGGCACCATTGTGTGGTGTAATGGACATAAGGGGCACCATTGTGTGGATTAATGGACATAAGGGGCACTATTGTGTGGTGCTACATGTGGTGCATTTATTGTGTGGGGGGATGTATATAAATGGCGATATTGGGTGGTGGAATGTTTCTCAGGGGCACTACTTTGTTGTTTTATTTGTGTAAGGGCACTAATGCATGGTGTCATTTGAATAACGGACACTATTGTGCAGTGTATTATGAATTGTGGTCGTGCCTCTCCCCAGTAAATCTACACCCCTATTTTTTTTGGGTGCACAACTTAGGCGTGCGCTATCCCTGTGTTATATATAGGAGAGTGGCCACCAATACTCTTTTGCAGGGATGACCTAGAGGTATGTGGGCTTTACATGTTACTAGTGTCACAAATCACTTGTCCGCTAAAATAAAATGACTATAATCATATTGGCCCCGCCTCCTCTCTATTGACATGTGATTTCTAGTACATACCTCCCAACATGACCCTCTCCAGTAGGACACAATGCTCTGGTAATCATACATTAAGAGGGAAGTTCAGGTACAGAGCATTGTGTTCCTCCTGGAATGGGTCATGTTGGGAGGTATGCTAGTATTATCTTCGTATCCTATACTATCCTCTTCACTATGAAATGGGTGGGATGTAGAATAGAGGTGTACTCATTATTCACTGACACATCTTAAAAGATCCACAGGGGGTGCTAATTACTTCACTTGCAGTTCTTTGAGGAGACCTGGAAAACGTGAACTGTTGTTGGTCCCTGAGGAACGAGGTTGAAAACCACTGATGTAGATTGTCCATTTTAATTTAAAGTTAGCGTTCCTTTAACACTTTCCATGCATGGAAATAGACTGGAATATCTAAATAACGGGTTCTCAAACTCGGTCCTCAGGACCCCACGCAGTGCATGTTTTCCAGGTTTCCTCATAGAATCCAGTAAAATAGGACCAAGGTTGAGAACCACTGATTGAAATCATTGAGGCATTGTCCTGCATTTTATTTTCCACATGTGACTTTTTTCATGTGTCGATTCATTATTTCAATAATGTGATGGCTAACCTTGACACTCCAGCTGTTGTTGAACTACACATCCCAGCATGTCCTGCAACAGTTTAGCATGGCCAAATAGCTAAACTGTAGCAGGGCATGCTGGGATGTGTGGTTCAACCACATCTGGAGTGTCAAAGTTAGCCATCACTGCCCTAAGGTATGCTCGATGAGCACTACAGGGATGACTGTTCTGTGTCTGCAAAGACTTAAAATACATACAAGGTGGTTTCCTAAAATCTCTCTCTTCCAGTTTTAGAAATATATTCGTCGGTTATAATCAGCGAAAAACCGGGTCACATGATCGCGGGCAATCCTTGTGGTGTTACCGTTTAATATAGAACATGACCCCCAGGATTCAGTATGCCCATTACCCAAATTCCAAGTCTCCCTTACTGACTCCAATCGGGAATAACTGTATTGTACATACATGACAGAATAGTTCCCATTCTCCTTTCCCGCAGACTCTCCCGTCTCCGCTCATCTCTCTACAGCTGCCAGTCGCCTCTCCCTGTGTGGCTGTAGCATGACGCTGGTAACTTTCAATTACCGTCACACCGAAAATATGTCACACCACACCTGTCCTCAATCAGTCTGATGTGACAAACTTGGTTTGCAGTACACATCTCAGAGGGGATCCCAGAATCCTTCATGCTGGAAATGGGATTGTAAGAGGAAAAACAAAAGTACAACGCATAGGATACGGCCTCTGCGATTTACAGCAGGGCGGCGCCACAGGGACTCGGTAAGCTGCGAGCTTCGCAGTTTACAGAGTCATTTAGAATGACCCCCTATGTACTAGGGTGTGGAGAGAGATAAAGTACTGAGCAATCAGCTCCTAATTGTCAGGATACAGGTGTGTTTGAAAATTATCAGTTAGGGACCAATCGTCTAGTACTTTGGGGGTTATTCTAGTGCACTCTCAGAGGCAAATTCCTTCTCAAATGGACAAAACCATGTGCACGGCAGGTGGGGCAGATGTTACTTGTGCAGAGAGAGTTAGATTTGGGTGGGGTTTTACTTCAAAGTGAGATCTATATTGCAGTGTAAAAATAAAGCAGCCAATATTTACCTTGCACAGAAACAAAATAACACCCAAAAATCCTAAAAAACCCAGGTATTTCCCGGATACAAAAACCCAGGTAAGACTCAGCTAAAAAGCTCTGACCCCTTTTCACACAGCACACGGGTATTTCCTGTGTCGACCCCTTTCACACAGAAGCCTGATTTTTCTTGCAATATACTGTGTGTCATAGGAAAAGGACAGTTTTAAAGCGACACAGAGATGAGGTCATGAATAGTGGGTGGTGACTGCTCACTGCATTGCATTAACCATGGCATGACACAAGGATATATTGTAAACAAGTTTTATTGTTTTTATATACTGGTAGGTACATTTTACCTCACATGACTGTCGGTATATTTGCAATGTTTGAGTACACTGTGGCATCTTTGACTGTCCCAGTTTGTGGATCTTCTCCTCCGCTCAATGCCACCAGCTCTCACCTCTTGCTCCTTCAAGTGGGCCATGCTGTCCTTTCTTTTACTCTAATGACATCAGAGGCCAGCCCCAGTGCCTTGCCCTCCCAGCCAATCAGAGAGGCACATCCTCACAACCAATCAGCCAGCAGTCCACCAGGAGAGCCAATCAGTGCCTAACAATGTGTAATAATCCCAAAAACCCGGGTCACACCCTTTCAGACAGCTGGCGACCCGGGTTTTTGGAATTTAGACCCGGGTTGACCCTTTCCTGGACCAGGGTAATTCCCGGTCCTTTTTTCTGTCTGAAAGTGGTATAAATCTCTCTGCACCACCTACAGTGCATATGGTTTGTCCATTTGAGAAGGAATTTGCCATTGCGAGTGAACCAGAATAAGGGCCATAGTAGTATGAAAATACAATTATGTTTATTGATACCCTGTTCTCACTGCCGCAAAAACCCGGGTTTTTGCCAGGGCAAGCAGTAATTTCCCGTCTCACGTCTCTGTGTGAAAGGGTCTTTGTGAAATTCACGGGTGTTATGCCCCGGGAATTACACACAGGTTTTTTGCAGGGTTTTTCCTGGGTAATACAAGGGTGTATGGCATCCAATCAAAGCTGCTCTTAGATGCCACACACTTGATGGCAGGCATACCAGGGGAAGCAGTGTGAACTGGGCAGACATGGGAATTTCCCGGGTCTAAGGTGCAGTATGAATGGGGTCTGTAGAGCTGAGATGCTCTGTGCCCCGCCAAAAACACGGGGAACAAAAACCCGGGATTTTGAAGAAATCAATGAGAACGCAGCATTAGTAGACTTGCACTATTCCCCCCCCCCCCCCAAAAAAAATACAGTTTGAGTACACAAAGTAAAACATTACTAATAATATATAGCGCTATCTGACCGATCCAATATGCACCTAAAACGTTGTTTTTTTTTTAAATCTAGCAAAACAATTATAATTAACAGCAGTTGTTGTATGCGGCGTTAGGGAAGTGATACAGCGAGGACCTTTCGCTCACAGTGTGACCACTGATTTCTGTAACACTCTGGGCCTAATTCAGAAGTCGCCACAGTTGCAGCAGAGACTGCTTCTTTTTGCATCTTTAAGCCAATGCAGCAGCTGATGGTCATCATACCCCTTTCACACTGACAAATATTTCCCGGGTTATTGCACATGAACGCGCATCAACCCGGGAGATGAGTCAGTGTGAAAGGGTCCTGGTACATTACCCTGGGTCTTGACCAGGGTTGGATCCAGAACTCTCGTGGGTCCAGGCGCAGTGTGAACAGGTATCCCGGGGGTACGCGACCCAGGACCCGTTCACTGCACTGTAAAGGCGCAGCTGGGAGATGCTGTCATCTCCCAGCACCGCCCTGGCCCTGCCTCCAGATGACGTCACCTGCCCGGCGTTATGCCCGGCGTGAAAGCACTTGCAAGCCGGCTCACAACCGGGGTTTTGTAGCCGGCATGCGAATGTGAAAGGGGGATTACTAACACACCCACCAACTGCAAAGCTAATCTTTCGCTGTAGGTATTAAGATGCATCATTGTTTTCCAAGGAGGTGCAGATTCTCTGTCTAAACATGGCTGCCTGCGTCAACTACATCTTTTGACAACATGCTTGCGCCTGGCTAGGCAAACCCTTATCACCTAGAAACGCCCACCGATCATGCATCTCTTTGCAAAATTTCATTCTGCGACTTTGGGGGTAACCATGGGGACGCAGGCGTGCAGAGAGACCATGGCAAAGACCCACCACTGTTAGATGCGTTGAATGTGTGAGCTGCCATGACACCTTGTGGCCAGTCATGTGACAGCCATAGAACGCTTTTCTGATTGGTTAATAGAACCAAATAGTGCAGGTCACTTTTAGAAATGTGTCACTTCCATTTACCAGCATGCCTTGCAACAGTTTTAGTATGGTCAAATAGCAAAACTGTAGCAGGGTATGCTGGGATGTGAAGTTCAACAGCAGCTGGTGGGCCCGAAAGTTCCCCATCCTTGGTCTAAATGGTAGTCAAAAAGATTGACACCACGCTTTAACAAAAGAGAGAAAAAAAGCATGTCGACCATTTTAACCAGTCGACCTAATGCATGTCAACAATTCGTGTTGACCTAGTTACTGTTGATCTGTTATACCACAGTCATATAATGTGGGACAGAGCAGCGTAAGAGGAGGAAACGTCCCTCTCACATCTACATCTCTCTGCGCCCGTTACATCTGCCCCATAGGCAGTGCAGCATGGTTCAGTTAAGGTACAACATTGCCTGCTCTTTTTTGCTTTACTCCCACCTCAGCATCAGGCCCTTTGTTAGGTGTAGGTCCACTTCCCCCAAGGCCATGCCCAGCGTTCAGAGGTGCTGTGCCCCTCTCAATACCCTCCTCACCCTTTGAATTGACTGCTCACAACAGAGGTCCAGGACACACCACATACGCCATAAAGGACCCGAAGGCACTCCCATCTTCATGGCCACTCCCTCTGTTATGTAATCCTGTGAAATAATTGGTCAAAAATACTTTATCAATGCAAGTATTTTTGTTTTCCATTTAAAGTTGCCAACAGGAAATACCCAAATATTTTCTTCTGTAACAACTTCATCTATTAATTTATATTAAGTTTAACTTCACTTAATCCCTGGAATCAGGCGCATAGCAAGGGCGGAGCACAAGCTCCGGGCACCAAAAGTTCACAGGGTGCCGGAGCCGTGCACTACAAACTCTGCAGCCCGCTACCTTGCTTGCCCGCTTGCTGCATTCCTGTGTCCTGACCCTTGCGCCACCCGGCCGTGGCTCACAATATCAGCTTTGTGAGCCATGGCCGGAAGGCGCAGGAGTCAGGACACAAAGCACAAAGCAGGTCTGTCTGCTGCTTTTTAAAGTCTCCCGTTGGACCACAAGGCAATAGGCGCTTTAAGTCCATCAGGAGCAGCATTGGGGGTTGCTGGACTGCAAGCTCCTATTGGCTCACGGTCCAGCGGGAGACTTGAAAATAGCAGTGGACAGACCTCTTTAACTATACAGCCGGACAGTGCACCGCTCTCTCTGCCCGGCTGTCGGAGCGCACCGCAGCATGATTTCACCCTCCCCTGGTAACAATTTCAGTCCCTCTTGGCAACGAGCAATTTCTGTCCCCCTTGGCAAAGAGCAATTCAGTCCCCCTTGGCAATGAGCAATTTCAGTCCCCCCTGGCATCGAGCATGAAGCCCCTTGGCATCGAGCATGTAGGTGGCACTTACGGTGTGTATAATACATATTCCAGCAAAAATAACGGCTCTCAGGCAGCATATTACTGCAGAAATCTTGTGCATTAAGATATATTAAGGTATTAGCCCCGTCTACCATAGGCGCATAAAGGGGTGTGGTCAGCACACAGATGGGCTGCACAGGGGCGTGGTGACACTAGCGCATCATTGTGGCTCTGCCCCATGCACTACAGTGCTGAGAAAACAGGCAATGTACAGAGGGGGCAGAGCTACCATGACACAATTCAGCACTGGAGCGCCACCTGAATTTTGAGAGCTTACGGCTGTTCATGCAGAGCACAGAAGCCACAAATGTGGGAGGGCAGGTGCGGGCTGTCGCTGTACCGGGCCATTATACTGAGTCGCACGCTGCTGTGACCGCTTATTTGTGTTGTAGTCGAATTGCTGAATGTATGCTAATGCCAGAATCAGCCCTTCTCCTGGTGTACAAGCTCCAAAGGCTACAGCGCCCGCTTTAAGCATCTTCAGGCGCTGTAATACAGCTTGGTGTGCCACCACCGGTCGTAGCGTTGCACATGGGTCCAGCTTATCGCTTTGCAGGTTATTCTAGTTCACACACAGCACTGCGAATTTTGCAGCGCCGCGTGTGGTTTTAACACCGCCCGCCCCCACCGCGCTCGCCAAGTTCCCGGCAGTTCCATTTGCAGCCTTGGGTGCGGGGACCAAATAATTCGTTGGTCGCTGACCATCAAATGATTTGGAATGTATATGCAAAACTAAGACACTCTCAGGTGCCTTAGTTTTGCGCGTTCCCTTGGCGGGATGTCAGCTGCCCGTCCCCGGCAGCAGCTTCACTGCCTAATTTCCAATGGAACGCCCAGCGTTTTAGTGGAAACACCCATGGGTGCGTCCCCTCGCCAGCCGCCCCATGCACGCATTGGTAGGTGCGAACGGGACTGCGAACTAACAGTTTGCTGTGCCTGCTCGCGCCAAGAATATGCATATGTGTAGAAATGTGCATGCGCATGACGAAAACATCGGTACCCCGTGCAGGGGACCAAGGAAACTAGAATAACTCCCTTTATCTCTCTATGGCAGGTATTCAATGCTGTGGGCGAGTGGTGACAGCGAGCAGAGCTTCCTGCTCGCTGTCACCACTCACCCTGACAGTATTCAACGCAGCCCCCTCATACGCCAATTCTCCCTCGCTCCATTTTTTGAACGAGGGGAAATTGGCGAATGCGGCTCCTGAACAAGCGAGATACAGCGAGTTTCCTGCATTAGCCGCGGGTCTCGCTGTTTTGGGGAATTCTCGCCGTCTTGTGACGGCGAGGATTTCCCCTGAACGTTGAATAGAGCGAGTGGCCGGCGCGGTGGTTAAACAGCGAGGATCGCTGTTTTTTTGCAATCCTCGCTGTTTAGCCCCCTCGCTGGCTGCTCGCCGCGGCATTGAATACACCCCTATGCCTTAGTACAGTGGTGGTTCCTGGCACCACTCCGCTGCACTGCCCTTTTTGTATAAGGGAAGCCAATCCTGGGATCTCAGGATTGAGCATTTTTGCAATCTCAAATCCAAGGATCTAAAAAATGCTTCCTTACTTTCACTCTCCCCCTGTCACCCTCTGCCTCTCCTTGTCACCCTCTGCCTCCCCCTGTCACCCACTGCCTTGTTGCATATTGGCCCTTATTCAGATCTGATCGCAGTACAAATTTGTTCTTAAAATGGGCAAAGCCGTGTGCATTGCAGGTGGGGCAGATGTAACATGTGCAGTGAGAGTTACATTTGGGTGGGGTGTGTTGAAACTGAAATCTAAATTTCAGTGTAAAAATAATACAGCCAGTATTTACCCTGCACAGAAACAAAATAACTCACACAAATCTATCTCTCTCTATACATGTTACATCTGCCCCACCTGCAGTGCAGCATGGTTTTGCCCATTTTAACAACAAATTTGTACTGCGGTCAGATCTGAATAAGGGCCAATGTGAACTTGGGTTGGAGTGAAGGAGGGGGGACCAAATTATATTTTTGCACCCCACCCACAAGTTCCACCACTGGTCCCACACGTCCATTGGGGATCCCCGATTCACAGTTGGCCAAGCCAATTCGGATGATCACCGCAATTTATCATGTTTAAAATCCCAAATGTAGCAATGTGTCAATTCCAATTGTTTTGGGTCAGAATTGTTTAAGTGAAGATTTCTCACAATTCTTCTAATGTAATCATCGGCCCAATAATTGTGCCGATTATTCGCTGATGTACAGGATACATTACTTGCAGGGCTATTTTTCAGCAGGCTCCAGCAGGAACTGAGGCCCTTATTCTAGTTCACTCTTTCTGACAAAATATTTCTTAAGGTGCATACACACGGGGGGAGATATATTGCTCAGCCATATATTGCTTGCAATATATGGCTGAGCAATATATTACTCAGTGTCTCCTTTTCATCAGCGACCAGAGATGGTCGCTGATGAAAAGGAACCTCTGCTGGGGGAGCTGCAGAGGTAATTAGCTGGTCGCAGGAGCTTGCTCCTGCGACCAGCGATTACAATGGGGCAGAAAACGGGAGCGCACACCTGGCGATTTATTGCTGGGGCACACTCCCAATCACTGCCAATATGGTCGCCTGCGACCATATTCCCAGCGATTATAGCCCATGCCGCCCCCGTGTGTACACAGCATTAGATGGACAAAACCATGTGCACTGCAGGTGAGGCAGGTGTAAAAACCCACCCAAATCTAATTATCTCTGCACAAGTAACACCTGCCTCACCTGCAGTGCACATGGTTTTGTCCATCTGATGCTGTGTACACACGTTAGATGTGCCCTAAGATCCTATCCACGATCTGATGAGATAGGATCGTGGATAGGATCGTAAGGCACATCCGATTTGACTTTCTGGCTTTCGATACGTGAACGCGCATCGGGATCGGATGCAGATCGGGATCGGATGCAGATCGCAAGGGTTAAAACCCTTGCGATCTGCATCCGATGTTGATCCGATGCCGATCCGATGTTGACTATATCGTCAACATCGGAAAGGAAATCGGACCGTGTGTACACAGCATAAGAAATATTTTGTCAGAAAGAGTGAACTAGAATAAGGGCCTCAGTTCCTGCTGGAGCCTGCTGAAAAATAGCCCTGATTACTTGCTGGTTTTCGTTTCTCTGCTCCCAGATGCGATATGTTAGTCCTTGTGACTTGCACTAGCTGTAAATAACAATACTGATGTTTATTTTTGGTACTTGTGTACAATCACGGCTCCCATCGCGTTGATAGTGGGGGTGGTACAGTGTGAAAAATGACATTTGGGGTGCATTTTACATGATTTCAACTCATGTCCATAATTTCAGTGAAAAATGACATTGCATCGCATCAGATTGCATGCGATTTTTCCGTATACAATGCCCATAGTGGGAGCTGTGATTGTACACAAGTACCTTATTTTTTTTTTTTTGTTCTTGCTAATCTGCAGCATCTACAGCGAGCTGGTAATAGCACCACTTAGTAACTCTGAAGAGTGAGTGCAGTGAAATCACAAACGCAGGCTGCTTATGCCGACGGTCGTGTGTGTGGTACAAATATATTTCTTTAAATAACAAGGAGACGTCCCGATAGGGAAGCCGGTCTCTAATTACAGCATTTAATCTAGCCTTGGCTAGTTATTTATTCCACATGCTAAGTGCACTCATGTGGATAAAAGCTGCTTGAGAAACCCAGAATTGGCGCCGTTAGGTTAAGCGTCTACCTCCTTGGTCTTTACAGCAATGGGGATGATCCTAGAAGGAGTCTTGTCTTACAGTATACCAGCAGCTATCAAGTTCCCTGGCTTGTGTGTGCCAACTTCAGTATACTTCAGTAAAGGCCCCCATACACTGGGCGATCAATCACAGGAAAACAGCCCAAATTGCAGCTGAATGACAGCGGGCCCGATGCTATAGTATGCGCGGTCCTGTGCACCGGACCCTCTGAGTCGCCCCAGAAAGAGAAGCAATCTGCAGGCGATATATTACGTACAAAAGAACCACATTCGATCCTGCTGCCCGCAAAGATCCCGGGGCGGCTCTAGGGAGAGCTGTATACGGCCTCTCTGTACATCTGCCCCTTTAGTGTCTTATGGTCACGTAGGTGCTGCCACATTAGGTGCCAGGCGCTGGCATGGACATACATTGACATTGTATAAGTGTACCGCATCCCCTAGCATGGCTCGCTTCGCACTGTTATAATCTAAAGGCAGATACACACTGGGTGATTTTGAACTGAAAGCTGCTCAAAACACCAAGGGCCAGATTTTCTAAGCTTCAAAAGTGCTAAAATGGAGAGTGATAAACAGCCAGCCAATTAGCTCCTGTCTGACATTTTTCAAACACAGTCTGTCACATGGCAGGTAGGAGCTGATTGGCTGGCTGTTTATCACTCTCCATTTTATCACTTTTAAAGCTTAGAGAATCTGGCCCCAAGTTTGAGTGGCTTTCAGCTCAAAGCCGCCAGTGTGTATGGCCCGGCGATGAGCAGAGATGAGTGGCTTTGAGGACGGCTTTGCATAGCGCTGCGCTGTGCAAAGCCGTCCACCCCCCGCTGACCGCGCCGGGCAGTAGGAAAGCCGCTATCCATACACGCTGGGCATAATCGCCCAGCGTGTATGGACCTTAACTCCACTTGGATAGTAAAGTATGAAAAAGCACCTGTTCTGGGGAATATTTTTTGAAAAACTCATGTCGACCTTTCCCACGTCAACCTTTTGACAAAGTCAACTTTAGGTATGACAATATTTGGTACTTATGTACTATCTGGGCTCCCATGTTAAATGCACCCCATTTTTTCATACCCCTACTATCCAACTACGCATGGAGTTGATTTTATATAGTGTGGCAAGCGCAGCGAGCCACCGTGCCTGAAGCGTGGCGAGCGGATGCGGTCTCATAAGAAAAACAGGAGCCCAGATATTACATAAGTACCCATTATTTTTCATGTGTTGACCTACAACCTGTCAACCAATCAATATTGACTGTTGGCCTTTTTACTGATGACATGCCGACTGCATCCTGGATGAACTAGGGGTGTGTGTGTGTGTGTGTGTGGGGGGGGGTTGTCTGTCAGGCAGGCAAAAACAAAAAAAAGTACAGGAAGGGGTTAAATCTACATGGGTGAGCTGCAGAACTAGGGAACACCCAGGCTGTATGTGGTGTGGATCCTTATTTGCAGTTCCTGCATTGCTGGCCCAGAGGTTCTGCCCTGTCCAGGGTGAGAGGCTGCTAGCAGGGGCAGCAGCTAGGGGGGAGCCTGTCTGCTGGCACGGCTGGGAGTGAGAAGGGGATTTCCATCGCAAGCGGAGGAAGTCAGCACTGCAGCTTGTACTGTGAAAGGGACTTTCCAGCCGCAGCAGCAGCAGCAGCACAGGGGGAGGGGACCGACCGGCCGCTGCACACAGCCAGCGCTATGGGGAGGGGGCTGCTGCCTGCTGTTTGCAGCAATAACTTTACCCCACTGTGTACAAACCGGCGGAGGCTGCTTCCATTCATCTCCCTGTGCCCTGCTGCCCATCCCGGCGAAGCTGCACTGGCGCCCCTTCATGAATAGTAAGTGGCCATACCCCATGCATGCCGTCCGGGGGGAGGGGTTATCCTGCACCCACTGCTGCCACTCTGCCTTGTGCTCTGCTCTGTACCTCATGCTACAATTCTACCCTGTACCCCTGCTGCCACTCTGCCCTGTGCTCTTCTGCCACTGTACTGTGCCCCCTGCTACCACTCTGCGTGTACCCCTGCTGCCACTCTGCCCTGTGCTCTGCTTCCTCTCTGTCCTGTGCTCCTTGCTGCTACTCTGTCCTGTGCCCTAAAATCCCTGCTGCCACTCTGCCCTGTACCCCTGCTGCCACTCTGCCCTGTACCCCTGCTGCCACTCTGCCCTGTACCCCTGCTGCCACTCTGCCCTGTGCTCTGCTGCCACTCTGTCCTGTGCCCTGCTACCACTCTATCCTGTACCCCTGCTGCCACTCTGTCCTGTGCCCTGCACCCCCTGTTACCACTCTGCCCTGTACCCCTGCTGCCACTCTGCCCTGTACCCCTGCTGCCACTCTGTCCTGTGCCCTACAACCCCTGCTGCCACTCTGCCCTGTACCCCTTGCTGCTACTCTGCCCTGTGCCCAACCACCTCTGCTGCCACTCTGCTCTGTACCCCTGATGTCACTCTGTCCTGTGCCCTGCACCCCCTGCTGCCACTCTGCTCTGTACCCCTTTCTGCCAATCTGTCCTGTGCCCTGCACCTCCTGCTGCCACTCCGCCCATTAACCTGCTGCTCTGTACCCCTGCTGCCACTCTGCCCTGTGCTCTTCTGACACTACCCTGCGCGCTGCACCCCTGCTGCTCTGTGCCCCTTGCTGACCCTGTCCGGTACCCTGCTCCCTGTCACTCTGTCCTGTGCCCTGCACCCTCTGCTGCCACTATTCCCTGTGCAATGTACCCTTCTGCTGCCACTCTGCCCTATACCCTCTGCCACTCTGCCCTGCATCCTATGCTTCCACTGTACCTTTTGCTGCCACTCTGCTCCCCAGGTGATCCTCCATACTGCACACCATGTGGGCGGACCACAAGGGCTATTGTAACCTCCATTAGCTCTGTAGCATTGTGGTGTGACGGCTAGGGGGCTAAGCCCTCTATGAATGAAGGGTATGGTGCCCATTCATGGTAAATGCACTTCTATTACTGGTCCTGCATTATTCTGTGTCAGTAGTGTGATATTATGCTGGATGTGATTCCTGAACTGCACTGATGATATCTGGTGCACCCTGCGTGGGGAGTAGTTACTGGTTCGTCCTGTTTCTCTATATAGTTATAAAATACTCCGACCTGATTGCTATTGCTTGTCATAACTACTATACAGAATAAGGTTATAGGGTGCAAACAGTTGAATATCTCACCGTCCGTGTATGTGTATATATAGGCTGTATGTAAAAAAAAAAAATGACAGTTGCAAGCCTATTGGTTGGTTGGGTTTTTATCCCCTTGCAAGCTTTGTTGAATACCCCCCATAGAGTGTCCTCTGCGCTGCCAGTATGAACTTGACTGAAATACATTTGTACATACATGTTTCAATTTTACAGAGAAGGGGTTAAAATATAGTAACGAAGAAGTGACCGTGGCGGTGTCATCGTGTTTGTACATAGCTGCTTACTGAGTGTTGGGAATTTTGGATTCCTATACAGTAAATGTGCGTCCTGTGAAATGTGTGGTGCAATGGTCACGCACGTGAGTACATCTGTATTGGGAAATTCTTTGTCTCATTCTTGTGTCATCCTTACTAATCTCGCTACGTCCTAAGATCTCAGGAATGGCCGGGAATGTTCCCAGTGTGATATCATTCTGACATTTTGTCCGGGATGTATTTCTGATTATGACTCATCTGTTATCCGTGGAATTTTTACTACATTCCTCCTTGGTCTGCGTGAGGCTCTTCTGTAAATGTTTTGGGGATTTTTTTTTTTATTTGTTTATTTATGAAAGACTTATTTTGGGGGAATCCAGATTCCCCCCCCCCCCCCCCCAGTTTTTTTGGGTACTAGATATCTGTTAAGACCAGTACTGGGGTTTATTCTTCAAATATTGGCATACCAGTTTAAGGGTAAAAATGACAGGTCGGGTCTCCCTTATCCGTGTACTATGACTGACTGAGGAGCAGCTGGTTGGGAACCGCAGAGGAGACATGGGGGGGGGGGACATGGCTGACACTGGGGGGAAGTGGGATAGGGCTGAGGGGAAGGGGGACAGAACTGATTCTGTTCAGAAGGGGGACAGGGCTGACACTGTAGGGAAGGGGGGCAGGGCTGACACTGGGAGAAAGAGGGACACTACTTCTGTAAGCAATGTGTGCATAATCGGCGCTAGTCCAATGGGCATTGTGTCTACGTATATCTGGCGCAGTGCGTGCACGTGGCACTGTGTGGTATAATGTGAATTTGTACTATTATGTGACAATGCCCCTTTTACCATGAAGTCCTGGCTCTAAACTCTTGGCGCGCACCTTCGGCACGCACGGTCCCTATTTTAATATTTGTGTGGGGGAGAGGGGAGGGGGTGCCAATTCCCTTTCTGGAATTTCCGTGTATTCCAAAAAAAGGTTGGAGGACGCATACCGCCGCCCCTCGCTGCGCTCGCCTTGCTTCGGGTTGACGTTGATAGTGGCGGTGGCGTGGGGGTGCATTTAACTTTGTAAGCACCTATTAAGGTGCTTATACAATTAAAAATCGTATAGGGGGACCATTTAACATTGGAAAAACCTATTAGGGTGCTTATACAATTTAAAATCGCATTGCATTGCATTGTATGTCATTGTATGCCATATACGATGGTATACAATTTTAAATTGAATACAATTTATTACGACTGAATATCGTGGGGGCCGTGCTAGGAAACAAGTACCAATTTTTTTTCCCCATAAATCTGAATAAATTCCTTATCCAAAATGCTCATGGTCCCGAGCATTTCGGATAAGGGATACTGAACCTGTATAACAATTCCTTGGAATTATTGCCGCCACCTACCGCAGCCCAGCCACAGGGATTGTTGCCCTTAATATAATCCTGAAGACATCAGGTGATCCAGAGCATCGCGTGAGAAGGTATTGCAGCGTGACGTTAGGGGACGTCTATGTGGAAACGAACTAGAGCAATTGCAAGGGGAATTCTCAAGTGTCGCTGTGGCGGGAATAAGGAAACCTGTAACCAGCAGGGTTGGTAGAATTGCTCTCTTTCATGAACAGCATAAATATAGTTGTTCTCTGAATTTGTAGGCTGGACCGTGATGTTCTGATGCTTGTCATGTTGAAGTGGGTAAAAAATATGGGGCGCAATTCAGGCCCCTACGCAGGCCTGACGATTATCAAAAGGGTGCACATGCGCGGGATGATGTTGCAAAGGACGATCGGAAGGTGATTGGCAGGCGCTTAGGGGCGTAACTCCAGCAGCGTCCTGTAAAATGCGGGCGTTCTCCGGTCGTCGGGAGGGCCGCTGACGTAAGCCCTTCGCATCGCTGAGTAACGGTGCGAGCAGGGGAAAGTCATTCCATTGAGAAAGATTGTTCTCCTGTGTGCACTACTGTGAACGCGCTCGCAGCTGTGCACAGGGGCAGGGAGAGCTCAGTGTGGCTACAGTAACCTGCTCGCCCAGCCCAGTGAGCAAGTCTGAATAGGGCCCATGGTATCCAGTCGACCGTCTAGTGTTCATTCTAGCACCTGCTATCTTTGAAAACCCATGCAGTTCCTATTCCCTGCGTGGGGTGTCACTGTCTGCTGTGGTCTTTCTAGCACAGGTCTGGTTTGCATATCAGCGCTGATATACAGACCACACTGTGCTAGAAGCACTACAGCAGGTAGGTAGGGAAGAGGAACGGCATGGGATATCAAAGATAGCGAGTGCTAGAATGAACACTAACCGTCAATAGGTCAACACCAAAAGGTTGACACGACAATGGCTGACGCATGAAAAGCTTTGAGTTTTGTTGTGGATTTTATTTTTCTCTTGACTTTCTCATACATTGCCACCCCCGTGGTCTCGTATTGGGAACAATATGGGAATGATGGCAGGATAGTCAGTGGCGTAACTAGAAATTTTACTCCCCCGTCCCAAAAAGTTAATGGTCCACATTCCCCCCCCCCCCCCCCCCAATCGTAAAACATGAATTATACTTTTTTTTTACCTACATGCTTGTTTGCAGGGGGTTACATATTCATAGTGCGCCAGCTCCTGCAATCCGCCACTTCTGGGTGGCGCAGAATTCACTTATTTTCCAAATTCTCAAAAGATCCTCAACAATAACAATAATAATAATAATAAGGATATTACCAGTTATCTATATAGCGCAGGGCCATATCTAGGTGTGTGCCAGCTATGCCCTGCCAAAAGCGCACCTGCACTGTGGGCACATTCACTGCCACACACCTTGTTCCCCGACTCTCCGCGACTGCCAGTGATCGCATATTCCCCCCCCTCCCCCCCCCCCCCCCGCACTGCACAGTGTTCTCCAGCAGGTGGATCTTCAGTCACAGAGCAGAGCGCAGATACTTCATACTGATTGGCGCTCCCCTCTGTGTCCTAGGGCAGGGTGTACTAATGGTGTGTACACACTTGTACAATGTGCATGAGATTTTGACTATATAGTCAATATCTCATCTGGATCTCATGCAGATCGCACAGGTTTTAACCCTTGTGATCCCGATGCGCGCTCCCGTATTGCAGCCAGAAAGTCTTGGCTGCATAGACTATATAGTGCAGATCTGCACTATATAGTCTAAATTGTATGCAGATAGTCTAAATCAGTGGTAGCCAACCCTAGCCCTCGATAGCTACCAACAGTTCATATTTTCCAAACCTAGCTGCTGCACTCATTAATCACTGACACATTACACAGATGGAGCTAATTAGCTCAATTGTGAGTCTGTGAGGAGACCTGCAAAACATGCACTGTTGGTAGCTCTCGAGGACTAGGGTTGGCTACCCCAGGTCTAAATTGTATATATAGTCTAAAGGTGCCCACAGACGCTACAATTGTACTGTGCTATGCGTTTTTGACTGTACAATGGTTCTATACAATTTTTCTTCCAGCTTGCTATGAGATGTGCACTTGGATGCATGTGATGAACCCATGTTTGTAATGTTAAATTTCAGATGTAGTCTAAAAAGTACGTGCAGCACGTACTTTTTTAGACATACAATATCGGGCTCCCGGGAACGCGCATCGCATCGCACAAGCCCATAAACACCATCCAATAATTGTACATAAGATGCAATTTGTGCTTAAAAAGTACAAAACGCATTCGATAATTGATGCGTCTGTGGGCACCTTTAATTGTACAAGTGTGTACACACCTTAAGGCAGGCATGTCCAAACTATGGCCCTCCAGCTGTTGTGAAACTACAAATCCCATCATGCCTTGCCACAGTTATGCTATTAGGGATTGCTAAAACTATGGCAAGGCATGCTGGGATATGTAGTTTCACAACAGCTGGAGGGCCACAGTTTGGACGTTCCCTTTCGGGGGTTTTACCGCATTTTCAAATCTATGAAGACCCGGCTGCCACGTGGGCTTCTTATCGCCACCCGCTGCAGACGCCGACCCCACTCTGTCATTGCTGTCCTCCGTCACACTCCTCTTCCCCCTAACAACATGTCACAGCAGGAGGTCCTTCCGGCTGACGGGAGGAGGCGCCGGAGACAGCCACTGAAGCCCAGGGATGTGACGTAGACCCTCCGCACACCACATCACAGGTATCACGGGGGCCTCTGTCACCACATTGCGATGCTAGTCGCATATGTTAGTACATATGTGATAGCATTGTTGCGGTGGCGCGGCAATGTATTTTATTACATGGTGCCCCTAGACTTGGCGCTCTGCTCAATAGGCTGCACTATGACTGACTGAGGAGCAGCTGGTTGGGAACCGCAGAGGAGACATGGGGGGGGGGGGGGGGGACAGAACTGATTCTGTTCAGAAGGGGGACAGGGCTGACACTGTAGGGAAGGGGGGCAGGGCTGACACTGGGAGAAAGAGGGACACTACTTCTGTAAGCAATGTGTGCATAATCGGCGCTAGTCCAATGGGCATTGTGTCTGCGTATATCTGGCGCAGTGCGTGCACGTGGCACTGTGTGGTATAATGTGAATTTGTACTATTATGTGACAATGCCCCTTTTACCATGAAGTCCTGGCTCTAAACTCTTGGCGCGCACCTTCGGCACGCACGGTCCCTATTTTAATATTTGTGTGGGGGAGAGGGGAGGGGGTGCCAATTCCCTTTCTGGCACAGGGCACCAAAATGTCTAGTTACGGCACTGATATAGCGCACACATATACTGCAGAGCTTTACAGAGAATATTTGTCCATTTACATCCATCCCAGCCCCAGTGGAGCTTACAATCTATATTCTCTATCACATATACCCGCACACTTACACGCGTTCATTTTGTTGGGAGCCAATTAACCTACCAGTATATTTTTGGATTGTGGGAGGAAACCGGGAGTACTCAGAGGAAACCCACGCAAGCACGGGCAGAACATACAAACTCCGCACTTAGCGCCATGGTGGGAATGGAACCCATGACCTCAGCGCTGCAAGGCAGTAAAGCTAACCATTACACCATCATTAGCAAAATATACCCTTTTCTGTATGTGTGGTAGGGAATAGAGTGAAAAGAACTCTATGCCCTAAAATATACATTAATGTCCCCCCAAAAATTGTCCTCTGTCCTATTGATGGAATCTGGAACCCTTTTTTTCTTTTCTTGTTCTTATCTTAATATACCGGGGCACCTAATAAATATTTAAACCATGCAATACGTTAAGAGTCAATTACACAAATGTTCGGCCATTGCTGGCACAAACATAACTATTTCATCAGATTACGGTCAACACTACGAAGGTCAACTTGCATTAGGTCGACCGCTAAAGGTTAACAGGCCAAAGGTCAACTGGGCCTGAAGGTCAACACAAGCATTGGGTCGACAGTCAAAATGCTCGACATGAGTTTTTCACATTTTTTTTTTCAAAAACAAGCGATATTTCATACCCTACCATCAACTTGGGCACGGAGGGAGAATATAATAGTGTGCCGAGTGCGGTGAGGCACCGTGCCCGAAGCATGGTGAGCCATACGAGGGGACGCAGTACACTAGTACAGTGCCCATGTTGACTTACGTCGACATTAAAAAAAAAAGGTGCAAACTCATGTCGACCTTCTCATTGTTGACATAATGCTTGTGTCGACCTTAGGCCCGTCGACTTGTTTTATGTGTCGACCTATATACTGTCAAAACTATGACCCATACACAGATTATCTTCATAAGAGTTTTACAATAATAAGAGTAACTTGTGGGTTGGACTAAATGATTCAATGCAGTCCCATTGGCGTGGGCGGTGTCTGTGAGTAGGCGCCAGAGCCTGAGAATAAAGTGGGTGTGCGTTTGTATTTCAGTGTTATGTTTTCTGAGCCCTGCAAATCATGGGTGGGATGTCAGCTGCGTGACGTGAAGTCATATTGTTGGGGAAATGTAGTAACGATTGTCCTGTATTGATTGGACTCCAGATCGCTTTGCGCATATACAACCTTTAAATGAAGCTGGATATGTGAATGACATCACACCGGTAGGTGAGCGTGTTCATTCTAAAGGCAGATAGATTACTTGCTCAATCTCATTAAAAAAAATGGCTCGGGGCTAGTTACACAGTGACTGTGTGGTACATTGGCAGGTTGCGTTAGTCCCTTCCGATGTCTTTTAAACAAGTGACTTCGAAATGTTAATTTAGATCAATACTTGAATAAGAATTACGAGTGTACACAATGAAGTTGTGTATTCATGTGATGGGTGTGTAAAACATTTCTTTTTTTCTCACCCCCTTCCTTTTCTTTATTAAGTATCCTGAGGCGTCTGGTTTATTATTACCGCAGCTAATTTGCAGGGAGATTCCCAATCTTTATAATTTGTCCATGGGAATGTCCCTAGTTTATACAGAAGTTAACCAGTTCAGAATTAACCGGCAGATTTAACCCTTTTAGGTCCAACATCTAGTCAGGCTCAACAGCCCTAGCATTAGTAGCAGATCCAATTGTGAGCCACTTTAAAATCAGAACATTAACGTTCAACGTTCAATGTAGACCATTTTTTTATAAAAAATTAAAAAAAGATTACAATTAATTGAATCCAGATTGTTTGAATTGCAGAAAAAAATTTGGACTGCAGGGGTATTAATTTCTTCCCGCGTTGCCCACTATTTTCCTCTGTAGTGCCCGGGGTTAGCCGCATTAAGCCTCAGCTCCGGTTTAACATCTCCGCCAGGATTGTTTGAAATGGCCAGATGTATCCAAGCATTTAGAGAGATAAAGTACCGACCAACCAGCTACTAGCTGTCATTTTCACACACAGCCTGTAAAGGCACTCCTTTCCGCTTTATCTCTCTCCAAATAGTGTTTATAAATGAAGTTGAAAAGGGTAACAATTGAATCTTTTTGCTCCATTGTGACCCTTCCCGAGGTCTCCGATCGCTGGTTCACAAGAAGAAATAAGTAGGTGTGGGAATGAGGCCAAATCCGGTATTACGGTTACTCTTAGGGTATGGATACACTTGTTCACATTTGCTGCGATGTTTACTAGGATCAGTGGAGGCACACACCTGCTCAGTAGTCTCTTTTTCCCCTCTGTATGATCATTTAACCACTATCATACATAGTGTTCCTTCTAGGAACTAGGGCGGGCAGGGTGCTGCTGCACGGGGGCAGCGTAAGGGGGGTGTAGGGGCCCGCTGACATCACTGTTTTGGCCGTCCCAGGCCACCAATGTCACAAAAGGGGCGTGCCCAAGCCGTGCTGTGATGAAAAGGGGCGGGCTCGGCCGCTGCTGTCAAGAAAAGGGGCGGGCCAGGACACCCGGAAGGCTCTACACTGCTATCTACAGCGGCGCCGGGCTTCCCCGGTCACACCAGAGGGGACGGAGGCAGGCTGTTTAGCTGTTTTATATCTTGTAAACTGTGTGGTCCCTGGGTGTTCTAAAAGTTTAACTATTATCCCAATACGGAAAAAGAATGCACCAACCTGTTTAAATGACTATCAACCCTTTGCCTTGACATCACTGGTTTTGAAATGCTTTGAGCGTTTAGTGATGGGACAGATTAAAGGTCTTTCTGTGGGTGGGTTTGATCCCTATCTATTTACTTATAAGGAGAATGGCTCTACTGATAATGCTATCCTCACTGTTGTACACTCAGCACTGACCCATTTAGAGTTATGCTAGGTACACACTAGAACAATCATGATTGTGAGACGATCGTACGATGGTCACACGATCTGTACCCAGTTGAATGGATATTTTACATATCCTGACTGCAGCAGGTAGGATCTCCAAAACGACCAACCGACTAGAGGGGAAACGCATCGGATCGGAATCGGATCTAAAACATGCCCAATTTACATACAATCGGTTGAGATTGCATCGAAATTGGGGGAATTGAGGTCAAATCGTTGTGGTTTGTACCCAGCATTAAAGAATTCGTACATGAGGATTTTATTTGTG
The DNA here is from genome assembly GCF_055691185.1 of Crinia signifera. Lineage (NCBI taxonomy): Eukaryota > Metazoa > Chordata > Amphibia > Anura > Myobatrachidae > Crinia > Crinia signifera. Next base: position 62,051,835 of record NC_139228.1, on the reverse strand, counting down.
TATTTTAGTTCTGCTTTTAATTCCATTGTACCTTCTTTATTAATATCCAATTTATTTGATTTAGGTCTAAATGGGTTCATACAGATGTAGCCCCTGTCATTCTTGGCTGGGGCTCGCCAGACCCTCCCCTCTGGCAAGCGCCGGCGGACAGGGGCTACACTGAACTGTGTTGCGCGTGCGGCGCTGCGGTTCCCTACCCGTCTCCACTTCAGGAAGACGGGCAGGGTTAGGGGGGGTTTTGGGGCAGCGAGGGGGACCGGCGGCGGGGCAAGCTACGTTGCATCTGTATGCAATTGGTTTCAGACTTCCTGACAAACAGGCCGCAGGTTGTGAAGCTGGGGTGTGTAAAATGAATCACCTTGTTATGAATGGTGCTAAAACAAAATAAATGGTCATTGATTTTAGAAATTGTACAGGCCCTGCTAAAATGTCAGTAGCAAGAGAGGAGACAAATATTAAGATCGTTGACTCACTTACGTTTTTAGGCATTATGGTTTCTTGTAATTTTACAGGGTCACTTTACATTAGCTTCAGGAAAGTACAACAATGTATCTTCTTTTTAAGAGGATTGAGAGCGGCAGGTGTGAGTAGATACATTTTTACCGTTGCACCATTGAAATGCACCATTGAAAGTGTTCTAGAATATGGGATACAGGTCGAGTATCCCGTATCCGAATATCCGTTATCCGAATTATTCCGAAATACGGACATTCCAGAAAGTGAAATTTTTTTTTTTTTTTGCTAAAAACTCACTGGGGACATATGTAACAGCATCACTGGGGACATGATATGTAACTGGCACTATATATGTGCAAGACAATGATTGCTTGGCATTCAAATTCAGTGCTGAGATAGTACACACATTTTGTTTCACGTTTTGAAACCTTGTTTTTTGAACAATTAAAATATGTTTGTGTGTATTTTATGTGGTAATAAAATATATTTGTGTGTATATTATGTGTTAATACAGCATAAATGCAAGATACTTCAAAATACATCATTAAAATATTCCGAAATACGGAATAATCCGTTATCCAAAATTCTCCTGGTCCCGAGCATTTTGGATACGGGATACTCAACCTGTATTAGCATGGTTTGGGAACTGCACTGCAGAGGAGAGCGAGAGAGGTTAGGGGCGGGATTTACTAAGCTAAAAATGGTAAAACCCTGTTTTCGGGGGTTTTACCGCATTTTCTAATGTACGAACACCTGGCCGCCGTGTCATCGCAGGGCAGGGTATCTCCTATGGGCTTCTATTGCCACCTGCCATCTCTGCCGACCCCCCTCTCCCTCTCCCCCTAGCTTACCTTCCTTCAGGTCCTCCTGGACCCGGAAGGTAAACTCCTCCTCCCCCTAGCAACACAACCGGACATCTTTCCGGCTGCAGTGGGGAGAAGGAGGCGCAGGAGACAGCCTGCTTAGCTGTCCCAGGATGAGGAGGTGCCCAGTGAGGTGATGGAGGACCCCCCTCCCCCCGCACAACACATCACAGGTATCGTAGGGGGCCTTTGTCACAGCACTGCGATGCTAGCCACATATGTTAATACACATACGCTAGCATTGCTGCTGCCGGACTGCAATGTATATTAATACTTCCTGCCCTAGGTGTGCAAGCAATATTATAGGGTTCAGTTATTTAGTGTGCGCAACCTTTATGAGAATAGGGTGTTGAAAAGGAATCGGGACATCTGTCAGAATGAACTTAGGTCTACAGTCATTAGGTCGACCCCACTAGGTCGACTGGCAGGAAGGTCGACCTGACTTAAGGTCGACATGGGCCAAGGTCGACATGACTTAAGGTCGAAATTGCATAAAGGTTGACATGAGGAAGGTCGACTGGTCATAAGGTCGACATGGGTTTTTCACTGTTTTTTTGATCCGAATGTCGACATGGACACAGTTGGCAATGAGAATCGGACCCTCGCATCGCTCGCTTCGCTTGCAATGCTTCGGGCACGGTGCCTCGCTGCGCTCGGCACACTATTTTATTCTCCCACCACGCCCTAGTGGATGGTAGGGCATGAAATACCGCCTGTCGGCACATGTCGGCTCAAAAAACAGTGAAAAACCCATGTCGACCTTATGACCAGTCGACCTTCCTCATGTCGACCTTTATGCAAATTCGACCTTAAGTCATGTCTACCTTGGTCCATGTCCACCTTAAGTCAGGTCGACCTTCCTGCCAGTCGACCTAGTGGGGTCGACCTAATGACTGTAGACCTAAGTTCATTCTAATAGATGACCGCTTCCCGTTGAAAAAAGCCTGCAATATTATGCATGACCCGGGTCACCCTTACTGAGGGCTTTATGTAAAGTTGCCATAAAACAAGATGTTTAAAGAATACTCGTACCAACTGCCTGCATGTCCAATGGCCTGCCTCATATCAGAAACAGTCTTTTTTTTTTTTTTCAGTGTGGTACATGGAATTTCATTTAACTAGTCATACTTCTGTACACTTTAGGTCGCCCAAACGAAACCACTCAAATTGCCAACTCAAATGGTTTTTGATGCTCAATATGGTTCAGTTATAGGGCGGGATGCTCTAACCTCTTCCGCACTCCATCGCACCCCTTCGCCGGGTATCGCATTGTTAATAATCGCACATGCTCTAACATATGCGATTATTAACACAATGGACAGCTCTTGCGATAAGAGCTGTCCCTTGCGATGCAGAGCGCCGGGGCCAGAAGCAGGGCATGCTGGGAGGGATCCGTGACACATCCCTTACACAGCGCTGTGGTAAGAAGCCTATAGGCTTCTGCAAGGAATCGCCAGCTTTTTCTGGCGATTCCTTCTGCAGCGCTGACACTGCGGACACTGTTAGAGAATATTGAAATGCGGTAAAAACCCTGCATTTCTGGTTTAGAGCATCCGCCCATAGTCCCTGCACCTATGGTAGCTCTTCCCCTGTATATAACACATGTAACTGACAGGGAAGGTGGCCCCTCTCAGCTCTGGGCCACATAGCAGCTGCACCTATGGTAGCTACACCCCTGTATATAACACATGTAACTGTGACAGGGAAGGTGGCCCCTCTCAGCTCTGGGCCCCATAGCCGCTTTACTCACTGTATAAATTATAGCTACACCCTTGAATTGTAAGATGATATAGACTTGTTATTATGTTTTGAACTATATAAAACCTCATTTCACTCTTATGTGATACATTTTATGTAATCTTGAGCTTGGCTTGCTTAGGGCACAAGCCTTTTTGATTGGGTGTTGATCATTTGAAGGACAGTTAACATTTTGACACAAGCAAAAGGTTGATGTAGAAATGGTCGACGTGTGATTTTTTTACATTTTTGGCTGTCTGTCAATCTGCCGACACGGACACCATATAAATGTACCGCTGCGCTCTCCTTGCTTAGGGCAGGGTGACCGACCATCAAAAGATGTGGAAGGTGAACACAATACAAGGGACTTTGAAGTCATTTACATATACGTGCATGCTTGGACGTAAATGGGCGGGCAGCTGACATCCGATGAGGTCAGCTGCTCACCCCACGCACCCGTGTCATGGCCTCATTACCATGAGAACACACATGAAACGCTGGGTGTTCCCATATGGTAATGGGGCTGCCCGACGCCGCCGGCCCTTCTCTGCATGCACCCGGCAATCAGAATGTTTGCCATGGGTGCAAACACCCTGCGTCTGTGCACATGCGCAGAAATCCGCCTGCTCAGACGCACAACATTGGTCCTCCGTGCAGTCGCATGAACCAGAATAATCCCCTGTATCTAACATAGAGCATTACTACATATAGTGTTTCATTTAAAATAAAAATACCCAGAATAATTATTTGTAATATAGTGGGAAATTTACTAAGGGAAATTCGTAAAAAAAATAGGTGGATTTCTGGATACGAATACACCTATTTTTACTAATTCATATTTTCGGGATATACCATCCCGAAAATACGGAAATTCGTGTTCATGGCACTTTCGTATTTGTGTTTACAAAAGAATGGTGATTCCTAATTTATTAAGTGGCTCTATTTTGCCTGGCACTGTTGGCCGTCTAGCGGCCAATCAGGAGCCGCTAGGCTGCAAGCCGGCCAATAGCGGCATTCGGGAGGAGCCGCAAGATGTAAACAAAGACAGCGTGCGGATCCTATCTCAGTACGTCATGGATCGGGTATCTTTTTATTTTTTTGCAAAGACCCCGGGGATGCTACTTGGACCGAAGAGGACGTGATCTACACCGGAGGAGACTTGTAAGTATAAATTGCTTCCACAGGTCCCCCTATGGATTTCTTCAGGACGCACCGATGGATGGCTGTAGACCTACCTACGGGCTCAACATATGCATTAAAGGGCTCAGTATGCAATAAAGTTGCATTTTTATTGGGTGTCTGTGTGTTTATTTAACTATTTGTATTGCTGTGGAACTACAAGTTCCAGCATGCCCTTTAATGCCTTTTACAAGTTCCATAGCTATATGCAATAGTTTCATTTATTTTTGACACCCTTTAATCAGCCCGATGCCCAAATCCCAGGGGGGGGGGGGGGGGGCACAGACGCAGGGTGTTTGCACCCATGGCAAACATTCTGATTGCCGGGTGCATGCAGAGAAGGGCCGGCGGCGTCGGGCAGCCCCATTACCATATGGGAACACCCAGCAGTCAGGGAGTAATGACCTTATATAATAAGTGTCCCCCGGCTGTGACATTACACTGTTGGCTGGTTGGGCCTGGTGCTGGTTCTTAAAATACTGGGGACCCCTAGTAATTTTGTCCACCGTATTTTGGAAACGAGGACCAGCCCTTGGGCCTGGTGCTGGTTGTGAAAAATAAGGAGGGGGGGGAGTGATGGACCACGCCGTTTTTTAAAATTATTTATTTATTTATTTATTTTACACGCTGAAACTGATACAAATCTGTATTTCAAAATACAAATTTGTATTTAAAAATATAAATACGTATCAGCTAAAGTACAAATGGATACGCCATCGGAAAATACGAATCAGTCAAATACGACTGATTAGTAAGTTTTCCTCTGGAATACGAATTTGCATACGGCTAAAACAGCCGTATACATTCGTATCCATTCATACTAAGAATACAATTTTTCGTATTTGTATTCTTCGTAAATTTCCCCATAGTGTCTATGTTCTGACCTTATTTGTGAAGTAATAGTAATTCACCTTTTGAGATTAATTGCACCCCAATTCCAAATGTCTATCATGTGCTATGTTGTATTTGATACATATTTTGATCTTATAATTTACAGTCTTTATTCCCTGATATTTTATAAGGTGAAATACAGTATATGTTTTATATGTACAATCAGCTCTGTGCTTATACACGAGTGCCCCAAAACAGAATTAAGTTGTTTATTAGCTTATGGTTAATGTGTTTTGTTGACCAACTGAAGTACCCCGGGTATAAATCTTCAAGTTAATAAGTTATCAATGGGTTGGATGCCAATCATAAGAATAATTAGCAGCTTAGCAGCTCTTCCAACACACCCGTGGGGTGACTGGCCGGTGAGGTTTTTTATTTTTTTTGGGTGTTGCCAGTAGCCCTAATCCCCAGTTTTCCTTCCTGTTCAGTTTGAGTAGATTTGTTATTGCAGGCAAGGAGATGTCCCAATGTCCGCAGGAGCCAGGCTCTGGTACCAGCTTGCTGATGATAGACCACAGCAGGTGACCAGTCCCACGTAGCCCAGCTCCAGGGAGCACCGTCAGCAGCATCAGGAATTAGATCGACACCAGCAGATCTCCAAGATGGCGGCAGTCTGGGGCACACAGCAAATGGTCAGTGTGGTGGCAGATAGTAGTACATAGCAATGGCCCAGACCCCAATAAATTTTTGGATGGCTTTGGAGATCTTTGTTTTTAATGGTGTCTTGGGTGCTGCTTTGTTTATTTTTGTATCTTTTTGGTCTAACGTATCGGGGGCTTTGTTTCTAATATTGCCGGCTTTTTTTTTGCCGCGCTGTGTACGGTGCTCTGCCGCATGGTCTCTCTGTTGGTGTTCTGCATGATGGTGTGCCACATCATATTCTGTCAGGTAGCGCTCTAATTCCTGTTCTACATCGTATTTTGCCTCACAGTGTATATGGCGCTCCAGCAAGGCCTCAATGTCCATATTTGCATCTGCCACCCTCTGCAACAGGTTCTGGTGTTTGTTATCCAGGAATTTATGTGCAGCATGGAAGCTGAAATATAACAATAATGTGAAGCTGTCAGATGGTAATAGTGCACACAGCACAGCCCAGAGGCTTGTCCCCCCGGTGTTTCCGTCACTGAGTCGTAGTCTTGTTTTCTGTATCTCTGTGATATATACTTCTGCCTTATTCATTATATAAAGGTTCAGAGCAGAATTATGAAAATTAGGACTGTCAGCAGACCTCTCCCCACTTTATGTTTGCGTTCTAAAAAGAAAAAAACATCACAGCTATGTCTTGTCTGATGGAGAAGGATGAAGACATAGACAGGCAATAACTGGAAGAAGGTTCTGTTGCTACTCTACCTGCCCACCAGGGTCACAGCTACCAAAGGTGCAGGAGATGTGACCATTAATGCACCCTTAGGGGCCTCTCAATTTGCCAAGCCCCCTCCTCTACCCTATTTTGTAAATTTATAATCTGGGTCTCCCATGCGAATAGAATTTAGGTCATAAAATGTTCTTCCTATTACCTGCCATATAAGGTTATACGGTCAATAGATGTGTCCACCTGTACAAGTCCAGGCAGCCATTTTGTGGGTTACACCAACATGCATGTGAATGCAGCCTATCAGTCACTGGGTACCAATGACCTCCCTGAGGTACCTCATGGCCAATACTCACAAGGCAATGGCTCCTACTGAGGTGTTAGGCTGCATCCTAATGAATATTGGTTACATCCACAAAATGGTTTCCTCCGTCGTGTGTCAGCGATAAGTGATTCAGGGAAAGTGAATGTTTGAGGTCAGACACCTCTGTGATGTAATATAATCGTTATCTCCATTCCCAGCATTGGTAATGCTGTTCAGGAAAGAGAGATGGATAGGATAAGCACGTGATACACGTTACATGTGTGTAGAGGCAGTGACTATGGGACATTATTACACTTACACACACAATGCATATGGGTAAGGCTGGGATGTGTGTATGAAGCCTACATGTACTGTGATACTGCAGCCGCCATCCAGCCATTGGCCAGGTATTATAGCACATATAACCTGAGCACAGCTGATTGGAAGGGGACAATGAGCACATGACTGCTGTCAGCCTATCACATGCAGTAATCTACGGCCAGGCTAAGAATGGCTGCCGCTTCTGATACTGCAGCCGCCATCCAGCCATTGGCCAGGTATTATAGCACATGTAGCCTGAGCACAGCTGATTGGAAGGGGACAATGAGCACATGACTGCTGTCAGCCTATCACGTGCAGTAATCTACGGCCAGGCTAAGAATGGCTGCCGCTTGTGTAATGCACAAACTAAATACATACAAATGTGACTTTCCTAATAAATATACACATACATGTTACTGTATACATTTAATTAATAGTATTTTCTGTTTTTATAATTAAAAATAATTACAATATTACCACATAAAAAAAATCCTATGCCCAGCATAAAGCAGTGTTCGAGTTCTTGCTCTGGCTATGGCGTTATCAGATGGCGTGAGCAGAACAAGTAGCACCATGTAATGTGGATGGCTAAACGATGTGATACATAGGGCTGTCTCATCAGCAATAGGATTCTCCTGTAATAAATACACCTGTTATGTTATATAAATTCCTTACTAATAGGAATTCATAGAAATAATTCCCCATTACCTTCAGGTGGATCTGTAGTCAGGCCTGTGGTTCTCATGGTGAGTAACGTCACCATAAGAAAAATCATTATATGTAAAGAATCCATCTCTCAACTTTTCCGACTCCTCTTCTCTTAACCACTTCTTCCCCTATCAGAGCCGCACCTCCCAGGAGCTGCAATTTATTCCCTTTTATTGTTTGTGACATCGTAATCATGACATCCCAAACACTACTGCATGGGCAACTTCACTTCTCCATTATCACTGCTTCATACATCTGCCTATCCCGGGATCGGGATCCTGGGATTTGGCCCCCAAAACGCCGGGATTTCAATCCCGGGATTGGAGTTTCCATCTGCCGGGATTTCGGGATTAGATTGCGCATGCGCAGTCTAATGACTGGCAGCGTCTGAGTTAGTGCTCAGCAGCTGCCCATCCCGGGCTGCGCAGGCCGCACAGGCTACCTCCATGCTGTCCCCCGCCCGAACACCCGCCCATCAACAGACCAGACCACCGGCGCCTACCCGCCCAGCTGCGGACAAGGCTGACCAGCAGACCAGCCCACTCACCATCAACCCAGCTCTCCTACCCTGGCTCCATCTCCCTTGCTCGCCCACCCACCCGGCTCCCGGCCGCACCATGCATATGCGGGGCGGCCGAGGGCGGTTTTTATATTAGGGAAGCCAATCCCGGGATTGGGCATTTTTTTATCCCGAATTCCGGGATTGAAAAAATGCCCCGGGATTGGCATCCCTACATCTGCCCCAAAGTTTATTTACTAAGCTTTCCGTGGAGAAAAAGTGTCCGTTGATAACGCAGCAGCACCTAGCATGCCCAGTATGTAACTTGAAAGCTGTGAGCTGATTGCCCACTGCATTATCACCGACCACCTTTTCACTTCACCAATTGCATTTGTTTTTATTAAACCTAGTGATAAATTGAAACTGAATTTCTAAAAAATCGGCTACCAGCGTACATGTGGTTCCCAGAATATCTTTATTTGTCTAGTTTATTGTGTTCTAGGAATATTCTATCATAATAATTTTTGAACAATGGTTTTGTTTCCAGGAGTTCTGTGGAAAGAGACCGAGTGCCCCAGAAATTCTGTTTTGGTCACTTATTAGATCACAATTTCTCCGAACCAAATAAATAGTCTCAGTAGAGAGGCAGAAAGGGGGCATGGTGACCGTTCTACTGCAGTGCTCACAATGGGAGAGCAGATTGTTATGGTCCTTGGAGGGGAGTGAGGGGGCGCTTTTCCGAACGCTCTCCGGTTTTCCGGCCTACGATTGGATGTTTTTTTTACATGCTAGCAATTCATTGTTGGGTGGGTGTAATTGATTTAGAATTTCAAAAGCAAATGCTGGCCTTAACTGTGCCAGGAACATTTTCTATACACAAGCTGGAAGTGGTTTACCTTTGTTGTGTGACACAGCTGGATCACAGTTCTCCTGTTGTCAACACAGGCAACTCGAAGCATGTGCGCTGAGCCAATATTTATGAGAGTGCGGCCTGTCCGTTACTGGGAACTGGTGACATCACTGGTGCAGTGAGTGTCACCAATAAACACCCCATCCCAAAGATGTAAACCCGACATCTAGTGCATACTTTCCTACCCTCCTGAAATCGGGTCCCGCTCCCAGCCCCCGTCAGAGTAGGCAAGCCTCCCGCATTCCACTGGACCTGATGCACTCCCCCCCCTATGATCTAGTGTCCATGAGATGCATCAGGTTCCCCACCATCGGGAAATGAGTATCTGGAGAGAAATAAAGCACCAGTCAGCTGCTGTTTCTTTACAGGCCTTGGGCCAGATGCACTAAGCTTCAAAAGTGATAAAATGGAGAGTGATAAACAACCAACCAATCAGCTCCTGCCTGACATTTTTCAAACACAGTCTGTGACATGGCAGGTAGGAGCTGATTGGCTGGCTGTTTATCACTCTCCATTTTATCACTTTTGAAGCTTAGTGCATCGGGTGTGGTATAACACACCCACAGTCGGGATTCCGACAGTCATTAGCCCGACGTCGGAATCCCGACTGCACAGCGGGGGGAGCGCAATGAAGCCCCTTACGGGCACAGTGGCCTGCTGCGCTTGCCACCTATTTTATTCTCCCTCTATGGGGGTCGTGGACCCCCACGAGGGAGCAGTCGGGATTCCGACGTCGGGGTAATGACTGTCGGAATCCCGACTGTCGGTGAGTCGTCCGACACCCAGTGCATCTGACCCCTTGTTGAGTACCAACCGATCAGATTTTACGCTTTGAAATACCCCCCCCCCCCCCCCCCCGTCTGTAGTCTTTGCCTAGGGAGAATCTCTTTCTGGCTGCTTCGCCAACTCCGCCCAGAGCCCTTCTCCGCCTCCACCCTTGGGCCCTCCTCTGCTTCCACCCTTGGGTGCTCCTCCGCCACCCCATCCCCTTCCCCCACACCTAGCTCTGACCATTAATTATACTGTGTGGCTAATTACCCTGGGCAGTCCCCTTCTGTGAGATCAGCCTTTTGCCTTTTGGTACTTGTGTATTATCACGGCGCCCCCGATATTAAGTTGCAAGATTTTTTATTGCATCGCATGCCATACACCCGATGCACTGCGATGCGATGTAAGCCCCCTATACGATGTTAAATTGTATTAGCACCCTAATGTTACAATGTTAAATGCGTCCCCCCAGTATGAACGTGAACCCGAAGCGTGGCGCGTGCAGCGAGCCCGCATCCTCCGACCTTTTCATACCCCCACTATCCACATCGGCGTAGAGTTGATTTTATATAGTGTGGCGAGTGCAGCGAGCCACCGAGCCCGAAGCGTGGCGAGCGCACGCGTATACCTGTGAAGTTATGCGCGGGGCTCGCAGCGCTCGCCACGCTTCGGGCTCGGTGGCTCGCTGCGCTAGCCATACTATATAAAATCAACTCCACGACGACGTGGATAGTGGGGGTATGAAAAGGTCGTAGGACGTGTACAGCCGCCCCTCGCGGGCTCGCTGCACTGGCCACGCTTCGGGTTCACGTTCATAATGGGGGTGGCGTGGGGGTGCATTTAACATTGTAAGCACCCATTAGGGTGCTTATACAATTTATAATTGCATCGCATCGCATTGTATGGCATTGTATGCCATATACAATGCCATATTTTGTTGGGGTTACCCACTGCGCTGTCAGTCAGGACAATACAAATTTGGATGGTCTGAGGTATAAGGCACACCAAGCACAATGAAGGAGGACACGCTGTATTTAAAACGACTGAATTTTATATAGACAAAAATAATAATAAGTTAAAATATAAAATTCAATCGTTTTAAATACAGCGTGTCCTCCTTCATTGTGCTTGGTGTGCCTTATACCTCAGACCATCCAAATTTGTATTGTCCTGACTGACAGCGCAGTGGGTAACCCCAACAAAATATTGTCCGAAGGAAACCTCTGTTTTCTTTCATTAGAGGTCGGGCAGACCTCTCACCCCTGCAGCAGTTAATCAGGGCTTCCTTAATATACTTTTACATAATTTTTCATATAATTTATTTGTATTAAGCGCCGGGGCCCTTGGGAGATCTGGATTTTTTCCTTTTCCCCTAAGTAACAAAAAACTCCATATACAATGCCATCCAATTTTAAAATTGTATGACATTGGGGAACATCGCGGAACATTGCATCGCATGCCTTATGGTCTGCGATGCGATGGGCGCCGTGATAATACACAAGTACCTGCCTTTTTCACCTTCCGCTTTATATGTTCCTTCTTCCCATATTCCCCCACAGCCCCCCCTTCCTCCCTTCTCTCACCACCTTGGACCCTCCCTTCCATTGTGACTGCCCAACCCCCCATTTCCCACCAGGTAAAGGGCGGGATGTTCTAACATCCGCTGCCCACTTTCACCCCCCTTCGCCGGCCACCGCATTGTTAATAATCGCATATGCTCTAACACTGGGGTAGCCAACCCTAGTCCTCGAGAGCTACCAACAGTGCATGTTTTGCAGGTCTCCCCACAGAATCACAAGTGAGCTAATTAGCTCCATCTGTGTATCTTTTAAAATGTGTTAGTGAGTAATGAGTGCAGCTGTGCAGCAGCTAGGTTGTCTGGAAAATGTGAACTGTTGGTAGCTCTCGAGGGCTAGGGTTGGCTACCACTGATCTAAGATATGCGATTATTAACGCAAGGGACAGCTCTTGTGATAAGAGCTGTCCCTTGCAAAGCGGTGCCGGCGCTGGACTTCCGGTCTGCATGAGCAGAGTGATGGGGACGGCGGGGGCCGGGGCATGCTGGGAGGGATCCGTGACGGATCCCTCATAGTAGCGATGCGGTAAGAAGCCCATAGGCTTCAACAGGGAATCACCAGCTTTTGCTCGTGATTCCCTCCGCAGCGCTGGCACTGCGGAGGGCCATTGAAGCATACAGAAATGCGGTAAAAACCCTGATAACGGGGTTTTTACCGCATTTCTGCTTTAGAGAATCTCCCCCATTAACTGTTCCCTGTAAGAAGGGAGAGCCAGGTCTCATTACTCTCCATGTACATCCTCTGTGATTGATTGTGTGGCAAGGGGTGCTCGCCGTGGAATATTGCTGTGTATTCGGTATATTGAGCGTACGTCAGCCTCTATGAAGCGTCTTGTAAGTGACGTGGCTGTTCCTCTATAATGTATGATAACACAATGCTTTGCATTATATTTACACCGTGGGAATCCTGTGGGTCTCATTCAAAAAAAGAGGCAGCGAGCCAATCCCTGACGGTAAATTATCATTGTGCAAGTGTAAAAGAAATAAGGATTTCACTTTCATTTTGATGTACCAAAAAAAAGCCTCAAAGTCATGTTTAATATTGGTTTTTTAAACAATTGAAAACTTTCCATAGAGGAAGTATTTCTCAATTAAACTGTAAATAAAGACCGCATGTAGGTAATCCCCTTTCCATCCACATGTAATGTAGTGCCTGGGTAGGATTGGGTGCATCCCACGCTCTAGTTTTTGCCTCTTTTCAGGTTGTAGTTCTGATTATAGTTATCGTTTTGTTTTGTCCCCACCCGTTTTCCGGATTGCTTAATTGGGTGGTTTCACAAGCTATAGATTTTGTTTTAAAAGTTTCTCTTTGAGGAAATGACTGCTTTAATAGATGCCGTTGCCATTATCCTCCGCTGCTGTATTTACCTCCGGAGTAGAGTGGGCAATCCCAGGATTGGGATCGGCCAGATGCCAGGATTTTGGGCCTAAAATTGCCGGGATTTAAATCCCGAGATTGGAGTTTCATATCCCGGAAATTCAGATTTTGCATGTGCAGTCTAAGGCCCAGCTGTTCATAACCCCGGCGTGTGTTGTGTTTTATTTATTTATTTATAGTAGGGAGGCTAAACCCCAGGAATCCCAAGATTAAGTATTTTTGAATCCTGAGATTGGCATCCATACTCTGCAGCTACCTGCATCTATTGACGGTGCTTGTCAAATAGAGTATATGCACCTGACATATATCCAACACGTAGGTTCTCAAAGATTCATGATTAGGGGGGTATTCGACATGTGCCATTAATTCCAACACTCTGGAAATATCGTCACACACCAATTTAATGCGACCGAAACTGCCCACGTTGAAGCCCATGCAGATATTTAAACACTTTTAAAAACGATGACTATGCATTGTCGAAAACGGGCCCTAGATTGTAAAATCCACGTCCGTTTTCGACTAACGTCTTTACGACTGTCAGAACATTTCCAACAGTCGGAAGATTAAAAATCGACGGTTGAATTGGCCGATATTTCCGTCTGTCGGAAATGTTCTGACCGTTGGATAAAACATTGAATACCCCCATAGTGAGAGAAGCTTTAAGGCCAGTTGGCACAATCGTCTTGCCTTCAACTCTGAATTGTGTACACAGTCGGGTGGGGTGAGATCTGGTTAGCTGACTTGGCTCGAGTATATTGGCTCAGGCCCCCCCACACGCCCGAAACAAAAACCAACAACGTAGATGACGTGTAGACTTTAGTGGCAGCCAGAACGTACAGAGAACCAAAAATGTACAGTGTGGTTTTTATTTATTTAAGACTTTGTATGACCGAAGAATGACTTAATTTGGCTTTCAGTTATTTGTAGATATTAATTGATAACTTCCTGTTAGAAAATCACTGTGAACTACAAATTAGGCGCCTACCCAAGAACATCATGTACAGTGTTACAACAAGGTTGTTTCAACCTTTAACGCAACAAAGCTACAATCGGGAGAGGTTCCTTAATTGGGAAATGTTTGTGCAATAATGGAAACCTATTGTGTGCAGATTTTCCTGTTGCGTAAAACAAGACACCGTGGATATATTCCTTGTTCACATGTTGTTCTGCAACACATTGTACTAGAATAAATGGCTATGGCTAATAAGGTCGGCAAACATTGGGTCATCCACTGAAGGTCAACAGGCCTTAGGTCGACACAGACAAAAGATCGACATGACTAATGTCGACAGGGTCATAACGCATGCTTTAGGTCAATATTGAAAAGGTCGACATGGGTTTTTCATGTTTTTTTTTGTCCCAAAAAGTCGATATGGACACTGTATGGATGAACTGCATCCCCTCACATACTTTGGACACAGCGACTTGCTACCAGTGGTGGTTTTTACCTAGGGGCTGCAGGGCTACAGCCCCCCCCCCCCCCCCACCCCAGTAAAAATCCATCACCACCAATAAGCAGAGTGATTACAGAGGCTTCCTATTGGAAGCACAATATGCTAATCACATGCTGGGCTGTGATCGGCAGATACAGCTTCCAATGGGAGGCCTTTCTGCCAGCTCAGTGCTGCTTCATGGCCTGCAGACGACGCAGTCCATAGAAGCCTCAGGGAAAAGACGGGGACACGATCCCCCACCCATCAGCCGTAAGGGTCTTCTATGGACTGTCCAGGAAGCAGCCCTTAGGAGTCAGTGCACGCTGCCACTGCCGACACGGATGTTGAATAGACAGGTGGCGGGGCTGGACAGTGCATTCCCCCGAAGCAAACAGGTAGAAGACGCCACTGCTTGCTACGCTCGGCACACTATTCTATTCTCCCTCCACAGCCTAGTGGATAGTAGGGCATGAAATACTGCCGGTCGGCACATGTCGGCTCACAAAAAAATAGTGACAAAGCCATGTCGATCATTCGACTGTCAACTTAGTTGTGTCCGTTTCTCGAATAAATTACTCAATCCCCCCCCCCCCTCTCTCTCTCTCGATTTACCTTGATTTTCCTTATTTTTTTGGGGCGAACACATCATGGACATCAATCGTCGGTCGGGCACTAATACGCACGGGGGACCAATGTTTTGCATATACGCAGCTGCATTTCTGCTCATGTGCATACGATGGGAGCATGCGAACTCGGCGGAAAATCTGTTCACTAAGCGCATGCTCCGGGAGGGGCGTGGGGTGCTTGCCAGGGGCATTAGCATATGCATTCGCCCAGCGTTTCATGGGCTTTCCCAAGAAAATGCAGGGCGTGCGTATGGAAATGCGGTCGTGACATGCGTGTGGGGGGCACACAGCTGACTTGACCGGATGTCAGCTGTGCGCCCATATCCCTGCTTTCTTCACTCATATGTACGAGTGGTCTAGACCACTCGTGCGTGGGGGAGCGCTTTCCACATCATTCCATGGTCAGCGACCATGGAATGATGGGGGAGGTTCCCACAGGCACGCGAATGGATGTTCACATAAATCATCCGCATGCCGAGCGGCTGAATTCGACGTGCGAATGGGCGGCGCGGACGATCCATTCACTTTGTGGGGTTTGGTAGATTCGTTTCGGCCCATGCACGCGTCTGAGTGAAGCAATCTGAATAAGGGCCATAGAGTGTAAGCTCTTCTCCAGCAGGAACATACACAAATGATTAAATATGCGCCGCAGTGTACATAGGTACCACATAAAATAATAACCGCGCACCTCTACGACTGCTGGATTTAGTAACTAATAAACTGCGCGATGGAACAATGCAGAATTCCTGTAAGTGAAAATAAAGGTTCTGCATCTGAGAGAATCCTGCTGAGCTGCAAATGGATTGGAATTACAGTAGAAAGCCTTAACGAAAACCAATACTTGTTTTATTTTATAAGTCCATTTCAGTCTATTTATAAGGCACTGTCGATAGAAAATGCAGTTGTATTGCACAGCTACTATTTATTAACACTGGGAGCATATATTTATTAGTTTACTGATCTATATAGGGCCTTTCACCTTTTCTTTGCTTTATGCGCGTCAGGTTTATCTGATCGATTTTTGTAGATGACATTTTACTTGTATGAAAGTCCGTGTAATAATGGAACCATTCCTTTGCTTGGGCTGAAAACTATAGAGGATCTTGAAGGTACACTAACTTTGTATTTCCCTTCATATTGGTGTAAATGCTAGTACGTGTGCTTGCAGAGTTCATCATATACCATTGTTTGTCTTTTCTTCTCCATGGTGCATCCTCTTCCTTTATGCATCCTGTCGATCTTTTTGGGGGATTTTTAGCCTGTTCGCAAATATAAAGGTGCCCACACACTAGAACGATTTTTGGGCCGATTTATCGTCCGATGTTTACCGATAATCGGTCGAAAATCGGCCGATTTTTGTCCGATGCGCGCTCCCGTGGATCTTTAGCTGAATCTTCTGATCTTAAGGTGCATACACACTCGTACAATGTGCGCATGAAAGATATTGGTGACATATTTCCCTTGAACTTCCAAGAGTTGGTTACAAAACATGTACACGAAAGATTTTTTTTGTCAGATGACCGATTTTCTTGAAAGATTAAAGATTTTTATGAAAGATAAACATGGAGGCTAATTTAAATACTGGGCCGGCTTACAGGGGGGTGAGCTGGTCATGAGCTGGTCGCTGAGCAATAATCGTTCACAAACCATAATCAAAAATAATAATCCTATGAAAAGAATAAAACTTTTTTTTTTTTTAAACAGCGTGGGGTCTCCCCTCCCAAGTATAACCGGGATACAGTCATTGGGTCACCACCAAGTAGGTCGTCAAGCATTAGGTCGACACCACTAGGTCGACCTGTAGATAGGTTGACATGACTTTAGGTCAACTGGGTCATTAGGTTGACATGGGTCATTAGGTCGACATGGATTAGGTCGACATGTTTTTTTTTTTACAGGTAGTGTTTCATGCCCTACCATCCACTAGGGCATGGTGGGAGAATAAACTAGTGTGCCGAGCATAGCAAGCCCGAAACATAGCGAGCCATGCAAGGGTGGTACGTTTTAGTGTTTATGTTGACTGTGTTGACATAACGGTAAAAAAATAAAATAAAAACAAACCAACCATGTTGACTTTTTCACTGTCGACCTTACCTATGTCGACCTAATGACCCTGTCGACCTTATCCATGTGGACCTTATGACCCTGTTGACCTAACTCATGTCGACCTAGACTCATGTTGACTTTCCTGCATGTTGACCGAGACACATGGCGACCTAATGGTGTAGACCTAATGACTGTCTGGTGACCAACTGATCCACACCCGTATAACCAGCCCCGGGCTCTTTGAGCAAGTGCTGGTTCCAGAAATACAGGGGACAAAATGAATAGGGGTTCCCCTGTATTTCAGCAACCAGCACCAGGCTCCTTAACCGGTCCTGGTTCCAAAATTACGGGGTACAAGAGTAGGGGTCCCCCGCCTTTTGGAACCAGCACCAGGCTCCAACAGCCAGCGGTGTAATGCCACAGCCGGGGGAGACTTTTTATACAAGCTCCCCCGGGCGTCACATTAACACCCTGGCTGGTCAGCCCTTCCCGGGTCCCTGGGAGAGTGGTGACACCCCCAATAAAGGTGTCTCCCCCCCCCCCCCCCCTCAAAGGCCACCCCGGGCAGAGTTGAAGCCTGGGGCTGTCCCCAACACCGGTTGGCGGTGGGTGCCGGGCTCATAGTAAATTATTCATTGGTGGTCAGTGTGTTTTTAAATACATTGGTGGTCAGTGTATTGTTAAATTTTTATAAAAAAAACATTGGTGGTCAGTGGGGTAGATATATATTTTTTTAAATACATTGGTGGTCAGTGGGGGTATATATTTTTTTTTTAAATACATTGGTGGTCAGTGGGGGTAGATTTAAAAAAAAAAAATACATTGGTGGTCAGTGGTTTCTGCATACTCGGACAAAAATGGACACTGCATACTCACCTCTGTTCTGTGATCTTCTGGCAGCGTGTCTCCCGTCCAGCGGCGCCTCTGTCTCCCGTCCAGCAGCACCTCTGACTCCTGTCCCGCTGTGTGATGGCAGAGATCGGAGGTCGGAGGGCAGGGGGCGTGGATTCAGGCGGCAGTCTCCTCTCGGCGAGCGACGGCAGAGCAGGTAAATATTGACCTGCCTTGCACGGGCGACGGACGGGGGTGATGACCGACCAGCGGGTATGCGCACCGTCGTTCGCCGCTCGTCGGCACTCCCATACACACTCTACGATTTTTTGCCCAATATCTACGAGTGTGTATGCACCATTACGTGCTGCACAAAAGATCAGAACATTTAACAAAAGATCCATAGGAACGCACACGGGATCTTAAGAAAAATCTTTGGTAAAGATGTGCGCTTGCCTGAAATCTTTTGTCCAGGACGGAAAAAAGATTTCAAGGCTAATTTATGCGCACATCTTATGATCGCAGATCTTTCTAGTGTGTGGGCACCTTTACTGGGCGCACCCATCGTTTTTGTGGGAATGCCCAGGAAACGCAGGGCATACCAATGCGTACTCACTCCTACTGCCCGTCTCCATCCTGCTCCCCCCCTCCTGTGCGTACGCCTCAGCGACTGTGCATGTCACTGAAGGTGTCTGCACAGCAGCCTGCATATGCTAATATACACATGCGCAGAAGCAAAACATCAGTCCCGATACGAATACGCAAGGGGGAACTATCGAACTAGAATCTCCCCTCAGCCTAACAACCTCATTAATGAATGCTAATTAACTACATAGTTCCCCAGATCCAGCTAATTACATTCAATATAGAAATAAAAAAATTCTAAATGTTATGTGTAATATTTGTCAAACTTGGATTTGCTGCTTAACGAGACATTATAATAACTGTTAAGTTAACTGATGACATAAAGGACGAGATGTTCTAACATCCGCAGCCCTCTATCGCCCCCCTTCACCGGCCACCGCATTCTTAATGATCGCATATGCGCTCATTAACGCAAGGGACAGCTCTTGCGATAAGAGCTGTCCCATGCGATGCGGCGCCGGTGCTGGGCTTCTGGGTCTGAGACCCAGAAATCCATCTGCGCATGTGCAGAGCACGGTGCTGGCTGCAGGGCATGCTGGGAAGGGTCCGTGACTGATCTCTCACACAGCGCTGCGGTAAGAAGCCATAGGCTTCTCCAGGGAATCGCCAGCAAAAGCTGCTGCCACTGCGGAGGGGGGACAGAGCATACAGAAATGCGATAAAAACCCTGATAACTGGGTTTTAACTGCATGTTTGCTTTAGAGAATCTCCCCCAAAATATGATATGCCGAAGTAATGTGTCCAAGTTTATACCTAGCCTCCTTTCTCCTCAGGAATATTTTATGCGACTTTTTCCATTAAAATGCGTCTTTATTTACAAAACCAAGTACACAGAAGCAGCTTCTGCTGATTAAAATATGTGGGATGCCTTTATTCTGTGTGTGTGGCCACGACTTTATCTAAATACGAAATGCTGTGCTCCAGTTTTTTCTGGGAAAACACTGTAACATTGTAATTCTTATGCCGACACAGCGGCAGTCAGACACTGATTAAAGATGTGCATATATTTTTAATCAGCAGAAGTGACTTGTGTGCCATATTTGCACAGTTTTGCCATTAAGCTGCTATACCATACATACCATACATACATTACCTGCGGATGCTGGGTCTTCTGACTAATACTAAAAAAAGTATTTATATATCTGTTAAAATTAAGATTGATAATAAAAGAAAAGATGACTGCTGACCAGAAATAACTGCGGTAGAGATTTTGTGGACCAGGTTCCCTGTGGGAGATATGAATTATCCTGATATCTTCAACGATTTGAAACCATCAAATCTGAGTGCAGGGTCTAGCGATGTGTAAAACCACAGAGGAAGTAATAGTGTACTACAGTTATAGCGCCTTGGTATGGAGTTGGGTAATGGGAGGCCCTAGATACTACTCAGCGATGTGCAAAAATATTTCTGTATTGCAAAAACACAACCAACAAAATCTTTAAAGCTGCTGTGTCTACTTCTATATCGGTTACATTGTTAGTGGGGTATTCTATTCCAGATTAGTTTTTGGAGACCTATTCAATGTACCGACTGTTGAGTGTTGTAACCTCTGCAAATTGGCAAATATGGCCCAAAGTGTCGAAAAACGGCCTGGAATTCAACCATCCGCGGCCGTTTCCGAAAAAAAAAAAAACAGATCTGACTTGTTTTAAAGTCAGATCTGTTTTGTTGGAAACTGCCTTCATTGCTGTTGGTAACGGCAGAATTGACAGGGCGGGGGTTGCTATTTCCACCAGCCGAAATAGTGGCCAGGATTGAACACCGCCCTTGTTGTGTCATCTCAGGTGGAAGTAGAGGAGTTCCTCCTCATTCATTACAATACTAGAATGGATTCACATAGCCTAATATTTACCATAACAAGGTAGTACTAGAATCAATGACATTGTGCGCCTATTCTTGTGAAGGTTCAGTATAATCCTGATGTTTGGTGAATGCTAATAATTACAGTCCTCAGGTAGATGTGCACAGGTAGTATCTTCCCCAAAGAAAAGAGGAACAAGAGGACTAGCCTTCCATATATGCAGCCATATACCTGCATAGAAGTAGGCAAAAGATCAATAAAAGTGATTTTACCAACACGTTTCATCTGCTCCTTGCACTTCATCAGGGGAGTAGTGTGTGTGTGTTTTTTGTGAGATTTTTGCGGAGGGGGAGTTTTTGTATTTTCTGGCTGTGTGTGTTATTTTTGGGGTGAGGGTTTGTACTTTTTTTGTGAGATTTTTGCAGAGGGCGAGTTTTTGTATTTTCTGGCTGTGTGTGTATCCATTCATTTTACAGTTTCCTGGTTTGTGTCCTTTGCTTACTTTATTTTTGTATTTCTTTGTATAAATTGTCTGACCTGCGTATAACACCATCAGCTTATACCAGAACTGCTTTAGCGAGCGCTCCTTATATTTGCTAAATAATGTGTGTGTGTGTGTGTATATACATATAGAGCTATAGGTTGACACCAAATGATCGACGTGCACAATATTGACATAGTCAAAAGGTTGACATAAAAAAGAAGTCGACCGAAAAGTAGTAGGCCCATGAAAAGCTCAACATGAGTTTTTAGGGTGAAGGTCGACACATGAAAAGGGTCGACCTGTCTAGGGTCAACAGGGTCAAAAGGTCCACACAAGCATTAGGGTAGACTATTAAAAAGGTCAACATTTTTTCACCTTCTTTGCCTCGAATGTCGACATGGACTCGCATTACTCGCCATGCTTCAGGCTATTATATTCACTCCCCCAAATCCTAGTGGAAGGTAGGGCTTGTCGGCACGTTTGCTCAAAACAAAAAAAAGCTTAGGCCTGTCAACTTTCATTGGCCGACCAAAACCATGTCGACCTTAATACTGTCAACCTAACGACCATATAAGTTTTTAATGTTTTTTTTTTTGTCTATCAGTTTCTCCAATTCATCACGTGGACTCCAAATTAGTGTCCCGCATTACTCGCCACGCTTCGGGCTATTCCTGGTCCACGCTGGTGGTAAAGCCTTGATCATGTTTAAAAAAATATTAAAAAAAATCCTTTAAACTCATGTCGACCTCTTATACATGTGATCAGGCAGAGATGTTGTCCAGAGCAACCAATTGGCTTCACACTCTTCTATTGAACAGTTTATGAAATGACAGCTAGAAGCTGATTGGTTGCTTTGGGCAACTACACTCCATGACTTGCCACCTCTCCCCCCGGGACCTCTCCCTTCTTCATGCCTATGGACCTGAGCCTAGGTTAAATGTTAAGCATGACAGAGTCAGACTGTGTATCATTAGCATTTGCATGTGACCGCCCACTGAGCTGTCAATCACCGGTGGCTCCCGGCATGGCTGTATGGGGCGGTCAGCGGATCGCCCGCACACACAGCACGATGCTCCAATATATCTCTAGATATATCGGGCATCGGATGTGTTGCAGAGCCGACGCAATGTATCTGTGAACAACGCTGTTCGCGGATATATCGCTCGTACACACTGGCCGATAATGTATCAATAAATCGGCCACTGTGAAGCACTATGCTCTGTGGTGATGTATTTGAGTCATAGTACTGTGTTATGGTGGGTGGCTTGATGAGGTGGCCGTAAGCATTACCAGTGGTACAGGTGGGGGAGACTTTAGTACTCTGTGTGACATTTTCAGATTGTTTTGCACAACTAATTCCGAGTAATAAGTGTAGGCTTTGCCGTATTGCATCATGTTGCTTCATTGACAAATTTATTCGTTCTGATTCACTTTCACCACGATCATAGGCCAAGGGGGCGGGGAAGGGGGGTGTGTCCCTCCCACTCACTGCTGGGCCACACTCGTCTGAGGCCACGCCAATGTGGAGTCAAATACAGCAGCGAGTCTGCAGCTGTTAAATATTCAGGATACATCCACTATGTAAGTAAATAGAACAGGTGCCTAACTGCAGTGAATTTGGCTCAGCTGGCCCGCAGAGGATGGCTTCCTCCTATTCTCTCCTCCATGTCTTCTCCTTCTAGACCAGGGCCATCGGACCGATTGAGGCTCCCTGAACCTGTAGCCCCCCAATTTCCTCTAGTTTTCTTTACAGATTTGTTTGTTATATGGTGCTTGTAAAACTAGTATCACGTGCTTTGCGGATGTTTCTTTTATATAGTTATTACTAAGATTATAAGTAACATGTGTCCCATCTATGTAGCTCCTGAAGAGTATCCAGTGGTTTTCGTACCAGCAGTGTCTCTCCTCCTTCATGTCAGCATTTCCTTTTCTCCTCCTCATACGTACAACTTATTGTTGCTCCTATGTGCGGTTTATGTGTATGATTTGTCATTGAGACCATGCCGCCTGTCGATTATAGGGAATCCCATCCCTGCGTCGACACTGTCTAGTTCAACAGTCACAAGGTCCACCACTATTAGTCGACAGTGACTAAGTTGACACCTAAGAATGGTTGACAATGACAGAATGTCGACACAAGTTTAATGTCACCATATTCATAGTCGGCACTCAAAAAGTCGACACAAGCTTTTCATGTTTATTTTTTTAGACCTACTTGATTCATACTTTACTATCCAAGTGGGTATAGCGTTAGATTATATCAGTGTGCCCGAAGCAAGGCGATGCAGCCCACTTATACGGTGTCCTTGTCAACATATGTCGACATAGACACAAGAGAAAACCACAGGAAGAACTTGTGTCAATTTATTTTTAATGTCGACATGTAAGTTGCCCATTCTTAGGTGTTGACCTAGACATTGTTGACCCGTTATTCCAGAACCGCTTATAGCACCTGGTTGTGTCACCCCAGTATGCCCTAGAGATGGCACTGCTGGCATAATATGATTACCCAGCTTGTGTAGCCCTTACCAGCCTCGCCAGGGGAATCTTGCTGGATAGAGTCTGAACAATGGCACGGATTCCTGGTGGGTGTAATGAGAATCCCAGATTAATACCTGACCCGTCCCTGCATTATTAATGTCACTTTGCTTGATTGTCCCCTCCGGTCTTTGTTACAGAATTTAGCGGATATATCATGGATACCAGCAAAAGGATCGAGCCAACAGTCTCCGCGCAAACACTACAGCAGAAAGCCAACCCGGACCGCAGCCTCGCCACCACCATTTACGTTCCCGAGCAAGGGGGGTACAAGGAGAAGTTCCTGAAGCTGGTAGAAGAGAAATACAAATGTGAGAAGTGCCGGCTGGTGCTGTGCAACCCCCGACAGACGGAATGCGGGCACCGCTTCTGTGAGACCTGCATGAATGTCATACTGAGGTGAGGTGTAAGTGCAACCAAACCTTTTCTTACGCCTAAGCGGCCTGTAGCCCTCTCCATGTTACTTCCAGCAATATTGACAGTTAGCACACGCAAGAACACTCGGCATCAAGATGTACCACGTGTCGCCAATATAACTAGCACTAGGCCGAATAAAGCCTTACCGTAGATGGTTGCTATGGGTTACAGCCACTTGGCTGATATTGCTCATTTTTCTATATTCTGTTTTTTTGCTTTCTTTTTTTTTTTACTTTTTTGTATTTATTGTTTCATTTGTAGAAGTTTTATAGAAATCACTGACGCACGTTCGATTATATTGATCGTCTTAATGTTTCGCCCTCAGCTCATCCAATACACAGTGCACGGCTTGTGAAGAAATAATAATTAAAGACAAGGTAAGGAACCAATTAATTTGTGCAAGTAATAATTATTATACACGACATAATATACCCATACCGGTAAATCGGTTCCAGTTGATGGATCTACAGTGTATAGATAGACTGTCAATAGTTCTATCCGGAAAGTCAACAGGGTCAAA
Organism: Crinia signifera; assembly: GCF_055691185.1. NCBI lineage: Eukaryota > Metazoa > Chordata > Amphibia > Anura > Myobatrachidae > Crinia > Crinia signifera. The sequence goes on along the minus strand of NC_139228.1, from coordinate 62,027,592 downwards.
GGGCGACATGAAAAAGGGTAGACACATGATAAGTTCAACGTAAGTTTTTCATGATTTTTTTTTTCAAGCGGCTTGTTCTTACTTCCCCATCCATGTCGGGGATGCGGTCATTCGTCAGACTGCATTTAGGTCTACAGTCATTAGGTCGACCCCACTAGGTCGACTGGCAGGAAGGTCGACCTGACTTAAGGTCGACATGGGCCAAGGTCGACATGACTTAAGGTCGAATTTGCATAAAGGTCGACATGAGGAAGGTCGACATGGTTTTTTCACTGTTTTTTTGAGCCGACATGTGCCGACAGGCGGTATTTCATGCCCTACCATCCACTAGGGCGTGGTGGGAGAATAAAATAGTGTGCCGAGCGCAGCGAGGCATCGTGCCCGAAGCATTGCGAGCGATGCGAGGGTCCGATTCTCATTGCCAACTGTGTCCATGTCGACTGTGTCGACATTCGGATAAAAAAACAGTGAAAAACCCATGTCGACCTTATGACCAGTCGACCTTCCTCATGTCGACCTTTATGCAAATTCGACCTTAAGTCATGTCGACCTTGGCCCATGTCGACCTTAAGTCAGGTCGACCTTCCTGCCAGTCGACCTAGTGGGGTCGACCTAATGACTGTAGACCTAAATGCAGTCTGACGAATGATCCCATTCCCCATGTCGGCAGGGGACATATAATAGTGTGGCGGTGTTAGACTAGTTGTCGACATTAATGCCAAAAATTTGAAAAACTCGTGTCAATCTTTTGACCATGTCGACCTGTTGCCCGCCGATAATTCCGCTGAGGGCATTTGCACTGTCCGTTTTCCCGCAAGCTCTGTTCCTGCATGCAAGAATGCGATGTTACAGGCTGTGTTGCCAGTTAGGGGCAGATTGGCTGGCACTCTCCTAAGCTTAGTCCACCTGGCCCATAGATCCTTGTCCGGATAGTTGTGTGCGTTTATGCGATTCACTTTGACGGTTACGTTGTCTGATCAGCATTTTCTATTGAAAAAAGTGGCGCTTAATTAACCCTTTAAGTGCCAAGTGAATTTGTCAAAATAGGTGTGAAAATTGCCAAGCCAACCTCTTTATTCATCATAATGACCTGTAATGTTACCTTATATAGGAAATAGAATCTTTTTTTATTTTTACACATTTTTTTTATTTGAATTTATATAACAAATGTGAGCGACGCTGGCATTTTAGCCGATATTTTGCACATCTCTCAGAGAGATGTTGGCACTCAAAGAGTTAAAGGAGCAGAAGGCTTTAATGTCATTCCTGTATGTTGTATTGTGCACCTACAATACAGATGTGTTATCACAGTGGTTCTCAAACTCGGTCCTCAGAACTTCACACAGTTCACGTTTTCCAGGTGACCCGACAGGTGCACTCATTACTGGCTGACACATTTTAAATGATCCACAGGTGGAGCTAATTATTTCACTTGATTCTGTGAGGAGACCTGGAAAACATGCACTGTGTGGGGTCCTGAGGTCCGACTTTGAGAACCTGTGTGTTATCATATTATTTTTTCCCCCACGCCAAGTTCTTTTCTGCTTCGTGTAGAGTCGGCCGCACACAGATATAAATGTGTCGCACGTCAAATTATTCCGTGACTAAGGCGCTCATTCATAGGACATTACACGCGTCGTCCCACTCGCACCGTGTGGCGTATTGAAGCTATGAGCGGGATGGTCATACATGTGAGTTGGTGCATTGTGTCTGCAGTGTGATGACGAGGCTGTGCGATCTATGTAATTGTTACGTTGGTCGCCTATAATTAGGAAATAGTTGTTGTTTATTCCCTAGTAGAAATCTCTCCCTCCAATGTGGGTGGCCATGAGTGGAAAACGCTGCTCATTCCGTTTCACGGAGCTGCAATTACACGGAACTGATGACCCTTTCCGTCCTGCTTGCCTGTATAATAAAGTCTTCATCCCTACTAGAACTTTAGAGACAGGGGGGAAGAAGAGTTCACAGGAAGTGTGGGGGGGGGCGGGGAGAAGAGAGACCAGGACGTGGGGGGGGGGGGGGGGGGAAGAGGGCCCGGGGTGTGGACTGGGGGGGGGGGGGGGGAGAAGAGGGGCCGGGGGGGGGGGGGGGGGGAAGAAGAGGGGCCGGGGGGGGGGGGGGGGGGAGAGGGCCCAGGACGTGGGCCGGGGGGGGGGGAGAGGGTCCAGGACATGGGCCAGGGTGGGGGGGGAGAAGTGGGCCCAGGACGTGGGCCAGGGGGAAAGAAGAGGGCCCAGGACATGGGCCAGGGGGGGGGGGGAGAAGTGGGCCCAGGACGTGGGCCAGGGGGAAAGAAGAGGGCCTAGGAAGTTGGCCAGTGGGGGAAGAAGACGGCGCAGGAAGTGGGCCAGGGGGGAGGACATGGGCCAGGAGGGGAGCAAGCGGGCCCAGGACATGGCTCCTTTATGTGTGTATCATCTGCAGTTTTTGCTATGTCTCATACATGTGATGCCAGTAGGGTCTGATTAATGAGTAAAGGAGGGAACAATATGGTGAACATGAAGGAAGGTGGTAAAAAACGCATTAACCTTCAGCCAACATCCATTTCATTGAAGTACATGTGGACGGCCTTGAAAACGTAAGGATTGGGGCCTGCCCGTAGTTGCCGGTGCAGAAATTGCCTACAGTATTTAGCATTGTTTCTGTACATTAGTATAGTTGTGGCTGCTTGGAAAGTCCCGAGCATGAAACAGGATGCGTGTTTACAGGATATTTCTGTCGAAATCTGATCTGAATGTCTTGGACTGCACTACACATGTCTATAGGCACTGTGTACAAAGAGAAAACCTTGGAGAGAGGTAAAGTCTCCAAATCATCTTCTAACTGTCATCTTTCAAGCGCCACCAGTAAAACAAGTTAGAAGCTGATTGGTCGATACTAACTCTGAGAACAGAGCCGTTTTCCGTAGCGTTACAAGAGATATTGGAGTTTTATGTTCCTGGCGGGCAGCCGGCCAACCTCCATGTTCTATACGGTGCTCGCTGTTTTGTTTTGAAAGGCGACGGGCTGAGAACCTACGCCAAGCCAGGTCATGATTCTACACTTAATCCCCCATTTTTACAGTGAATAGATTGTGGGTGGGCTGACAGAAAGCACAAATTGGCTCCCTTCTGGGATAAGCGTATTATTGCCGGGACCATGAGGATTACTGCTCTGGATTATGGAAATTGGCGAAATGTAAATGCTAACGACTATCTGTTAACGACTACCTTTTGAATTTCAGGTATTTAAGGACAACTGCTGTCGGAGAGAGGTGCTCGCTCTTCAGATGTACTGCAGAAACGAGAATCGGGGCTGCAAAGAGCAAATAACACTAGGGAACCTGCTGGTAAGATTCAGACTAAAGCTTCTGTAATTGCCGCACGCTGCCATACAGATCACAGTGGTCACAGATACAGTGGTTCAATGGTGCGATTCAGGCCTGTTCGTATGGGTCCGAATTGGGCCCCATCGCCGATTGTCTTGGGACTGTGCATGCGCATTGTCGCCAATACGCATGTGCAAGTCCCAACTGCAAGCGCCTCCGGGTAAGTTTTTGAACTCCTGGGTGGACCCCCAGCGTTTCAGGGGTGTGCCCACAAAAACTGTGGGTGCCAATAGAAACCCTGTCCGGGCCCCTGCTCGAGGTGGGCAGATGACGTTGATGTCCGCCCTGAATCCACATCTATCCGTGCCAGCCGCCGAGTGACTCCTGGGACACTCAGCGTCTGCATGCTCCGGGCATAGTAGGAGAAGTAATTCGTTGGCAAGTAACCATCAAATGATTTCTCTTCTGTGCGAACAGATGTGTACACATCTGCGTCTGGTTGGGGTGGTGTTGCGGGCATGCATTTGAGATTTTGCAGAGCCCTACGATCAGATAGCTGCCGCCCGCCAGAGGGAAATACCGCTGTGCTGATTGTCGCACAGCTGCAAATCCATTTGCAACTCACAATGGGCGGGATTCTCCAAACTAAAAATGACGTAAAAACCCTGTTTTCGGGGTTTTTACCGCATTTTTATATGCCGCAAAGCCCCGCTACTGGGGCTTCGCTGCGGGGGGGTTACGCCAGTTCTAGATGGCGTAACCCCATGGAAGCCTATGGGCTTCCCTTCGTGTCCCACGCCACCCCGCGTGCCCCCCACTAGTCCGCGTCGCCCATTGATTTTACACCTGTCGCCGGAAGGCCAGCATTTGCATCATCAACATAAGTTCTGTACGGTTCGCATTAGGAGGGGCTTGTGCAAAATCCCCCATATTGGCTCCTGCACTTTATGCATAAACTCGCAGTTTGCAACCGTGCTAAGAGCTGCGTCTGGTTTTAAATGTATAAAATTGGAAACTGCTGTTATATCATTTTCATTTCTTTATTTATTGGTCTTTTAACTAGCATTTTAGGCTTTTGTGGTCCTGTTAAAGCGTTGGCCAATATTTTATTAAGAGAGAGAGAAATGAGACTCGCCGATGTTTCTAAAAAGACGTGATCAGTCCCCCACCCCCGAATCAGATCGGTTACAATACTGGGAATTGCTGCATCTAGATTTCCAGTCTTGACACCGAATCTGTTCTATAGAGCGGCCAAGTAGTTCTACTGATGTTCTGCAACACACCTTGTTGTCTTGCTGGGAATTGTAGTGCCACTGTAGGCGGCGAGCCACGAGTTTCCTTAGCCCGATCTACAATAATTTGCTAAGGCAGTGGAGAACAAATTTTATTTAACCGGCTGTCCTCAGGGATTGTCTTCTGCCAGCTGCAGAACATGTTCAGTCTGTGAAGACATAAAATCTTCGACATATCCCTAATTTGTGGAGACAGTTTGTCATCCTCTGAGCTGCTTTCTGTAAGCACTTTTTTTGGAGACCAGTCAAGTTGGTAAGACGTCTGCAGAGCCCAGCTTGGAATGACTGAAACTACAGCTTTGTGTTGTCGGTACGGCAAGTGTTTGGATTTGCTTTAAAAAAAAAAAAAAAAAAGCGTTTACACATTTTGTTAGGGGTGGCAAACTGGAAGGCCGTTTGTATTACATAATTGTATAACAAAGCGAATCGCAATGTTTAATATAAGTCTCACACAAATCGGCCACAGGTACGCTCCTGCTCTGTGCACAGAACTAAATGGAGTTCGGTGAGCATAACTATGGATAAACCGCCAGATGTACTAAACTGTGAAAAGTGATGACGTAACAACCAACCAGCTTCTACCTCTACCTGTAATTTTTCAAATGCAGCCTGCATCATGACAGTTAGGAGCAAATTGGTTGCTAGTTTTTCACTCTCCACCTTATCACTTTTTAAGGCTAAGGGGGGGTAGTAAATCTGGAATTCCGACAGTCGGAATCCAGGCCATTTCCGACAGTAATTTGACTGTTCGTATTCAGAGTACCGACAGTCGAGTGTCGAAAAGTCCTGAAATCGGCCACGAATTGTCAGAAAACATGCGTGAATTTGAAAATCCACGGCCGCTTCCGACAAAACAGATCCGACTTAAAAAAAAAAGGTCGTATCTGACAGCCTTCAATGCAGGTGGTAGCGGCAGCATGGAATAGGTGATTGATTACTCTCCTTAGTACATACCGCCCCACTGTCCGCTCAACTACAACTACTGTGTTGAGCTAAAATCCACAGATTCTTCCACAAAGCGGACTGTAATGCACCTTTAATGTGGTTCATGGCATCTGGGTCCCAAATTTCAGATTGAATTCCCCTCCAGTTGCACAAAGCTACAGTTCAGCTCTCAGCCTGGGAGCGAGTTCTGCGCCAGCAGTATATGCGCAGCCAAATCCCTAGTTTGTGAAAGTGCCTGGGGTATAGCGTCTGTGGGGAAATCATGAAAGGGATTGGCTGTATAAAAATGATTTACAATCAAACAGATGTAACAAGTGTCTTTGTGATTAAACCGACACACAAAAAGTAATGTCGCCTGTCTTGTGATGCTTCTAAAACAAGAATGAAACTAGGATTTTCGTCACCTGGGGCAAGGCGGTAATTTGACTCTGCCCCGTCTGTTCACCCCCTGCATGGGCATCACATACAGCACCGGGGGCTTGCGAATCCTTAATCCACCCACACACACCCTGGTTGGGCCCTGTCTAAAACCATTCTTGTTGTCTGAATGTTTAAAGCCCATTTAAAAGACCACATCGGGCTGATTCAGAGTCAGCCGCAAGTTGATCTCCATCGCATCTGCATTCCTTGGAATCCACTAAATGCGGATATTCGTCCGTAAGCTGAGTTATCTATGCAAGTACTCTGCCCCCACCCATAAATGGCTGTGGTCTTGATCACGCCACCCGTGCACGACCAATGGTTAGCTGTGTAAACGCAACTCAACATTGGCTCCAAACCATGTGCAGTGCCGAACATGGGTCAGTCCACAGAACGGACTAGCATGTAACACTGCATCAGTCCTTCAGTGTTACATGCAAGCCCGGCTGGTTGGCATGCTTAACGCCCGTGTCCGATCTAATGTCCTGAATTTAAATCCTATGGAACAGATAGGGTTCAGAGGTGACTAAATTCTCTCCTTTTTCCAGATTCACCTAAAAAGTGACTGCCAGTTTGAAGAACTTTCATGTCCTCGCGCCGACTGCAAAGAAAAAGTTATCCGTCAGGATCTCAGTGACCACATAGAGAAGTCATGTAAATACAGAGAGACGCCGTGCCAGTTCTGCAAAAGCCAAGTACCGCTGGTAGAAATGCAGGTAATCCTATTACACAGCATTTGTCTGGTACTTTATCTTTATATGTCTGTAGCAGTACTCGTACTAAAGGCTGCCATACACTATGCGATTTGGGCATGATTTCACCTGATTCCGATGAATTGGGCCGTGAAATCTAATCTTATGTGAAGCCCGGTGCTGGGTGGGGGACAGCAGCGGGCACGGGATGCCGGTGACCAGAGAGCCGGGTGGAGGGAGCAGAGGGGGGGGTGCAGGGAGCCGGGCAGGGGAAGCCACGATTAGGGACTTCATGTGCCAAGTTTTGCAACTCCTGGACGCAAAAAAACAACAACATACTAATGAATGAGAAGCCACTGATTGGCTGAGAGCTCTCTCAGCCAGTCTCAGCCAATCAGTGGTTGCCCATTCATTGGTATTTTATTTAAGGGAGCCCGGCAGTTGCATTTTATTAATCACATGCGATTTATCACATGCAAAACTTGGCACATGAAGTGCCTAATTGCATGTGACCCCTCCCGGGGAGCTACCTGGCCAATCAGGTCCGGAACAATCAGGTCCGACTTGTCCTACTATGGGGACCTTGAGACAACTTGTCCCATTTTGCCCAACATTTCCCAAACTGGGACAAAATAGGCCACACCTCTGATGGAACCAAACTCTTTCCAAAGCCCTCCCTTCATGTTGGGTTATTACACCCAGGATACTTCTCACCCCAGAGGGTCCTGGAAGGTAGCGGTAACCGTGAGCATGCGTGGCCACCTTCTATAATTGCAAACGTTACAACAGTTCTGGGCTGTATTACAGCCTGTTTGTGTACGGTGATAGGTGGTCACTTTTATAAGACAGACTTTTGATTTCTATTAGCAATGACTAAACATGTTCATTGGACTTTATTGGGCCCATTTATCAACGAGTGATCAAATTCATTGTGAGTGATCAACTGTATTGTGTATGCTAAATGGTGTTCCAACCAATCAGCTCCCAACTGTCATTTTTCAAACAATTGGCTGGAACACTGATTATTCTACATGATGAGTTTTATCTTTGTATGAGCCCTCGATTTGCAATTCTGAATACCAGTTTTAATACTGTAAATATGCCATAACAGGGGAAATTTACCGATAGGTGTTCTATTTCACACGGGTTGTTGCTATGGGCAACCAATCAGATACGATATCTTATCTTCTAGATGGTGCTAAATAAATAAAATATAGATTCTGAATGGTTGTCCATAGCAGCATCCCATGTGAACTAGAACTCACATCTTAGTAAATCTCCCCCAACATGTTAATGCACTAGTGTCTTGAATCCATTACCTGCACATGTGTATGGTATTTATTTTAAACCAGTCCATTTGGGTGTTTTGTAGAAGCATGAAGACATGGACTGTCCCTCCGTTGTGGTGTCCTGCCCTCATAAGTGTAGCGTAAAGAGTTTGTTGAGAAGTGAGGTAAGACCATTGCTTCGTGTTTATGTGTGTGTTTGTGTGTGTGTGTGTGTGTGCTATCATTTATCTAGTAACTTCAACCCCAAAATGTTTTATACTGGATATTAAAAAAAAGTGTCTGGAAAAATGTGCTGTAACCGAATAAAAAAAAAGCATTGCAGTGCAGCTTGGTTGCTATGGGTTGCTGCACCTTATCTGTGTACATCAGTTTGAATAAATGTCTCACACTTTGTGTAAGGAATGCAGAAGACGTGTATGACATACGATCGGATCGGAGTCAGAGGTCGCATCTGCTCTATGTTCGACCTCTAATTCGGCCCCCTCCCAGCAGTGGGGTGCAGGATCCCATGCGATATGGCACATGCTGAAAGACTGAATGAGATCCTGCCGCTCTGGAAGGTCCAGACAGCTCAATGGGGATCGGCTGGCCATACACTGCTGCGACTTGACCAGGATCAAATCTATTGCGTCATTGGCAACATTGACTGGAGCACCACGAGTCTTAAAACTCAATGCATATCATGAAACCAATTGATTTAACCTCTTTAATGTAGAATCTTCTGGTTAATTTATCTTGGCCATTGGAAATGTATTGGTATAATTTTGTAGCCGCTTTATCCACTGTCGTTGCCTGGATGCTAAATATTGATTTTACTTGGCATCTCATTGTCATCTCCCTTAAACAGATCAGTTGAGTTTATAATCAATTAACAGAATGAATTAACTTAAATCCGCATGAAAAAAATTGAGTACCGTAGTTTGTTTCTAATTAACTATGAGAGGTTATTCGTGGCAATGCCTATGCTGGGAATAGCTTCAATAGAATAATCACCAATGTAACTGTTACTGATTTTCTCTTTATTTTTAGATAAATTGCAGATTCTTCTGCTTTCCTGTCTGTTACGCCAATTTTTCTTAGCTTTTCTGTTTCATGCAAATTGGAGTATTTTTCATTTTTTTGTTTATCGAACAAGTGTGAGGATAGCTTTTCCAATTTTATGTAATTAGTACAGGGCAATTTTACATTATTAATTGTACTTTTAGAAAATGTAATTGTCTCTAGAGGTAATGGGGAACATTTATGAAATCTAGTACACTTTTAACCATCCCAAAATGTGCTAGAACAACACCCACACAGTTTCTAGCCGTCATTTTTCTTGTACAACACCTTTCTTTGTAATTATGTTGTTATGCAGTTTTCACAAATGTCCCCAAAGTGTGTCAAACCTCACATGTCTTTGTCTTGTGTCCATCCTCTGTCTGTCTGCCTGTAAGCCGATTCTAGCACTGATACAAAAGTCTGTTAAAGAGCGAAAAGAGCATTTACCTTGCAGAAGTTGTTACTTCTGGGAAATGTGCTTCATACTTAAATACTTTTAACCCCCCTGGGTATTTAGATAATGATCCATACCATGGCTGTGACAGAATCCCAGTTCAGATACAAAATCCCAGTAGGAAATGCAAGTCCTCTAGGGGGGCTTGGGGGAGATTTATCAAGGCTTGGATAGAGATTAAAGGGCAGATGTACTAAGCCGTACATGGGAATAAAGTGGGCAGTAATAAAGAAGTAGCCAACCAGCCCCTAACTGACATGTTACAGGCTGTGTTTAAAAAAAAATTATATATATATATCTATATATATATATATATAGATATATATATATATATAGATATATATAGATATATATTGCATATTACATTTTTTGAGGGATTAAAAATAAAAATGTAAAAAAATTAAAGGAACATGGTGGGTTGGTATTTTATCTCTCTCCGAGGCTTAGTACCTAGACCCTATAATGTACTATGAGACACTTTTCAAAGCTGCCACATCTTATGCTGTTTAAGGTGATGGATTTAAAGGGGTAATAATAATCAATACAAAACCAGTCATGTTTTGTATTTAATATGATTCCCCCTTAAATTCTGTGTCCGAAATCGAAAAGGTGTGTGCACGCGGTGAGATTCCTTTGCTATTCGACCTAAGATTCAATTGCTATGCAATGTTTGCTAACTCTGTACTATATACATACAAGTCATACTATCTACATTCAATCTGCACTATAAAGTCATTGCTGCACTGTCTATTTGTTTTTTTTCGATATCCGCTGAACGGGAACGTGCATCAGCAACGCATCGGGATAGAAAGCTTTAAAACATGTTCTATTTCCATGCAATCCCGATTTCGATTATATAGTCAAAATCGAACGTCAAATTGTACAGTTTGTACACAGCATAAGTGTGTATGTTTTGTTCTTTCACTATGGTCAATGTTAGAAAACTAACTTTTAGTTGGCTAAGGATCACTTTAAGAAAGAAGATCCTTGATTGTATTCATCAAAAATTTTAATACATATTATCATGTGTAACTTCTATTTATATTATGAATATTTTATTATTTTGGTTCAGCCTGTGTTTAAGGCTTCTGACCGTCCATTGTAGACCACATAAATTAAATTCCGTTTCCTTCCCTTGTACATATATATTTTATTTTAGATTTAATTTCCTGCCAAAGTTTTACATTTTCTTTTTCTCCCATTGCAGTTGAATGCCCATTTGTCAGAATGTGTTAATGCCCCCAGTACCTGCAGTTTTAAACGTTATGGCTGCAGTTTTAAGGTCAGTATTACAGATCCTACTGTTTGTGCTTGATGCCTTCGAGTACGTTATAGCTCCACCAGCTCGTAAAAACACTACATAAAAAAACCTCCCAAAAAGTCTAAGTGTATCTGCATGAGCAGAGCGGTGTGGGAGGGCAGGTAGATGGGGAAGTGGCATTTTTCCATTGGGAGATTGGAGGCTGCAAGTTTCCAGTTCATTAGAAGTGGCAAGAAAACTCTCAGCAAAATTTTGGCGTGTACAGTATCATATTACATTAGATGTTTTTGTTGTTGGCGGAAAGTTTCTAAATGCATTATTCATGTCCTAAGTACCCCCAAAATATTTCACTGGTGACCTCTTATGAGGTGTACACTGTTACAACCACCGATGGTCACCCATCTGCAGGCCAATCAGAGACCAGGGGTGGGGCTTCACCGGTGAAGAATCGGAGCTAGGCTCCTACCAATTTTGAGAACGGTATATTGACAAATGGTTCAGATTGTGCAGCATTACACCTTATGGAATAGGGATGTACAGCGTCCTGAGGCTATACTGAGTGACTCATTTAAAGTAAGGCTATTGTGAGGATTCTTCTACTTGAAAGAGATTCCCTTTTGCCTGTCAAGTCATATTAGACCATACGCTGTAACGTAGTAATTCTAACCTTCAGTGGTCAGTAGGATTTCCTAATCGTACGCCTGCACAAGCAACCCTGTAGATAGTAAATACTGCTGATTTCTGCTATTTGCTCTGTGCCCCATGTTAGATCTCTGTTCCCTGTGTCTGAGTGCTCTAGGCTTGCATATAAGTATGTGCAAACTCTATTATATGCAAGATTCTCTATTTTATAGGTATGTGTATATAGTGAAGTATCCATATTTGGTGTATTTATGTGTTTTTTTGTATATAAATTATATGGCATAGCCCTGCACTTGTGATTGTAAGCGCTGGAGACCTAGGGGTAGATTGTGCGTTGTTTAGAAGTGAGAGACATTGCCTATAGTAACCAATCAAATGTTACCGTTTATCCTCTGGAAAGTTCTAGATTAAACAGATTCTGATTGGTTGCATTGTTCAACATCTCTCACTTCCAAAAACTCACACTTTAGTAAATTATAGATTACAGATGTGCGTTTCGGTTTTGTTGAAACCGGACAAGCTGGAACTTTGGGGACCCGAGTAGACAAGAGTCCCGAGTTGAGTCTTCCCTTGAGTTCAAACTCGGGTTTAAGGATTGAATCTTGGGGTTTGGATGGCATGTATGCCTGTGATGTCACCCTGTGATGTCAGGTGACATTTCACCCAGGAGAGTGATTGGTAAGGTGGGCAAAATTGACTGGATATTGATGCTATTGAAAATAATATTATAGGAACAAAACAGACCCAAGTTACATACTTTTGGCTGTGTTTTTAGTTACTTTTTTCGTTTTGTAGGGAACAAACCAACAAATTAAAGCACACGAAGCCAGTTCCGCCGTTCAGCACGTCAACCTGATGAAAGAATGGAGCAGTTTCCTGGAGTCTAAGGTAACCCACATCTCATTGCATCAGTGACCAACGCGGACCCCTTTTCAACCCGTACCGTTTAGCCCGCTGCTGTGTGTAAAGTTGCTGATAAATGAAAAACACAGGATAAATGAAAAACAAAAATAGCCTTAAGAAGAACAGCTCATATCTACAGGTTCCCATATTACTGCCGTCGCTTCCTTTTACTTTGTTAGTTGTGAATCACTGGAATTTCCAGGATTTGCCAGTCTGACCACAATTTGCTTCCCTGTTTGTACAAGAAAATACAATTAGGAACTTGGGGCTTATTCATACATATCTTCCGGCTTACAGATCCGCCTGCTGTCATAATTATTGAGTCATTTCACGCACTTTTATTCTTTATTTTGCCCCTAATCAAAATCTTGATCTGTAAAAACATCCTTTATGGTAAAGAAGCAAAGAGAATTGTGATATACTGTAATAAACTATAAGCAACCCCCCCCCCCTTTTTCCCCTCTCTCGCTTCCACGCTATAAAGTATGCAAAGAATGGATTTTGGCAAAGTGTTCTGGAATTGCTGGAATATTTCTTCTGCTAGCCTGTTCCTTTGAGGAACATTGACATTATTGCCCAATTAGACACTTTCATTTATCCTGACCCGTGCAGTGGTTTAGTTGTTGATGTCTAATGTGAAATCGGTCGCTCACTACTGGCTCTTGTACGGGGAGACCTTTTTTGTGACTTTTTCGGCTCTAGATCAAAACGGTGCCTCATACCTCCTCTGCCCCTTATCGTATGTGCCCAAGTGATCTATAGACCTAATTGTTCTGTGTAATGGGGAGGGGGAGGTTACCTACTTCTACCGGGTTGGTTGATGAGGTCACATATGCAGACAGACGGTATTTGTATATAAAGTCAACCGTTTCTCAGTCAACATCCACAAGGTTGGCATGGAAAATGTTGACACATGAAAAGGTTGACGTGCTTTTTAAAAAAAAAATGTGGGGGTCAATTTGTAGATTTCAGTACATGGACCCCAAATTAGTGTACTAGGTCCCCTGGCCTGGCTCGCTTCACTCGGCCATGCTTTACTGTTTCCAGTCATGTTGAACTTCTCATGTGTTAACCATTTGATCATGTTGACCATATGCATTTTAACCTACACACTGTCGACCTATCAACCGAATACCGATACAACCTCAATAAAGTTTAACTGAAAATTACCAAAATCATAATTTCCCAGTCAGTTCAACGAGTCCCCGTATTTTGTACGGCCAAAAACATATATGTTTTTGCTAAAAAAACACATGGAATCCATGATAAGAAGTTAATTATTAGGCCATCGAACATAAATTCTCGTTCAAAGCTGCTATTGGCCATCCTTGGAGCTTGTTGGATAGCCTCATGGGATCAATTAGCCAGCAGTAAATGACCACAGCTAACTGAATCCTCCCCCCACCCATTGGCCCTATATTAGCTAGCCTTTTGTTGGGAAGTTCTAAAACATCACACCCATATGTTCTCGTTGATCCTCATATGGACTTGGTTCCTCTAATAGACTCCATCCATTCTTCTGAGAAGGCTTTTTACTAGATTTTGGAACATGGCTTGGTGCATTGTGGTCCTTACATTTGAACAGAGTAGTGTTTAAATGTAAAAGTGCTACGGATCTTATACACAGTGACGTTGGGGTTGAGACATGGTGTAGGAGGTTGGCTGTAGACCAAGAACAGACCATACGTGGAACGAGCTTGCTGACATTATATGCATTGGACTTGACCCTCCTCGCCTACTGTACATGAAAATGTATTTATACCAAAGGATTGAGAGCCCTTTAATTGACCTGAAATTAGCCAAATAAACATTTTTGCTTAACTATGATAAATAAATACATTTATTTATATATTAAGATTCTTATATAGCGCACACCTATTCCGTAGCGCTTTCCCCCCCCCCAGAGAATATTTGAACATTCACATCAGTCCCTGCCCCAGTGGAGCTTACAATCTATATTCTCTTCTCTACCACATGTGCAGACATTCATTCTAGGGTTCATTTTTGTTGGGAGCCAATTAACCTACCAGCATATTTTTGGATTGTGGGCTGGAAACTGGAGTACCCGGAGGAAACCCACGCAAGCATGGGGAGAATATACAAACTCTGCACAGTTAGGGTCATGGTGGGAATCAAACCCATGACCTCAGCTCCGTGAGGCAGTAATGCTAACCATTACACCGTCAGTACTAAATATTGTTAATTGTGAATTGCTGTTTGGGCATCGTAAAAGTTTATAATCATTATTTTGTAATTTTCCACATAATGTTTGACCTCGCGTTTTACTTCCCAGGTGTCGTTATTACAGAACGAGAGCTCAGAAAAGAATAAAAGTATACAGATCCTGCATAACCAGATGTGTAACTTCGAAGTAGAAATTGAGAGACACAAAGATCTGCTAAGAAATAACGAATCGAAAATTCATCACTTACAGGTGAGTCGCAATGACCGTCCTATTCCTGTGTCCTGTCGCGGTGTTTATAGATTGCGGACTTCGAGGAAGAAATATCGCAAGATGGAAATATCTCTCGGGCGGCCAAATAATTCTGAGCACTTGATCATTTTAGTTTCATTTTGTGTGGTTTATAATAATTCCCTAATTGGCTTATCATAAATTTGGTCTAGTTATTACACATCGCTGAAAAAGCAAAAGCATAATTTTTTTACATTTTTGTGTGAGTTTAGTGGTGACCTTTATTTTTTTATGGTGATTTATAACTAACTCGTTAAAAGCCCGTCAATAGGACGGCTTCTGCAATGTACTTTCAACTCGAGCTGTGAATGTTTTTACTTTCACTTTGAGCTGTGACCGTTTCTAGCCCACAAACTCACCCCCCCCCCCCTCCAGTCCCTATCTGCTCCTACCTCCAATCTCTGTCTTCACAGCTCCCTCTCTCCATATCCAGCAAGTTTGAAACAGACCAGTGTCCCTGCAGAAATTACTTTCACTTTCTGTTATGAGATCTTTTAGCACACAAAGGAGTCATTTGCTCCGTCGGGTGACCTCTAGTGGTCACTGGCGGTACTTCACCTCATAGAGACCACTAATGGTTGACAGTGACTAGGTTGACACCTAAGAATGGTCAACGGTGAAGGAAGGTCGACAAACCAGAAGTTGACATGAACATGGTCGACACTTGAAGGGCGACACATGGTTTTCACATTTTTCTGGTCACTCGGTCGACGTGGACAACCTATAAGTGTACCGCTGTACTCGGCACACTATTATAATCTAATCTAAAAAGAAAATCATGAAAAACTCGTGTTGACCTTTTGAGTGTTGACTATGTGCATGTCAATCTTTTTGCTTGTGTCAACCTTCTGTCATTGTCAATCTAGGGTATGTCGACCTTTCTAAGTGGACCGAATACCCAATTCCCACAAAGATAAAATACAGATGGGGCACTTGTTGTAATTGAAACCCACAACTCCAGCGTTGTACGGCAGCAGTGCTAACCACTGTGCTGCCTTTCCTTTAATAACTATATATTGTATCATATACCCTACTGGGTCTGCATCAATGTAACTTCTCCCATCTTTACTGTGATCCAGATATGTTCTGAGCAACTACCTCACCGTGTTCTATAGCTTTCGTCAGCGGGGAATACAGATGCAGCCGCTCTCATTGGCTGCGCCGGCGATACATTTCTGGCGGCTGACGCACGAGCGTCTCAAACATTTGCACGTCCATGGCCGAGAATGGGACGCCAAAGCGTCTCAGACGCCTACGTGCCACATTCTCTGGCAGGCCTCTGCGAGTGGCGCGCTGCGGCCCAGCTAGATTAGAGCAGCTGCCCCTGGATGTTAAGGGAATATAGCAGGAAACGCCCATTCCCCCGAGTGAGGAGACCCCAGTAGGTCGACACCATGTGACCGACACAAGCAATGGTCAACACATTAATTTGTCGACATTAGAGTTTAACTTTTTTTTTTTGTACTTTTATTATACTTTAGCATCCGTGTGGGAAGAGTAAAGTGTCTCCCGAACGCGGTATGTGCTACATTAATTGGGGGTACGCGTGCTCAGGTGTTGACATGGACACAGAAAAATTTTCATAACTGCTCACGTCGACCTATTTGTGTCGACTTAATGCCATATTTGCTGTGCATAAGTGATGCCTATACTAGTCGGTTGCTATCGCAGAGAGTTTCCGGTGTTGCAGTGCTATAGAGGGAGAGGAAGGGTACGGCTCTGAGCTTCGCGTGGGTTTCATTCTGACACAGCGGTTTCACAAATACTAGCAATCTGCGATTTCTTTGAAAACATTTGCATAGACTGCAGAGTACAGGTGCCGTGCGTGCTCGAGCTGCTGGTGTGTTCATTACAGTGCACAGGTATTCCTAGCAGTCACCTGGTGTCAGCCTTCCTCCCAGCAGAGGGTGTTTATTGTGATATTAAGAAAGGAGTGTGTGTGTGTGTGGGAGGGTGGGAGGGTGGGGGCCTGTGTTAATTTTTTGTGATTAGGTTTATTTGATGTCTCACAAGAACCTTGCACGTCAGTCAGGACCTCCTGTCTCCTTGATCTCATTTCACTTCTCACTTCTGGGGTAAAAACCCGATAACTCTAAGCATCCCCCTGCCGGGTTACCGAGGCGGGAGGCATCGCCAGAAAGATCTGGTGATGCCCCATAGAAGCCTATGGGCTTCTAACGCAAACCCACCGCCGCCCCACACTGACCCCCCGCCGCCCCGCACCGACCCCCCCCCCCCCTCACCTGTGTCCGGTCAGCACAGAGCTGTGCTGCCTGGACCTGTGACCCCCTCCTCCCTGCACTATAATCCTCTTCCGGGTGCAGGGAGGAGGAGAGCCTGGCGCAGCAGCAGCAGCAGCGCCGGGTAAGGGAGGGAGGGGAGAGCAGCCGTGTCCCAATGGGACCCGCTGACTCTCACCGCAAAGGACAGCTCTTAAAGCAAGAGCTGTCCTTTGCCATAATTATCGCATATGTTAGTGCATATGTGATAATTATGAATGCAGTAGCCGGCGATAGGGGGCGCGGATGTTAGAGCATCCCCCCCTTTGACCTCTAAGAAGCCATACCCCACCTATTGGTGGGGTATAGGTCATAGCGTCAACTCAATGAAGGTCGACCGCTTAAGTCGACACCTGAAATAGGTCGACATGGCTAAGGTTAACAGGGTCAGAATGTCAACACAAGCATAGGGTCGGCAATGGGAAGGTCAACAGTCAAAAGTTTGACACAAGGTTTTTGCAGGTTTTTTTTTTTGTCCTGAACGTCGACATGGACACCGTCTATATGTACTGGTTCCGCCCGCCATGCTTTGGGCACATTATTCTATTCTCCCACCACGCTGTAGTGGATGGTAGGTTATAAAACTAAATGAAATGCAATTTTTTAAAATATTTGTATTATTTTATTATGCTGTTCCCTGTTGTCCTTGTATTCAGAGAGTGATTGAAGGCCAAGCGGACAAGCTGAAGGACTTGGGCAAGGAGATCACTAGCTTGCGACAGACCGGGGAGGACGCAGATAACATGAAGAGCAGCATGGAATCCTTACAAGTGCGGATGACCCAGTTAGAGACCATTAGTAAGAACGCAGCCGCGTGGAACCCTGGTGAGACCCCTATACGACTCTTCTACCGGCTAGGAAGACTGAATAGAGCAGGCATGTCCAAACTATGGCCCTCCAGCTGTTGTGAAACTACAAGTCCCATCATGCCTTGCCACAGTTTTGCTATTAGGAAATGTTAAAACTATGGCAAGGCATGCTGGGATGTGTAGTTTCACAACAGCTGGAGGGCCATAATTTGGACATGCCTGGAATAGAGCCATACAGCTGTATATAGGCCATACATGCTTTACCAGTGTTAGGTAGATTTTAAGTATCCCGTACTTAGCATCTCCCCACACACACAATGGTGTTGTAGGTTATGAAAACCAACATATGCGCCATGTGAGCGCATACCTGTTACCAGGTTTTCAAACTTACCAATTATCAGAAGCAATGCCAGCATTGGCAAGCATGCAGTGCGGGGCTCTGCCCTGCAGCTCCCTGGGCTCTGCCAGACGTAATGTGCTTGACTGGGGGAGCTCTGCCTGGCGCAACGTACTTCACGGGGGGCTCTGCCTGGCACAATGCGCATGACTGGGGCTCTGCCTGGCGAAATAGAGGGGGGCCTCTGCCTGGCATAACTCATGCTACAGGGTGGGGGCTCTGGCTGGGTGATGCGTGTGATGGGAGGGGTCAGACGGGCCTCAGCATGGTGTAACGGAAGGCTCTGCCTGGCACAACACGCATGACTGGGGCTCTGCCTGGCGTAATAGAGGGGGGCCTCTGCCTGGCGCAACACATGCTACGGGGTGGGGGCTCTGCCTGGGTGATGCGTGGGACAGGAGGGGGGTCAGGTGGGCCTCAGCATGTTGTACTGGGGGGCTCTGCCTGGCGTGACGGGGGGGGGGGGGGGTGGGCTTTGTCTGGCTTAATGCGTGTGATGGGATTGGCATTACGGGCGCAACTGGGAGCTCTGCTTGGCGGGTGAGAGGGGGTTTTCTTAGCTGAGTGTCTGTTACTGGAGCTCTGCTTGGCATAACGTGTAAGGGGGCTCTGTCTGGCGTAACGTGTACATACACTAATTGTATAATCATGCTAGACACGCCCAATAATCAGTTTTGGACACGTCCCCTCCAGCAGTGCACACGCTATTAAAATGTGCGGCACACGCCTATCAATAACAGCGAGATGTATTAACATCTCTGCCGCTGTTGTTAGTGAATGGAAACGCCCTCTCTGGCAATCCCTGCCAGCATAATGCTCATGCACTATGTCTCACCTCCCAGCCAATTTCATGGTGTATGTTCAAGATCTTGCATACAGTAACAGTAATGATAACATATGTCATTCATAATCCCTAGGGCTTTTCTTTAGTGGATGAAAAGTAGAACTTAAAGGTAAAGGTGCGCAGTTAACTCATAGGGGCGTATTCAATGTGTTCTGATATTTCCGACAGTCGGAAATATTAGCACACATCTATTAAATGCGACCATTTACGACTGCATCAAAAGGTACGCAATTCAACTTAAAAAAAAAAATGGAATCTGCAGTGTCTAAAAAAGGACGCTGGATTGTTAAATTCACGTCCGTTTTAGACACATTACACTTGGATTCAATTATCCAATTTCGACTCTCGAATTGACGTCGGAAACGGTTTCCGACTGTCAGAAAGGTTCCGACAGTCTGAATCAAGATTGAAGACCCCCTTAGTCGGCTGGGGTTTTGTGTGGTTTCCAAGGACAAATGAACTTTGATGACTGCTGGTGCATTGGAAAATACCATGTTTCCTCCTATCTCG
Organism: Crinia signifera; assembly: GCF_055691185.1. Classification (NCBI taxonomy): domain Eukaryota; kingdom Metazoa; phylum Chordata; class Amphibia; order Anura; family Myobatrachidae; genus Crinia; species Crinia signifera. Next base: position 62,008,034 of record NC_139228.1, on the reverse strand, counting down.
TTTTGTATTTCATTCCATCTGTTTCTTTGTCACCCAAGGTGTCTTGGAAACCCAGATTAACAGACATGATCAGATGCTGAGTGTCCACGATATCCGCCTGGCCGATATGGATCTAAGGTTCCAAGTGCTGGAGACCGCTAGTTATAACGGGGTCCTGATCTGGAAGATCCGCGACTACAAGAGGCGGAAGCAAGAAGCCGTAATGGGGAAAACTTTGTCGCTGTACAGCCAACCCTTTTACACTGGATACTTTGGTTATAAGATGTGCGCCAGGGTGTACCTCAATGGAGATGGCATGGGCAAGAACACCCACCTATCACTTTTCTTTGTGATCATGAGGGGGGAGTACGACGCACTGCTTCCTTGGCCTTTCAAACAAAAAGTCAGCCTCATGCTAATGGACCAGGGACCTTCACGACGCCATTTGGGGGACGCCTTCAAGCCAGATCCAAACAGCAGTAGCTTCAAAAAACCCACCGGAGAGATGAACATAGCTTCTGGTTGCCCGGTGTTCGTTGCCCAAACTGTCTTAGAGAATGGGACGTACATTAAAGACGATACAATTTTTATTAAAGTCATAGTGGATACATCGGATTTACCTGACCCTTGATCATAGAAAGCTAGGCATGCTAGGTAGAAGGCAAGGCCAGCTCTGGGGTTTATTTTTGTACATCCATCTGGAGACAGAAGTCCCAAGGTTTGCTTAAGGACCCGGTCGGTGTGCTCTGGAGCAGATCTGAAGGAACAAGGCTGTAGAGTCCGAAGCACAACACGCAACATCTGTGCAGAGATAGAGCGCTATATGTTCTCATAGACGAGAATGGCGGAAATTTTGTAAAAGTAGTGTGACCATTGTGCAAACTGAGGTTGAAGTCTATACATATATTTTTTATTTTGAGGGTGGGGGGTGGGATGGAGATGGGGGCTAGGGTGATGAAGATATGGAGCAAAGTCTATTTTCATGATACATTTGCTCAGGGCAGTGATCCAAAACTAATAGAACTATATATATTTGAATTATTTTTCGAAGAAAAGAAATGTAGACGTAGCCAATGTATAAATCAATTTAAAAAAAAAATCTATATATATTTTCTTCCATAGATTTATTTATTCCAGTTAACCCATTAGGTGCTAGATTTGGCCATCATCACTGTGCATGAAAATGCTTTAGTGACATCGGCTTCAAATGGGTTGACGGAATTTGCAGGATGACCCTGATTTAACCCCTTTCCGCAAGTCAGGACAGTTGCCTTATTTCATCTTCATTTTCCCATTTGGTACTTTGTGTTCACAACCGAGTCCAAGTCACTCTGAATCTCGTTTAGCACTTGTGTTACACTTGTGAACATCATGACACTTTTATTTTTCATGGCGGAGGGTTCTTAACAGAAACGTAACAAGTTTGTTACCAGTTTTGATAAGAAACGGAAGCTATCCAGTGTCTTATTATTTCACTTTTTTGAAATGTAAACCAGCTTCTTGTCGTAGGTTATGACACAATTACCAGTTATTAAGTTCTAGAACCGTTCTTTGGATGCTGTGCATCATATACAGGCCTCGAGTTTTCACCCTAAACTAGGGTGTTTGTTGAACTTGAAGTTCTCAATAAATGACTTACATGGTTCCTGGCTGTGCCCTGTGCATTTGACTGATTTCATGGCCAGCGATGCGATTCTTTGAGCGGCAGTGGGATTTAGTTGATAATGTTTACATTGGGGACCTTATTCAGTGAATGTAGCTTTAATGTCCATTTGTTCTTACCAACCCAAGAATCTCAATCCTTTTTCTATGCGTGTGAAATGTTTGGGATTGCCAGGATGACATACTGAGTCTTGCAGTTCTGCAACACCTGGAGAACCGTAGGTAACCTACTGTATGTTTGAGTTAAAGGTACAAAGAAAGAAAGAGTATTCATTGATAATATTCGATGGCCCAGAACAAATTATGGCTATAACCCCCCACAGTCAATTGGAGCAAATCAGTAGGGTTTTGGCTAGAGCGGCTCCAAAAGGCAGCTGCCCCATTACATACCTGTAGCAATTTCCTGTTGGTGGTAGATGTCCCAGTAACCATTTCCTTTGGGTGGCAGACGTCCATAGCATTTTCCGGTTCTTGTGTAGTTTCACGGCGCCAGCCGGGTTAGGTACACTCGCCGGGTGGGTGCTACTTCCGGGTTGGGTACACTTGCCAAACTATGTAAAAAAAAGTAACTTAAATCCATGCCAACGTGGATAGTTCATACCCCCACTATCCACGTTGGCATGGAGTTGATTTTAGATATTGTAGCAAGCCACCGAGCCCGCAAGGGGACTCAGACACACGGCGCCATGCTGGCGCCGGGAAACTACACAAGTACCCATTTTCCTATAGGTTTCCATAATCCTAATCCTTTCCTGAGGGGGGGTTGGGGGGGGGGGGGGGTGGAGAGAGTCTTATGTAAGGGAAAGGCTATAATTTGGTATGAATAAAGAAAAAGAAATGTAAAAATATGGTACCTCATCTTTGCGGCCACCACTTACGCTACGGAAATTACATACTGTAAGGAGAGCCGCGACTGTGTGTCCACGCCACCCTGCTATAGGTTAAGTAGCGGCTAACGTAACTGGCGTAGCGGTGGCCACAAAGATGAGGAAGTACCCGAAAAATTTAATAAAGGGGTCTATTCATAAAGCATTGGAAAGAGTGGAAAAGTTACCCTTTTATAGAATGCACTTGATAAATATTACTTCAACGCTGATTGGTTGCCATGGGCAACTTCTCTACTGGCTCACTTCTCTCTTTTCACTGCTTCATGAATAGTCCCATTATTTTTGGTCACTTTAATCAGCTTAAGTAAGCGGGGTTTACATCTTTACAGCTATTGGGCCGCCCTCCCCATTCCCTCAATCCCCACATCTAGCCGATATGACAGATGAGATTAAACACATCACGGACAACGCTATAGGTCAAATTAGTGGAACTTCATATTTAACACGGTTGACCATTCTATTCATCTTCAGGTCTCAATTTCTGGCGTTTCCCATGCATTTTTGGGAAAGTGTTATTAGAAATAAATAAATATATAATACTATATTTTGGGCTTGTTTCTTCACAATGGCCCAATAGTCACCTCCTCCTTCGCTTGGAACAGATTGCTTTGTGTCCCTGCCTGCTAACAGGAGAGGTAGCCATTTTGTGGTGTAAACCTATGACCATGCAGCCTGTCTCCTCACTAGGAACCAATCACATCTCAGGCTGCCTCATGGTAGCTCCTGGTGAATCCACAAAATGGAAACTCTCGCAGTTCCACAGTCAAAAAAATTGGCATATGACCAGGCAGCATACTAGTTTGGTGAAAAACTTGCATTTTTGTTATAGTAATCCAGTCCCTTCAGTTCCTACAGGGTCCTGGGGCCATACTATACATAGATGCTTAAGGTCTGGGCATCTGCGTTGTCCTTATAATGTTCTTTGTCCTCAAGCTTCCCTACTGACCAGCATAAATGCCTACACTATGAGTGGAGGGCAAATAATGGCAACAAAGGAAAAGAATGACCTGTCCGACTTGGCTCCACCTTTTGTCTGATTTGCCATACTACCGCACTGCAGGCACTAAACTAAGGACAAGGCATCTGGAAGTTCTAGTAATGAGGAGATGTACTAAGCCAGGGGAAGTGGCCCATGGCAACCAATCAGCACTGAAGTAACATCTATAATTTGCAGAATATAAAATTATACAGAGCAGCTGATTGGTTGCCATGGGACACTTTTTGAAAATTACAGGAGCCGATTGGTTGGTTCTCTCTCTCTCTCATACTCTCAACAGCCCTATGTAAAGGTGCATCACTTTCAGCATTACAGAATGTCCGACCTATACTTTGTACAGTTTTCATTGACTGTCATGCATTTATCTTGTAATTAAGAGCATATATATATATATGGTACTTATGTATTATCTGGGCTCCCATGTTAAATGCACCCCTTTTTTTCAAACCCCTACTATCCAACTACGCATGGAGTTGATTTTATATAGTGTGGCGAGCGCAGCGAGCCACCGTGCCCGAAGCGTGGCGAGCGCAGCGAGCCCCGCAAGGGGACGCGGTCTCATAAGAAAAACGGGAGCCCAGATATTACATAAGTACCTAATATATATATATATATATATATATATATATATATATATATATATATATATATATATATATATATACACACACACACACACATTATACATGTGTTCGGCAACTTAACTGCCCAAATCTAAGGACAGTGTTCTAAGAGGGGACATATACTAATCCCTCTGACAGCTTCTATAGCAATAGGGGCAATATAACTTATTTTATTTTTTTATAGACATTCAGAAAAAATATATATATTTCCTATATCAGCACGCAGGATATTTTATATATTTAGGTTCTTGAAACAAGAGTAATAATTGAAAGAATTTATTTTATTGTACCCAAGATGTAGCCTCGACCCCACTGTCCTGTCTTGTCATATAACAGGACGAGGACAGGAGAGGATTAGTGACGCAAGGGCTAACAGACTGGACAATGTCCAAGTGGGTGCTACCCGACGTACCGCTCCCTCAGCCTTTTCCCGGCATGGCAATTCTGAGATATGGGATAGGATGGTGGAACGCTTCTCTGAGGGGTAAATCTACTCAAGTCTGAGATGTTGCTCATAGCATCCAATTATATTTAAGCTATTATCTCTAGACGTTCTACATAAATGATAAGTAGAAGCTGATTGGTTGCTATGGGCCACAACTCTCGCCCACAATTTACCCCACGTAATATACCCAATACCACGGGCATATATTACATACCCTCCAACATGACCCATTCCATTAGTTACAAAATGCTCTGTTCCTGGACTTCCCTGCCAGTGGCAGTTACCATACCTCCCAACTTTGGTACCTCTGCCGGCGGGACGCTGCTCCTGCGTAGGCGCCCCATTTTGCCGCTAGAGGGGCATGACCCAGAGGCTCTGTGAGCCTCTAGCCATGCCCCCAGCCCCCTGGCTGCGGGAATAGACGCTGTGCGCATGCGCACAGCGTTCATTCCCCGCTGTTTAGTAGCTGACGGGGCGACTCCCAACAGCCCCCCCACACCGCGGGACACTGCCGCCCGCGGGTGGGACATCGGGACAGGCCCTGACAATCGGGACTGTCCTGATAAAATCGGGACTGTTGGGAGGTATGAGTTACAGAGGTTGGACTCCAGCACAGTCCAAAATTCAAAGAGGGGGGGTCACATCAACTGCCAGTGAATCCAAGACAGTGATGTTTGAGGTGGCAGTAGGTGTGGCTCCCCTTTTTGAATATTGGACTGTGCTACAACCCCACCTCTGCAACTGCCACTGGCAGGGAAGTCCAGGAACAGAGCATTTTGTACCTAATGGAATAGGCCATGTTGGAGGGTATGGTATTAGGATAGGGAAGTACTAATGATTTCCCTGCTCACAGATAAATCTTGCAACCTGTTAATGTTCCCATGAGGTAGATACAATAGAACGATAAGATCTGTAACATATTTGCACAACAGCGGTAAAGTCCTAGCCTTGGAAACCTTAGTGTCTTGCTGGGAAGCCATCTTCTGCACACAATAAATGGCTTAAATGGATATGTTATTTGTTAGTTTTTTATTATGGACATGTGACCTAATGGTGGCAACCATTTTGGCTCTAGTTGTCACCCACAAAATGGCTGTCTCTACTGTGTAAGTCAGGCCCAGCCAGCCTGTGGCTCTCCCAGCTGTTGTAAAACTACATATCCCTGCATGCTTTGCCACAGTTATAGCATTCCCTCGTAGCAAAACCGTGGCAGAGTATGCTGGGACGTGTAGTTTTGCAACAAGTTGGTCAGGTCTGGTGTACATTAAGGGTCTGCTGTACCAAACTGCTTGCGGGTTATCCGCATTATTCCTGGAGATGATTAGGTCCCTGCTGGAGCAGTGGGGTAGATCACAGGAACACTGGTGTGCATTATTTTCAGTTACCGCACACGGATGAACACGGTCTGTGTGTCAACGCTGCTTCCATATTACATACAGGTCATTTGGTGCTCATTTTAAAGGTAAAAGCCAAACTTTGAAGAGCTCAAGAGTCAGCAAAAAAAGATTAAAAAAAATAATTTAAAAACCAAAAGTAGTGAAGTTCAAAAAGTAGTTTGAAATGCATTGTTTGCGTGTGTCGGAATCTGGTATATAAATGTATTTTTTTTACGTTCATTTTTGTTTCAACCTCTTATTTATTTTGGAGGTTTTTATTTGAACAAATTTTGCACATGTATCCAGTTATGTATAATATAATTGTGTCTCAGTTCAGTCCTGCGGAACTACGGTAATGGCTGTGTTTTCAGAACAATGTAAATATATTATTTTCCTTGATTAACTTTTCCCTCAACTAATATAAATACACACAGATATCTTGCAGTGTTATCTGTTTGTATATGTGAGTGTGTGTGTGTGTATGTATATGTATGTATGTGTATTTTGCACCTTGATAAAAAGGCCAGACGGCCTTGAAACGTCGGTCTAAAAGCAAGCCACAGTCTGGTGTCGTTATTCCATACGAGTGCCGCCTCCGGGAGAATATACATAGCAGAACCACAATCTGCTTCAGGAAGGCACCGTTGTCTACTGATCTCTTATTATACCGATACTGTTGTTACAGCCCATTGGAGTGCCTCCTCTAGGTACACTATATATATATATATATATATATATATATATATATACACAGAAAAACAGAATAGAGGTGCACTGTATCACCAATACTATTTACTTAAAAGGGAACTCTTAGATTCAATAAATCAGTAACTAGATAAAAACATTTATTAGGAGTTTTCCAAAAAGTGTAATTCCCTCAACATTTTCAGAGATGTCACATACAAGAACAATCCGCAACCCAACGCGTTTCATCCTTCAGTACTTCATCAGGGGCATTGAATAAATTTCCCAGCAACTGCAGAGTACAGTCAGGATATCTAAGTCCCTCACACAGAAGCTTCAGTCCAGAGCCCCCCAGATCATTCATTGACAGGTACAGTTTGGTAAGAGTGAGGTGTGTAGCAATAACTGAGCGGAGATCATCACAGAAGGAGGAGGACAGCCCACATCTCTGTAACTGAAAATTCCTTTTGCTAACAGGCAAAGTAAATATCCAGGCAAGGTTGATAACAGGAACAGACAAGTCAAATATCCAAGGCTTATTTCCTGAAGGAGCTGGAGTACAGAACATCCACACATGGAGCAGGAACTATGACCAGTAATGCCCAAACTAATATAATATAAAAACGCTTGTTCGCATCTGCATATTTTATTTTACACTCCCAGAAAGTGTCCAATTCCCACCCAAAACTCCAGCTTCCTATCAATCAACCTCTGGGCACATTGCATTAAAGATCCATACACTTTTTCTGTCGCTGTTTGGGCTACAATCCGTGTGCTTGAGCAGTCCTTCTATAATCAATAGAATGGTGAACATTCATATAAAATGTTCACATAACCTTGATATTTTTCGGGCATTTGTCACCCAAAACCGTGGGACAGAGAAGGTTAGTGAAATTCAATAGTGGAAACCCCCTTTCAGGGCCAACAAGAGCTGAGCAGTATAGGTGTACTTGAGGTGGCGGGATGGGATTGGGGGGCGGGACAGTGCAGATAATGTGGCAATGGCCCCTCCTCTCTGGGGTCTGAGCAATCAGGACTCCCCCTCTCAGCGCCACCGCTGGCTTTTAAGATCCTCAATCTGTATTATAGCGTATGTATGTGTGTATATAATATATATTTGCTTGCTGTAGTGAGCGTAAAAAAAATATTTAGTGTTACAACTTTCCCCCTGCAATATTGAGGCCTATACAAAATGAGACACTTGTAATTACAGGAAATGCTGAATTCTTCACTAATAATAATAATAATAATATTTTGGTTGCTAATTACCATGTATGTAAGGCAACACGCCAATAGCCACAGCCCTGCGCCCCGCACTTCTGACGGTCTCCTGGGACGTTAAGCCTGAAAGCATGGCCATTAAGTAGCCTCTGTGGACTGAATATACACACTGCTATTGTAATATTGCTTTATATAAACGATGTAAAATAAATATATATATTTACTTGAAAATGATGACAGCCAGTGCTATTACAGTGAGTGATTGGAGATGTGTATCTACTGTTTCCGTTCTGCATTTGAGGATGTAATGTGACAGAAGTGACCGTTGTTTACAGGGCTGAGAATTTTCCCTTACTTCCTGCAAGAAGGCGCATTGAGAAAAGAGGTGGCGTTCTTTGCTGGGGTGGGGGAATGCAATCAGATGTGGGTTACACATGTCAGAAATCAGGACGTTTCCTACAGAAATTTGGTGGGGTATGTAGACGTACGTAAAAAACTAACATGGGTTCTAGGTGCAAAGTGGGGATAGTGTTAGGTCCAGCACGGGGTGCCGGCATTTTAAGTGTTGGCTTTAGAACGTTAAACACAGTGGAGGTTACAGAGGAGGCGCTGCAGCACCGTTCAAAATACAGATAGGGGAGCCCCACCCACTGCCAGTGAGTCAGTTTGGAATGGAAGTTGGTGTCTCTTCCCTATTTGAAGTTTGAACTGTGCTGCAGCTCCACCTCCTGGAACCGCCACTGGTTAAACACTGGCCAAGCATCTCATTTGAATTTCTAAAGTCGACACAGTTAAAATGCTTTAAATCGCATTATTTGCATGTCGGTATCTGACCTAATAATGCCCCTGCTTTCATAGTCGCTATTTCTTCTACTAACCCTTTTACGTATGTCTTGTCAGCAAAACCTACTACCTCATTTGTCTCTAGATGCAGTAATATAATATATAGCAATGGTAGGTCAGTAAGAAGTATTGAAACCAATTTATGACATAACCTAATTACTGGAAGTTTAATTGTGCTTGATAAACAGTCAATAGGTCGCCCATTAACTATCTAGGCACAGTAGATGCATTATCTGGATACCAACTTATAACTGAAGACTTCAGAGTATCCTTATGCCCATATTTGGCCAATTATTTGAAACCTCATAATCTGTGTGCTAAACACTGTTACTTGGAGGTGCCCAGATCCCATTGTCTGGAAGGAACTTTCGCATCAGGCACTAAGGCAATGTCATCATCTTTTGGGGACAGTCATCCTTGTTGCGTGATGAACGCCTGTTCCTGGTAAGGCAGACACCCCGCAATCTCACAGACCTGAACCCTCTTTTCTCACTGTCAGACTTTGTTGCATGGTGCTGTTGACTTAAGGGGTAATTCTTGTCTGCAGGCTGGCCACGGATTAGTGGAAAGGCCATGGAGGTCTAGGGGCTGTGGCTGTTGGTAGTACAAAAAATTAGGCTTGGTGTGGACACACAAATCCTGGCCGGTTTGCAGATGAACACCTGTAAACGTGTCTTAATGTATAGGGGGGTGGGGGGTTAATGAATTAGATAAGAGATGTCACACCTGTTATAAATATAACTTTTATAATCTCTTGTATAACTTATCTGTAATACTTGCTATCTCAGAGTGACTGTGTTTTATATCTGCAACAGCTACAAACTGGTTACTGTTCCATTACGCCGCAATCCCGTCTTCTCTCTACAAAGATGGACAGAAGCCTTTCTTACATATCATTTATTGCAGCGCTGTGTATGTCTCTCTGGGAGCTTTGTGTGCTTGCTATTTATTTGTAATGTCTTGTATATAAGTAATAAATATAGGTTTTTCTTGTTTTCTTTTGTACAGTGGTTGTGTGTGTGTTTTTATTGCAAGTCATAGGCTATAATAGTGTCTTACGGCTATCCGCAAAGTGCAGTACGCCGTCTTGTGGATTGGACCATTTTTGCCCATACACTATCATACTGATAAAATGGAGATTGATAAACAACTAACCAATCAGCCACTGCCTGACGTTTTTCAATCACAGTCTGGGGCATGTCAGGCAGGAATGGATTGGCTGGCTGTTTTCACTCTCCATTTTATCACTTTTGAAGCTTGGTGCATCTGGCCCTCTCCTTCAGGGAGAAAATGCTCTGTTCCTGGACTTCCCTGGTAATGTGTGATTGCCATCACCAGTGAGGAGCTAGGTAATTGATAAGAAAGGTGTTGGCAATCCTACATTACCAGGGAAGTCCAGGAAAAGAGCATTTTCTCCCTGAAGGAGAGGGTCAGGTAGGCAACCCTGAGATACATTTGGTTGGGGGGTGTTCAAACTGTAATCTATATTGCAGGGTAAAATAAAGCAGCCAGTATTTGCCCTGCACAGAAACAAAATAACACACTAAAATCTATCTCTCTGCACCTGTTACATCTGCCCTACCTGCAGTGCAGCATGGTTTTATCCATTTGCTATCTAAATTTGCCCTGCGATCATTTCTAAATTAGGTCTTTTATCTGTCTCTGCTTTATCACTCTCCAAGGCTTAGTACATCTTGCCCTGAGTCTGAAGCTATGCTTTAGGTCAGGGATGGGGAACCTACGGCCCTCCTGCAATGCAATGCAATTTTTCATTGTAAAGACCTGATTTTTAATTGTATAGTCAACCATTAATACTATACAATTAAAAATTGGGTCTTTACAATGAAAAATCACATTGCATTGCATTGTATTGCATTGTATGCCACTATATTGCATGCGATGCGATGCAATGCAATAATCGGACGCCCAGATAATACATAAGTACCCAAAAATGCATAGAAAGGGTGATCTTGGAGGCAAATGTCCCCATGCAGGCTCCTGTTCTCGGTTTATCTAGGCAAAATCAGAACTCAGAGGTAGATTTATCGGTACTTATGGTACTTGTGAGTTATCCGGGCTGCCGATTTTTTTTCATCGTGCCCGAAAAATCGCGGGCATCGCGTCGGTCGCGGCCATTATAAGGGGCCGCGACCGACGCGATGCCCCGCGATTTCCCATAGACAGTAATGTTAAAAGACGCGATAGATCCGATTTCCCATAGACAGCTATGTTAAAATTATTACAGTAATGTTAAATGATGTGCAAAATAAAATGACAATGTGAAATGGGCCAATATGGCCATTTCACATCGGATATGTTTTAAAAAAAAAGTTTCATGGCCCCGTTAACACCACCCCGCTATTGACGCCAACCCAAAGCGTGGCGAGCGCAGCGGTACGCGTCCTCCAACCTTTTCATACCCCTACTATCCACGTCGGCGTGGAGTTGAGAATAGAAAGTGTGGCGAGCGCAGCGAGCCACCGAGCCCGAAGCGTGGCGAGGGGACGCGGACACCTGTGAAGACCGCGAGGGGACGCGGATATCTGTGAAGGTATCCGCGTGCGCTCGCCACACTTTCTATTCTCAACTCCACGCCGACGTGGATAGTAGGGGTATGAAAAGGTCGACAACCTCAGCATTCCCTAATACGAGACACATCTGGGTTATTTGATACCATCCAAACCCGAAAATTATCTGTGGTCTTTCTGAGTCAATCTGGATCCATAATCTGCTGGATAATTCTCCGGGACTCCATCCATCCTCCTCCCCAAAATATACAGGAAAGAGACTGCCGAACTACATACTTGGTAAATATTCTACCATCTCTGGTGCATTTGAACTGCTTCTTTTGTCCACCCACTGGAGCACTACCTTTCCAGACTGCCCTTACCCATCCCCCAATTGGTGAAATAGAGAATTCTCTAAAGTTGTCAATTTTAAATGTTTTATTGATGTTTAATAAATGTATATTTTTGGCTAAATTGTGTTAGCCTCCTTTTCAGTCAAACCCAGCGCTGTATACTTTTTTTAAACCATTACAGGGAGCTTTACACACTCCCATATACAGCTGCTTTAACTACACTTGTGGTCCATATCTCTTTGTATTTGTATTCTTTTCGGGGATAGCGCTTACCCTGATGCATGATAGCAGCAATGCGGGTACTATATCTGCGGCACCACGGGGGAAGAAGCTTAGCGCAGCCGCTATATTTTATAATGCGCGCCTGGCTCCCACCGAATGTATTAAGCTTCTTTATGCCCATGCTTTCCTTATTATTTCTCCTGTCCATAACGCCAGAATTATCTGGCGCTGCAGGCTTCTCATGTCTTGTTGTTTTTTTTTTTTTCATTTTTTTTTTCATTTCACTGAACTTTATTGTTTTACTTCCTGGGCAGCTGGCATTTCACTTCCCGCCTAGGTCTCTCCTGCCGCCCAATAGCTAGAACTGCGCATGCGCAGGACACCCAAACCGGCACAGTAGCTCAAGGAAGGACACAGCGCACCAGCTGTTATGGGAGGATGCGTATACCCGTCGGGTGGGGATAACGCACTCCCATAACAAACACTTCAGGATAATACATCCAGGCGATGTGCGGTGCCGATAAAGTGGTGAAATGGGAGGGGGCTCATAAAAAACGATAAAGACCTGGGGCCAGATGTATCAAGCTTCAAAAAGTGATAAAACGGAGAGTGATAAACAGCCAGCCAATCAGCTCCTACCTGTTATTTTTCAAACCCAGCCTGTGACATGACAGGTAGGAGCTGATCGCCATTTTATCACTTCTGAAGCTTGATACATCTGGCCCCTGATGAGAAATCTACCCCTCAATCCCTTAAAGTTACCACACCCTATTTGGCAGTTGCTATTTCCATTTATATATAATTATAATACATCATTTATACATATAATACATCACCCTGAAGCATGTGTGTGTATATATAAATCCTCAAGATAAACAGCTCTTAAAAACACAGATATATCTACCTAAAATAAAAATGTGCATGTACATACACTAATTTCAATTTAATAATAACTCTTAAAGAAATGATGGTGCTTCTTTCTGATCATATTATATTTGGTACTGCTTTCCTAGCACGGCGCCCACGATAAGCATCGCATGTATCGGTCCTTAATCGCAAGCATCTTATGTGCTTCTGCACCATAAGATGAATACGATGTATACGATTTATGCGACTACAGTGATTTTTCATCGTATCCATTTTTATCACATGTATCGCATCGGTCGTACTGTTTTAATGTCATAATATGCATGCGATGCATACAATTGATGCAACCCCGCGAGGGGCGGCGGTACGCGTCCTCCGACCTTTTCATACCCCCACTATCCACGTCGGCGTGGAGTTGATTTTATAAAGTGTGGCGAGCCCGAATCGTGGCGAGCACAGCGGATACCTTCACAGGTATCCGCGTCCCCTCGCGGGCTTCACAGGTATCCGCGTCCCCTCCACGATTAATAAGTAAACGATGAGTGCGATGCATGCGATTTAAACGCATACATCGCAGTCATCGAATCGCACGCATCGTACCGTACTATACTACTGTTTTTCATGCGATACATGCGATTTAATAACCGAAATCGCACGTATCGCACAGATTGTATGCCTTATAAAAATTTACACGATTAATGCGATGGGCGCCGTGCTAGGAAAGCAGTACCTTATATTTATTTACATAGAAAGAGGTATAGGCACTAGGTCGACATTCAATAGGTCAACCACTGAAGGTCGAGGCCTTAGGTCTACCCCCTAAAAAGGTTGACATGACTTTAGGTCGACAGGGTCATTAGTTCGAAATCAGCATTAGGTCAACATGGGGAAGGTTGACAGTCGAAAGTTCAACATGGGTTTTTTGAGTCGACATGTGCCGACAGGCGGTATTTCATGCCCTACTATTACTTCTCAAAAATACTGCAAAAACACATGTAGACCTTTTGACCTAATGCTTGTGTTGACCTTCAAACCCTGTCGACTTTATATGTATTGACCTAAGGACCATATACCCTCCATGCTCTGCAGACTTGGGGCCAGATGTATCAAGCTTCAAAAAGTGGAGAGTGATAAAAAAAAAACCAGCCAATCAGCTCCCACCTTTCATTTTTCAAACCCATCCTGTAGCATGGCAGGTAGGAGCTGATTGGCTGACTGTTTATCACTCTCCATTTTATGACTTTTTGAAGTTTGATACATCTGGCCTTCAGTGTAAGCCAGCAGATGCGCCCACAATGCAGATGTGGGCGCATTGTGCAAGGTTGTGTCCCAGGCCATTGCACACCAACCTGGGAATGGCGAGTGCGGTGGTATCCTGTATGTATAGTTTTGGGTTTATTTCAATTCACCGTTCTGGGAGCACAGCTTTCTCAGGCACTCCAGGTAAGTTCATTTATCCTAAACCTGTGACAGCTGCTCCCTCAGTGCTAGTTCAGGAGTTGTGTTGGTGACTGTCTCTCCTTTCAAAGCCAGAAGGTAATTGGCAGCTGAGCTTTAACCCTTTGGGTGAATTTGTCAAAACAGGTGTGAAAATTGCACAAGCAAACATCTCTTCTCACCATAATGACCTGTAATGTCACCTTATGTAGGAAATATCATCTTTTTTTTTTAACACATTTTTTAATTGAATTTATATAACAAATGTGAGCGACGCTGGTATTTTAAGAGGATATCTTGCGCATCTCTCACAGTGACGTTGGCACATCTGCTCAATGCAGCATAACCAGTGGCGTAGCTAGAAATTTTTCTCCCCCCCCCCTGCCAAAAAAAATTCTGGCGCCCCCCTTCCCCCCCAAGATGGGGCGAGGTAATGGACTATGGCTGCCACTGGCTGAGCTGACAGGCGACCTAGGCGGTATCCGGACTATTTGTCTACAGCAAAAAGATAGACAACCATTAGGTCGACATGCCAAAAGGTTGACATGGGGTTTTTCAGTTTTTTTGAGCCGACATGTGCCGACAGGCGGTATTTCATGCCCTACCATCTACTAGGGCGAGGTGTGAGAATAAAATAGTGTGCCGAGCACAGCGAGCGAAGCGAGGGGCTGCGGTTCCCTTCAAACTGTGTCCATGTCGACTGTATCAACATTTGGGTAAAAAAACAGTGAAAAAACCCATGTCGACCTAGACACTGTCGACCTAATGGAAGTGTTGACCTTTTTGCATGTCGACCTATTTGCTTGTCTATCTTTTTGCTGTAGACAAATGGTCCCGCTTCCAACCCAGGCAGCAGTGAGCGCTGAGCTGGTTCTACTCCATGCATATCTAATGAGCCAGGATCCAGCGCAGTGCATATATAAAGAGCGGGTCCCCGTCCTGTGCATATGTAATGAGCGGGACCCACTCATTACATATGCACGGGGCGTGGATCCGCTCATTCAATATGCACTGCACTGGGTCACATTAGATATGTACAGGGCGGGACCAGCTCAGCGCTCACTGCTGCCTGGGTCGCTTGTCATTTCAGCCAGTGGCGCCCACTATAGACCCCACTGGTGCCGCTCCCCCAAGCCGCTGCAGGGTTTGCCACATATGTAATGTAGCTACGCCACTGAGCATAACACTGGGCATTCCCTCGGGTGAAAAATAATTTGATGGTCGCTCACCATCAAATGATTTTCAACCATTGGCTAATAAAAGTCAGTCTAGACCAGCGGTTCTCAACCTCGGTCCTCAGAACCCCCCAACAGTTTGCGGTTCTCAGGTCACCCTGCAAGTACACAGGTGCATTCATTATTCATTGACACATTTTAAAAGATCCACAGGTGGGGCCAATCACTTCACCTGAGACTCTGTGTGGAGACCTGGAAACCATGTACCTTGGTACATAACTACAGATTTATCTGTCCAGTTGATCTGGTGGGAACCCAAATCTGTAATGTATGGGATTATAACAATTAAACATTTGCTCCCAAACACTGTAAAGTGGTCATTCATACATATAGGTTACAGCCATCTGCTTTTACAAATGCATCCAAGCAATGGTTTTTGTCTGTGTTCCAGCATTTGGGAGTAAATGGTTAATAGTCATATATTCCCATACATCACCAGGTGTTTGCTCTCATCAGACTGATTGGACCCAAGCCCACCTTGTCCAGCACCTGAAGGGTATTACTTCATTAACTGAGCAAGTTCAATTTCACACAGAACAGCTCTGAGAGGCAGAGAGAGAAGTAGTGCTTGGAGGATGCAGGGGTGACGCCAGGTAGGTTACATGCGTGTGTGTATGTATATATGTGCTATTATCATGTGGCTTTACAGTACGTTATTATATTGCTAGTGTCAGTACTGTTATCTACCTGCCTGCAATCCAGAGACAGGTGTGCAGCCTGAGCCAGGGTCATACAACAGGCAAGGATGGAACCTATCACCAGTATACTGCACTGTACATACTAATACCGTATATTAGTCTAATTATTCATGTGTATACATATGGTAGTGTCATTCATGTATTCATATACAGTATCCTGGTGATAGATTCATGTATACATGTACAGTGCTACTAATAAAAAATATAAATAAATGACCTTACCATATGTATACATGAATAATGACACCTTTACCACCATATATATATACACATGAATAATGATAGAACCTAGCACTTCTATCTTACTCCAATGTACATGTGTGTCCAGGGGACTATGTACTAACTCCGCCTTGGAGCCGGCGCTCCCCGTCCTGCGTCCCTGCTTCTACCGCTTCACCTGTCCAGCTGCAAGACAGGCGGCGGCACCAGCAGCGTGGAGTTGTAGCTGCAGCCCGCTGTCCTGCCGAGGCTGCGCTTACAAAAGGCGGCAGCGCTGCGCTTTAATGGCCGTAAGCGCTATATCCGCGGCAGCTCAGCACAGCCTATTATGGCCACATATGCATAGCTCTGGTCCTTACTCCCAGTCACCGCTCTGCAGCGGCATCCAATCAGCTGCCACCAAATCCAGCCCCCTAATTTTTTTGCTGAATGATAGCGTTGCCAACCAATGTATCAGCAACTGGCACCTTGTTAGAGATGGCCAATCAGTGCAGTTAAATCAACCAACTATCATAGTCTATGGTTGCCATTGATGGTGATACTAGAACCAGCTATTCATGGTAATGAAATAAACAATGTGATGGATGACCATCGATAGTTGTAGCTATCGATGGTCATCCATTTTCTTTGACTGGCTGGCCAGTGGGCCGATCTGAATGTGGGGACGGGACTTCAGGGTTAATGGGGGTGAAGCTTTGCACCGTGTCCCTACACCTTAAAACTG
The DNA here is from genome assembly GCF_055691185.1 of Crinia signifera. Lineage (NCBI taxonomy): Eukaryota > Metazoa > Chordata > Amphibia > Anura > Myobatrachidae > Crinia > Crinia signifera. Next base: position 61,991,055 of record NC_139228.1, on the reverse strand, counting down.
GGGTAGCCAACCCTAGTCCTCGAGAGCTACCAACAGTGCATGTTTTGCAGGTCTCCTCGCATGGGTCCTCCAAACTGCGGCCCTCCAGATGTTGTAAAACTACAAATCCCAGCATGCCTTGCCACAGCTTTAACACTCCCTTATAGCTAAACTGTGGCAAGGCATGCTGGGATTTGTAGTTTCACAACATCTGGAGGGCCGCAGTTTGAGGACCCATGCCTCACAGAATCACAAGTGAGCTAATTAGCTCCATCTGTGTAATGTGTCAGTGATTAATGAGTGCAGCTGTGCAGCAGCTAGCTTGTCCGGAAAATGTGAACTGTTGGTAGCTCTCGAGGGTTAGGGTTGGCTACCACTGCCTTAAAACAAAACCGGTATTGTTGTGAAATCGATGGAGGAAAACCATTTAGTTCTCCCCCATCGATGGCAAAAGTATTTGACATCGCTCATAAACCATCGATGATTTCGTATCAATGATGGTGAATGGCCATTCCTACCATTGTCCCTGTATTGTTATTACTATTTGCCTTAGGCATCCGGACTCATGATATGTTGACTCTTGGTCGACCACTAATGGTCGTCAGTGGGTAGGACATTTAAATGTTCAATATACTCAAAGTCAACAGTGACAAGTCGACACAAGCAAAAGGTCGACAGATAGTTGACACAAGTTTTTCATGTTTTTTTTGTTGTTTCGACCGACTTGGTTCATTCTTTATCATCCACTATGAAGTGGAGGGAGAATAGAATAGTGTGCCCGAAGCATGGCGAGCGCAGCAGTACACTTTTATACGGTGTCCCTGTGGACATAGACACAAATAAACATGAAAAACTCATGTCAACCTCTTGCTTGTGTGACCTTCTGACACTGTCGGCCTTAAGTATGTCGACCACTTAAAGGTGTCAACCTGCCTTTATGTGTAAGGTGCATTGCTACTGAGTGTGGCCGTTATGTTTACAGGTCATTACTACTGTGGCCTTAAGTGTGTCGCTACTACTGTGGCAGTTATGTTTAAGGCGCATTACTACTGTGGCCATTATGTGCATCACTACTGCTGTGACTGTTATATGTAACGGGTATTCCTACTGTGGCAGTTATGTGTCTCGCTACTACTGTGTCCGTTATGTGTAAGGGGCATTACTAATGTGGCCGTTATGTTTAAACGGCCTTATTGTGGCAGGTGTGTGTGTGTGTGTGTGTGTGTGTCCCTACTACTGTGGGCGTTGTGTGTTAATGCAACTGTAGCCTTTGTGTCATGAGCATTACTACTGTGGCCGTTATATGTATCAATATTGCTGTGGCCGTTATGGGTAAGGGGAATTACTATTGTGGCCGTTATGGGTTAGGGGTATTACTACTGGGGCCATTATGTGTGTCATTACTGCTGTGGCTGTGAAAGGAGCGTTACTATTACTGCCGTGGCCGTGTGTGTGTGTCATTACTACTATGGCTGGTGTGTGTGAGGGGTATTACTACTCTGGCTGTTATGTGAAAGGGGCATTACTACTGTGGCCATTATGGGTAAGGGGCATTACTACTGTGGCCATTATGTGCATCACTACTGATGAGCCCATTATGGCTAAGGGGCATTACTACTGTAGTCATTAAGTGTGTTACTACTACTGTGGCCATTTTTGTGAAGGGGCATTACTACTGTGGCCCTTATGGGTAAGGGGCATTATTACTGTAGCCATTAAGTGTGTCACTACTACTGTGGGCGTTAGGTTTAAGGGGCATCACTACTGTGGCTGTTGTGTGTCACTACTCCCCCTGTGGTGTGTGTGTGTGTGTGTGTGTGTGTGTGTAAGGGGCATTACCACTGTGGCCATTATGGGTAAGGGACATTATTACTGTGGCCGTTATGGGTAAGGGGCATTACTACTGTGGCCCATGTGTGTCACTACTATTGTGGCCGTTATGGGTAAAGGGCATTACCACTGTGGCCGTTATGGGTAAGGGACATTATTACTGTGGCCGTTATGGGTATGGGACATTATTACTGTGGCCGTCATGGGTAAGGGATATTATTACTGTGGCAGTTATGGGTAAGGGGCATTACTACTGTGGCCCATGTGTGTCACTGCTATTGTGGCCAGTACATGTAAAGGGCATTACTACTGTGACCGTTATGGGTAAGGGGCATTTCTACTGTGGCCATTGTGTGTGTAAGGGGCATTACTACTGTGGTGTCACTACTACTTTGGGTGTTGTGTAAGGGGCATTACTACTGTGGCCCATGTGTGTCACTACTATTGTGACCAGAAAATGTAAGGGGCATTACTACTGTGGCCCATGTGTGTCACTATTATTTTGGCCAGTACATGTAAAGGGCATTCCTACTGTGGCCTTTATGGGTAAGGGGTACTATTACTTTGGCCATTATGTACGTCCCTACTGTTATGGGTAAGGGACAGTATTACTGTGGCTATTATGTGTCTTACTATGGGTAAGAGGCATTATTATTGTAGCCGTTATGTTTAAAGGGCATTACTACTGTGGCCATTAAGTGTGTCACTACTACTGTGAGCGTTGTGTTTAAGGGGCATCTCTACTGTGGCTGTTGTGTGTCCCTACTCCGCCTGTGTGTGTGTGTGTGTGTGTGTGTGTAAGGGGCATTACTACTGTGGCCCATGTGTGTCACTACTATTGTGGCCAGTACATGTAAAGGGCATTACTACTGTGGCCGTTAGGGGTAAGGGGCATTACTACTGTGACCGTTATATTTTAAGGGCATTCCTACTGTGGCCTTTATGGGTAAGGGGTACTATTACCGTGGCCATTATGTACATCCCTGCTGTTATGGGTAAGGGACAGTATTACTGTGGCCGTTATGGGTAAGGAACATTACTACTGTGGCCCATGTGTGTCACTACTATTGTGGCCAGTACATGTAAAGGACATTATTACTGTGGCCGTTATGGGTAAGGGACACTACTACTGTGGCCGTTGTGTGTGTGTGTGTGTGTGTGTAAGGGGCATTACTACTTTGGAGCGTCACTACTACTTTGGGCGTTGTGTAAGGGGCATTACTACTGTGGCCCATGTGTGTCACTACTATTGTGGCCAGTACATGTAAAGGGCATTACTACTGTGGCCGTTATGGGTAAGGGGCATTACTGCTGTGGCCATCATGTGCATCACTACTGCTGTGGCCATCATGTGCATCACTACTGCCGTGGCAGTTATGTGTAAGGGGTATTACTACTGTGGCCATTATGTGTCTCACTACTACTGTGTCCGGTATGTGTAAGGGGCATTGCTAATGTGGCCGTTATGTTTAAATGGCATTATTGTGGCAGGTGTGTGTGTCCCTACTACTGTGGGGGTTGTGTTAATGCAACTGTAGCCTTTGTGTCATGAGCATTACTACTGTGGCCGTTATATGTATCAATATTGCTGTGGCCGTTATGGGTAAGGGGCATTACTATTGTGGCCATTATGGGTTAGGGGTATTACTACTGCGGCCATTATGTGCATCATTACTGCTGTGGCTGTTATGTAAAAGGAGCGTTACTATTACTACCGTGGCCGTGTGTGTGTGTGTCATTACTACTGTGGCTGGTGTGTGTGAGGGGCATTACTACTGTAGCCATTAAGTGTGTCACGACTACTGTGGGCGTTACGTTTAAGGGGCATCACTACTGTGGCTGTTGTGTGTCACTACTCCCCCTGTGGCCTGTGTGCGTAAGGGGCATTACCACTGTGGCCATTATTTACATAGTTTACATAGTAGGTAAGGCTGAAAAAAGACTTGCGTCCATCTAGTTCAACCTGGTATAGATATCCATTGCTGATTTGGTAGGTTCTGCTATTTTACAGACAAATTATATTTCTTATTTGTACCCATGGATGTTTTTCCCCAGTAAATGTTTGTCCAACTTTGCCTTGAACGCATTTAATGAGCCAGCCAATACCACCTCTCTGGGAAGAGAGTTCCAGAGTTTGACTGTTCTGACCGTAAAGAAATTCTTTCTACTAGCTGAATGAAATCTTTTTTCTTCTAATCTATACTCATGCCCTCGCGTCCTAGATTCCTTTCTAGTAGAAAATAGGGTGTGTGACAGTTCCTTATATTGGCCCTTGATATACTTGTACATGTTGAGCATGTCCCCCCTTAAACGTCTCTTTTCTAATGTAAATAGTCCCAAATTGCTTAATCTCTCCCCGTAGCTTAAATTCTCCATTCCTCTAATAAGCTTTGTTGCTCGCCTTTGGACTTTTTCTAATTCTATGATGTCCTTTTTATAGTGTGGGGCCCAGAACTGTACTCCGTACTCTAGGTGAGGTCGCACCAATGCTTTATATAGTGGCATAATTACCCTTGAGTCCCTAGTTTCCATTCCCCTCTTAATACATGCCAGAATTTTGTTGGCCTTTTTTGTAGCTACATTACAATGGGCACTACATCCTAGATTGCTGTCTATTTGGACTCCTAGATCCTTTTCAAGTATGGAATTACCCAGTTCCTCTCCGCTAAGGTTGTAACTTGCACACTGGTTGTGTCTCCCAAGGTGCATAACCTTACATTTATCTACATTGAACCTCATCTTCCATTTTTTAGCCCACTCATCTAGAATTGCAAGATCATTTTGAAGCATGGTGACATCTTCTGGTGATTTGATGACTTTGCTAAGTTTTGTATCGTCCGCAAAGATGGATACATTGCTGAGTAACCCTATCCCAATATCGTTAATAAAAATGTTAAACAAAATGGGCCCCAAAACCGAGCCCTGGGGCACTCCACTTAGTACCGGTATCATATCTGATACGGCACCATTCACAACCACTCTTTGTTCTCTATTACATAGCCAATTCCCTACCCATCTGCAGATAATTTCACCCAATCCTAGGTTCTCCATTTTATTAATCAATCTCTTGTGTGGGACAGTAATCTCTTGTGTGGGACAGTAAGGGACATTATTACTGGGGCATTACTACTGTGGCCCATGTGTGTCACTACTATTGTGGCCAGTACATGTAAAGGGCATTACTACTGTGACCGTTACGGGTAAGGGGCATTACTACTGGGACCGTTATATTTTAAGGGTATTCCTACTGTGGCCTTTATGGGTAAGGGGTACTATTACTTTGGCCATTATGTACGTCCCTACTGTTATGGGTAAGGGACAGTATTACTGTGGCTATTATGTGTCTTACTATTGCTGTGGCCGTTATGGGTAAGAGGCATTATTACTGTAGCCGTTATGTTTAAAGGGCATTACTACTGTGGCCATTAAGTGGGTCACTACTACTGTGAGCGTTGTGTTTAAGGGGCATCTCTACTGTGGCTGTTGTGTGTCCCTACTCCGCCTGTGTGTGTGTGTGTGTGTGTGTGTGTGTAAGGGGCATTACTACTGTGGTGTGTCACTACTACTTTCGGAGTTGTGTAAGGGGCATTACTACTGTGGCCCATGTGTGTCACTACTATTGTGGCCGTTATGGGTCAAGGGCATTATTACTGTGTCCATTATGGGTAAGGGACATTATTACTGTGGCATTTATGGGTAAGGGGCATTACTACTGTGGCCCATGTGTGTCACTACTATTGTGGCCGTTATGGGTCAAGGGCATTATTGCTGTGGCCGTTATGGGTAAGGGACATTATTACTGTGGCCGTTATGGGTAAGGGACATTATTACTGTGGCCGTTATGGGTATGGGACATTACTAGTGTGGCCCATGTGTGTCACTACTATTGTGGCCAGTACATGTAAAGGGCATTACTACTGTGACCGTTATGGGTAAGGGGCATTTCTACTGTTGCCATTTGTTTGTTTGTGTGTGTGTGTGTAAGGGGCATTACTACTGTGGTTTGTCTACTCCTTTTGTGTTGTGTAAGGGGCATTACTACTGTGGCCCATGTGTGTCACTACTATTGTGGCCGTTATGGGTCAAGGGCATTATTACTGTGTCCATTATGGGTAAGGGACATTACTACTGTGGCATTTATGGGTAAGGGGCATTACTACTGTGGCCCATGTGTGTCACTACTATTGTGGCCGTTATGGGTCAAGGGCATTATTACTGTGGCCGTTATGGGTAAGGGACATTATTACTGTGGCCGTTATGGGTATGGGACATTACTAGTGTGGCCCATGTGTGTCACTACTATTGTGGCCAGTACATGTAAAGGGCATTACTACTGTGACCGTTATGGGTAAGGGGCATTTCTACTGTTGCCATTTGTTTGTTTGTTTGTGTGTGTGTGTGTAAGGGGCATTACTACTGTGGTTTGTCTACTCCTTTTGTGTTGTGTAAGGGGCATTACTACTGTGGCCCATGTGTGTCACTACTATTGTGGCCAGAAAATGTAAGGGGCATTACTACTGTGGCCCATGTGTGTCACTATTATTTTGGGCAGTACATGTAAAGGGCGTTACTACTGTGGCCGTTACGGGTAAGGGGCATTACTACTGTGACCGTTATATTTTAAGGGTATTCCTACTGTGGCCTTTATGGGTAAGGGGTACTATTACTTTGGCCATTATGTACATCCCTACTGTTATGGGTAAGGGACAGTATTACTGTGGCTATTATGTGTCTTACTATTGCTGTGGCCGTTATGGGTAAGAGGCATTATTACTGTAGCCGTTATGTTTAAAGGGCATTACTACTGTGGCCATTAAGTGTGTCACTACTACTGTGAGTGTTATGTTTAAAGAGCATCTCTACTGTGGCTGTTGTGTGTCCCTACTCCGCCTGTGTGTGTGTGTGTGTAAGTAAGGGTGCATTACTACTGTGGTGTGTCACTACTACTTTGGGTGTTGTGTAAGGGGCATTACTACTGTGGCCCATGTGTGTCACTACTATTATGGCCAGTACATGTAAAGGACATTATTACTGTGGCCGTTATGGGTAAGGGACATTATTACTGTGGCAATTGTGTAAGGGGCATTACTACTGTGGCCCATGTGTGTCACTACTACTGTGGCTGTTATGGGTAAAGGGCATTACTACTGTGGCCGTTATGGGTAAAGGGCATTACTACTGTGGCCGTTATGGGTAAAGGGCATTACTACTGTGGCCGTTATGGCTAAGGGACATTATTACTGTGGCCGTTATGGGCATTACTACTGTGGCCCATGTGTGTCACTACTATTGCGGCCAGTACATGTAAAGGGCATTACTACTGTGGCCGTTATGGGTAATGGGTACTATTACTGTGGCCATTATGTACATCCCTGCTGTTATGGGTAAGGGACATTATTACTGTGGCCGTTATGGGTAAGGGACATTACTACTGTGGCCCATGTGTGTCACTACTATTGTGGCCAGTACATGTAAAGAGCATTACTACTGTGGCCATTATGGGTAAGGGGCATTACTGCTGTGGCCATCATGTGCATCACTACTGCTGTGGCCGTCATGTGCATCACTACTGCTGTGGCAGTTATGTGTAAGGGTTATTACTACTGTGGCAGTTATGGGCATCACGGCTACTGTGGCATTTAGGTGTAAGGGGCATTACTACTATGACCGTTATATTTTAAGGGCATTCCTACTGTGGCCTTTATGGGTAAGGGTTACTATTACTTTGGCCATAATGTACGTCCCTCCTGTTATGGGTAGGGGACAGTATTACTGTGGCTATTATGTGTCTTACTATTGATGTGGCCGTTATGGGTAAAAGGCATTATTATTGTAGCCGTTATGTTTAAAGGGCATTACTACTGTGGCCATTAAGTGTGTCACTACTACTGTAAGAGTTGTGTTTAAGGGGCATTACTACTGTGAAGTGTCACTACTACTTTGTTTGTTGTGTAAGGGGCATTACTACTGTGGCCCATGTGTGTCACTACTATTGTGGCCAGTACATGTAAAGGGCATTACTACTGTGGCCGTTATGGGTAAGGGGCATTACTACTGTGACCGTTATATTTTAAGGGCATTCCTACTGTGGCCCATGTGTGTCACTACTTTTTTGGCCAGTACATGTAAAGGACATTATTACTGTGGCCGTTATGGGTAAGGGACACTACTACTGTGGCCGTTATGGGTAAGGGACACTACTACTGTGGCCGTTGTGTGTGTGTGTGTGTGTGTGTGTGTAAGGGGTATTAGTACTGTGGCGCGTCACTACTACTTTGGGCGTTGTGTAAGGGGCATTACTACTGTGGCCCATGTGTGTCACTACTATTGTGGCCAGTACATGTAAATGGCATTACTACTGTGGCCGTTATGGGTAAGGGGCATTACTGCTGTGGCCGTCATGTGCATCACTACTGCTGTGGCAGTTATGTGTAAGGGTTATTACTACTGTGCCAGTTATGGGCATCACGGCTACTGTGGCATTTAGGTGAAAGGGGTATTACTACTGTGGCCATTATGTGTCTCACTACTACTGTGTCCGGTATGTGTAAGGGGCATTGCTAATGTGGCTGTTATGTTTAAATGGCATTATTGTGGCAGGTGTGTGTGTGTCCCTACTACTGTGGGTGTTGTGTTAATGCAACTGTAGCCTTTGTGTCATGAGCATTTCTACTGTGGCCATTGTTTGTGTGTGTGTGTGTGTAAGGGGCATTACTACTGTGGCCCATGTGTGTCACTACTATTGTGGCCAGAAAATGTAAGGGGCATTACTACTGTGGCCCATGTGTGTCACTATTATTTTGGCCAGTACATGTAAAGGGCATTACTACTGTGGCCGTTACGGGTAAGGGGTACTATTACTTTGGCCATTATGTACGTCCCTACTGTTATGGGTAAGGGACAGTATTACTGTGGCTATTATGTGTCTTACTATTGCTGTGGCCGTTATTGATAAGAGGCATTATTACTGTAGCCATTATGTTTAAAGGGCATTACTACTGTGGCCATTAAGTGTGTCACTACTACTGTGAGCGTTATGTTTAAGGGGCATCTCTACTGTGGCTGTTGTGTGTCCCTACTCCGCGTGTGTGTGTGTAAGTACTACTTTGGGCGTTGTGTAAGGGGCATTACTACTGTGGCCCATGTGTGTCACTACTATTGTGGCCAGTACATGTAAAGGACATTATTACTGTGGCAATTGTGTAAGGGGCATTACTACTGTGGCCATTATGTGCATCACTACTGCTGAGGCCATTATGGGTAAGGGACATTACTACTGTAGTCATTAAGTGTATTACTACTACTGTGGCCGTTTTTGTGAAGGGGCATCACTACTGTGGCTGTTGTGTGTCACTACTCCCCCTGTGGCCTGTGTGTGTGTGTGTGTGTGTGTGTAAGGGGCATTACCACTGTGGCCATTATGGGTAAGGGACATTATTACTGTGGCCGTTATGGGTAAGGGGCATTACTACTGTGGCCCATGTGTGTCACTACTACTGTGGCCGTTATGGGTAAAGGGCATTACTACTGTGGCCGTTTTAGGTAAGGGACATTATTACTGTGGCCGTTATGGCTAAGGGAAATTATTACTGTGGCCGTTATGGGCATTACTACTGTGGCCCATGTGTGTCACTACTATTGTGGCCAGTACATGTAAAGGGCATTACTACTGTGGCCGTTATGGGTAAGGGTTATTACTTCTGTGGCCATTATGTGTCTCACTACTACTGTGGGCGTTACGTTTAAGGGGCATCACTACTGTGGCTGTTGTGTGTCACTACTCCCCCTGTGCCCTGTGTGTGTAAGGGGCATTACCACTGTGGCCATTATGGGTAAGGGACATTATTACTGTGGCATTTATGGGTAAGGGGAATTACTACTGTGGTGTCTACTACTTTGGGTGTTGTGTAAGGGGCATTACTACTGTGGCCCATGTGTGTCACTATTATTTTGGCCAGTACATGTAAAGGGCATTACTACTGTGGCCGTTACGGGTAAGGGGCATTACTACTGGGACCGTTATATTTTAAGGGTATTCCTACTGTGGCCTTTATGGGTAAGGGGTACTATTACTTTGGCCATTATGTATGTCCCTACTGTTATGGGTAAGGGACAGTATTACTGTGGCTATTATGTGTCTTACTATTGCTGTGGCCGTTATGGGTAAGAGGCATTCTTACTGTAGCCGTTATGTTTAAAGGGCATTACTACTGTGGCCATTAAGTGTGTCACTACTACTGTGAGCGTTATGTTTAAGGGGCATCTCTACTGTGGCTGTTGTGTGTCCCTACTCCGCCTGTGTGTGTGTGTGTGTGTGAGGGGCATTACTACTGTGGTGTGTCACTACTACTTTGGCTGTTATGGGTAAGGGGCATTACTACTGTGGCCCATGTGTGTCACTACTATTGTGGCCAGTACATGTAAAGGGCATTACTACTGTGGCTGTTATGGGTAAGGGGCATTACTACTGTGACCGTTATATTTTAAGGGCATTCCTACTGTGGCCTTTATGGGTAAGGGGTACTATTACTGTGGCCGTTATGTACATATCTGCTGTTATGGGTAAGGGACATTATTACTGTGGCCGTTATGGGTAAGGGGCACTACTGCTGTGGCCGTCATGTGCATCACTACTGCTGTGGCCGTCATGTGCATCACTACTGCTGTGGCCGTCATGTGCATCACTACTGCTGTGGCCGTCATGTGCATCACTACTGCTGTGGCCGTCATGTGTACGGGTTGTTACTACTGTGGCAGTTATGGGCATCACGGTTACTGTGGCATTTAGGTGTAATGGGTATTACTACTGTGGCCATTATGTGTCTCACTACTACTGTGTCCGGTATGTGTAAGGGGCATTACTAATGTGGCCGTTATGTTTAAATGGCATTATTGTGGCAGGTGTGTGTGTCCCTACTACTGTGGGTGTTGTGTTAATGCAACTGTAGCCTTTGTGTCAGGAGCATTACTACTGTGGCCGTTATATGTATCAATATTGCTTTGGCCGTTACGGGTAAGGGGCATTACTACTATGACCGTTATATTTTAAGGGCATTCCTACTGTGGCCTTTATGGGTAAGGGGTACTATTACTTTGGCCATTATGTACGTGCCTACTGTTATGGGTAAGGGACAGTATTACTGTGGCTATTATGTGTCTTACTATTGCTGTGGCCGTTATGGGTAAGAGGCATTATTATTGTAGCCGTTATGTTTAAAGGGCATTACTACTGTGGCCATTAAGTGTCACTACTACTGTGAGCGTTGTGTTTAAGGGGCATCTCTACTGTGGCTGTTGTGTGTCCCTACTCCGCCTGTGTGTGTGTGTGTGTAAGGGGCATTACTACTGTCGTGTGTCACTACTACTTTGGGTGTTGTGTAAGGGGCATTACTACTGTGGCCCATGTGTGTCACTACTATTGTGGCCAGTACATGTAAAGGGCATTACTACTGTGGCCGTTATGGGTAAGGGACAGTGCTACTGTGACCGTTATTTTTTAAGGGCATTCCTACTGTGGCCTTTATGGGTAAGGGGTACTATTACTGTGGCCATTATGTACATCCCTGCTGTTATGGGTAAGGGACAGTATTACTGTGGCCGTTATGGGTAAGGGACATTACTACTGTGGCCCATGTGTGTCACTACTATTGTGGCCAGTACATGTGAAGGACATTATTACTGTGACCGTTATGGGTAAGGGACACTACTACTGTGGCCGTTATGGGTAAGGGACGGTACTACTGTGGCCGTTGTGTGTGTGTGTGTGTGTGTGTAAGGGGCATTACTACTGTGGCGCGTCACTACTACTTTGGGCGTTGTGTAAGGGGCATTACTACTGTGGCCCATGTGTGTCACTACTATTGTGGCCAGTACATGTAAAGGGCATTACTACTGTGGCCGTTATGGGTAAGGGGCATTACTACTGTGGCCGTTATGGGTAAGGGGCATTACTGCTGTGGCCGTCATGTGCATCACTACTGCTGTGACAGTTATGTGTTAGGGTTATTACTACGGTGGCAGTTATGGGCATCACGGCTACTGTGGCATTTAGGTGTAAGGGGTATTACCGCTGTGGACATTACTATTACTTTGGCCATTATGTACGTCCCTACTGTTATGGGTAAGGGACAGTATTACTGTGGCTATTATGTGTCTCACTACTACTGTGTCCGGTATGTGTAAGGGGCATTACTAATGTGGCCTTTATGTTTAAATGGCATTATTGTGGCAGGTGTGTGTGTGTGTGTGTGTGTCCCTACTACTGTGGGTGTTGTGTTAATGCAACTGTAGCCTTTGTGTCATGAGTAGAGACAGGATTATATGCAACATAAAAAGCTTGAAATATGCATGCAAATATGCATGAAAAATACTTAAAATATGCATGAAAAGTGTTAAAATATGCTACATTTAATAATAAAAAGTTATTTTTTAACTTATTTATTTAAAAATCATCAATTAGTTGCAAATAAACCTCAAAACTAGGCCCACAGCATCTGCAGATGTCTAGTGCTGTACACAGGATATTTTTTCTTCCTGGCTGCTACAGCAGACTGCAGCGTCCAAAGATGCTCTTGCATAAACTACACGGACCCTCATCGCCAGCGCCGCAAATGTCAGTATAGCGTGTGAGGGCGGCGCAGTTGATGGCTTCCTCCCTGCGCCGCATTCTCACTGTGACACAGCATTTTCTCTGCGCTGCGTGATGTCACAACCCTTCCGCCTGCCTCCTCTGCTGCAGAAGTCTGTCTCTTGGTGGAAAGTTCCAGGCCAGGGGCAGGCAAAGGTTCAGGAGCTTTGTAATGTCATCTGCCCGACTGACTTTTATCAACATGGATTGGCAGCCCAGAGCAGTGTCAGACATAGCGTACATCCAAGGTTCCCCACACTGCACACATATTGCCCCAGCCTGCACACTCTACTACTACCTGGCCAGCAGCAGCAGGGCAAAGCAGTGCTCTGACTCGCGGGTGGGAAGAGGGCAGTGCCTAAAATATGCACCATCACTAGATTTTTGGTAAAATATGCAATAACCAGTGAGAATGGGCAAAATATGCAAATATGCAAATGCATATAATCCTGTCTCTAGTCATGAGCATTACTACTGTGGCCGTTATATGTATCAATATTGCTGTGGCCGTTATGGGTAAGGGGCATTACTATTGTGGCCGTTATGGGTTAGGGGTATTACTACTGCGGCCATTATGTGCGTCATTACTGCTGTGGCTGTTATGTGAAAGGAGCGTTACTATTACTAACGTGGCCGTGTGTGTGTGTGTGTGTGTGTGTGTGTGTGTGTCATTACTACTGTGGCTGGTGTGTGTAAGGGGCATTACCACTGTGGCCATTATGGGTAAGGGGCATTACTACTGTGGTGTGTCACTACTACTTTGGGTGTTGTGTAAGGGGCATTACTACTGTGGCCCATGTGTGTCACTACTATTGTGGCCAGTACATGTTAAGGGCATTACTACTGTGACCGTTATATTTTAAGGGTATTCCTACTGTGGCCTTTATGGGTAAGGGGTACTATTACTTTGGCCATTATGTACATCCCTACTGTTATGGGTAAGGGACAGTATTACTGTGGCTATTATGTGTCTTACCCATAACGGCCATAGCAATGGTAAGACACATAATAGCCACAGTAATACTGTCCCTTACCCATAACAGTAGGGACGTACATAATGGCCAAAGTAATAGTACCCCTTAACCATTAAGGCCATAGTAGGAATACCCTTAAAATATAACGGTCACAGTAGTAATGCCCTTAACATGTACTGGCCACAATAGTAGTGACACACATGGGCCACAGTAGTAATGCCCCTTACACAACACCCAAAGTAGTAGTGACACACCACAGTAGTAATGCCCCTTACCCATAATGGCCACAGTGGTAATGCCCCTTACACACACCAGCCACAGTAGTAATGACACACACACACACACACACACGGCCACGTTAGTAATAGTAACGCTCCTTTCACATAACAGCCACAGCAGTAATGACGCACATAATGGCCGCAGTAGTAATACCCCTAACCCATAACGGCCACAATAGTAATGCCCCTTACCCATAACGGCCACAGCAATATTGATACATATAACGGCCACAGTAGTAATGCTCATGACACAAAGGCTACAGTTGCATTAACACAACACCCACAGTAGTAGGGACACACACACCTGCCACAATAATGCCATTTAAACATAACGGCCACATTAGTAATCCCCCTTACACATACCGGACACAGTAGTAGTGAGACACATAATAGCCACAGTAATACTGTCCCTTACCCATAACAGTAGGGACGTACATAATGGCCAAAGTAATAGTAATGTCCACAGCGGTAATACCCCTTACACCTAAATGCCACAGTAGCCGTGATGCCCATAACTGCCACCGTAGTAATAACCCTAACACATAACTGTCACAGCAGTAGTGATGCACATGACGGCCACAGCAGTAATGCCCCTTACATGTACTGGCCACAATAGTAGTGACACACATGGGCCACAGTTGTAATGCCCCTTACACAACGCCCAAAGTAGTAGTGACGCGCCACAGTAGTAATGCCCCTTACACACACACACACACACACACACAAACGGCCACAGTAGTAGCGTCCCTTACCCATAACGGCCACAGTAGTAATGCCCCTCACACACACACACACGAGGAGTAGTGACACACAACAGCCACAGTAGAGATGCCCCTTAAACATAACGCCCACAGTAGTAGTGACACACTTAATGGCCACAGTAGTAATGCCCTTTAAACATAATGGCTACAGTAATAATGCCCCTTACCCATAACAGCCACAGCAATAGTAAGACACATAATAGCCACAGTAATACTGTCCCTTACCCATAACAGCAGGGACGTACATAATGGCCACAGTAATAGTACCCCTTACCCATAACGGCCACAGTAGTAATGCCCTTTACATGTACTGGCCACAATAGTAGTGAAACACATGGGCCACAGTAGTAATGCCCATAAACGGCCACAGTAATAATATCCCTTACCCAAAACGGCCACAGTAGTAATGCCCCTTTCCCATAATGGCCACAGTGGTAATGCCCCTTACACACACACACACACACACACACACACACACACAGAGGCGGAGTAGGGACACACAACAGCCACAGTAGAGATGCTCCTTAAACATAACGCTCACAGTAGTAGTGACACACTTAATGGCCACAGTAGTAATGCCCTTTAAACATAACGGCTACAGTAAGAATGCCTCTTACCCATAACGGCCATAGCAATAGTAAGAGGCATTCTTACTGTAGCCGTTATGTTTAAAGGGCATTACTACTGTGGCCATTAAGTGTGTCACTACTACTGTGAGCGTTATGTTTAAGGGGCATCTCTACTGTGGCTGTTGTGTGTCCCTACTCCGCCTGTGTGTGTGTGTGTGAGGGGCATTACTACTGTGGTGTGTCACTACTACTTTGGGTGTTGTGTAAGGGGCATTACTACTGTGGCCCATGTGTGTCACTACTATTGTGGCCAGTACATGTAAAGGACATTATTACTGTGGCCGTTATGGGTAAGGGACATTACTACTGTGGCCATTATGTGCATCACTACTGCTGAGGCCATTATGGGTAAGGGACATTACTACTGTAGTCATTAAGTGTGTTACTACTACTGTGGCCGTTTTTGTGAAGGGGCATCACTACTGTGGCTGTTGTGTGTCACTACTCCCCCTGTGGCCTGTGTGTGTGTGTGTGTGTGTGTGTAAGGGGCATTACCACTGTGGCCATTATGGGAAAGGGGCATTACTACTGTGGCCCATGTGTGTCACTACTACTGTGGCCGTTATGGGTAAAGGGCATTACTACTGTGGCCGTTTTGGGTAAGGGATATTATTACTGTGGCCGTTTATGGGCATTACTACTGTGGCCCATGTGTTTCACTACTATTGTGGCCAGTACATGTAAAGGGCATTACTACTGTGGCCGTTATGGGTAAGGGGTACTATTACTGTGGCCATTATGTACGTCCCTGCTGTTATGGGTAAGGGACAGTATTACTGTGGCTATTATGTGTCTTACTATTGCTGTGGCTGTTATGGGTAAGGGGCATTATTACTGTAGCCATTATGTTTAAAGGGCATTACTACTGTGGCCATTAAGTGTGTCACTACTACTGTGGGCGTTATGTTTAAGGGGCATCTCTACTGTGGCTGTTGTGTGTCACTACTCCTCCTGTGTGTGTGTGTGTGTGTGAGGGGCATTACCACTGTGGCCGGCCGTTATGGGTAAGGGACATTATTACTGTGGCCGTTATGGGTAAGGGGCATTATTACTGTGGCCGTTATGGGTAAGGGGCATTACTACTGTGGCCCATGTGTGTCACTACTATTGTGGCCAGTACATGTAAAGGACATTACTACTGTGGCCATTATGTGCATCACTGCTACTGTGGCATTTAGGTGTAAGGGATATTACTACTGTGGCCATTATTTGTCTCACTACTACTCTGTCCGGTATGTGTAAGGGGCATTACTACTGTGGCCATTAAGTGTGTCAATACTACTGTGGCCTTTGTGTGTCACTACTACTCGTGTGTGTGTGTGTGTGTGTGTGTGTGTGTGTGTGTAAGGGGCATTACTACTGTTGCGGTTGTCCCAGTACTACTGTAGCTGGTAGGAGTAAGGGGCGTTACTACTGTGGGCATTGTGTGCAGCACTCCTGTTGTAGCCGCTATGGTTAAGGAGCATTACTACTTTGGGTGCTACGGGTAAGGGGCATTATGTGTGCCACTACTATGGTGACCATTATGTGTAAGGGGCATTACTGCAGCAGCCATTATGTTTACTGCTGTGGCCATTGGGTAAGGGGCATTACTGCTGCGGCCGTTATTGGTAAGGGACTTTATTACTGTTGCCGTTATGTGTAAGGGGTATTACTACTGTGACCTGTGTATTTTAAGGACATTAATACTGTGGCCATTGTGTGCATCACTACTACTGTGGCCTTTATGGGTAAGGGGCATTGGGGCAGATGTACTAACCCCCCTTAGCGCTTCTCAAATAACGGGTCCCGCTTCTCCTGCATAACGAGGAGAAGCAGGCACCCGTTATTTCCTAATGGATTAACCCCCTGCAAGCTGATAAGGAGAGCCGTTATGCCCAGCGTTAACGGCTCTCCTTATCGGCTGCCCTGGTGTCCTGCGCATGCTCAGTGCGCTTTCCCCCCCCCCCCGGCTCTAATGGGCATGCGCGAGATCTCGCAAAAACCGTGAGATCTCCTGCGCAGCCCAAGTCAGAAGCAGGGCTAGCGTCGTCCCCGCAGTGGGGGACAGGACAACGCTAGCCCTGAGCTGGCGAATTGGGCGGGGCTGTTAATACATCGCCCCAGCCGCTAAACACTGAGGGGGGATTGCAGGGGACAGCCCCGCCGAGCGTAACTCGGCGGGCTGTCACTAGCGCACCTTAGGTGTGCTAGTAATACATTAGGAAAATCGTAATCCCCCCCCCCCCCACCCCAGTTAACCAGCGTTAAGTGCATTTGTGCAATGCTGGTTCATACATCTGCCCCGTTATTACTGTAGCCGTTATGTTTAAAGGGCATTACTACTGTGGCCATTAAGTGTGTCACTACTACTGTGGGAGTTATGTTTAAGGGGCATCACTACTGTGGCTGTTGTGTGTCACTACTCCTCCTGTGGCCGGTGTATGTGTAAGGGACATTATTACTGTGGCCATTATGGGTAAGGGACATTATTACTGTGGCCGTTATGGGTAAGGGACATTATTACTCTAGCTGTTATGGGTAAGGGGCATTACTACTGTGGCCCATGTGTGTCACTACTATTGTGACCATCACATGCAAAGGGCATTACTACTGTGGCCGTTATGGGTAAGGGGTATTACTACTGTGGCCGTTATGTGCGCCACTACTACTGTGGCCTTTATTTTTTAAGGTGCATTATTACTGTGGGCGTTGTGTGCGTAACTATTGTGGTGACCGTTATGTGTAAGGGGCATTACTACTGTGGTTATTATGTGTGTCACTGCTACTGTAGCCGTTGTGTAAGGCATATTACTCCTGAGGCCTGTTATGGGCTTCACAGGTATCCGCGTCCCCTCGCGGGGCTTGCTGCGCTCGCCACACTTTCTATTCTCAACTCCACGCTGACGTGGATAGTGGGGGTATGAAAAGGTCGTACGACGCGTACGGCCGCCCCTCGCGGGCTCGCTGCGCTCGCCACGCTTCGGGTTGGCGTTGATAGTGGGGGTGATAGTGTGAAAAATGACATTTGGGGTGCATTTTACATGATTTTAACACATGTCCATGATTTCTGTGAAAAATGACATCGCATGCGATGCGATTTTTTTCCCTGTGCGATGCCCATCGTGGGAGCCGTGATAGTATACAAGTATCGGTATTACTACTGTGGCCATTATGTGTCTCACTACTACTGTGTCCGGTATGTGTAAGGGGCATTACTAATGTGGCCTTTATGTTTAAATGGCATTATTGTGGCAGGTGTGTGTGTGTGTGTGTGTGTGTGTGTCCCTACTACTGTGGGCGTTGTGTGTTAATGCAACTGTAGCCTTTGTGTCATGAGCATTACTACTGTGGCCATTATGTGTATCAACATCGCTATGGCCGTTATGGGTAAGGGGTATTACTACTGTGGCCGTTATGGTTTAGGGGTCTTACTACTGTGTTCCATTATGTGCGTCATTAGTGCTGTGGCTGTTATGTGAAAGGGACGTTACTATTACTACTGTGGCCGGTGTGTGTGTCATTACTACTGTGGCCGGTGTGTGTGTGTGTGTTTTTTGTGTGTGTGTCATTACTACTGTGGCCTGTGTGTGTGTGTGTGTGTGTGTGTGTGTGTGTGTGGGGTATTACTACTGTGGCCTTTATGTGAAAGGGACATTACTAATGTGGCCTTTATTGGTAAGAGGCATTACTACTGTAGCCATTATGTGCATCATTACTGCTGCGGCCGTTATTGGTAAGGGACTTTATTACTGTGGCCGTTATGTGTATCAACATCGCTGTGGCCGTTATGGGTAAGGGGTATTACTACTGTGGCCGTTATGGTTTAGGGGTCTTACTACTGTGGCCATTATGTGCGTCATTAGTGCTGTGGCTGTTATGTGAAAGGGGCGTTACTATTACTACTGTGGCCGGTGTGTGTGTGTGTGTCATTACTACTGTGGCCGGTGTGTGTGTGTGTCATTACTACTGTGGCCGGTGTGTGTGTGTGTGTGTGTGTGTGTGTGTGTGTGTGTGTGTGGTATTACTACTGTGGCCTTTACTACTGTGGCCTTTACGTAAAAGGGACATTACTAATGTGGCCTTTATTGGTAAGAGGCATTACTACTGTGGCCATTATGTGCATCATTACTGCTGCGGCCGTTATTGGTAAGGGGCATTACTACTGTAGTCATTAAGTGTGTCACTACTACTGTGGCCGTTTTTGTGAAGGGGCATTACTAATGTGGCCTTTATGGGTAAGGGGCATTATTACTGTAGCCGTTATGTTTAAAGGGCATTACTACTGTGGCCATTTAAGTGTGTCACTACTACTGTGGGAGTTATGTTTAAGGGGCATCACTACTGTGGCTGTTGTGTGTCACTACTCCTCCTGTGGCCGGTGTATGTGTAAGGGACATTATTACTGTGGCCATTATGGGTAAGGGACATTATTACTGTGGCCATTATGGGTAAGGGACATTTTTACTCTAGCTGTTATGGGTAAGGGGCATTACTACTGTGGCCCATGTGTGTCACTACTATTGTGGCCAGCACATGCAAAGGGCATTACTACTGTGGCCGTTATGGGTAACGGGTATTACTACTGTGGCCGTTATGTGCGCCACTACTACTGTGGCCTTTATTTTTTAAGGTGCATTATTACTGTGGGCGTTGTGTGCGTAACTACTGTGGTGACCGTTATGTGTAAGGGGCATTACTACTGTGGTTATTATGTGTGTCACTGCTACTGTAGCCGTTGTGTAAGGCATATTACTCCTGAGGCCTTTTTATGGGTGTCATTACTACTGTCGACGTGTGTGTGTGTGTGTGTGTGTGTGTGTGTGTGTGTGAGGGGCATTACTACTGTGGCCCATGTGTGCCACTACTATTGTAGCCAGTACATGTAATGGGCATTACTACTGTGGCTGTTGTGTGTCACTACTACTTTGGGCGTTGTGTAAGGGGCATTACTACTGTGGCCCATGTGTGTCACTACTATTGTGGCCAGTACATGTAAAGGACATTATTACTGTGGCCTTTATGGGTAAGGAGTATTATTACTGTGGCAATTATGTACGTCCCTGATGTTATGGGTAAGGGACAGTATTACTGTGGCTATTATGTGTCTTACTACTGCTGTGGCCGTTATGGGTAAGAGGCATTATTACTGTAGCCGTTTTGTTTAAAGGGCATTACTACTGTGGCCATTAAGTGTCACTACTGCGGCCATTATGTGTGTCACTACTACCGTGGGCTGTATATTTAAGGGGCACTACTGCTGTGGCCGTGATGTGTCACTATTGCTTTGGCCATTAGGTGCATCACTACTACTGTGACCGTTGTATTTTAAGGATGTTACTACTGTGGCCATTATGTGCATCACTACTGCTGCAGCCGTTATGGGTATGGGGCATTACTACTGTAGTCATTAAGTGTGTCAATACTACTTTGAGCGTTATATTTAAGGGGCATCTCTACTGTGGCTGTTGTGTGTCACTACTCCTCCTGTGGCCGGTGTGCATATAAGGGGCATTACCACTGTGGCCATTATGGTTAAGGGACATTATTACTGTGGCCGTTATGGGTAAGATGCATTACTACTGTGTCTCGTGTGTGTCACTACTATTGTGGCCAGTACATGTTAAGGACATTACTACTGTGGCCGTTATGTGCATCACTGCTACTGTGGCATTTAGGTGTAATGGGTATTACTACTGTGGCCATTATGTGTCTCACTACTACTGTGTCCGGTATGTGTAAGGGACATTACTAATGTGGCCTTTATGTTTAAATGGCATTATTGTGGCAGGTGTGTGTGTGTGTCCCTACTACTGTGGGCGTTGTGTGTTAATGCAACTCTAGCCTTTGTGTCATGAGCATTACTACTGTGGCCATTATGTGTATCAATATTGCTGTGGCCATTATGGGTAAGGGGCATTACTACTGTGGCCATTAAGTGTGTCACTACTACTGTGGGGGCGTTATGTTTAAGGGGCATCTCTACTGTGGCTGCTGTGTGTCACTACTCCTCGTGTGTGTGTGTGTGTGTGAGGGGCATTACCACTGTGGCCGTTATGGGTAACGGACATTATTACTGTGGCCGTTATGGGTAACGGACATTATTACTGTGGAGGGGCATTACCACTGTGGCCGTTATGGGTAACGGACATTATTACTGTGGCCGTTATGGGTAACGGACATTATTATGGTGGCCGTCATGGGTAACGGACATTATTAAGGTGGCCTTTATTTTTTAAGGTGCATTATTACTGTGGGCGTTGTGTGCGTCACTACTATGGTGACCGTTGTGTAAGGGGCATTACTACTGTGGTTATTATGTGTGTCACTGCTACTGTAGCCATTGTGTAAGGCATATTACTCCTGAGGCCTTTTATGGGTGTCACTACTACTGTCGACGTGTGTGTGTGTGTGTGTGTGTGTAAGGGGCATTACTACTGTGGTGCGTCACTACTACTGTGGCTGTTGTGTGTCACTACTACTTTGGGCATTGTGTAAGGGGCATTACTACTGTGGCCCATGTTTGTCACTACTATTGTGGCCAGTACATGTAAAGGGCATTACTACTGTGGCCGTTATGGGTAAGGGGCATTACTACTGTGGCAGTTATGGGCATCATGGCTACTGTGGCATTTAGGTGTAAGGGGCATTACTAATGTGGCCGTTATGTTTAAATGGCATTATTGTGGCAGGTTGTGTGTGTCCCTACTACTGTGGGCGTTGTGTGTTAATGCAACTGTAGCCTTTGTGTCATGAGCATTACTACTGTGGCCGTTATATGTATCAATATTGCTGTGCCCATTATGGGTAAGGGGTATTGCTATTGTGGATGTTATCAGTGGCAGATTCAGGGGGGGGGGGCACCCGGGCACGTGCCCCCCCTGTCATTAATTTTGTAGATGAGGACCAGAGCTTTCCAACGAGCCCAGCCCCATGTCTCTAGCCCCCGGGGAACCGGAGATATCGCCTGGCAAAGCTGTAACATTTTTTCCCCATAGGATAATATGGGACCTGTCAATTCCGACCCCCACCCGGTTCCAACAGCTTCCAGTTCCCCCCCTGGCATCACAGGAGCTTGTGATTGATGTTATTCAATTCCAAATCGCTGGGCCTTCAATAGGATACCAGGATGGTCCATATCGGTCAATCAGTTCCAGAGATATAGCGTGTAAATCGATTTTTTTTTTTTTTTTTAAATGTAATTTCATGGCTGTTCATGTTCTTTGAGGGCAGATTACTCTGGAACCAAACGTTCCAGTTTTACTGGACCAAAATCATTCAAAGCCAACTCAAAAGTTCTTCAATATGATACTTGTCTCATGTAAATGGGTCAGTTAGTTCCGAAGATATAGCCGGTTAAATGAGATAACTGGTTAAAGGGGGGGGAGGGGTGGTTTTCTCTCCCCCTCACACCAGAAAATGCAGGGACTAGGCTGGTGTAAAAGGGGCCAACCTGGGAATGCATTTTCTGGTGTGAAATGGGTATTATTTCAAATAGCTGGGACCTGCAGTGCTCGGAATACAGCCAGGCTCTGCCACTGTCAGTGGCTATCACTTCTGCCTGGCGGTGGCTGTCCCCCATTTACCACAAGCATGTATTCCCCGTTGGCAACGAGCATGGAACCTCTGGCAATGAGCATGGAACCCTTGGCAATGAGCATGTAGATAAGTAGCACTTACTGTATGTAGCATAATTTTTAATAGGTATTATGGTGTTTGGCATAATACATAATGGACATCATGCCGTGTAACTTAACGTGCAATGGACATTATGGTGTAAATGTTTAATGCGCGCCTTTGGTGGACAATGTCCCTGTTTATGAAGTTTATTGTGAATTTTGTCTTAATCTGTGTGGCATTATGTGAATTCTGGCTCAATCCGTGTGGCATTATGTGAATTTTGTCTCAATCCGTGTGGCATTATGTGAATTTTGACTCAATCTGTGTGGCATTATGTGAATTTTGGCTCAATCCATATGGCATCTTATGAATTTGGCTCAATCCATATGGCATTTTATGAATTTGGCTCAATCCATGTGGCATGATGTGAATTTTGGCTCAATCCATGTGGCATGATGTGAATTTTGACACAATCCATGTGGCATTATGTGAATTGTGACACAATCCATGTGGCATTATGTGAATTTTGGCTCAATCCGTTTGGCATTATGTGAATTTTGGCTCAATCCGTGTGGCATTATGTGAATTTTGACACAATCCGTGTGGCATTATGTGAATTGTGACACAATCCATGTGGCATTATGTGAATTTTGGCTCAATCCATTTGGCATTATGTGAATTTTGGCTCAATCCGTGTGTTATTATGTAAATTTTGGCTCAATCCGTGTGGCATTATGTGAATTTTGACACAATCCGTGTGGCATTATGTGAATTTTGGCTCATTCCATTTGGCATCATGTGTAAGGGGCAAGTATAATGGGGTCTAGTATTTTGTTGCATAATGTGTAGAAGTTGTATATGGTGTTGTACACTACACTCAAGGACATGCCCCCTGTTGAGTGGCCACACCCCGTTTTCCAGAGCGCACCTTCGGCGTGTGCACAACTACATCCTTCACTTTTGTTGCCATGGTGGGCCTGCGTACTTTAAATGCCAGGGCCTATTTTTAATCCCATTCCCACCCTCTCTCTGCCGCTCTCTTAGCATGTACACTGGCACCACTAACACTGGCCCTCCCCCACCTAAACCCTCTTTTTATCATGGTGCCCCCCCTGTCATTTTATCCTGGATCCGCCCCTGGATGTTATGGGTAAGGGGCATTACTATTGTGGCCTTTATGGGTAAGGGGCATTACTACTGTGGCCGTTAGGGGTATTACTACTGTGGCCATTATGCGCGTCATTACTGCTGTGGCCGTTGTGTGTGTCATTACTACTGTGGCCGTGTGTGTGTGTGTGTGGTAATTACTACTGTGGCTGTTATGTGTAAGGGGCATTACTGAGGCCGTTATGGGTATTACTACTGTGACAGATATGGGTATCACTGCTGCTGTGGCCGGTACGTGTAAGGGGCATTACTACTGTTGGCGTTGTTTGCAGCACTACTGCTGTGGCCTCTAAGGGTAAGGGGCATTACTAATGTGGCCTCTATGGGTAAGGGGCATTACTACTGTGCTTGCTGTGGGTAAGAGGCATTATTACTTTGTGCGTCACTACTTCTGTAGCCGTTGTGTAAGGGATCTTACTACTGTGGCCTTTTATGGGTGTCGCTACTACTGTCGACGTGTGTGTTTGTGTGTAAGGGGCGTTACTACTGTGGCTGTTGTGTGTCACTACTACTTTGGGCGTTGTGTAAGGGGCATTACTACTGTAGCTGTTATGTGCATCACTACACTGTTGGCCATTGTGTGTGTGTGTGTAAGGGGCATTACTACTGTGGCCATTATGTGCGTCATTACTGCTGTGGCTGTTATGTGAAAGGGGCATTACTATTACTACTGAGGCTGTTATGTGAAAGGGGCATTTCTACTGTGGCTATTACGTGAAAGGTGCATTACTAATGTGGCAGTAATGTGCATCGCTACTACTGTGGCCAATATATTTTAAGAGCATTACTACTGGGGCCGTTATGTGCAGCACTACTGCTGTGGCTATGTTTAAATGGCATTTCTACTGTGTCTGCTATGGGTAAGGGGCATTACTACTGTGGCCTTTATGGGTGTCGCTACTACTGTTGGCTGTTAGGTGTAAGGGGAACTATGGCTGTGGCCGTTATTTGTCTCACTACTGCTGTGGCTGTTATGTGTAAGGGGCATTAGTACTGTTGGCGTTATGGTCGTCACTACTACTGTGGCTGCTTTTTCTAGGATTACTACTGTGGGCTGATGTGCAGCTGTGTTACTGGATGCAATGTCTATCTTCGACCCTCACAAGTCTTGCCCTCTCTGCGAACTGCTGCCTTCACACTTACATAGCAGCCTTTGCACAAGAAAACTTTTACTCTGCCCATGTGTGGGACAAAGCCCATCATGGATTTTTGGACATTTGCACATGGTAGGGAAATACTTGCATAACCATCCTAGTGCTCCTAACAGCCTAACTTGGCATATCACCCTGAGGAAGAACAACTATGTTTGAAACGCGTTGATGTTAATTGGATTTTTTTCTTTGGGACCAATACCTACCTTTTAAACATCATAAGGACTGACAACCTTCATGCTTGTCATTCCAGGCAAGAAGTTTGTAGTGTCGGTCTGGAGTACTGTGCCCATTGTTTTAACGTACTAGATAAAACCTGTTTGGATCGTTTCTGGATTGGAGGTGTTTGTCTGGCCTGATATCCACAATAAAGAAACCTTTATATGAAAATAGGGATCACCTTTTAGGTGAGTGTCTGTCTTTATGGGTTATGAAGTCTTCTGCATATAAAGAAACCTTTATGTGAAAGTCTTCAAATTAGACTAGGTGAGACTTACATGATCTAATTAAAATGATTCTTCTTGTTTTTGTCCCTTTATGGTTGGAGTTTGGAAAAAAAAATGTCCTCTCCTATATGGGATCATTTGGCTTATCCTGGGAACAGCGCTGTGGAGATTATTTTTTTGTATCAATATTTCGTGCTGTGTTTTGTATCCCTTATGTTTACCCTAGCTGCAGTTTCTTTATGAGCGCAGGTGGCATTATATAATATTTTCTGGACGGAGGAGGTAGCGATGATGTGTTTCGTCCTCGATATGGGGACTTTTTCATGACTGATGGCTCCATGGTCTGTGTTCTCCTCTTATAGCTCTTTAATTGCTTACATTTTAAACCGCTGTGACCTAGTAATAGTTTTGGACATTTTTGTTTGGTCCGTGCTTCACAGAATAAATTGTAACATGTTATTGAGTCTGGATTCATAATAAAAAATATATAATACTAAATACAAAGTAACAGTTAATGTAAACCCACTAGACGGATGTATCCATTTTTAATTTGAACTTTGTCCCCACCCCCCGAAGGGCAGATTTGGTTCTCTTCTCCGTAACTTCAAAAGTCAGCAAGTATGGCTTAGTACATACACCCTTAATATATCGCACTCTACACCTAGAACCCAGTTGTTTCAGGCTTAATATTAATAAAAGGTGAAAAAAACCTATGCCATGACCTTTTATCTGCTAATTACTTATCTTACATCATGTGTATTATAATCTAGTGGTTAAAAGCCTGTCAAAGATATGGTTTCTGCAATGGGGTAGACCGCATTAGATCTACAGGGTCACAAGCATTAGGTTGACAGTCAAAAGGTCGCTATGGGGTTTTTCACATTTTTTGTCTTCAATTTCAACACCGTCGATATGGACACTGGAACGTTGCACCCGCGTCCCCTCACATGGCTCGCTACACTCGCCACGCACTATGGTAGGGCATACGAACTGTCGGCACATGTCGGTTCAAAAAAATGAGAAAAACCCATGTCAACCTTTTGATTGTCGACCTAATGCTTGTGTTGACCTGATGATCCTGCCGATCTACAGTCATGTCGACCATCTGCTTGTAGACCTAGTGAACGTATTACCTGCAATGTCCTTTCACTTTGAGCTGTGACCGCTTTTAGACCAGAGACTCTCCACCCCACCCCCACCCCCCATCTGCTCCTACCTCCAATCCCTGTCTTCACTCTGTCCATATCCAGCAAGTTTGAAACAGATCAGTGTCGCTGCAAAATTTGCATTCTCTTTCTGTTATGTCCTCTTTTTGCACACAAGGGAGTCCGTGAAGCGGCCTCTAGTGTTCAGTGGTGGTACTTCACCTGATAGAGGTGAGGAGTTGTTAGCAGTGACTGATCCTACCAGTGTGTACCCAGCTTTAGAGGTGTCCTCCGTGAGGAAGAGGAAGCAGTACAATGCTGAGTTCTGAGCTTGCGGGCTGGTGCTCACCAGGGATTACACCTGCGGCATGTGGTCAGTGGTGCGCTCGCCACACAAGACACGTGTTGCTGACAAAACGATGACTACCATTGTGAGAATATGAAAATCATTGTATTCTAATTCTGCAGCGTCTGGGGTCTGTCTGAGGGGGAAACACAGCTCATTTTTATTTCTTGGAAACTTTTGTTACTTTTTTTGAAGAAGGCATATTCCGTTTCAGAATTTCCTGGTGGTTATATTATTACGAGAGGGGGGTGTCTAGAGAAGTCCGAAACCTTCTCAGTATTTACACCTGCAGAGCTTTTGTGGTGACATCCCGTCTGTGCAGTTTCATTTCTGTTTGAGGCCATGGTGCAGGAACATGACTGAAGTATTGGCAGTAAAATCACTACCCTTTACCTACCTCCCAGAAATGCGATATGTTCTAGAGCAGACATTAGTGGGCTGCGCAGTCTGTTTCGCATTGGGTATGGATCATTGAGTCAACCCACCAAAGGTCGGAATTAAGTTGACCACAGAACTTCTACATGGCTTAGTTGGGCACCTCAAATAGGTTGACATTTTTAAGGTCGACATGGTTGGAAGGTTTACACAAGCATTAGGTGGACAGTGTCTAGATCATGGGTCCTCAAACGGCGGCCCTCCAGATGTTGTGAAACTACAAATCCCAGCATGCCTTGCCACAGTTTTAACACTCTCTTATAGCAAAACTGTGGCAAGGCATGCTGGGATTTGTAGTTTCACAACATCTGGAGGGCCGCAGTTTGAGGACCCATGGTCTAGATCAGGGCTGGGCAATTGCGGCCCTCCAGATGTTGATGAACTACACATCCCAGGATGCTTTGCATTAATTTCTACTATGTGGCCATGCTGAAACTGATGCAAGGCATTCTGGTATTTGTAGTTCATCAACATCTGGAGGGCCGCAATTGCCCAGCCCTGGTCTAGATCAACCGTCAAAATGTTTTCACTTTTATTGTCCCAAATGTCGACATGGACACGTCTGTGCATCACGTCCGCACGCCATGCTTCAGGCATGATGCCTCACTACGCTTGGCACACTTTTCTATTCTTCCCTCGTGCCCTAGTGGATGGTAGGGCATGACATTTTGCCTGTCAGCACATGATGGCTCAATAAAAAAAAAAGTGAAAAACCCATGTCAACCTTTTTCAGGTGTCGACCTAAGCCATGTCGACCTTCAGTTGTCTAACCAACTATCATATACCCTTGCATTGTGGTACTAAAGTATAAAAATGTTTTGTAAAAGAGTTGCTCTCTACCCACTGCCATATTTTGCTAAAACTGCTTCTTGTACCACTGAGTTAAAGGAGTAGATACACAGTGCCAATATTACAGGTACTTGAGGCAAGGGCCACAATTCTGCAATTTTTTTAGCACAGTGTGGTCTGTTTTTAAGCACTGATATGCAGACCAGACTGTGCTAGAAACACCACAGCCGATGGCGACACTCAAGGCAGGGAAGAGGAATTGCAAGGGTTTTGAACGAGGCAGCCTACTTACAGAAAATAACCGAGGGGGATATGATGACACAATTCATTGCATCATCCTAGCCACCTCCCCCCCCCCCCCCCACTATACAGTGGGGGTGGAGCCATGATGACCCAATCTGCCTACCTTCCTGCTGGCCATGCCCACGGTCCCTCAGTATGGTTCACACTGGATGACATCACAGAGCCTGAATTCCAGGGTCTGCATTGAAATTGTGGACAAGAGTCCCTGCAAACAGAACTTGCCGTAGGAAGATTCCTCTATTGGGCAACCATACAAAGAGAACGTACGTGGTGAGCTGTAAATGCGTTATGCACTGAGTCCTAACCATTGTGAATCAGAGGGTGTATGGTCATTGGGTCGACCACTAAAGGTCGGCACGGCTTAAAGTTGATATGGTTGGAAAGTCGTCACAAGCATTAGGTCGACAGTGTTTAAGTCGACATAGGGTTTTCTGTGTTTGTTTTTGTTTTTTTTAAGCTGACATTCGATATTAATGCCCTACCATCCACTAGGGCGTGGTGGGATGGGAGAATAGAATAGTGTGCCAAGCATAGCAAGCGCAGCGGTGCAATGGTACGGTGTCCATGTCAACATTCAGGACAAAAAAAGGGAAAACCCATGTCAACCTATTTCAGGTGTCGATTTAAACTGTTGACCTTTAGTGGACAACCCAATGCATGTCGACCCAATGACCCATACCCAATCCTTGCAGAGGACTCCTCCTGTTGCCTTTTCTCCTCGCGTGAAATCAGGAGACCAATTTAGAACGTACTTAATGGCTTACTTTGCTGAAATGACTGAGGAGTGTCTGGCGGGCACAGCTGTAGAACACCGCTTTAAAATGCTAATTAATTTTAAAAAGCCAATTTAGAGGGAAGATTATTTATATCTTATAAACTCCTAAGGACATAACCTTTCATCATTACTGGAAGCACTCGTTCGGCTAAAGTATGCAAGGCCTTCTGCCTAAGCTGTGTGGTCAAGGGGACAAACCACCTGGAAAGGTGGGCAAGTCTCCTGCATCCCCTAGGACCCATGTTGGCCACCCACTTACCTATGTAATAGATCGACAAGGTCAAAATGTTGACATGATAAAAGGTAGACACCTAAAATGTTGGCATGAGTTTTTCACATTTCTTTGTGTCCGTGTTGACAACTGTCAATTACTGTCGCTTCGATCGCTATGCTCAGCACACTATTCTATTCTCCCTCTATACATGGATGGTGAAGTTAAAACTAAATAAAAAAGCATGAAAAATAAGTCGACCACATCATGTCTACACGTTTTTTATGTTGACGTTTTGACCCTGTTGACCAGGGGTGGCCAAACCTGTGCTCGAGATCTATCAACGGTGCATGTTTTCCAGGAAACCTGTGGGTCTATAGTAGGAATGATGCAGCATGTTTTAAAATGTGACAGTTAGTAATGACTACAGCTGTGCACCAGCTAGGTAACCTGGAAAACATGGACCGTTGGTAGATCTCGAGGACCGGTTTGGCCACCCCTGCTAATGACCCTGTCAACCTACTGCATATTGAACTTTTTGGGTATTAACTGTTTGTCTTGACCACTGGTTCTCAAACTCTGTCCTCAGGACCCCACACAGTCCACGTTTTCCAGGTCACCCGGCAGGTGCACTCTTTACTGACTCATTTGAAAACATCCACAGGTGGAGCTAATTATTTCACTTCTGATTCTGTGAGGAGGCCTGCAAAACGTGCACTGTGTGGGGGTCCTGAGGACCGACTTTGAGAACCAGTGGTTAAGACACTGTAGATAGGTTACCCAACCAGAAGATGTTTGCCATCTGTCTCTGTACACCGTACATCTATGAGGGAGGATTTGTGCTGAGGATGCAGAATTGTTGGCTCGTTCCTTCTCCTTGCCACGTGATCCGGCACAGGTCAGAGTACAATCCTGTCTTCTTAGTTATCCCTGTGACAAAATGAATACAATACAGGTCTTGCTGTCTCTTCTGTCCGTCAGTAAGTATAGATTTTTAACAACATGTATCACATCTAATATATAGGGCCCTATTTACCATTGATCGCATTTACAATGCGATCTGGGCGGAATATTACCGCCCAGGATCGCATTGTAAAATGCGATCATTTCACCCCAATGTATTACCGGACAGGGGGCAGGGATAGGGCTCAGAAAAGAGCCCGTCCCTGCGATGCCCGGAGCCGGTAGCTGGGGTGGTCTGCGCATGCGCGGTTATGTGCTGACCGTACTGCCGCTCGGGCAGTGCGATATGTAGCCATAGGCTACCATGGGCTATCGCCATCTCAGGATGTTGATACATCAGGCAGTTTTATCATACCCCATAGAAACCTATGGGGGATGCGGCCGGCAGCGCTGCAGGGGGCACCGCAGCAGGGATCGGAGATTCCTGCTGCGGTACACTGTGATACATCGGGGATTTAGCCGCAAATATCATTTGATAAATGTGGCCCTAAGAGGCTACTGGTAGTGAGAGGTGTGGATTATTAAGAACCTAAAGTAACCATCAATTAATGAGCTGCAGTTCCATCTGTTTTATTTTTATGTGTCTTCTAGTTGCTGAATTGTTCCGTGTGTGTTTTTTTTTTTTTTTTATTGTGTTATTACTTATTTTAGACAGTCTGCAGTGCTTTACAGATTATTTACATTCACAACCAGGGGCGTAGCTAGAACTTTTGTGGGCCCCATAGCAGAATTTATAATGGGGCCCCCTCGGTAATGCCCCTTACACAATATGCCACACACCAGAATGCCCCTTACACAATATGCCATACACCAGAATGCCCCTTACACAATATGCCACACACCAGAATGCCCCTTATACAATATGCCACACACCACAATGCCCCTTATACAATATGCCACACACCACAATGCCCCTTATACAATATGCCACACACCACAATGCCCCTTATACAATATGCCACACACCACAATGCCCCTTATACAATGTGCCACACACCACAATGCCCCTTATACAATGTGCCACACACCACAATGCCCCTTATACAATGTGCCACACACCACAATGCCCATTGCACATTATGGCCCTTATTCTGGTTCACTCGCAAAGGCAAATTACTTCTGGGCAAAAACTTGTGCACTGCAGGTGGTACAGATGTAACATGTGCAGAGAGAGTTAGATTTGGGTGGGGTTTTACTTCAAAGTGAGATCTATATTGCAGTGTAAAAATAAAGCAGTCCCTGCACAGAACAAAATAACGCGCCCAAATCTCTCTGCACATGTTACATCTGCCCCCCCCCCCCCCCCTGCAGTGCATATGGTTTTGTCCATTTGAGAAGGAATTTGCCTATGGAAGTGAACAAGAATAACCACCTATGTGACACACCATAATGTCTCTTACACAATATGCTGTCAGAACACCCGGGCTGGAAATTGGGGGGCGGTCTCTCACGGAACAGCGAGCCCCATGTGTCTGCAGCTGACGCAACATCATCCTACCAGAGACGCTTCCCGCAAACCCTACTGGCTCCCCCAAGCCTCTGTGTGATCTGCAGCACAATGTAGCCCTGTTAATGTTTGCTGCGATGCGGCATGCTGCGCCGGCCTGTGACTATTTGTAACTGGTGATCGCGCCATTAATTTCTATAATAGTCACTGCCTGGCGCAGCATGCCTGATGGCAGCAAACATTACATTTTGTATAAGACAGAAGAAATGCATAAGAAAAAAAAAAGTAAATACAACATTTGAAATGTTTTATGTACAGTAGGACATCCCGCCAGCAGGGCCATCTTCTCTTATGCTTTCAGTCCCAGGCAGGCACGTGGGTGGATGGCTCGTCTGTCAAGCAGGATGTGGGGTGGGCACCAGCAGGCTCCATGTGTGTCACTCCTGCTTCTTTCCACGCGCACGGCGCTACCTCCCACACTCGCCGCCCGGCTCCTTCTTCATGCCGCCGTCCACTGCCCGGATCCTTGTGCAAGGTGCCACAACCCACCTGCCCTGCGGTAGCGGAGGCGTGGTGAAGCAGGCAGCTCTCCAACAAAATAATAGAACTACAGAGGGTGCAACGGATTGCTTGCTCTTCATGGGGCCCCCCTAGCCGCCAGGCCCCATGCAGCTGCACCCTCGGTAGTTCTTCCACTGTTCACAGCGGTAACTGCCCCAGTGGAGCTTATACTCACTCTATATATTCTCTGCAACATGTAAACACACATCCATGCTGTGGCCAATGCCAATTAACCTACCACCATATTTTTGAACTGGGGGAGGAAGCTAGAGTACCCGGAGGAAACCTACACAAGCATGGGGAGAATATACAAACTCCACACAGGGCCATGGTGGGAATCAAACCCATAACCATGACACCAGTACTATTTTTCTGGAAAAATAGGTTCAGGAACTCCAGGTCAGGGGGGTGGATCAATTAAATAAAAAGAAACATATATAAGAGAGAGAGGGAGGGAGGGATATATGTATATATTGTATTTAGAAACAAAGGCACTCACATGTGACTTTAAAATTAAACTTATCTTATGGAAAGTAGATTTTCAGTTACTGATGATGTCCTAATTAATTAGAGGTTCAGGAACTGAGTTCCTGCTGGTTCCTGCTGAAAAATAGCCCTGCATGACACCAACCGTGGTGCTACTTACACTATTCATGATGCCACAGTAATAGTATTCCCTCTATACAGTCAGTAATGTGGTATTACATGGTACCATAGTATGGGTGACCTATTATTGGAGGGGATTGTGTTCTATGACTATTACTCAGAGGAAAAAAAAGGGGGGGGGGGCTCAGCTAGTATACCTATTTTTTTGCAGGATCATCCTATTTTTATTGGGTGGGGGGTCCCACGTCCCACTGGGGCTGCCAGTTTCTGTATAGCAGTGATTCCTACTTTTTTGAATCCCGGCACCCTAGAGTATGAGTTGTGTGGGTTTTTTTTTGGCACCCATAGACCAAAAATTCCTTACATTTTTATAATTTCCGAAATTACTCCAATACATAAATTGTGTTTACTGTATATGCCACTCTTAGGCTCCTTTATGTGGAGATGGACAGGATTCACTTTTGTTTGTCCACATATTATCCACATATTATATAATTGGTAACCACAAGCACTAGTTTTGCCTGTTAGTGACCCTAAATCTGATTTGGACCTAGACCACCAACCCAGTGCACCCCTGCAAATGCTCCACAGCACCCCAGGGTGCCACGGCACACAGTTTGGGAATCACTACTGTATAGTAAATCTGGGTTGCCTACCCTCCCAGAATGGCCAGGAGGCTCCCAAAAATCAGGACCCCCATCTCTGCCCACCCGGAAAGGTGGGCAATACCGGTGCCACCTCCCCCTTGCATCGCCCCTTGCGTGTTTCGCAGATTATCGGGGGAGGGGGCGGGCCTAAAGATTCAAATAGCCTAATTTAGCGCTGCCCCTCCCGCAGTCTCAAGAAATTTGGGATTTCCCTAGTTGGGTTAATTGGGTGGCCCCAAAAAGGGTGTGTGGCTTTGTTTACAAGGGGCATAGCATGCCCATTTGTGCCACTGTGGGGGCATTGCCAGCTCAGTCTGAGCTGCTGACCATGTCCCCAGCCCCTCTGCCTCCTGTGAATAGATGGCTGTCTATTCACCACTGCTAGGCAGATTATCATGTGGCAGTAGGGACTCCCAGCTGCCCCTCACTGTGTCACTGCCAGCTCAGGGCCTGAGGACAAGTATTGGTAGAATTGCTCCAAGATTACACAAAGCGCCCATATCCATTGGTGGCCCTACTCTACTAGGCAATTGGATCTCTAATAGAGAAACCATCGATCATTCCAGTCCACAGTCTTAAATATCATCCCTAGAGGAAGAGTTGGAGCCCACTGGGGATTTTCTGTTCTCTGGTGGTCCTGTCTGCCCCTGGGTCAACGTTCTGTTAGTCAGGAGTAATACCCACAATGAAAGCTAAAGCCTGAATCCGTATTTATAAATACACTGTATAATGTACGTTCTTCCTGCTGCATAATAGACTAGCTGACTGCAGACAGAATTTCCCGATCTGATACATATTTACAGACTCATTAAAGGAAGCTGAGTATCCTCCAGCCTGAGTGTGATTCACAGAAGTACAGGATAGAACTGTGAGGAAGTGACTCTGAATAACCCCATGTACAGTATGTCATGCAAGTCGGGGAACCCAACAAAGCAAAAAATAAGTCCAGTCTGCTCCTGCCGGTAATTTAGCCTGGCAGTCTGCTGTCATCAGGCTAGATATTTGTAATCATGGTGATCCCATGCCGCATCGGGATACACCCACTTTCAGTGCTTTAAAGTGGTCCTGGAGAGGTGTTGGAACTCCTTTCACCTAACACCCCCCCCCCCCCATTTAGCAGAGCCTGGACAAGTGCCAGGGAATTTGTGCCCTACCTCCCATAAAGGAATAATGGTCCCACAAGGAAGGGGTGTGGTCACACAATAGTAACTCCAATTAAAATTACAACACCGTAGCAGAATCATATACACATTGCACCACATGTAGTGTCCCTGATTCATATTGCACCATAGTAGTGACCTTTATACACATAATGTCCACAGTTGTGCTGCTTATACACATATGTCTCTGTTGCTCCATGCCCTGTGTCCCTCCAACAGATTCCCCACCTCTGAGTTCCTCCAGCCCCCTGTCTTCAGCAAGCACAGAGCCTGCTCCTCTTAGTGGCTCTTCACTTCAGCGGTGGTGATGGCATGACGTTGCCTACACCGTGCCAGAAGAAGAAGAAGCCTCTGGGAATGAGGGGTAGATTTATTATTAGTGCCGTACCGATCTTTATGGGCGCAGGTTCGCTTCACCACTTTATCGTGGTGAAGCTCACCTGCAATTCGGCCAAATTTATCAATGGAATGGGCTTCGTTATGGTAGTGCGTTATCCCCTGCTGCCGGGGATACGCTGCCTCCCATAACGTATGTGCGCTGCCGTCCCCCTGCCTTATCTGCGCACGCGCCGGATACTTTTTTTCTCGCAATACGTCCCGGCGCATGCGCAGTTTTCCATGTTAGCCTCCGCTAGTTGGTCTCCGGGTCTTCAGATTAAAACTGCACATGCGCCGGATAATGTTTGCCGGGGATGCTGTGTACCCGGCCCATGCGCAGTTTGGATTTGAAGACACCGGAGACCAGCAAGCGGCGCTGACTATGAAGCAGTAGACCCACATCGCCAGAAAAAGATGGCGATCCGGGACGGAGCTCCATAAAGAACGAAGCCCCACATGGCCGGATCATACATAAGGTAAGGCGCAGGCTCTCTTTTTAAAATAACATTGCTGCGCTATCCCTCCTGCCCCGCACCGCCGCCTGTTTAACACCCGTATCGCGGGCGTCATAAATCAGGGGAAGCGCTATCCCCTGCCATAACGCATGGGGATAGCGCATATTCCCCTGATCGAAGTTTAATAAATCTACCCCTGAATTCTCTGTTGGAATTACTGTTCAGGGCTGTGGTAGAGGTGGAACTCAGTTCAACTCTTCTTGTTCCCCCTCAATTTAACCACTGCCCACTTCTTAATAAGGGAGGAAGGGGTGGACTGCTCTTGTGTTTTTTCTTTTTAAACATTTTGACAAAATGACAGGACATCAGCACCGACGGCTGTGTGCGACCACGTGGAGCATGACTTTAATTGCTCGGTCATGCGCCATCTATTGGCCTCCAGCACACACACTTAAACCCCCCAATAGAGGTGATATGCAAAGCATTTATTGTATAGCATTATTGCAGAAATACTGGGATCACCAAAGGGGATTTTAAGATTCTCTGGGGTAAATTTTACTAAAGTGGGAGTTGAAAGGATGTTACACGTAGCAACCAATGAGGTTTTACTTATTTGTTTAGAACTTAGGTAGCATCTGATTGGTTGCCCATAGTAACATCCTATCTTAGTAAATTCAGCCTTCTGTCTCTCCTGCGTCTCATACACTGAGTCCTGTAATGACCATACAGGATATAGCACACGTTGTAGGCAAATGAGATAACTATAGTTACAGAAAAATGATTTGGATAATCCAAAAGATTGAAACTAATATTTGAGATTGTAAAGACCTATTGCTACTATTAGAATATATATTAATATAAAATACATATTTTTTTTTTCATAGTTTTTTTTATTTTATTTTTTTATTCTTTCATTTTAAAGTGACATAACGCATTTTCTTGAATTGAGCACTCTGACCCTTACTGAGCATGTGCAGATCTCCAGAAAAATGGCGGGCGGACATTTTTCTGGGGATTTCAGCAGCACTAAGGCCGGCGTCACGGTACTCCGGAGGGTAAGTATATTTAAAAACCCATTATAAATACGCCACTGGTACTGCTAAAGAAATTACACTCGCACGGTACATGAGGTCGTGGGAAGAGATGCCTTGGAAATCAGGTTTGAGCTGTGACATCTCCTTTTTTTTTTTCCACTTCCTTTATCACATGATGTGCTGTGAGCTTCTCTGTGTATGGAGCAGCCATCTTATATGCCACTCCAGAGTTATTTTGAAAAGGAGATTATTGATAGTATTTTTCAAAATGTCGCATCAATATATAAATATTTTTTTTACAGTTGGGTTAACAGATGCCATCGTCAAACGTTGGATTCCTAATACAAATTTTGAGAATTCTTCAAACTGGAATGAGCAGAGAGTTCCCTGTTCCCAGGATAATGTCATTTTTGCAAAAGAGAAGGTATATATTGTTGTGGTTGTTATTTGTACTGTTCCAGCTATTATTTTGTTTATACAATATACAGTACTTTGACATACAGTATGAATATTAATGAGGCAAGACTTAGCCCTCATAGCCTGCACGAGTACTTGCTTAGTCAGTTGTGGGATGTATAACCGTGTGTGTGTGTGTGTATGTATGTATGTATGTATGTGTATATGTATGTATGTATATATATATATATATATATATATATATATATGTGTGTATATATATATATATGTGTGTATATATATATATATATATATATATATGTGTATATATATATATATATGTGTATGTATATATGTGTGTGTGTGTATATATATATATATATATATATATATATATATATATATATATATATATATATATATATATATATATATATATATATATATATATATATTCTCTCCACACCTGGACCGGCACTCCCTTTAATTTCAGCAATGTCGCTGTATACAAAGCAAGGTCCCGATTCCCCTCAGGTAGCCGGAACAGACACGTCACTGCAGCCTTCTCACAGATTCAAAGTTGCTTTATTAGACCTCGATGGGCCGTTTCGGGGTAACACCCAGTTTTCAAGAGGATACAACACATACAAACATCTTACCATTTAAATAGGAACCCGTGGCGCCAATCTTCACAATTCTCCGCCCAAAAGCTCCCCCAGCCGGCCCCTTGAGTACGGGCGCATAGATCTGACGTCAGCGGCTCCCACCCGCCGGGTAGGATAGACGCTGTCTCCATACAGTCTGAAGTGAAGGCGGGTTGTCATGGTGACGACGCCGGCAAGTGGGAGCCGCTGACGTCAGATCTATGCGCCCGTACTCACGGGGCTGGCTGGGGGAGCGTCTGGGCGGAGAATTGTGAAGATTGGCGCCACGGGTTCCTATTTAAATGGTAAGATGTTTGTATGTGTTGGTCCGTTTCGGGGTAACACCCCGTTTTCAAGAGGATACAACACATACAAACATCTTACCATTTAAATAGGAACCCGCGGCGCCAATCTTCACAATTCTCCGCCCAGACACTCCCCCAGCCAGCCCCGTGAGTACGGGCGCATAGATCTGACGTCAGCGGCTCCCACCCGCCGGTGTCGTCACCATGACAACCCGCCTTCACTTCAGACTGTATGGAGACAGCGTCTATCCTACCCGGCGGGTGGGAGCCGCTGACGTCAGATCTATGCGCCCGTACTCAAGGGACTGCTGTGTCCCGAAACGTCAGTACATCGGTCTGCTGTCTCTTTCTCTGTTTGAGAACACAGTCCATATTTAATGATCCTTTTTCAATGATGCAATGAAGGTTTCATCCAATATTAATTTTATTTTTGTCCTTCAATGGGTAGTCACATGTCCAGGCAGATGTACAAAGAAATGTCCTGTCTTTGTATACACACACGTCTTTGTATACACACTGCTCAAAAAAAATAAAGGGAACACTTACACAACACTATTAACTCCAAGTCAATCTCACTTCTGTGAAATCAAACTGTCCACTTAGGAAGCAACACTGATTGACAATCAATTTCACATGCTGTTGTGCAAATGGAATAGACAACAGGTGGAAATTATAGGCAATTAGCAAGACACCCCCAATAAAGGAGTTGTTCTTCAGGTGGTGACCACTTCTCAGCTCCTTTTCTTTCTGGCTGATGTTTTGGTCACTTTTGAAAGCTGGCGGTGCTTTCACTCTAGTGATAGCATGAGTCTACAACCCGCACAAGTGGCTCAGGTAGTGCAGCTCCTCTAGGATGGCACATCAATGTGAGCTGTGGCAAGAAGGTTTGCTGTGTCTTTCAGTGTAGTGTCCAGAGCATGGAGGCGCTACCAGGAGACAGGCCAGTACATCAGGAGACGTGGAGGAGGCCGTAGGAGGGCAACAACCCAGCAGCAGGACTGCTACCTCCACCTTTGTGCAAGGAGGAGCACTGCCAGAGCCCTTCAAAATGACCTCCAGCAGGCCACAAATGTGCATGTGTCTACTCAAATGGTCAGAAACAGACTCCATAAGGGTGGTATGAGGGCCCGACGTCCACAGGTAGGGGTTGTGCTTACAGCCCAACACCATGCAGGACATATGGCATTTGCCAGAGAACACCAAGATTGGCAAATTCACCACTGGCTCCCTGTGCTCTTCACAGATGAAAGCAGGTTTACACTGAGCACGTGACTGGAGACTCAAAGAACGTTCTGCTACCTGCAACATCCTCCAGCATGACCGGTTTGGAACTGGGTCAGGAATGGTGTGGGGTGGCATTTCTTTGGGGGGCCGCACAGCCCTCCATGTGCTCACCAGAGGTAGCCGGACTGCCATTAGGTACCGAGATGAGATCCTCAGACCTCTTGTGAGACCATATGCTGGTGTGGTTGGCCCTGGGTTCCTCCTAATGCAAGACAATGCTAGACCTCATGTGGCTGGAGTGTGTCAGCAGTTCCTGCAAAACGAAGGCAGGTCTGGCCTGCCCGTTCCCCAGACCTGAATCCAAATGAGCACATCTGGGACATCATGTCTCGCTCCATCCGCCAATGCCACGTTGCACCACACACTGTCCAGGAGTTGGCGGATGCTTTAGTCCAGGCCTGGGAGGAGATCCCTCAGGAGACCATCCGCCACCTCATCCGGAGCATGCCCAGGCGTTGTAGGGAGGTCATACAGGCACGTGGAGGCCACACACACTGCTGAGCCTCATTTTGACTTGTTTTAAGGACATTACATCAAAGTTGAATCAGCCTGTAGTGTGTTTTTCCACTTTAATTTTGAGTGTGACTCCAAATCCAGACCTCCATGGGTTAATAAATTTGATTTCCATTATTTTGTGTGATTTTGTTGTTGGCACATTCAACTGTGTAAAGAACAAAGTATTTAATAAGAATATTTCATATTCAGATCTAGGATGTGTTAGTTTTCCCTTTTTAATTTTTTTGAGACCCACGAGCGAGTGTGAGAGCAGATACTGTATTACAGACCATATGATCTGGCTCTTTTGCAAACTGATGTCATATTAATTAAACCTCCCTCAGAAACCGGTTGTGTCATAGGTGTTGCCTGAAGCAGAACATACAGTACAACCCCATCCGCTCCGCAGAGAACAATCTGTTCCCAAACTCCACACAATTTAACTGATTTAAA
This sequence comes from Crinia signifera, assembly GCF_055691185.1. Taxonomy (NCBI): domain Eukaryota; kingdom Metazoa; phylum Chordata; class Amphibia; order Anura; family Myobatrachidae; genus Crinia; species Crinia signifera. The sequence goes on along the minus strand of NC_139228.1, from coordinate 61,950,782 downwards.
TGTTTTTGGACAAACAGAGTCTCACCCTTGTAATCAGTTAATTATTGCAGATCCTGTCGTGGGCGGATTGTGTCAGACTGGAGTATTGAGGTCCCACAAAGTGCCACAAACATATGAAGGACCCAGTCTGGCTCTAGTGAACCTATTGCTAGCACCAGGGTTATCACTGGGGTCATCAACACTGGATGTGCCAACAAGTCCCCACCAAAGCGGTGTGATATTGAAAAGGGGTGGGGCGTACAGAACATCCTTGGAGATGCTGCACTCCTGGCTAGGGATGGCCATCGATGATTCAAAATCATTGATGGTTCATGGCCGATGTCGAATACTTTTGCCATCGATGTGGGAGAACCAGATGGTTTCCCTTCATCGATGGAACAGCAAAACGATGATTTGCTGTGTTTTTTTTTTTTTTTCTCAAAATGCCGGGACACGGAGCATAGCTCCGCCCCAGACACCTGTGAAGCCCCGCCCCATGTTCAATCAAACACAATGGTTGACCATCGATATGTAAAAGGATCGATGGTCATCCATTGCATCGTTTAGCACTATCAATGGCCAGTTGCAGAATTGCCATCGATGGCGACGGCAACAATTGCCATCCCTACTCCTGGCTCCTACACTGTGACAGGAGCTGAGTGCTGCTGTTAGTGTCACCATGCAGCACCTGGCTCCTGTCACTGGGGAACAGCCGGCAATTTAGTGTCACCCCCTCCGATGTTTTGTCAAATAAAACAATATTCAGGATCATGCAGCCTATCCATTCCTGATGTGATTATTTGCTATAAGGTGGGCATTGTCCTAGTTGTGTCAGGACTCGCAAAGTAAATTGTGCCTACCAGGTGATTTTCCACCCAGCTAAGCAAATCCCTTCATAATAAAGTGAAGTCCGTTCATTTTGAATTTGATACATTCCTTAACTAATACATCTTGGGGGTAGACTTGCATGTGGTGCTGTTGCCCATAGAAACCAATCAGATTCTAGCATTTTCTAGGATTCAATAGAACACAGGGTCTCAAATGTGGTCCTTAGGGCCCCACACAGTTCAGGTTTTCCAGGTCACCTGTGGTTATTTAAAATGCGACAGCTGGTGATACACAGTGCACCTGCCGGGTGGCCTTGGGAAATGTGGACTGTGTGGGGTCCTGAGGATGCTACAGAGAAATAGAAAAAGGTCAGTGTAGATTTACAAATGCTCCTCTATGTCACTCTCCCATGGGTGTAGGGGGCTACCTGAAAAAATTGAGTCTACGGCAACTTGCGGGTAGGCAAGCATGCTTCTGGATGCACATGTTAATGTGTGTGTTTAAAGCGGCCAATCCTCTGAATACTACTTTTCTGAGGTTTCACTGTTATTGTTATTTATTATTATTATTATTATTATTATTATTATTACAAGTCTTGTTTATTTAGGCCAAGTACATGGTGAATAAAGATGTGTGTGTGTGTGTGTGTGTATATATATTTTATAAAAATGTATTTTTTTAATTAGTGTTTATGTTATTTACATATGTGATTATGTGTATCTCGAACCATACTATCCCTGGGTACTGGGCCTCACAATAATGTTATGGTGGCCATCTAAATATATCTCCCTTTCTTTGTAGAAAGTCTCCGTCTACGTGCAGACGACTCACTCCCTGACAGCGATGGTAAGAGGATTACTTCTTTACACATAAATCAGATTGATGTTCACTTATCTTTTGATGCCTATTGCATATTATGCCACATTCCTTAATGTCCATTACAGATTATGCCACATTCCTTAATGTCCTTAAATATTATGCCAGATACATTAATGTCTATTACATATTATGCCACGTACCTTATTGCCTATTACAGATTATGCCAAATGCTGTAATGCCCATTACAGGTTGTACCACAATGTATCTCTTACCTACATGCTTGTTGTCAGAGGTTTCTTGCTCAATGCCAGGGGTTACATGCTTCTAAATATTTGTGATCTATTTTTACACATTTATGAATACATCAGATTCTAGACCTCTGTTTAAGTGCAGTCTGTGCCTAGGAAAACTTCCCAAATTCCTCTTCCCTTTGGTTACATGCTTCTTGCCACGGGTTTCATTCTCATTGCTATGGGGGGGGGGGGGTGGGGTGGTGTTTACATGCTCGTTGCCACTGGGGAAGTTACATGCTCCTTGCTAGGGGGAGTTACATGCTCATTGCCAAGGGGACATAATTGCATGCTTGTTGCCCAGGTTTTTTTTTCGAACAGCATTCCTGGAATCCGCACTTCCAGGTAGCACGCTGCGCTCCTCTGACAGACACTAGGTCATTATGACCAGAGCCTTTTGTCTTTGTACAATTTCTATGCTCCTCCATTGACCAAAATAAACACTGGCAGATTACATTGGTGCCTGGGTATTTGTGGAAAGGAAACGGAAATGTCAACATTCTGTTCATTTTTTTTTTTTTAAACTCTAACGCTAATTCCAATGGAAATGTTGGCATTATGATTATGTAAACATTTAAGTGTCCATGTTTCAGGTATCAACATTAATTATATTGACAATGTGATTGTTGACTTTCTGACTGCATACTGTTTGAGCACCATATATCTATACATCTAAACTGGTTATTGACCCTGGGTGCTCTGCGCCGGAGTGGTGGTATAGGTCGGTGTGGCGGCCGTGAGCATATATACTATAAAGTTGACTTTATTGCTTGGCCCATTAATTCGGCTCTGTGTCGGCACCATGCTGAGCTCTCTAGGAAGCGGGGCTGTTTTTTTTGCTGAATGAACTTTGGATGTGGTTGTTTATAGCTGTGGGGAGACCACAAAGAATGCGCTTTGTTTTCCATAATCCCCCTCGCAGGGATTTCCCTAAGATTCTCAGGAAATAAAAGCTCCACACTCATCTATAGATCATATTTCATACTGGGAGATGAGAGAGGCCAAACGGCTGGGACAACAAGGTGATGTATTTCCACAGGCGGAAAATCCCGGCTCAAAATTAGTTTTTATTGTTTTTTGTTTTTTCTTTTTGCATTCTATAAATTGGTTCAAAAAAATGCAAAACGCTTTTGTTTTACAATCACAATGTATTACAGGAAGGGGATGCAATGCACACACGGGCTGCCTCTTTAGTATGCGAAGTAGGAGGTGGCTTGTTGAGAGACATATTCTTTTGGGGTCTGTGATCTGCTGCTGCGTCGTATGAAACAGCAGCATCAGACCACATATATAAATGATTACTGAATGCAGTACCCTTGGTTTTAGCTTCTGAGCAGATCAGTATGGAGTCAGCTCTGATTAGAAAGCCAGACCTAAGCTTTGCATTACATGGCGGTCACTGCCCAGAGCTGTTGTCTGCCTCGCCTCCTGCTAGGAGTGCGGCACTGGTATGGCCCAATTCTCTGCACACCTCGACCCTTCCTCTGTTCTCCTGGCTCCTACTAGGCTCTCTCCACTATATCCTATGTATCCTCACACTGCACACAATGTGACTGCGGGATGCGTGCCACCCCCAAGTGCTGGAGGTCATACCCACACCTGCAGGCAGTGTGTGTGTGTGTGTGTGTGGTTTGACAGAGCCAAATTACTGCCTTGTCCCGGGTGATGAAAATCCTACCTTCGGCCCAGGTGGGGGACAACGGGTAGACAGCAAAAATGTCAACATGGGGTTTTTCACTTTTTTTTTTTTTTTGTTCCAAATGTCAACACAGTAGCACAGTATCCCCTCGCGTGGCTTGCTACGCTTGCCATGCTTCGGGCACACTATTTTATTCACCAACCACCATGCTGTAGTGGATGGTAGGGCATGAAATACCGCCTGTCGGCACAGGTTGGCTCCCCCAAAAAGTGAAAAACCCATGTCGACCTTTTTTTGTGCTTTGATATTTTTGCATGTCGACCTTTTTGCTGTCTACCCGTTGTCCGGATACCTTTTTTGGCCCTGCTGGATGGATTTCTCCACATGGCTTCCCCATCATGAGCAAACGCTGCAGGAAGTAGGAACATGGCTTTTTGTCCCGGGTTCTAGGGGCAAATGTACAGGTCAGACCAATCCCAGGCACCCAAAATGCTACGGTCCCCTACATGTCAGGGCCAGTCCCCAAGCATACCCGACCTCACCCGCACCACAATGCCATTGCCCCACCGACTGCCGTTTGCCAATAAAGTAATAAGTTGTAAGGACCAAACCCAAAACACCAGCCACATCTAGCAGGGCTCTCATGCAGTGGAGTCAGCCCCCCAACACCTCCACCACACCACACCAGCAAGTGGCAACCCCCCCCCCCCCCCACCAAAAGAAAATTATTATTATTTTTTTTAAAATCAGCAGTACCCTGAGGGTCTGTGATGTGTTCTCCTACCATTTCTTGCAGCTTTGACTAATTACTGCCTGCCTGACTAAAATCGGCCCGGTCCGGGAAAGTCCCCTGCAATGGCCGCAGTCTCCTGTAACCCCTTGACAGGAGGAGGGGGTTGTCCCTGCCCCCGCGCTGTGGGGGCTGAATTGCATCATCAACCTATCCATTAGCGTTAACATTAGGGTTAATGGAAGGTTTGCACTAAAATAAGACATTGTCGACATTACACCAGTGTCGACATTAACCATGTCAACATTAATGCTCCACCCAATTCATATAAGGTACCTTACGCAGCTAATATTCTACCATGTGTCACGCTGTATCTATGTGAACACAGTAGGAATCCGAGTACAGAGATGCATCCGTTCTCCGGTCTCAGAGCAGATTGGAATATTTTGAGCTGGATCCATATATAGTGTCAGGGATTAGCTGCAGGGCTTCTCCTCCCGTTATAGCGGCAGATCAAACCTGCAGCAGCCAATGATTAATTATCCTCAGGCTGTGAGCGATTCACAGGCCAAACCGAGAGAGGAGTATGGGGCTGCCCAATCCCCCTCCACTGTAATCAGGGACACCCCTGCTGGGATAATGAGCTATTGCTGCTGTACCCACACCTATACCGTGTGTGCGTGTGAGCCTAATTAGGAACCCTGGCTTCTTAGTAGAGGCCTCCTGTAGGTAGCGAGGCCTAGATCTCTGTACAAGCCTCAGCTGGTGGTGCCACAATATAACTGACAGATTTCTCTGTGCAAGGCAGGATCCTGGGAGTCACTGCATATAATGATCCTGTCAGTCACACGCGCCGTACGTGGTAGTACTCATTTCACTGCCTGCGGCGGGAGACTTGGCCGTGCAGGATGTACTATTATGTTGTAACAGCATCATCCATTCCGCTTTTCTCTATGGTGTCGCATAACTCTGCAGAACAGGACAGTCGGTGCAAGTCAGACAGTATAAAATAAATCCCAAGTCACGTGTAAAACAGAATAGGAATGATTCAGACCTATTTGTACGACCAGCGATCAGTTGACAGTGAAATCTCCCTGTGCAAATGGATGCGTACGGCTGCACCTGAGAGAAAATTTCCAAATTGCGTGAAAGCCGCCTACCATTTAATGATCAGGTGCTGGGATTGCAACCAGCGTGTCAGTTGGCATCGTAGGGGTCCAGACCAGAGCCAGATTAAGGTCAAAATGGACCTGGAGCTGAATGATCAAGGGCCTATTATGTGCAATAATAGGGGTTGTGGCCAGCACCTAATAATGTGGGAGGCGTGACCACTGTTCTGGTTGGGTGGTCTGCTCATGGGTGTGTCTGTATTTGTGTAACTACTTTCAACTAAATATATATGCCTGGAAAAAGCAGGGGGCTGGCATAGGAAAAATGCAAGGAGATATATTGGCGGGTGCACTCCAAAGGTGCACCCGCAGGACGCCGATGTCCTAAGATACTTGCGGGGTGGGGCGGCATTCCAGTCATAAAATAATAATGAAAGCCGAAACTTGGTAGACAACATTTCAGCACCTTTTATGTGATCTCCTAAGTTTACCACATCATATGCCCCTTATACATATCATGCAACACAATAGTAACCCCTTATACTGTACTTGCCTCTTACACAATATGCCACATGGAATGAGCCAAAATTCACACTATGGCACACAGATTGAGTCACAATTCACGTTCTACCACACAGATTAGGCAAAATTCACATTGTGCCATATGGATTGAGCCAAAATACACACTATATCAGGCATATCCAAACTGTGGCCCTCCAGCAGTTGTGAAACTACACATCCCAGCATGCCTTGACATCATTTTATCATTCCCTAATAGCAAAACTGTGGCAATGCATGATGGGACTTGTAGTTTCACAACAGCTGGAGGGCCATAGTTTGGACATGCCTGCACTATACCAAACAGATTGAGCAATAATGCACAATATGCTTCATAATTAAATTGGGGCATTGGCGTGCATTAAAAATTTACACCATAATGCCCATTACAAGTTAAGACACACACCATAATGCCTATTCAAATTTATGCTACATAAGTGTTGCTTACCTACATGTTCATTGCCGGGGTTCCATGCTCGTTGCCATGTGGGATTACATGCTCATTGCCAAGGGGGAATACATGCTCGTGGTAACTGGCGGACAGCCGCCGCCGGGCAGAAATGACAGCCGGGCAGAGAGCAGGGGGCTGCCCGGCTCTATTCAGAGCACTGCTATTTGAAATAATACCCCTTTTCACACCAGAAAATGCAGGGACTTACCCAGGAATATGGTCCCAGGATCATGCAGGGACATTCCCAGACTGGCCCCTTTTACACCAGCCTAGTCCCTGCATTTTCAGGTGTGAGGGGAGAAAACCACCCCCGCCCCCCTTTTAAACAACCAGCTATATCTTCGGAACCAACTGACCCATTTACATGTAGGCTCCGAATTATGTCGGTCCCGTGAAACAGGGCCGTTTGGTTCCAGAGAAATCTATCCTCAAACAACATGAACAGCCATGAAATTACATTTCAGAAATGAAAAAAAATTGGTTTACCCACAATATCTCTAGAACCAATGAACCCATACATATGGACCAGGTATCAGATTGAAGGCCCAGCGATTTGAGTTTGACTGAGATCAACCTCGAGCTTCTGTGATGCCAGAGGGGGAACTGGCAGCTGTTGGAACTGGGTGGAGGTCGGAATTAGCGGGTCCCATGTTTTCCTATGGGGAAAACGTTCCAGGTGTGCCTGGCGGTATCTCCGGTTCCCGGGGGCCTAGCAATGCAGGGCTGGGCTCGTTGGAAAGCCCTGGCCCTCAGCTACAAAATTTGGAGGCCTATTTGGAGAGTGGGCCTGGAGCTGTAGCTCCATCAGGCCCATTGTTAATCCGGCCCTGGTCCAGACTGGCGGATTTCCCAGAGCTTGGACATGTTCAGCTCAGAACCTGCCTCCGCCAATGTGACCCATTCCGAGTGGAGACGCCAGTGTATAAGGGGTCAAATGCCAGACTGTACCTAGGTTGGAGCTGGGTCCAAAAACTTGGTTGCGACCTGGCATTTTTGTGTGAAAGGGGTATATGGCGGTAAAAAATGGGGGCTTATGCATTAAGGTGGGAGGGGAGGAGGGTTAGGCTGAAGGTAGGTAGAGGTAGACCCTGTCGGGATATTGACCCTCTGGATACCACTGTCTGTGGTCTGTCATCCCGACCACAGGTCATGCATAAGTATTCTGATTTGAGGGCTGAACATCCAGATCACTATTGCAGTCATTATGAATACTATATAACAAAGACAAACACAGTTTTTGAGCGCTGTATGGTGATTATAATGCACAAGCGCTGCCTACATTTTTTCTTTCTTTGCCATTTTGCACAAGCGCTGCCTACATTTTTCGGTACTCTTTACCTAGAACGGCACCCGCGATTGGAATCGCGGGCGTCGGGGGTAAAAAATCGCGGGCATCGTGGGTAAATCGCGGGTACATCAAAATCGGGTGCCCGCGATGACCGCGATTTTCCCATAGGGATCAATGTTAAAAACGGTGATTGACCGCGATTTTAATGTTAAATGCCTCAATGCCCGCGATTTGGCCATAGGAATCAATGTTAAATGGGCCACAGAGCCCTAATAGTCACCGTGAACTCTGAAATGGCCCCCACAATTGTTAACGCCACCCCACGATCAACGTCAACCCGAAGCGTGGCGAGCGTAGCGAGCCCGCGAGGGGCGGCAGTACGCGTCCTCCGACCTTTTCATGCCCTACTATCCACGTCGGCGTGGAGTTGAGAATAGAATAGTGTGGCGAGCGTAGCGAGCCACCGAGCCCGAAGCGTGGCGAGCGCAGCGGATACCTTCACAGGTAAACGCATCCCCTCGCGGGCTTCACAGGTGTCCGCTTTTCGCCACGGATACCTGTGAAGCCCGCGAGGGGACGCGTATAACTGTGAAGGTATCCGCGTCCCCTCGCGGGGCTCGCCACGCTTCGGGCCTCGGTGGCTCGCTGCGCTCGCCACACTATTCTATTCTCAACTCCACGCCGACGTGGATAGTAGGGCATGAAAAGGTCGGAGGACGCGTACCGCCGCCCCTCGCGGGCTCGCTGCGCTCGCCACGCTTCGGGTTCACGTTTATCGTGGGGTGGCGTTAACAATTGTGGGGGCCATTTCACAGTTCACGGTGACTTAGGGCTCTGTGGCCCATTTAACATTGTTTCCTATGTAAAAATCGCGGGTATACACTAAAATCGCGGTCAATCTGATTTTTAACATTGGTCCCTATGGGAAATCGCGGCCATCGCGGGCATCGCGTCGCACCTGATTTTTAGTGCATTCGATGGTCGCGATGGCCGCGATGGGCGCCCTTCTAGGTAAAGAGTACCCATTTTTCCTTTCTTTGCTCTTCTACATTATGAATACTAGCTGTAGAAACTAATGTATTTGTATTGTATATACATGTCACTGAGAGGCAGGTACGGGATCAGTAGATGATGGAGGGTATGCTGATCCTCGATGTTGGCTGTATAAGAGAGGAGGGGGCTTGTGTGCAGGATGTAATGATCAGTTGCTGGCCTGTACAGGTGGAATTTGTGTTGTATTTTTTCCTGTCCAGATGAGCCCCCTCCCGTCCTCTCACCAGTGCTGGCCGGGTATGGATCATTGAATAGACATCAACTAGGTAGACATGACTGAAGATCGACCGGTTCGTTAGGTTGACATGGGGTTTTTCAAGTTTGTTTTGGTCCTGAATGTTGACATGGGCATAGAAAAGTAGCACCGCGTCCCCTCGCATGGCTCGTTGTGCTCGCCAAGCTTTGGGCTCGGTGTCTCGCTAAACTCGGCACACTATTTTATTCTTCCACCCGCCCTAGTGCAGTAATGGCTAACCTTGACACTTCAGCTGTTGCACTACACATCCCAGCATGGCCTGCCTCCGTTTTAAAATGGCCAAATAGTGAAACTGTTGCAGGGCATGCTGGGATGTATAGTTCAACAACAGCTGGAGTGTCAAGGTTCGCCATCGCTGCCCTAGTGGACAGAGCCAGATTAAGGCCTAAAATGGGCCTGGAGCTGAAAATGATCAAGGGCCTATTATGCGCAATAATAGGGGTCGCGGCCAGCACCTAATAATGTAGGTGGCGTGACCAGTGTTCTGGTTGGGGGATCTGCTCATGGGTGTGTCTCTATTTTTGTGTAAATACTTTCAACTAATTATATATGCCTGGAAAAGGCAGGGGGCTGGCATAGGAAAAATGCAGGGAGATATATCGGCGGGTGCCCTCCAAAGGTGCACCCGCAAGACGCCGATGTCCTAAGATACTTGCGGGGGGAGGCGGCACTCCAGTCATAAAAAAATACTGAAAACCGAAACTTGGTAGACAATATGTCAGCACCTTTTATGTGGTAACCTAAGTTTACCACACCATATACTCCTATACAAATCATGCAACACAATAGTAACCCCTTATACTGTACTTGCTTCTTACACATTATGCCACATGGAATGAGACAAAATTCACACAGATTGAGCAAAAATTCACACTATGGCACACAGATTGAGTCAAAATTCACGTTATGCCACATGGATTGAGCCAAAATACACACTATACCAGGCATGTCCAAACAGTGGCCCTCCAGCTGTTGTTAAACTACACGTCCCAGCATGCCTTGACATAGTTTTAGCATTCCCTAATTGCAAAACTGTGGCAATGCATGATGGGACTTGTAGTTTCACAGCTGGAGGGCCATAGTTTGGACATGCCTGCACTATACCAAACAGATTGAACAATAATGCACAATATGCTTAATAAATAGGGGCATTGCGCGCCAAAGGCACACATTAAAAATTTACACCATAATGCCTATTACATGTTAAGCCTCACACCATAATCTCCATTACGTATTATGCCAAACACCATAATGCCTATTAAAAATTATGCTACATAAGTGTTGCTTACCTACATGTTCATTGCCAGGGGTTCCATGTCGTTGCCATGTGGGATTACATGCTCATTGCCAAGGGGGAATACATGCTCGCGGTAACTGGGGGACAGTCGCCACCGGACAGCCATTAACAGCCGGGCAGAGAGCAGGGGGCTGTATTCAGAGCACTGCATGTCCCGGCTATTTGAAATAGCCGGGACATGCATTTTCATACCAGAAAATGCAGGGAATATGGTCCCAGGATCATGCAGGGACATTCTCGGACTGGCCCCTTTTACACCAGCCTAGTCCCTGCATTTTGTGGTTTGAGGGGGAGAGAGAAAACCACCCCAGCCCCCCTTTAAACAACCAGCTATATCTTCGGAACCAACTGACCCATTTACATGTAGCCTTCGAATGATTTTGGTCCCGTGAAACTGGGCCATTTGGTTCCAAAGAAATCTGTCTCAAACAACATGAACAGCCATGAAATTACATTTCAGAAATGAAAAAAAAAATAGTTTTACCTGCAATATCTTTAGAACCAATGAACCCATATGGACCAGCCTGATTGAAGGCCCAGCGATTTGGGTTTGACTGAGATCAACCTCGAGTTTCTGTGATGCTGTAGGGCAGTGTTTTTCAACCAGTGTGCCGTGGCACAATAGTGTGCCTTGAGCTGTTCTCAAGTGTGCCCCCAGATCTAGAGATGCCCAAACCCATTTACAGCCACCACCAGTTTAAATGTTATTTACTGGTCTCTTCTTTTCATGTAAAGGGCCAATGTATTTTATTTTTGTTACCTGTGGGGACCAGTGTGATTGTTTTTAATGTGGAGGCCAATAGGTTTTTTTCTCTCCTGTGGTGGCCAATGTGTTTTGCCCTGTGGGGATCTCAGGGTGTGCCTTGGCAATTTTAAAGTCTTATTTAGTGTGCCGCAAGGTAAAAAGGTTGAAAATCACTGCTGTAGGGGGAACTGGCAGCCGTTGGAACCGGGTGGAGGTCGGACTTAGCGGGTCCCATGTTATCCTATGGGGAAAACGTTCCAGGTTTGCCTGGCGGTATCTCCGGTTCCCGGGGGGCTAGCGACGCGGGGCTGGTCTCGTTGGAAAGCCCTGACCCTCAGCTACAAAATGGGCCTATTTGGAGAGTGGGCCTGGAGCTTATAGCTCCATCAGGCCCATTGTTAATCCGGCTCTGCTAGTGGATGGTAGGGCATGAAATACTGCCTGTCCGCACATGTCGGTTCCCCCCAAAAGTGAAAAACCAAATGTCGACATTTTGACTGTCAACCTAATGCTTGTGTCGATCTAACCCACGTCAACCTAATGCTTGTAGCCCTAGTGACCGTATCCTGCTGGCCAACCTGTTTCTGTGCATTTTTTTTTTTATAATTTTAAGCCTTTGACACTATTCTGGTTTCTTTTTTTATACATTTCCTGTATTTGTGGTTAATGAGACGCCTATTAACCACAGTTGTTTCATCTAACTAGAGAGGGGATTACCACGGATGAACCTTTCCTCTACGGTCATGGGTTATAGATAGGGGGCATTCTAGCTGGCATATCTATAATGCCGAGAGCTCCTTTGTGTTTAATATTGGCGCCCAGGGGTTTATTTACAAAGATGGGAGTTATATTGAAGATAGGAAGTTGCTATGTGCAACCAATCTGAATCAACTTCTTATTTAGCACGTTTTAGAAGAAAAGAGAATCTGATTGGTTGTCCATAGCAACATCTCATTTTGAATAGTACTCCCATCTTGCTATCCCCCCTGGACTCAAACCCAACAAGCAATGATGACAGTGCTACCCCATCATTCTCCTCTCCTTCCCCGTAATCCCATTACTACACCACCCTAATCAGTGGCGTAACTATATCTCCGCAGCCCCCGCGGTGGCGGGGGGCAGAGAAATTGGGGGCGCCGCCGGGGGGCTGCGGGGCTATAGTTACCCGCGGTCTGCGTCTCGCCCGGCTCTCTGACGGGACCTGCCTGACCGTCACGGTCCCGGCCGGCTCCTGCTGCAATGAAAACTGACAATTAGAAAACGGCTGCCCCCATACTGCAGACGGTTTTCTGTCTGCAGTATGGGGGCAGCCATTTTCTAAGAATCAGTTTTCATTGTAGCAGCAGGACCCGGCCGTGACCGTGACGGTCAGGCAGGTCCCGGCAGAGAGCCGAGCGAGACGCAGACCGCGGGTGCGGGTAAGAAGGAAGGGGGGGGGCAGGTTTGGTGGGTGGGGGGTGCCGAAAAAACGTGCGGTGGGGGGGGGGGGCAAAATAGTTAGTTACGCCCCTGACCCTAATGGCTCCGATATAAATGCTCCGATATAAATGCTACTGTAACTCATGGCACACCTATTGCTTCTGTTAATACAGATGCTGTGGTCAAATCAGAGCTTGCGGGCCGGCAGCCAATCGGGATCTGCTGCGGGTGCTCTTGATTGTCTGTCTGCGATTCCATGAGCTCCGGTTGGCCGGAGGTAGTCTCAAAATATCTATATATCTCTCTCCACATGTAAAGCCTGTGTTTGTCCCTCTGGACCTTACTCTGTAGGGGCCCTGACCGGCTCAGCGCTGACTGTGATTAAAAACCCTCCCTCTCGGCTCTGACCTCTTGAGCAAAGGAACTTTCTAGTAGTAAATGCCTGGTAAACCTTTTGTGGCGCTTGAGGCTCTGGCAAGTACAGTATGTGACTGTTTGCACATTTGGACATTCTAAAGAAACCTGGGAATACGATGGTTAAAGACGAGCAGATGATGAAAGGAGGAAGGGGAACTGTACTTTTGCAACTGATAGCGATCTACTTCGGGACTTTGCAAACCCCGATTTTCATTAACAGTCAATGAATTCCTGTATTGAAAAGCCTGGGTAGTTTCTGCGCTGGTCACATGAGGTCATGTAGACTGAACAAAGTTCCTTGTAGGTAAGATTACAGAGCCACCTATTGGTGAAATGTGTAACTGCCTCAATGTACAGTACCTATTGGTTATTTAATGTGGTGGCTTTTTTTCCCCTTTCTTTTCTGCAGGATTATTTGGCATTGTCCTTGTGGGGTACGGTTGCTAGGTCAACATTGGGATGCTCGACACCTAAAATAGGTCGACATGGCTAAAGTCGACGCAAGCAATAGGCTGACAAATCATAAAAATAACAGAAAAAACACATGTACATGAAAAGATTTGTTAAATATGTGACCGGTTGTATCATGAATGTCAAAAGCCTCATTTGCTGGGCAGAACTAATCATTTGCATCCGCTTCTACAAGAACTTTCTTTTTGTGTACAATTTTAGTTGCCTACCCTCCTGCATTCTGCAGGAGACTCCCTGACATAGCAGCATATCTCCACCTCTCCCTCATTAGTCTAACAATCTTCCTCATTTCACCTAGCCCACATTACACTGTTACATAGTTACCTACCCTCCTGCATTCTGCAGGAGACTCCCTGACATAGCAGCAATCTCCCTCTCCCTCATTAGTCTAACAATCTCCCTCATTTCACCTAGCCCACATTACACTGTTACATTTTTGGGGAAAAAAGGAATGAGAGACAGATACATTTACATTGAATCATCAGCACCATTTCCCAGCACTTTACCAAGTATAGTAGCTCTTACTAACTGCTTTGCGACTCATCTACATTTGGATATAACTAAGTCATGTTAAAAGATTCCTCTCATACGTAGCAGTACACAACCAAGCATCTTGGTGCCACGTTCAGTCTTTTTTCACAATCTCTCCATATAAGGAGCTAGACACGCCCTTTGGATGGAGCATGACACGCCCCCTCAATGGGGCACTGTACAAAATTCTGCTACCAACTATAATCTCACTGAAACTAGTTTTTAAAAGTAGGCAAGTATGGTGCAATACTAATACCATCCTGCTAATACCATCAGATATTTTTGCCACTAATCGTTTCTAAGCTTTTGCTCGGCTAAAGATGTTTTATCTACAGTTTTTGCTACAATTGGTCACATTTAACAAATCCTTTATGTACATGTGTTTTTTTTTTGGTTTATTTTTATGATTGTTATATGTTGTTTAGATTAAGATGATACATTTTTATTGATTCAATTTGACACAAATGAGTTTATAATAGTGTCAATATTTTCTTATATTTTTATTAAAATAATTCCATTATAGCGCAGTGTCTTCTGTTCTCATTTGTTTTTCCTTCATGTGTGTTTGTAGCCACATTTCACTTCAGCTTTAAGAGGAACTACTGTATATTATATCTAACGGAGTGGTTTTCTAAGCGCAGTCACTCGCTTTACTCGGTTGTGAGAAACGTCTGTTATTTTAAGGATTAGCGAGTTTGGATCGTAGAGATCCGAACACAGCCGAACTTGTCTGATCTGAGGCGTTTCCGAACAGCTTGCTTCCGTTTCGTTGTAAAGCCGAGTTGAAAACGAGGCCGAATGTCCATATCAGATTCTCGTGAGTCCCAGGCTCTATAGAAGTTCCATCCTTGTTCCCGCAGTTACATAGTTACATACTGTCTGCTACTATGGGCTTTAATGGAGTCTGAGAGGGGCAGAGAGGGGGGCTGCTACAATGGGGGCCACCTAAGGAAGACAAGTACTATGGGGGAAATTACTATGGAGGAACTAGTATACAATGGGGGAACTCTAAAGAGTACAATTATGGGGGCACTACTAAGGGGGCTGGGGTCTAATAAATGGGGATTGCTGTGTATTTATTTTATTTATATATATATATATATATTGTATTTTCCGGCTTGAGAAAGGGGCGCTGCCCCGAAACGTTGCCATCACCTGCACCATTAAAAACTAAAAAGTTTTTTGGTTTATTGCATTTATTGGAGTGCCGCCCCGAATCTGTATAATATATATATATATATATATATATATATATATATATATATATATATATATATATATATATATATATATATATATATATATATATATATATATATATATATATATATTGTCCAGGGGTGCCACCATGTGTACCGTATAATTAATGGGGTGCCGTGAAGTCTGCTGAATCTGCCCAGGGGTGAGCCAAGAGTGCGGTATAATTTCTGGGGTGAGCCAAGTGTGCTGTATCAGTCCAGTGTTTGTGTGCATAGTCCTCCATCTACCTCTGTGCAACCTTTTGGCCTAAAAACAACATTGTGATGTGGTTTCAGGATAGACCGAAAATAAATGGAAATTAATGTTATTGAGGTTAAAATAGCATAGTAGCCAAAAAAACACCAAATTCTGGTGTGTGTGTGTGTGTGTGTTAAAAAACAAACAAAAAAAACCCACACAGACATGAAACACAGAAGGGTGGTGCGTTGGAACAAATCCAGATCCAAAACACGGCCAGAGATACAAACCCGAAAAGTGGCTGGTGTACATGCCTAGTTTATTAACTAATATATAGGTGGTAAACATTGATCATTAGGCGTGGGGGAGAGAAGTGAAACTCCTTTTTAAAAGAGAATGAAAGCCCAGTGAAGAAATGACGTTCTGAACTGGAAGGGCATCTGTTTAGGGGAATTATTAGGGAGTATTTGCTCAGAGTAGGATTTCGTTACCATGTTGTCATTTTAGAACAATCTTTAATTTTCGGAATTATTTTCTGCTCGCCTCATTTAGAATGAAGTATAATTCATTAACTGAAAACATAACTTCTTGTTCAGCATCCCAGGCAGTGCTGATCTGTCTGTCTCCTTGTCACGTGTCCAAATCATCATCTTAACAAGTGTTTTTATTGTTTGCCATTACTTAACGCCAGTGTTGTAATAATACTGCACTGCATCTTTTTGCTGACCACAACCACTCCCAACTGATGAAGTCACAAAGGGGGTGGGGCCACCAGTGCTGGGAGTGGGGCAGACCTTCCTGGAGTGTACTGAGGACACACTGGGTGGGGGTGGTTGGCAGGTGGACACTAAATAGGTCAACAGTCAGTAAGTAGACCACTATTGGTCAACAGGCCATAGGTTGACCAATGAAAAAGGTTGACATGGTCAACAGTCGACACAAGCAATATGTCAACATTGAATAGGTCGACATGTCAAGGTCATTTATAAGTGAATTTTGTTTGTTTTTTAAATGCTGGAGTACAGCGATCATTGGCCAGGACATGCCCATTATTTTCAGGGGTGAGCCTCCTTTGCACCAATGTCACCAATGTTGGGAGGTATGCCATTACAGATTCGCTACTGTATGGGTATCAGAAATCTGCATCCCACGGCTGGCAACCATAGAATTCCTTCAATTTGATGGGAAAATTGCTTCCATTGCATCGGGAACAGTGATGGTTACTATCAGTTTCGGATATCCATTGCTGATTCTACCATTGTCACCAATCTTCTGCACCAAAGTATGGTATTGTCTTATCCTATCCTATTTGCATTTCAGAATTAAGGGGCCTACACACGGTACAACACTGAGCGGTGCTAGAATGCTTCAAGATCGCTGAGCACACAGCACTGCACAGCGATGTGTCAGCGCTGAGCGATCGGTCAGGCCCAGAGTTCTCCAGGGCCGGCGATTTTGCTAGATTTATCCAGCATGCTGGATATTAATTGCCAGGTGATTGCGATGCGATATGTGGTGCCGTGCATCGCTGTCGGTATGGCCCCTACACATGGAGCGATGTAGGGGTATTTTCTAAGCGATGTAGTGAGATGCCAAGTCCTCTTTCTTTATCTATTTATTAATTTACAAACATTCCCGTTATCACGTCTTGTAACACACAAGCCAAGTTTCTTCCATCACTTTGATTGTGGAGTCATCACCTGTGATGAGTTGGGTTGGGGTTTCCCTGGTAGAACATGCCAAGATTTGCATTGCGGAAGAGACAGTGTGGCTTGGCAGAGGTGACCGACCTGTGGCATTAAGAATAAATGTAAAATCAAATAAAAAATTTTGACTTACAATATTATGTTTATTTTGACACAGCTGTGAATTTGCATAACCACACCCTTCTAATGGATCTCAACCCCGCCTTTCTGGTTGCTCAACCTCCTCTTTCCTCAGTCCTCAGTCCTCCTCCTCCTCCTCCACCATGCACTTGGCAGTCACTGCCACAGGTAGCTAGTTATTGTGGCCCGACTCCTCATCTGGGGCCATCCCTGATCCTTTCTCACTACCTACTTTATATAAGTATTTTCGCCATTTTCGTTTTTCAGCTCCCCATTTGACCCCACCCGCTCCCCTTTGGACCCAACCCCTCTTGCGGCATATCACTGGGTATGCATATCCTGTAATGTGTACATAGATTTTTTTTGTTATTTTATAATAATATTTAAAGCGAATACAATGCATGATAATGGGGTGACAGTAACACATGTTCTGGGGCAGATTTATTAAGCCGGTGAAGTGACAAATTGGAGGGAGAATGCAGCAGCCAATCAGCTCCTGTCATTTCCCAAACCCAGCCCGTAACATGGCAGTTAGACGCTGCGGTGTTATCACCTTCCACTTTACTAATTCTGCTCTAATGGTCAATCGCAGTTATCCTCTACATTGTATGTTAAATTCAGCAACATCAATGGAGCATCCGCCAATGGCAGCCTTGCATGTGAGCACAGTCGGCCAGTATCCGTCTGTGTAGCACAAGTCCTTGCGATAGAATGCCTCCTGAATTTGTGTTCTATCTGTTCCCAGATCCTGCCAATGGACGGAGAGTTTATACTGTCGCACGGCGCTGGCTTCATGTCGGCTTCCAGGGGAGATCCAGAATGTGGTGACGGTAAGAAGACTGGCTACTGACAATGGGTGGGGATGTATCATGCCTTGCAGAGGGATAAAGTGGAGTAGTCACGCTGGTGAGAGCAGCAATAAGCCTGGGGTCTACTGCCAATAAAATCTGCACCGAAGCCCCACATCTGGATCCAGAGCCGGCCCTAGACATGGGCAAATGCCTATGGACATGCATTCCAAGCATGGTAGTTGCTAAGGGACCTTTCACGCCCAGGGGGAGGAGCAAGGCCAGGGGGCTTGCTCCTTCACTATCCATGCCACCACTGGTTGCTTCCTCTCTCTGCCCCCTCTCCTCCCCTGTGATGCCAGGAGGTTCCTTAGCCCACTTCAATTTAGACCTAACCTTCCAAGCAAAGGGCCAGCTCACATTGACTGAGGGCAGCAACAGGCTGAGACAGGCATAATGTGTATAAGGTAAAGAGGTACTAATGTATGGCATACCATGAATAAGGAAACCCTGTCATGTGATGTAATGTGAATAAGGTTGCACTACTGTGTGATGCCATTTAATTTGGTACTATTTTGGGGTCATACCCTTGCAAGACCACACCCCTTTCTGCCCCAATTTAAAACATTGGGGTCTGGATCAAAGCCCCAAAATGTCTAGTTATGGCTCTGTGGATGTGGGTAAGGGTGATGGATGTTTCTGGCTGCTAGTGTGAACTGTGCTACTGGGTAATGGGTGCTGTGCTGGGAGAGGGCTGCTTGGACATGGTATTAACTGCTGATGGTGTGAAGGGGCATCAGCCAAAATCCTGTCTAGGGCATTAAAATGGTTAGGGACGGCTCTGTCTGGATCAGAGGACCTTGCATCTAATGCCAGATGTTTTTCACCTATACAGGGTCATTTGTAAACTTCCATGATGTGGATCAGTTCCAGTGGTATGACCCCACGATGTGGCAGGCTGCCCTGTCCGCAGATGACCTTGAAAATGGCAGATTTCTCTTTGCTGTGGACTCGGAGCGTGTCCCCTGCACTTATGATGATGTCCTCTTCTCACCTGAGACCTCCTTTCTTGTCCAAATGGAGCAGGCTTCTGAAGTTCAGCTGAGGAGCATATCCGTATTGGGTCAAGTAGGGTTTCATTTTATTTTTTTCTTTGTACACTTTTTGAGTTGTCCCTATAAACATGACTTGGGTGACTATACTGATTGATCATAGGGTGCTGGGTGACTGTCCGACAGTCGGGATCCCAACTGACAGGGACTATTCTCCCTCGTGGGAGTCTACAACCCCCATACAGGGAAAATAGAACTTGTGACGAACTGTCAGAGTACCTGCGGTTGGGTTTACAATGTCATCAGCATACTGACATCTGAATCCCAACCGTTGGCCACTCATGCCACATCTGCTTGTACTACCGCCCGTCGTCTTCCTTAAAATGAAAATGAAGAAGTCCTAATTTTGTTTTGGTATGGTACATGGGGCGCTGCTGCTGGCTCGCTCTTCCCTATAGAAGCCTATGGGCTTCTTTCCGCAGCGCTGTCAAATGGATACACCACTGGCGGGGTTATAACTGGTAATGCCCCTGCCCACCCCATGGCACTTCTATTTGGTGCTCGACGGCCATTTCAAATGCAGTGCCGGCCAATCAGTGCTCGTATACCGGCAGTGGCGGTGATTGGCTGCTGGACTATAAACTCCAAATGGTCACCAGCCAGCGCCATGTCTAAAATATCTGCCGGTGGGAGAAGCTTGTGTCCCCTGCACAGTGACCAGCAGCGGCAAAACACAGGGGGCATTATATACACGCAGGGGGTGGGGGTACCCCAGATATCCGTGTATAGGGCCCCAAAGTTTCTGTTACCGACCCTGCAACCAATCAAATACTATCTATTGTCTTCTAGAAGGTGCTAAATAAGAAGTAGAATCTGATTGGTTGCTATGGGCAACATCCCATCTTCAACAGAACCCAGAACTCCCATCTTAGTAAATTTACCCCGGAATACCTCTTTATCTGCTAAAACAGAATGATAAATCAGTGCTGTTATTTATGTCTGGACCTTTTCCAGGTAACAATTCTCCCGGTTAGTCACTGATGTCACCGTGTCCCCTGTGCTGACTTGTCTGTGGATGACATCACCGTTGACTCATACCAACAGCCCTCACAGACATCTCTCAGGTTTCTGGGTGTTGTCTGCGCTTCTAGACTTTAATTAACAATGTATTTTATTCTTATGTCTACAATAGCAAAATATTTTTTTCAATATATTTAACCATCTCCTTACCTCCTCTGCAGATCATTAAATTACTGACCTCTCTATATATCTACAGAACATTGATCTGTTCTTTTACACCTTACCCTAGTGATCTATTGTGCAGAGGTTCTCCCCTTTTAGGCTGCTTAAAACAGTTGCATTGGGTGCTGGAATCTGGGGGGTGTCAGGAGAAGTGGGAATGGGGTAAATAGATCATACCTTCCAACAATTGCTATTGTCAAAGCGGGACCTGCCGCACGAAAGGCACCGCCACCTTGAAAAGTGGGTGGATGTGGCCTTGGGTAGATGGAATGTGGCCTAGCGCCCCTACATTATCCCTGATTTTCGGGGATGTGCCAAGTGCTCCAATATCGACAGTGCAGCCTCCGTCCCCTGGGCACCTCCCTCCCTTCACTTAAGCGATACAGAGCAGCGGTGAACTCCGGCTGTCCCCCCTCAGAACACTGCGACCCATGGGAGGGACAGCAGTGCAGTCTCCAAATAACAGGAATGTCCTGCTGTAATTGGGACAGTTGGAAGATCTGTGGGTGCAGTGCGGAATACGAATGATAGACTGAAAGGGGGTGCTGGTGTATGTCCTGCTCCTAGCCAGGGGATATTGACCCCTCCGCAGCCCTTTGGCCTCACCGCTGTGGGGCTGTTGCTCCTGCTCCTATTAAAAATGTCCTCAGAAAATGGCCACCGCCTCATCCAGAATTCTTAGTAACTGTCTCCTGTGTGCAGCAGCCATTTTTGGGAGGGAATTATTATTATTATTTTTTTAATGGTGGAAGGCATAATGGGACTGTAGACAAGTGTCTGCCAATCCGGGCAGAGTTCTAGCATTTTCCCCGCAGTGCCCCAGCGCCCACATACCACCCAGCTTTCCCAAGCAACTAATGGTCTGCAGGGGGAATTGCTACGCCACTAATGCTGCTTTCAGACCGCAAAACTGGCTTTGACCAGGTATTTTAAAATGTTTCTAAAGACGGGTCTACCAGCTTAAACCCCCTTTCCCATCGCAAGTCTTTAAACAGTATTTCAATGCAGTTTTTGTTCCTTCACAACACTGAACCCGTTTTAACCCATAGAAAACAGTGGATGAAAAAAAATGGGTCTGAAATGGGTAGGACCCTGCTTTACTACCGTTTAGAAATACCAGTTCAATCGAACCGGTAAATTCACTCTGCACCTTTCAGACTGCACAAATTACCGTTTTAAAACTGCAAAATAATGGGTAAAAAGTGTGGTCTGAAAGGGGCATGACAGTTACGTTCTATCTCCTAATACCCCAACAATGTCTATGCCCCGCTAACAGGGCATGCTGCAGTGGCAAACGCAGGATTTTCAGAAGGGGGTTTCCAGAGGGGTGGAGCAAAGCACGGAGATGGACACTTAGGTGATTCAATATATGCCGGGTCAGTTAAAGTATTATAGATAGACCAAATGTATATAAATAATTTTTAAAAATAATTATGTATGTGTGTGTGTATATATATATGTATGTATGTGTGTATATATACATACATGCATACCTACCTACCGCAGTGTATGACCCCTGGGCATAGCAATGTATTGGGGCCCCTACCGATCCTCCAGCGGTAGGGGTGGGGGAAGCTTTGATGTCCTGCGGGTGGTAGGGGGTATTATATCAACCGTTCTGCATGTAGGGCCTGGATCAGTAATTTCCACTAATTTCCCCTTTACTGCACAGATGGTGGGAGATTGGGTGGGAGAAGAGGGCATTGGGCTGAATGAAGGGGCCCTGATACATAACTTCCAGGGTGGTAGAGGATGTTTAATATGCAGAGGAGGGGTGTATAGTGGAGTGGGCTCATTATTCATAATTTTCTGGTGGGAGGACAGCTTGCTTGACTGCAGATATCTCCAGGTCCCAGAAATAGATTTCTTAGATTTTAATGGAATTCAAAACTAGAGAATCCCACCTACCAAATGGTATTGGGGACTAGGGGATCAGAGTTCAGGAGGCAGAGCAATCTGCCCACGAGTATATAATACTACATACCAGGTGTGTGGAGCTAGAGCAGTAACCAGCTGCTGGAAGGCTGATATCTCTGGTTCTGGGCACAGTAGAGACAAGCTACTAGTGTCCCTCAGAGTTTTTCTGAGGATATATTCCAAAAGCTGGGACTCTTCCCCTTTGTCAGACAGAACCTGAAATATCTGACTGGGAATAATAATTAACAGGCTTGGATGGGGACCACTGCTTTGAAGTCAGATATCTCCGGTTCCCAAGGGCCGGTTTTTACACTTCTTATACCCATGGAAAGAAGGGACCCTTAGACTCCTGGGGGGGTTTCTAGATACTCAGACACCCCCCCCCCCCCCCTGCGTGCGCTACTGTGCTGGGAGTTGGGATTTAATCACAGCTGGAGCTATGATCTAGCAGTGCCATTACTAATACTATGTTACATTTCTGTCTCTTTATTGGACTTTAGAAATTCACCAGCAATGAGGAATTTGCACTGTATGCTCAGTCTCCCACTGGGAAGCTGCAGTTTCCTGGCCCGGTCCTGCCCCATATCATCAACACCAAGTGCCAGGACCAAACCGGCTGCGTATGTCACGATGGCAGGGTGAGACCCCAATACTTTTTGTATACAAGGCAGAACAACGTGTACTGCTGAAACCATGTAATAATCCTTTTACGTGTTTGTCTACATGGAAAGTACAATTTTTAGTCTGATTTTTTTTTCTTCAGATGCTGCCGGTGATCTGTTCTGCGCTGCTGCGACATGCAGATGGTAACAAGTGTCCAAACGTGCCGTGCGCCAATCCTCTGCGCCCAGCAGGACAGTGCTGTGATATATGTGGTAGGTGGGCACACGGGAATTAAAAATATGGAAATATTGACATTCTAACGGATGATTCATTTAGTGTTCAGTACCCGGAATCATGTCGACAGTCATTGGGTTGACCACTATTGGTTGACAGGCAATCAGTCGACACATGTCTTGACAATATAGGTCAGATATGTATCAGAATATTTTTGTTCACAGGTTTGTAGGACCTCCAACACTATTAAATTGATTGCCTGCACTTAGTAACGATATTGTCCCGGCTCACTATTCCCTTATAGGTTATCGGTATAAGCTCATAATAATAGGTAATGGTGCAGGGAAAAGTTCCCTTGCGTTTCTACAATACAGTCTCCCTTCAGGGCTGGTTGAAGGACTGGGGGTTCCGGCCGTCCCCATCCCGATATTCTATGCAGTCCTGGCGACCTGCGGTGTTCAGGGCGCACATAGCCTGTGTGCTGTAGGTCCTGCTCCTGAGTTCCTTCCCTCTGCAATCAGTGTCTTTACCGGCGGTGTCCTGACCCTGTGACCTGGGTCACGTGATCAGTGTATTCCTTTCCGACGTACGTTTTGCTAAGAAAGCTTGCTCACAGGTCCCAGCATGCCTTGCCATAGTTTTTGCATTCCCTAATAGCAAAACTGTGGCAAGACCTGATGGGACTTGCAGTTTCACAAAAGCATGAGGGCCATAGTTTGGACATGCCTGCTTTTTCAGCTTTCAATGTTTCATAGGCTGGCTTTGTTCAATATATAGTTTCAGGGTCCCGCCTTGCAATTTATGTATATGACTATCTATATCTCTTTGTATGGACCTAGATCTACTTCTACTCATAAGTTGCGAATGCACTGTGCGATTACTCATCTGTAATGACTGGGTTACTGTTGGAAAAACATGAGGTGAACAAGTGGTCCTAATCCTTTGGTGGTGGATATTTCCAAATAAGGGCGCACTTTGTGTGTGTGTGTGTGTGTGTGTGTGTGTGTGTGTGTATGTATGTATGTATGTATGTATGTATATATGTATATATATATATATATATATATATATATATATATGTACGCGTTTTGTTGTAAACGACTTCCTCAGGGGTAACTTTCCGTAGGCAACTTAACCTTGAATACAGTTGTTATTTGCTCCAGATGTCAAAAAGTTTTCTGACCCAATATGAAAAGGGTATAAGAAAAGATCCTTTGAAGATCTTAATCTTGATGCGTAACCGCATCTAAAATATAATCAATTTCCAAATGGGACCCTTTTGGAAAAAAGGGGGAAACTCTGGAAGGAATTAGAACGGACCATTTCCTATAGTATCAACAGGTTCCTCAAACAGAGCTCAGCATGCATATGGTAGCTTGGGTTAAGTGTATAAAATATGTATGTATGGCTTTTCCCAGCGATAACCTATTACACCATCATGCTCAGCAAATCTAGGCAAAGTAAACTGTAGTACACCATGCAAAGCACATGCATATGGAAATTGCGTATCTACACAATTGCTAAAAAATGCCAGTGTTTACTTTTTAAATACTATTTTGCCTTTGATAGTCCACAAAACTATCACTGAGGCCTGTCCTCTTAACTGACATTTGTTCTATAACCCCTTCATTGTAGATTTTCATAGGCCACCCCCCCCCCCCCCCAAGCCAAGCCAGATGCAGTCTCTTTGAGACTGCTCTGGCTTCAATGTGACTTCCTATTGGAATATAGACAATTGGAAAAAAATTGGGGTATTCCTTCTACCTGTACGGTGAATAGAATGGCACCCTTGGGGGCGCAGTGAGCTCGAGCTGTTTTACTCAGCTGCAAAGAAAAAAACAGGTATGTCAAACCTGAAGAGATTGATACCAAATTACATAGAGATGAAATATGCAGCGCTTAAAAAATACTATCACAAAATATTGTATTGATTTCACATAATTTTATGATCTTAAAATCAAATCATAATTTAATAAACCATTGGGTTAAGCATGATAATACATTATAAAAAAAATATTTAAAAGCTTGTGTAAGCAGTTGTAGCAAGGTATCGGACTCAGTAACTCAGTCTTCACTGTCCATTCCTATAAGCACCTGGAATTAATAAGGACTGACTCTGTAGTTAGTATAACTACCATCCACTGTGTTGGATTTTGTAGGGTTTTGGATCCTGGATGGAATAAGGAATTTCCCTTTGTGGTCCAGAGTCCCTTTTTGTATCCAATATTGGCATGGAAACCACCACTGATGTCGGCAAAGATGTATGGATATCCGGTCCGTCCAGGCTGGTTCGGGCAGATTGAAGCGATCCGAGTGTTGCTAGAGCTGTTAGTCCACCTCTGCTGTAGAATTGATCCCAACTAACGCGTTTCGCTCTGAAGCTTTGTCAAAGGTAGCATGGATAGTAGAGGACTGGCCCATGGCCTGATATTTTATACCAATGGTATCAATTACTCACACCTGGAAACTTAGTCAATCCAATAGTATAAAAAATCTTAAAACAATTGTATATAATAGTGAGGAGGAGGCACATAAACACACTTATGATTGTATAGATGTATTGAAATAAAAGGCGTTTTATATTTGGAGAAAAAAAGGAATATAAAGACAATTTTTTAAAATAATTACATCCTGGTTGGATATTATTGATACAATCTAGGCATGTGATTCTGTGAGAGGCTTGGCTTCGCTTTAATCTAAATAAATATCAATGACTGGATAATGATAATGAGGCCTGGATATTAACTAGACATGTAGATATATAAGCAGACATCCAATTGGTCATAGGTCACGTGGTCTGGCATTTCTATCACGTGACCTAATCCATTGCTCATGTTGATGCGGCGGGTCACGTGTCCCAATCTCCGGCGTACATCAGTACAGTGTCTCTACTTCCTGACTCGACCCCGTTGCCTGGATACACAGATGCTACATCTGCGTCTCTCCGGGTCATGTGCACCGGCGCTGAGGTGTATAGTAATGTGTTCCTGGAATAGAGGGCTAATAGATCCAATGATATGGGTCTTTGCGGTCACATGGTGTTAAATGATCTCTATGCTACTGTCCGGTTTCTTCATTATATGACTCAATGACATAGGGGGCATTTAAGGGGCCTATTGAAAGTCCGACCTGCCAGTCACTCAATGCTGTCCCATTGGGAGGTGTTCCCTCCCTCCAGGGGGATGCAGTCAAATTCCCGGCAGGGTCAAAATCCTGAATGGGTCATAATACCGACAAGGACAAAATCCCAACAAGGTCAAAATACCGACATATAGAATGTACAGGTGAAACTGTCAACATGACTTTGGTTCGCGAGGTCGACATGTGCCTACAGGCGGTATTTCATGCCCTACCATCCACTAGGGCGTGGTGGGAGAATAAAATAGTGTGCCCGAAGCGAGCGATGTGAAGTGCTGTGGTTCACCTCCAACTGTGTCCATGTCGACATTTGGGTAAAAAAACAGTGAAAAAAAATCATGTCGACCTCGCGACCTGTCAACCCCGCGACCTGTCGACTGTTTCACTGCACATTCTATATGTCTGGATTTTGTCCTTGTCGGGATTATGACCCATTCGGGATTTTGACCCTGTCGGGCTTTCATACCGAATCCCCTCCATGATGTCTCTTTATGCACAACTGTGGGGCAGCCCCAAAAAACAGGTTCTGCACATGCGCAGTACCACAGACAATGTGTTTTTTTTTTTTTTTTTTCTTTCTATGATGTCTGGTGTTACATCCATTAAGTATGTAATTATGTGTGGTTCAATCTATTCACGTCTCTTTTCTTGGTGGAGCCAATAAAAAGGTTTAATCAAGTTTGACATACATTACTATATCCTCCACCAATAAACAATAATCCTCTAAAGGAAATTTTATTATCTCAAGTAACATAGATTAATTATTCGTGGTTCATAAATACCAAAGATATGACATGTACATGTCAGTTCAATTAACGGAGAGGCGTATGGTTCTGTTTGGAAAGGATAATAACATGGCAAATTGTGTCGTTAAGAGTGAAAGGGTTGAGAAAAGCGTTTCTTGCCTGCGCCATATGTAGATGGGGGGGGGGGGAATAACCTTGTCTTTGTACACGTAATTATGCAAAACTATCTTCCTGTGAGCAGCGTCTTTCAACATTCAAAACTAAAGCCAACTGGATAGTTGTTTGTTTACACCAGTGTCCGGTTTCTGGTCCTCTGGTTCCTTCTAATCATTTAGGGGTCTGTGCAGTCCTCTCCGAAATACAACAGCTGGGCTCATCTTCCTCATCGGCATCTACTGTATATATGAAATAAACAGATATTAGTACTTTTGGATGTCTCCATCCTTCCTACCCAATATGACGTCTCCTCTTCCATCCGATCCACTTGTAGCCTTCTGATATCCCACCATCACCTCGGTTTTCTGCAAGGTCCCAAAAAATAAATAAACCATTCCAGAGCGTTAGAACCCCCCCCCCCCCTTCTTGTCTCCTGTTCAATAATCTATTTATTGATTGGAAAAGTTAATGGAACCTCGCTCAGCTTTTAACCTTTTTCTTGATTTTCTTGCAAAAAACAATTGGTAAGAAATGTTAGTATACATGGTACAGTACTGTTTATACATCTAACTTTCCTATACCATATGTTTATATATATATATATATATATATATATATATATATATATATATATATATATATATATATATATATATATATATACATATACATATACACACACATACCTTCATTAATAACGTACTCATTGTAAGTAAACCTGCAGTATGGCCTACCTAATTACAACCTGCTTATCAATACATTTGCCAGATTACAAACTACATACCCGTAGCGTCTGTAAATACGTTCCTTCCTCTCCTGTTGCCACAATGCCAAACGATTTATATAGTTTACTCATTTCTTATGAGATTTTACTTATTTAATATTTCAATTCATAAATTATTGAGGACATCCTGATCAAAACTGCTGACGATCTCTGTCATTCCAGGGTTAGTTTTTCTCATCCACTCATTGTAATGTTTGATTGCCACATCACTACACCTTTTACTCATTACATACACACCGGACATGTTACTCGACGTCCTACCGTCATCTCCAGTATGCGACACGGTCGCTATACCGCAGTCTGATCACCCTTGATGATTCCCCTGTCGCATAACATTTCCACTCATGTCTGTGGGCCACCAGTGTACTTACAAGTTTCTTTCCTGAGTATTTTCTAAAAGCTCCCAAGAAATCACTAAGACACACAGAGCAAAATAGTACCAAAGGCTCTTCCAACATCCACTCATCTCAGCTGGGATTACAGATCAATAAACCGGAGCAGCCTGTTCTCCAGTGAGGCCCTTCGAACCGCCAAAGGTTTTCGAAATGACAAACAGATTAGTTTCTAGGCACCGGTAAATTAACCAATGTACGCAATTTCTGGGTCCACGATACAGTGTCTTGGAAATGAATAACTAACACTGATATACCCCTTTCCCAGAAACATAGTACCATGCATGCACCACTTCAGACACAGGGCGCGATGCACGAACACAAAAATGTGCTCAAAACCCCAATACGGTATCCATGTCGACAGTCGGGACAAAAAATGTAAAAGCCATGTCGACCTTCCCACTGTTGGCCTAATGCTTGTGTGGACTAATGACACAGTCGACCTAAAGACATGTCGACCTTTTTCACCTTCAGTGGTCTACCGAATGCAGTACCTTAGTTTGGTTGACCCATGTAACATACATAGTAATTAAGGCTGAAAAAAGACGTTCGTCCATCGAGTTCAACCTATCTAACTTGTAACTTCTCACTTCAGTAAGTCATATCTATAGGATTCCCTTAGTGGCCAGTTTTGGTTTAAATTCATTAACCGTAGTTGCTGTAATCAACCCACCGGCAATGAGTTCCAGAATGTTACTGCTCTAATGGTGAAGAATCCTCTTCTTAATTCAGTACGGAATTTCTTTTCCTCGAGCCTCAGTACATGCCCGCGTGTCCTAAGTATAGGCCTGTTAGTGATCAAATCTCCCAGTTCCATATGATGCCCAATCCTGTATTTGAACATACTAATCATATCGCCTCTCAAACTCCATTTCTCCAGTGACAACATATTCAGCCTGGTTAACCTATCTTTGTATTCTAGTGATTGGAGACTTTTTACTAGCTTAGTAGCCCTTCTCTGTACCGGTTCCAATTCATTTATGTCCTTTTTAAGGTGCGGTGCCCAGAACTGAACACAGTATTCCAAGTGTGGTCTCACATTGGCAACCCTTGATCCATGCCCCTTTTAATGCATGCCAGTGTCCTGTTTGCTTTTGCTGCAGCACTTGAGCAGTGTGGCACTATTACCCAATTTTTCATCTATGATGACCCCCATGTCCTTTTTTACCGCGGAATTCCCTATAATAACTCCATTTAGCCTATAAGTAGCTTGTTCAGTTTAGTTCCCATAATGAATTACTTTATATTTCTTAACGCTAAACTGCATTTTCCACCTTTCCAGTTTATTTAAGTCCCTTTGTAGTGTATCCACATCCTCTACTGAGATGATTTCCCTACTGCACATATTGCAATTTTACTCAATATGTCCCTTTCAATATCATTAATAAATATATTAAACAAGGTTGGTCCCAATACTGAACCTTGCGGGACCTTACCCCATCCCCCTTTATATTTGCTACTAACCTCTGAAAACGGGGCACAAGATCATCTTGTGTCCTGATGGGCTAGTCCCGAAATGTGGTTGACCCTTGTAAAGCAGTTTGGTATTGTATAGGTTTAGGCACTAGGGGGAGGTATAGTGTTAGGCTGAGGGGAGAGCAGGGTAAGTATACTTACCAGATCCCTGTCGGGATTCCTTCCGTCAAGATGCCAATATCAGTATTCTGAACGCAGGCATCCTAACCACTGTACATCCGTATGTATCCTGCTGCAACTTTGTCACAGCTGCTACTGCAGATCCAGCCACCTCTTTTTTTTTTTTTTTCAAATATAATTTTTTTATTCCATTTTAATATCACATATATACATATATCAATTTCAACTCTTTATACATTCTAGTGTTACAATAATAAATTGACATATTTAAAGGAAATTTGACATAATCCATAATTATAGTTACAAAACCCCTCCCACTCCCCCCCCCCCCCCCCCCCTGCCCACCCCCCCGCCTGGTTGGTCTGGTATCGATTTATTAATGTTTTGGTAGTTTTTGCGTTTACACTATTTCGCACATTCACATATTACTATATTCAGGTCCTGCCACCTAATGCTGTTAACGTTACGTGTTGGTGGTGGGGTTATAGTCATACCTTCATACTATACGTCTTTACTATCTAAGGTTAGTGGTACATAAGTGTTAAGTAGTTATATCGTTCATATACAGTGAGATAAATATGAAAAAAAAAAAAAAAAATTATAGTTTATAGGTGTATTCTATCTGTGTTATCTTAGTGTTTATTTTACCCTTTCTACTCTCCCTCGATCCTACTTCCTGTTTATCTAATCAAAAAATCTCTGAATTTAATAAATATATTAAACATTTGTGATTATTTCCCACATAATCTTGGGGATCTATGCATTTATGTTAGAATCTAATTCTTCCCACCGGTGCCAAATTTTATTGTGCTTATATAATACATTTCTACTTGTATACAAATATTTTTCGTGCTTGAACGTATAGTTAACCAACCCCCTCCAACAAGTTAGGTTAGGGCCTTTATTTGCCATCCAGCATCTTGCAATTACCACTTTTGCCAGCGAACAGAGGTTGTTAATATACTGTCGATCCCCAGGATCCAACAGGCTTGTGTCTAGAATATTTAGTAGGCATCCTCTAGGGGTCATAACTTCTCTAGGTATACCGGAATCCACCATTATTTGTATCACCTCCTCCCAAAATTTGGCTACATGCTGGCATTGCCATAGGAGATGGAAGAACGTACCATGATTGTCTTTACATTTAGGGCATACTGCTGAGGCCAAACCTTTAAATTTAACCAAACGTGTGGCTGACATGTAGGCTCTATGAATTACAAAGAATTGCACCTGCTGTACTCTAAGGGCATTAGTAGACTGTGCTATAGATGATACTGCACATTGCCATTCTTGTTCATCAATAGGCCCTAAATCTTGAGCCCACTTATTTCTCAGATCATCCATTAATTCCACCCCTTTTATCTTGGTTAAGTCGTTTATATATTCTGCTAACTAGATTCCTGTTGCCTCCAGCCCTTATCACCATTTTTATTGGTGACTCTTGGATATCTGGTTGGCCCCTCGGAAATTGGGCCTCCAGAGCTACCTTCAACTGAAGGTAGCGATAGAGGTATGATGTTGGGAGGCTAAATTCTTCCTGTAATTCCATAAAGGTTTTTATTCGACCGGGGAGATATATCTGCCCAATGGTGAAAATAGAGTACCTATTCCAGACCTCACGAACCTGGATTGACTTCAGTTCATTAAAGGTTATAGGGTCATCTATTAGATGCATAGGGTCAATCCCCTGGCTTCCCAATAACTTTTCCACCTCCTGCCAGGACTTTATGGCTTGTCGTACTAAGGGTGGGTCGCTTGTATACAAAGATGGTTGAACTATTCTGTTTTTAGGATGAGATCTGGGTGTAGCCAAAATTACAACCCCAAACGCAGTATCACTGTCTTCTTGGTCTAAAAACCAGGATCGCAGTTGCGCCAATTGCGCAGATAGATAGTAAAGCCGGAAGTCTGGTAAACCCAGACCCCCCCGCCCTCGACCCATCATTAGTTTCTTTAACTGTACTTTTGGTCGAGTATTGTGCCATATAAAGGATGACAGTTTACTGTTGAATTTCCTAAATAAAGATTTAGGGAGGAAAACAGGGGATTGCTGGATTATATAAAGCAACTGGGGAAGCACCACCATTTTAATCAGATTAATCCGCCCTGTGTTTGTTAAGGGTAGTCTGCTCCAGGATTTAAATTTCTTATCCAATTTTTCCATTAATGGGGTGATGTTATGTTGTATAAATTCTTCTGAGTTACGGGTTATCTGTATCCCAAGATATTTAAATTTGTTTGACCAAGTTAAGGAGAGAGGTGGCGATAATGATTGAACCGGCGTGTTTCCCAGATACATCACATGTGATTTATTCCAATTAATTCTGAAACTGGAAAATCGTCCAAATTCAGAAATTAATTTGAAGACGACAGGAAGAGAAATCCTGTAGTAAATAAATATATCAGCAGATCATCTGCGTATAGAGATGTCACATCGATGTTATGGGCCATTTGTAGTCCCCTTATACTCATGTGGTTTCGCAGCAAACACGCCAGAGGTTCGATTGCAAGGGAGAATAATAGGGGGGAGAGGGGACACCCCTGCCTAGTACCCCTAGTGAGCTCAAATGCTGGTGATGTCCACCCGTTAAGGGTGACCCTGGCCGTGGGGCCTTGGTATAGCAATTGTGCCCATTTAATATAGTTTCCACCTAAACCAAACGCTTTCAGAACAGCCCAAAGATATGGCCATTCCACGACGTCGAAAGCTTTAGTGGCATCCAGGGATACCACTACTGGCTGGCTGTCCGGTTCAGGTGGCAACTGTAAGTGGGCAAATAACCTCCGGAGATTCTCCGCTGTCGCTTTGCCTGGCATAAAGCCGGTTTGACTAGGGTGTATGATTTTAAGTATATATTTTTTTTAATCTATTGGCCAGGATTTTTGCAAGAATTTTGGCTTCATTTGATAGGAGAGATATGGGACGGTATGAATCGAGGCTATCGGCCTCCTTCCCCGGTTTTAGTATTACTACTACTTTTGCTTCAACCATTGATCCAGGTATCTGGCCTTCTTCCAAACAGCGGTTAAGTATTGAGTGAAATAACGGAGCTAGTGTATCTATATATTTCTTGAAAACCTCTACTGGAATGCCATCCAACCCCGGGGCCTTGCTGCCTGGGAGATCTTTTATTGCCTGGCGCACTTCGTTGATATCTAATGGTTTATCCAACTCTTGGCTATCTAATTGGGATAGGCTAGGTAAGTTGATCTTATCTATGTATGACTGTAGCTCTTCAGGAGTATTATCAAACTCCGAAGAGTATAAGTCTCTAAAATATTCACAAAACGCATTGCCTATCTGTGGAGTATCATATAGCATCTGGCCATGTACATCCTTTATTGGACCAATGGTGGAAGGAGGGGCTTCTGCCTTGGCCAGGTATGCAAGATATCTCCCTGTCTTATCGGCTGTTTGATAGGTCTTACAGGACTGCTGGTTCAGCCTTCTCATATTGTCGTCCTGTCTTGCCGCCAACCATATCTGTTGGGCCTCCAGCCAATTTTGCCGTGTACTTTCAGATTTATTTAGTATATATTTTAACTCACATTCCATACAACTATCTTCCAGGGTCTGTAATCGTTCTTTGCTAGCTTTTTTAGTTTCCGTTATTTGTTTTCTAAATATCCCTCGCATAAAGGCCTTAAAGGCATCCCATTCCGTGGCGGCCTTAGTTGTACCTTGATTAAATTCCCAAAACTCTTGCCATAGTTTTTTATTGTTCTCCTCTTGCCCCAGATAGTTTAGCCATGAGGGGTTTAGCTTCCAGAACCCCTGGCCTCTTTCAGTCGCATCAGAAAATTCCAGAAATATGGGCGAATGATCTGAAATGCCCCATGGTTTATATTCAACATTAATTACAGAGGACAGAAAGGATCTTGATGCAAGTATTAGATCGATTCTGGAAAAAGTCTGATACGACGCAGAGAAACAGGAGTACTGCAAAGCCTTGGGATTTCGTATGCGCCAAAGATCAATCCATCCCACATCCTCAATGAAGTTAAAAAAGGGGGTGTTCCCACCTGATGCCACTGGGGATCCACCTTTCCATCTATCTATTGAGGGATCAAGTATATTATTGAAGTCCCCGGGTCAAATCACCGGGGCAGAGGGATTGGAAGCTGAGAATGCAATGGCCTTAATTAATACTTCATATGCGAAAGGAGGGGGAATATAAGATCCAGCCACCTCTTAATCAGGATCTGTATTATTACATAACCTACCTATTACATAGATAGACAGCAGTAATACACCTCCCATAATAATAATAAACCACACCACCGGAAAGCAGAAATTCTGTATACCCCGAAATAGTATTACTACACCACACCACCCAGAAATCAGAAATATACCCCTAAATAGTATATTTACACCCGCATCACCCAGAAATATATCCCTAAATAGTATAACTACACCCTCAACACTTAGCAGTAATATACACCTGCATAGTATCATGCCCACCATACAGCAATGTGCCCCCCCCCCATATATACCATTAATACCCCCAGACTGCAGTAAAATGCCCTCTACACCTCCCCATATACAGTACTTACCAGCAGGAAGAAGGCTGAATGGTCTAGCAGACTGAGCTTAATACTGTAAATCTGCCCCTATATACTTTGGGAACTGTAGCAAGTAATAATAACAGTGCTGCCTGTAATATTGGATTATTTGTTTGCAGTTATTTGCTGTGATAATTTTGTTTTCTTCCCTCTCAGCACAACATACGTGATAATAAATTTGATGCCTATGCAATACATTCCAAGTGCAGATCCCATCTAATGCTGCTTTCCCACTGCAAAACCGTTTTAAGTTACAGGTAATCTTAAACGGTATTTAGCATTCCCACTGCAGCAGATTACAGTTTGAAATGCCATTTAAGTCCCATTCCCATTGCAGGTAAAACGTTTTAGCTCTTCAAAACGTTTTTACAGCATTGGTGTGCAGTGGTGCTAGTAATATATACATTGCTGCCCTGTGCCAGCAATGTATATATTACTGGCTGATAAATAATCATTGGTGTGCAGTGGTACCAATAATATATACATTGCTGCCCTGTGCCAGCAATGTATATATTACTGGCTGATAAATAATCATTGGTGTGCAGTGGTACCAATAATATATACATTGCTGGCCTGTGCCAGCAATGTATATATTACTGGCTGATAAATAATCATTGGTGTGCAGTGGTACCAGTAATATATACATTGCTGCCCTGTGCCAGCAATGTATATATTACTGGCTGATAAATAATCATTGGTGTGCAGTGGTACCAATAATATATACATTGCTGGCCTGTGCCAGCAATGTATATATTACTGGCTGATATATACGTTACTGTTCCGTGTTCTGGCTCCGTGTTCAGCGGGGGGGCGGGGCGAGCAGGTCTCCGTGGCGGGGGGCGTGGCGAGCAGGCCGGGAGGGGCGGAGCGCCCAGCCTGTGTGGCCGGGCGGGGGATCAGGACTGTCGGGCGGTGATTGACAGCGGGACGGCGCCGGTGCGCGACAGCTGGACGGCGCCGGTGAGTGACAGCGGGACGGTGAGCAGTGGTGAGTATATGACGCTGCGGGCGGGGAGGGGGGGGTGGCAAGGGAGGGAGCAGACAGCTGGACTGAAAGCCGCGCATCTTTCAGCCCGGCTGCTGTATACAGATTCAGCGATGATGGCTCAAATATGAGCCATCCTCGCTGCATCTGCTGGTAAAACCGTTTAAGAGGCATTCCCATTGCCTCTTAAACCGTGGATTACCGGCTAAAACCCTGCTCTGAAAACGGGTTGAAATACCGTTTAACTTTAAACGGTATTTCAACTCTGGCGCTTTCCCACTGCAGCCTTAAACGGTATTTTGCCCTCAAAAATCGGCAAAATACCGTTTTAAGGCTGCAGTGGGAAAGGGGCATTAATGTATAGTTCTCTGTTTTATTAAAAAAAATTCCCAAAAAAATGTAACAGCTGCATAAGGTGTGTTAGGAGAAATCGGGGAGATTGCTAGACTAATCAGGGAGAGAAGGAGATTGCTCCCATTTCAGGGGAGGAATATGTGCCCTGCCAAATTTCCTGTAATTGGTGGCAAAACGGGCAACAAATCCCAGTTTGCAATTATAAATGCCATTCCTGCATGCCTCCCAGGACCCCTGAAGCAATATTAGAGGATAAAAAATGTGATTAGCGTAAGAAATAAAATTGGTTATTTTTACATTAATTACAAACTTTTCATTTCAGTTATTTCACCTTTGCCTGGGAACAGACACACCGCATTTGCATTCAGTAGTGTCTATTGAAAGGACTCCTACATACTATGGCCAGATTCTCTAAGCTTCAAAAGTGATAAAATGAAGAGTGATAAACAACCAACCAATCGGCTCCTGCCTGACATTTTTCAAACACCGTATGTGATATGGCAGGTAGGAGCTGATGGGCTGGCTGTTTATCACTCTCCATTTTATCACTTTTGAAGCTTAGAGAATCTGGCCCATAGTATACCTGTAAAATCACCTGTATATTTTGTTATAGCTATTCTGATTAATATGCAGTCTATTGTTTGAGTCAAACTACATATTCAGCATTTGTAAAACTTTTTTTTTCTATCGAGAAAGAAAAGAAAAACCTCCTGACATTAGCATTAAGTATTCTTTGCCAGTGGGAAAAGCTTTCATTCTTCCGGAGGAGCGCACCACGCCCCATTTTCGCAGCTGTGGGGGCATGCGGATTGCTTTCTGTCCATGCACCCTCCCCCCCAGTCACCAGGCCCCACACCAGGCCACTTTCAGTAGTTCCGCCACTGGGGAGAAGGTTATTTAACTTTTACACCTTCACACAGGGTAGCAGACTGTCTGGAAGTAAAAAGAAGAGAAGACAAAAATACAAACACATTCCTTATACTATACATTTTACAAATCAATACATATCACTGTTTCACAGGACAAATCTGTTCCATATATACTTTTTTTTTTTTCTTGTATACAGTATGTAGGAAATTCTCTCTCGTCGTCGTCTATTCCAAAACAGGCCGTTTTATACCCTCTTGGTTTCAATCATACCCCGGCCTCATTTCTACACAATGGGGGCAATTCTAATTCGATTGGTCCCCCGCGAGATTGCACAGGGGTGGTATTGTTCGCAACCGCGCATAGGTTCTTATGCGCATGTGCAGCCGCTGTGTTGCGAGAGCCCACATCGCTCGCACACAGAAGTCCAGAGGGGCTGGGAAATTTGCCTATGGAAACGCCTTTGGTATTTCCCCTATTTCAGCTGCCCGGAGAGGAGACGTTCAGCAGGAGTTGTCATTAAGCCATGCCCTCAAGCTTCAAAATGACCCGATTTGCACATCTCCGTGGAGGGGCCGGGGCTAAAATGATGCGATTATGACACTTTAGCCCCCGCCCCCTCATCGGAGATAAGCATATCAGGTTATTTAAATGGTGCGTCGGGGGAAGCCGCGATCAGGGGCGGGGGTCCGCCGGGAGGTTTGCCCATCTTTCCGTGGGGCCGGGAGGGGGAACCGATTTTCAGGACCCTCCCGGCCATTCCGGGAGGGTAGGCAATCCTGCGATACTTCCCCCAAAATAAGCAATCTAACTTGCATCAAAAACAAACTGACTGTATCAAACACATGGCAACAATTCAATGACAAGAAATAACATGTAATATACAGCGTGTGTGTGTGTGTGACAACAAAGACCGAGGGGCAGATTTATTAAGCTTGGAGAAGAGATAAACTGGAGATAAAGCGGAGAAAAGGTAAAAAGAGATAAAGCACCAGCCAATCAGCTGTGTTTGAAAAAGACAGTTGGGAGATGATTGGCTGGTGCATTACCTCCTTTTACCTTTTCTCCGCTTTATCTCCAGTTTATCTCTTCTCCAAGCTTAATAAATCTGCCCCCCAGTCCTTGAATTCCAAGCCAGCATTTCCCAGACTCCACCAAACGGACGTGGTTTGTCAGCATCTAATGATAACTTTTCGACACATCCACCCTTTGCTGATAAATCGATCTTATGTCCTGCTTGTCTTTGATAATGTGACCTCCATCTGGTATGTTCTGTAACTTAATAAACATTATAAGATAGCTCATAGCTGCCTACCCTCCTGCATTCTGCAGGAGACTCCCTGAAAAAGCAGCAATCTCCCTCTCTCCCTCATTAGTCTACCAATCTCCCTCATTTCACCTAGCCCAGTGGTTCCCAACCTTTTTTTTTTTCTTTCCCGTACCCCTTGATTTAGGCTTTTCATTGATGAGTACCCTCTCAATTTGAAATATAGACAGTATTTACGAGGGGAGTGGAAGTGAGCGGTATGCGTATCCTTATGCAAGTCCTTATATTAAGGAGTAGCGTAGGAGTAGTATGCGGCCAGGAATTGTGCCCCTCCGTGTCTGGCTGCTGGTTGTGTATTGTCTCTGGGGTTCCCACGAACACCTGTAGAATTAATGCTGCTGCTTCTTCCACCTATGTCGGCGCAAGGCAGATGATTACTGATGTCTGAGGGCAGCATGGGAAGCTACCAGTGGATTGCTGGTCAGGCAAAAGCAGAAGGAGATCCTGAAGACAGAACCGTAAGTTACATAACATGGTTCTTCTCCATGGCAATGGGTCGTCTTCTGCTGCCGAAAGACTTTTTCATTTTCCACCATTACCAATATTATTTTGAAGTACCCCCAACTGGTCTGCAGAGTACCCAAGGTTGGGAACCACTGACCACATTACGCTGTTACATTTTTTGGGAAAAAAGGAATGAGAGATAGATACTTACATTGAATCATCAGCACCATTTCCGAGCACTTTACCAAGTATAGTAGCTCTTACTAACTGCTTTGGGGATCATCTACATTTGGATAGAAGTCATTTTACAAGATTCCTCTCAGATGTAGCGGTACACAGCCACGCTTCTAGGTGCCATGTTCCACAATCTCTCCATATATATATATATATATATATATATATATATATATATATATATATATATATATATATATATATAACTAGACACGCCCTGTGGGTGGAGCATGACACGCCCCCTCAATGGGACGCTGTGCAAAATTCTACTACCAACTATAATCTCCCTGAAACTACTTTTCGCCGCCCTGGATCCAGGATATCCGTTGTCAAGCAGAAGACCTCATACTGTATGTGTTACCAGACCTCTGGGTGCCAGATATTTATGTACTGTATACAATGCACACCTGACATCTACTTTCATTGGTCTAAGAGACACACACCCTCCAAGCCATCAGTGATCCGGATATGGGTCAATAGGGCGACCTAACTGAGGTCGACAGGCCTAAGTGTGACATGCTTAAGGTTGACACATGCATTAGGTCAATATTGGGAAGGTTGACAGCCAATCGTCGACATGGGTTTTAGGTTAACTTTTTTTGTCCTGAGATGTCGACACAGTTGACCTGGACACCGTATCGGTGCACCAATGAAGGTTGTCAGGTCTTAAGTTGACGCAGGCAAAAGGTCGACATGCCTAAGGTTGACAGGGACAGTCAAAAGGTCGACATGGGTTGTTCGTGTATTTTGTTCCAAATGTCTAAACAGTTGACATATGGACACCGTATTGGTGCACCACTGAAGGTTGACAGGGTGATAAGGTCAACACATGCATTAGGTCGACCTTTGGAAGATCATCAGTCAAAAGGTCGACATGGGTTTTTGTTCCGAATGTTGATACCATTGTCATGGACACCGTATCTGCTGCACATGGCACACTATTCTCCCTCAAAACTTTTGGAACATAACTGTGATCCAGAAAGCGATCTCTACCAGAGAAACTCTGACACAGATTACCCAATCCAATACCACATCACCAGCACGCCACTTTTTTCTCTTATTTATTTGTGCAGACATCAGTCTAAGCAGGGAATGTTTCCCTATTAAATTCTACAAACACCCTTCAAACGATACCCAGCTGATATTGCAATTAGCCTTCGCTGGGCACACGATACCCAGCTGATATAGCAATTAGCTTTGCTGGGCACATCCAACAATTTGTTGTTCGGTTATAGAATTTGAAATTTGCATAGCATATGACTTAAAAGCTCACTGCTAAATTTATGTTGTCTGTCTCGATTTGTCTTATGTTGTCTGTTGGACAGTGTTTGTCCACCCTATATTAAAAATATCATTAAAAGTTAAATTTTAATCAAAATCATATAACAAAGAGTGCCCCACAAAAAGAGTCCACTTTCCCTTCTCCCCTTTTGTACTTACATTTCGGACTCAAGGGAGCACCACCAACACACATAGACCCTCTATCCCGTCAGGGACATCACGTCTAAGGAAGTTGGTCACAGGCAACCCAGGCCACACCCCACCTGAGTGGTGAGAGGGGTCCCTCTCGACCCAATTCACACTCGGTGGGTAGGACCCAGTGCGGTTCCCGAACCCCTCCTTTCCTTCAATATATAGTTTCAGGGTCCTGCCTTGCATCTCTTTGTACATACATATCTACTTCTACTCCTAACTTGTGAATGTACTGTGCGATTATTCATCCGTAATGACTTACAGCTGGATAAATATGGGTGCTAAACTTGGACTAAGGGGTTATTCTGATTTAATTGGCCCCCCGCGCGTTCACATGGGGGACCGATTTCTCGCAACTGTGTGTAGTCTTTTATGCGCATGTGCAGCTGCTGTGTGCAAGCACCCATGGTGGATAGATTATTTGCCGGAACTCGCAGACAACAGTGCAGGGGGGGGGGGGGTGTAGGGCGGCGGACCGGGGGATGTGGTCATGGGAACGCCCAGCGTTTCTAGGGGTTCCCATGAAAATGCCGGGCATCCTCATGGTAAGTTCCCAATAACGCGGGGGCACACTTCCCACACAGGTCGTCCGCTGATCTGCGAAGCCACAGAGGTGTCTCAGATCTGCGAGCGCTTGCAAAATCGATCGTTGGCGACCAGGGGCGCCGATTTACGATTTTTCCGGTGGGTGCTCCCAGACGATTTTTCCGGTGGGTGCTCCCAGACTATCACCCCCCCCCCCCCCCCCGGGACTCACCCGCTGCTCGCCGTCAAGAATAAGGTCCCAAGTGTATATAATATATATTATAGAATGAATGTGTCTCTATGGCTTTTCCCAGCAATAACATATTATACCGTAATGCGCATGCTCAGCAAATATACGCAAAGTGTACTGTAGAGCGCCACACAAAGCACATGCATACGTACTAAATAGCGTATGCACACAAATGCTGAAAAATGTCATGTTATTTACTTTTTAAATACTATTTTTTTTTTTTCTTCAAATCAAACGACTTTAACCAATTTATCTGAATCGCTATGGTTTGTTTTTCCAGCATTTGGGAGCAAAAAGTCTCATATGCTCCCATATATAGCCGGGTATTTGATCCTACCGGATAGATTGGACTGATAAATCTGTACCCAGCATTAACCCCTTCCCGACATTGAAATAATGATTTAAAAATAAAGTTTAGATATGGTCTATGTTAGTTATTAACTATTTTGAGTGGTATGATTATTTGTCTCACAAGCAGAAAATTTTACATTTTGCTAATAGCAAAATGTACAATTTTTTTACGACATTTTGGTATTTTTCACAAAAAAAAAAAAAAACTGTATCGACCAAAATTTACCACTAATTTAAAGTACAATGTGTCACGAGAAAACAATCTCAAAATCACTGGGATAAGTAAAAGCAAAAAAAAGTTATCCCCACTTAAGTGATACATGTCAGATTTGAAAAAAAGGGCTCTGTCAGGAAGGCAAAAACATGCTGCGTCGGGAAGGGGTTAAATGGTTTTCTGTCAGATCCTACAATTCTCCTTTCCTTTGTCTGACTGCAGGTGTCGTCATATCACTGGAATACTCATCGGAATTTGACTTGGACATATATCGCAGTCGCCTTATTCACACGTTCCTCAACCTGGTATAGTTACTGATGCTTTAAAGGGGTAATAGTTAACCAGGGAGCCACAGACTGGGATTTATACAGTGGGAGGAGCAGGGTCCCCAGCAGCACAGAATATATCAGGAGATGAATCGTGTCAGTGAGGTCAGGCCTTCATGTGACAGGGGCAGTGACATGATGTGAGGAGGGGAATGGAGGAAGCCACTGAATGGAGGAAGCCACTGACCGAGTTATATAGTGGGAGGAGCAGGGTCCCCAGCAGCACAGAGTATATCAGGAGATGAATGATGTCAGTGAGGACAGGCCTCTATGTGTAAAGGTGCGTACCCACGGTAAGATATAGTGCAAAATCTAGCACACTATCTAGCTAGTTTCGCATAGCATGCTAGATAATGCACTATATCTTACCGTGTGTACGCACTATCCGAAGTACGATGCACGCTCCCGCCGGTCGTCTGGGAGGGAGCTGCTCGGGGGAGCATGCAACTCAATCTGGCTAGAAAGCATAAGATAGTATAGGAACATAAATCGTACCGTGGGTACGCACCTTTAGGGGCAGTAATATGATGTGAGGAGTAGAATGGAGGCAGTAGAACAGTGTACTTACCTGACCCCTGTCCCTTTATTGGGATGTTGTTGTCAGTATTCTGAGTAAATCTTTTATTTTCAAAACAGGCAAAATATTTCACAGTCGAACTGGCGATCTCTAAAGTGGAGGATACACCAGTCACTTTGGGTAAGACTCCCCTGGCCTCACAGCTGAAAATCCAGATCGTTCTAATTGGCAAGAAAGAAGGGTCAGGTGCAGGACAGACGGTGCAGCAGCTGGCTGATGACATAATGTCAGACATTCAAACACATGGCAAGTATTCCTGCAAAAGCATTATATACGTATTAGCCTTTTTGGGATGGCTTGTGGCATTAGGCAAATATTCACAACTAGTTTCCAGCCCATTAAGATGTCGTAACGGTAATGTCAGCGCCGGCAACTGTGCACCTGAATGGCTCTGTTGGGCGCCCTCTAGTGTCTGTCAGTGCACAGAATACCTGAATCTCCCCATAGAAGTGAGGAGCAGCGTTGCTTTTTTTATTATACTAGCTGAATTTACTAAAGTGATAGAGCAACGGTTTATAGGTTGAAAGGTACAAAATGTCCCCAGGTGAAAGGTAAACAGGTTCAAAGGTCGATGTGGAAATGGTCAACACACAAAATGTCAACACTTTTTAAAATGTATTTATTTTGTCCCAAATTTCCGCACTGCTTTCATTTACTATCTACATGATTGGGAATAGTAACCTGCCCGTTCTACGGTAAAAAGTGACTGTCTGGGGTACAGCTCCCATTAATCCTATAGCCATCTTAAAAGCTAGCAGACAAGACGGAAGGATATCTGTTCGATGGCTCGCCAGTATCTAGGCTGACCATCGATAGGTCGACGGATACAAAAAGATGAACTAGGCCAACATTGACGAAATGTTGACACAAGCAAAAGGTGGACATGTCATGGTCATCACCGGTAAAGGTTGACAGTTTTTCATGATTTTTATTTTAAATGACTCTTTCTTACTTATACGATCCAAGTGGGCAAAAAAACAAAAAAAATTATGAAAAAATTGTTGACCACTTCCGTGGTGAACTTGCTCAACAGTTTACATTAAACTGAGGGAACAAAACGGCCAAATGTAACAGCCCACTCACGATACTCTGCATGGTTCTCTGCATGGGCAGTACGGATGGTGTAATGGTTAGCATTACTGCCTCACAGCACTGAGGTCATGGGTTCAATACCCACCATTGCCCTAACTGTGGGGAGTTTGTATATTCTCCCCGTACTTGCGTGGGTTTCCTCTGGGTACTCCGGTTTCTTCCCACAATCCAAAAGTATACTGGTAGGTTAATTGGCTCCCAACAAAATTAACCCTAGAATGTCTGTGTGTGTGTGTATGTGCGCATGTGGTAGGGGATATAGATTGTATGCTCCACTGGGACAGGGACTGATGTGAGTGTTCAAATATTCTCAGTAAAGCGCTGCGGAATATGTGTGCGCTATATAAGAAACTTTAAATAAATAAATTCTAGTCTGCAAAGGGATATATAAATAAAATCATCATTATAATGTACTGTAGAAAAGGGTATGGATCATTAGGTCTCCAGCAACTAGGTCGACATGGGGTTTTCACTGGTTTTTTTTTTTACCTGAATGTTGACATGGACACTGAAACATAGCACTGCATCCCCTTACATGGCTCACTACGCTCGCCATGCTTCGGGCACGGTGCCTCACTACGCTCGGCACACTATTTTACTCTCCCACCATGCCCTACTGGTTGGTAGGGCATGATATACCGCCTGTCGGCTCCAAAAAACAGTGATAAACTCCATGTCGACCTTTTCACTGTTGACCTTGCCCAAGTTGAATGAATGCTTGTGTCGACCTACACACATGTCGACCTTTCTGCATGCCAACCTAATGGTGTCAACCCAATGCATGTCGACTTAATGTTGTTGACCTAATGACCATATCACGTAGAAAAATGTCATTGCATTTGTAGTGCGGAATGAGATTGCGAACCATCGATGGAAAGAATTTCCGTTTTAGATTTTATTACTTTTAATTGTTTTTTTTTTCTCCACCCCTTTCCCCAACAGGGCAGTCCTTTGGCATTACAAAGGCTGAAATGCAGTCAGCCACTGACTTTACTACAGGTGCCCACAAAGGATCTTTGACGCCAGCGGGCATTTCAGGAATAGTCCTCGGCATTGTCCTTGGAGTGTCATTGATGGGCATTATTGTTTTCCTCTACAGAATGGATGCCTTTAGGTAAATTAAATGATACAGTCCAATATGCAAGTCCCCAATGCAATATTCTTGTAGATTTTTGTTGGTGAACAAGTCAAGAAATGAAAAAATAAATTCAACAATTTAGATAAAGTAAAAATAAAGTATAAATAAAATAGCTGTAGTAACAAAACAGATGGATGCAGGGGACCATCCAGCGTATATATGGAGTGGGGGTGGAAGCCAACAGTTTTTTGGGAGTGGCAAAAAAAACAAACACCTGGAGTGTCGGGGAAAAATGCAGGCGTGCCAGGTTGGCTTAGGGGGAGGGTTTGTGAAGTCAGCACCAGCCCGGATGTACCTGTTTTTCAGTGCAGCGCCAAGTAAGTCTTGGGCTATACGGCGCCTACTAGGACTTGTGCGCAATCTAAAAATCATTCGATGGTGAGCCGGTTATGAAGGATATATTCGCAAGGGTGTCAACGGACCTG
The DNA here is from genome assembly GCF_055691185.1 of Crinia signifera. Lineage (NCBI taxonomy): Eukaryota > Metazoa > Chordata > Amphibia > Anura > Myobatrachidae > Crinia > Crinia signifera. The sequence goes on along the minus strand of NC_139228.1, from coordinate 61,905,846 downwards.
CACCCATACATATGCATTCACACAGTGGGCACATTAATTCGCAAGGCGGGACTTCACTGGAGTGGGGCGTCATCTTAACTGATCGCTGCATATTTGCAGCCGTGCAATCAGGTCTGAATTACCCCATCTATGTGGAGACTTGGAAAACATGCACTGTTGGGGGTACTTGTGGACCAGCCGGGGGTTGGGAACCACTGGTATTAGACTTTATATGGACCTAAATTGAAGTACTTTGTTCTCTCTTCTATTATACCGTACACCCAACGACGTGACACAAACTTGCTCTCTATAGAACATGTCCAACGAGATTGCATTGGTAAAGGCATTTCACACCTAAATGAGGCGGCAGAACTTTGATAAAATGAGAAAAGAATGCACATAATGGAACTGCAATAAATCGCAAACCAGATTTACGATCTCTTTCCCTCATAGATGATCAAGGGGGTTTTTTTTGTGTTTTTTTTTTTACATTTTTGGGGTGTTTTATTCGATGCTTCATCATACTGTATGTGAATAATTTTATTTTTTTTATTTTTAGACTACAATTTTGGTTTCGGAGGCATGCACTAAGGGAAGAACCCGATGCAGAGAACAGGGGATTCGAAAACCCCATTTTTGAGCCAGCTCCACAAACCATTCAGGTACACTATACGTATAGAATGTGTTACACTTATCATTGATTGTTACCTCAGCCTGCCGAATCCCAGCCCTAATACATTGTAGCTCCGCCCACACTGATTTTTAGATAAATTATTTAAAAGCCCATCAAAATGACGGCCTGTATTTTCACTTTAGCCCAAAAAACTCTCCACCTCACCCAGGGGCGGATCCAGGATACAATGACGGGGGGGGCACCATGATAAAAGAGGGTTTGGGTAGGGGAGGGGCGGTGTTAGTGGTGCCAGTGTACATGCTAATAGAGCGGCAGAGAGAGGGTGGGAATGGGATTAAAATAAGCACTGGCATTTAAAGTACGCAGGCCCACCATGGCGACAAAAGTGAAGGATGTAGTTCTGCGCGCGCCGAAGGCGCGCTCCAGAAAAGGGGGTGTGGCCACTCAACAGGGGGCGTGTCGTTGAGTGTAGTGTACAACACCACATACAACTTCTACACATTATGCAACAAAATACTAGACCCCATTATACTTGCCCCTTACACATGATGCCAAATGGAATGAGCCAAAATTCACATAATGCCAAATGGATTGAGCCAAAATTCACACAATGCCACATGGATTGTGTCAAAATTCACACAATGCCACATGGATTGTGTCAAAATTCACACAATGCCACACAGATTGAGCCAAAATTCACATAATGCGACACGGATTGAGCCAAAATTCACATAATGCCACACGGATTGAGCCAAAATTCACATAATGCCACACGGATTGAGCCAGAGTTCACGTAATGCCACACAGATTAAGCCAAAATTCACAATACACTTCATGAACAGGGACATTGTCCACCAAAGGCGCACATTAAACATTTACACCATAATGTCCATTACACGTTAAGTTACACACCATTCTGTATTATGCCATACATCCTAATGCATATTAAAAATTATGCTACATAAGTGATGCTTATCTACATTCTTATTGCCAAGGGTTCCATGCTCATTGCCAGAGGTTCCATGCTCATTGCCAAGGGGGAATACATGCTCATTGTAAATGGGAGACAGCCGCCGCCTGGCAGAAGTGACAGCCACTGACAGTGGCAGAGCCTGGCTGTATTCAGAGCACTGCAGGTCCCGGCTAATTGAAATAATACCCCTTTCACACCAGAAAATGCATTCCCAGGTTGGCCCCTTTTACACCAGCCTAGTAACTGCATTTTCTGGTGTGAGGGGGAGAAAAAAACACCCCTCCCCCTCTTTAACCAGTTATCTCATTTAACCGGCTATATCTTCCGAACAAACTGATCCATTTACATGAGACAAGTACAGGTTGAGTATCCCGTATCCGAATATCCGTTATCCGAATTATTCCGAAAACCAGACATTCCAGAAAGTGAAATTTTTTTTTTTTTTTGCTAGAAACTCACTGGGGACATTTGTAACAGCATCACTGGGGACATGATATGTAACTGGCCCTATATATGTGCAGGACAATGATTGCTTGGCATTCAAATTCAGTGCTGAGATAGTACACACATTTTGTTTCACGTTTTGAAACCTTGTTTTTTGAACAAATAAAATATATATTTGTGTGTTTTTTGTGTGGTAATAAAATATATTTGTGTGTATATTATGTGTTTATACAGCATAAATGCAAGATACTTCAAAATACATAAATTGAAATATTAAAATATTCCGAAATACGGAATAATCCGTTATCCAAAATTCTCCTGGTCCCGAGCATTTTGGATAAGGGATACTCAACCTGTATATTGAAGAACTTTTGAGTGGGCTTTGAATGATTTTGGTCCAGTGAAACTGGAATGCTTGGTTCCAGAGTAATCTGCCCTCAAAGAACATGAACAGCCATGAAATTACATTTCAAAAATAAAAAAATCAGTTTACACACAATATCTCTAGAACCAATTGACCGATATGGACCAGCCTGGTATCATATGGAAGGCCCAGCGATTTGGAATTGAATGAGATCAACCACAGGTCCCATATATCCTATGGGGAAAAAACGTTACAGCTTTGCTAGGTGATATCTCCGGTTCCCGGGGGGCTAGAGACACGGGGCTGGGCTCGTTGGGAAGCCCTGGTCCTCAGCTACAAAATGTAATGACAGGGGGGTACGTGCCTCCCCCTGAATCCACCACTGACCTCACCCCCAGTCCCTGTGTGCTCCTACCTCCAATCTATGTCTCCACAACTCCCTCTCTCCATATCCAGTAAGTTTGAATCCAATCTGAGTCCATGCAAAAATTGGTTTTAGTTTCTGTTATGACCGTTTTAGCACACAAAGGAGTAATTTGGTCTGTCAAGTGGCCTCTAATGGTCACTAGCAGTACTTCCCCTCATAGTGAGATAGAGATAGATATACTCCTCACCTCTCTCTCTCTCTCATTCAGAACAAATTCATGCCTATATATATGTGGGGTGGGATCATTTGGTCTAAAAAAAGTTGGTCGACATGGGTTAGGTCGACAGTGAAAAGGTCGACATGGTGTTTTTACTGGGTTTTTTTTTCAGCCAAATGTCGACATGGACACTGAAACGTAGCACCACGTCCCCTTGCATGGCCTGCTACGCTCTCCATGCTTCGGGCACACTATTTCATTCTCCCTCCACATCCTACTGGATGGTAGGGCATGAAATACCGCCTGTCAGCACGTCGGCTCCAAAAACAGTCAAAAAACCCATGTCAACCTTGCTCATGTTGACCTAATGCATGTGTCGACCTAATATTGTGGACCTAATGCTTGTCGACCATCATGCTGTAGACCATATCACCATATCCCATATATGAATATAAAATCTAAATACAAATATCTATAACTAAACCTTCAAATATATCAAGGGTTTTAACAAGGTACAGGTGGGAGACATTCTTCACAGGAAGAGGAGCAACAGAACACGAGGACATGCACTGACACTAGAGGGAGGAAGATTCAGGGGAAATGTGAGGAAGAATTACTTCACAGAAAGAGTAGTAGATAAGTGGAATAGCCTCCCATCAGAGGTGGTAGAGGCAAATACAGTAGTACAATTTAAACATGCTTGGGATAGGCATATTGATATCCTTACAAAGCAATAAGGATCAAGTATGGTTTGAAATAACATGTTTAATAAAGGGGCAGACTAGAGTATTGATAAGATAGAAATATAGAATTTGACAGCTGATAAGAACCACTTGGTTCCTATCTGCTCAAGACTCTGTTTACCTGTACCTCTCGCTACCTGTACCTTTTTGCTCTTTTCAGCTACCTCTGTTCATCATCTAGCTTTGTTCGCCCTGCTCTTTGTACCTCTTGCTATTTCTCACTCTGTCCATCTAGCTCTGTTAATCATCTAGCTCTCGCTACATGTAGCTCTGTTCATAATATTTGTTCTACTAGGTAACACACTGAACATCTCCTCTGTACTGCAGAGCATTACATCTATTGTGTGGGATTGATTTGTTCTACTAGGTAACACACTGAACATCTCCTCTGTACTGCAGAGCATTACATCTATTGTGTGGGATTGATTTGTTCTACTAGGTAACACACTGAACATCTCCTCTGTACTGCAGAGCATTACATCTATTGTGTGGGATTGATTTGTTCTACTAGGTAACACACTGAACATCTCCTCTGTACTGCAGAGCATTACATCTATTGTGTGGGATTGATTTGTTCTACTAGGTAACACACTGAACATCTCCTCTGTGTACTTTACAACAGTACCTAGCCTGTGTGTAGGGGGGAATTTATTTTTATTCTAGATGATATATAGTATCCTGGAATGCTAGTTTTGTTTTTCTAAGCCACTTTTATTGCTATGTGTTGTAGGGGGTGGGGACTGAGCGAGTGGATTCCAATTATTGGGAATTGGGAACTCATGCGTTGTTAGAGTACTTAAGTAGTCATTGCATACGGCTGTGGCCGGATAGGCTGTGGGACGATTTTATCTGTGGGCCGTTATTAAAGTGGGAAAACTGATTCATAACTACAGCGTTATACCAGCGTTAAACCGAAGTGTAACAGAAGGACAAAACAACAACGGAGAAAACCAAAGTCTGCTTTGAGTGTGTTAAATTCATTCACACAACATACTACTCCTGGCTGCTTAATCTGGCAATTCAACCATAACATCAGCATTTTACTTCTGCAAACAACTTTTACTATCACTGTTAAAGCTTGTACTTGCACTGTCAGTTTTGAAAATGACCAGCTGTACCTCTAATGATCTCACCTCTCCTGCTCTTCCATTGATAGTAGGTGTCCTCTTTCTCTATATATCCTCTCTGGGTGAGCTTATGTGCTCACTCGACTTCCGCTATCACATCTATGCTGATAACACTGAAATCTACCTCTCCTCTCCTGATCTCTCTCCCTCTATCCTCACTCATATCTCCAACTGTCTCTCTGCTGTCTACTCTTGGATGACTCAGCGCTTCTTTAGACTTAAAATATCAGACTAAGCTGTCATCTTCCCACCCTCCTGCATAAAACCTGACCATCTCTCATCCTAACCTACTGTTTATGCCCACTTCTTCCCCTTCTGTATCACCCCTGTCTGTCTAACCCTCCCCTTTTAGAATGTAAGCTCTCACGAGCAGGGCCCTCTCTCCTCATGTGCCTTTCTTAGAATATATAAACCACTGCCACCCTGATGATTGCTTCAGTGTCCTGTCCCCTGATGCAACTATCCGTATTAACCATGTACTTGTCCTAAACTGTCTTGTAAATGTAATTTGTTATGTGTTTTTGATTATAACTATGCTCTGTAAAGCGCTGCGGAATCTGTGTGCGCTATATAAGAAACTGTTAATAAATAATAAATAAATAAATAATATAGCTCTCTGTGCCTCTTGCTACCTGTACCTCTTGCTATCTCTCACTCTAACTAGTTCTGTCATCTAGCTCTGTCCAACTACCTCTGTTAATCATCTAGTTATCGCTACCTGTGCCTCTCAATCTCTTCATCTAGCTCCCGCTACCTGTGCTGTACCTGTACCTCTTGCTCTCTCCATCTAGTTATTTTCAACTACCTCTGTTTATCATCATCATCATGTTCGTCTTTGTACCTCTTGCTTTCTCTCACTCTGTGCATCTAGCTCTGTCCACCTAGCCCTGGCATCTAGCTCTGTTCATCTAGCTGTTCATTCTAGCTCAGTGGTTCCCAACCTTTTTTGTCTCTCGTACCCCTTGATTAGGCTTTTCATTTATGAGTACCCCCTTGTGACATTTTAGGGGGTGTGGCCTAAAAAGGGGTGTGGCTTAACAGGGGCAAGTCATACTGGCAATGATGAGAAAAAAAAAAAGTGCAACCACTTGACCACATCTAAAATAACAGAACCTTGTCAAATCTCGATTACTGAAGCAACAGACATTCCAACAGATCAAGTTAGCCGTCCAATAGTGCCAGATAAACATATGCTCCAATGGTGCCAGGTATGCCCCCACAGTGCCAGAAACGAGAATGCCACCACGGTGTCAGGTATGACTCCATGGTACTGGGTATGCGCCCAAAGGGCCAACAATGCCCCCATAGTGCCAGAAACAAGTATGCCCCACAGTGCCAGCAACAAGTATGCTACACAGTGCCAGCAATGCCCCACAGTGCCAGCAATGCCCCACAGTGCCAGCAACAAGTATGCCCCACAGTGCCTGCAACAAGTATGCCCCACAGTGCCTGCAACAAGTATGCCCCACAGTGCCTGCAACAAGTATGCCCCACAGTGCCTGCAACAAGTATGCCCCACAGTGCCATCAATCTCTGATTGGCAGACAGGCGGCCAGTCACAGGGAAGCACACTGAGGGGTAGGAGAGATGCGCAATGCACTCTCCTCCCCTCCAGCGACCTGTCTGACAGCAGCGGCCACCATTACAGGCTGGGCCGCCGCTTACCCCCGAGCAGGTGGACGCGTACCCCTAGGGCTACGCGTACCACAGATTGGGAACCACTGATCTAGCTGTTCATTTAGCTCTGTTGATCTAGCTCTGTCCAGCTAGCTCTTTGTCTAGCTGTGCACCTAGCGCTGACAACTAGCTCTGTGCATCTAGCTCTATACATCTAGCGCTGTTCAACTAGCTCTGTTTATCTAGCTCTGTTCATCTAGCTGTTCACCAAGCTCTGTGCATCTAGATCTTTACCTCTTGCAACATGTGCTGTTCAATCACTCCACCTAGCTCTCGCTACCTGTGCCTCTCACTCTCCATCTAGCTCTTCTCAACTACCTCTGTTCATCATCTTGCTTTGTTCATCTTGCTCTTTGTACCTCTTGCTATCTCTCACTCTGTCCATCTAGCTCTGTCCATCTAGCTCTCGCTACCTGTGCCTCTCAATCTCTCCATCTAGCTCCCGCTACCTGTGCTGTACCTGTACCTCTTGTTCTCTCCATCTAGTTATTTTCAACTACCTCTGTTTATCATCTGTTTATCATCATCATCATGTTCGTCTTTGTACCTCTTGCTTTCTCTCACTCTGTGCATCGAGCTCTGTGCATCTAGCTATGTCCACCTAGCCCTGGCATCTAGCTCTGTTCATCTAGCTCTGTATGTCTAGCTGTTCATTCTAGCTCTGTGCATCTAGCTCTGTTCATCTAGCTCAGTGGTTCCCAACCTTTTTTGTCTCCCGTACCCCTTGATTAGGCTTTTCATTTATGAGTACCCCCTTGTGACATTTATAGGGGGTGTGGCTTAACAGGGGCAAGTCATACTGGCAATGACGAGAAAAGAAAAAAAAAGTGCAACCACTTGACCACAATATAAGCTCAGCCCATTCTGCGGACAGCATATAAAATAACAGAACCTTGTCAAATCTCTATTACTGAAGCAACAGACATTCCAACGGATCAAGTTAGCCGTCCAATAGTGCCAGATACACATATGCTCCAATGGTGCCAGGTATGCCCCCACAGTGCCAGAAACGAGAATGCCACCACGGTGTCAGGTATGACCCCACAGTGCCAGAAACGAGAATGCCACCACGGTGTCAGGTATGACCCCATGGTACTGGGTATGCGCCCACAGTGCCAATAATGCCCCTACAGTGCCAGCAACAAGTATGCCCCCATAGTGCCAGCAACAAGTATACCCCACCATGCCAGCAATGCCCCAAAGTGCCAGCAACAAGTATGCCCCACAGTGCCAGCAATGCCCCACAGTGCCAGCAATGCCCCACAGTGCCAGCAACAAGTATGCCCCACAGTGCCATCAATCTCTGATTGGCGGACGGGCGGCCAGTCACAGGGAAGCACACTGAGGGGTAGGAGAGATGCGCAATGCACTCTCCTCCCCTCCAGCAACCTGTCTGACAGCAGCGGCCGCCATTACAGGCCAGGCCGCCGCTTACCCCCGAGCAGGTGGACGCCTACCCTTAGGGCTACGCGTACCACAGATTGGGAACCACTGATCTAGCTGTTCATTTAGCTCTGTTGATCTAGCTCTGTCCAGCTAGCTCTTTGTCTAGCTGTGCACCTAGCGCTGACAACTAGCTCTGTGCATCTAGCTCTATACATCTAGCGCTGACAACTAGCTCTGTGCATCTAGCTCTATACATCTAGCGCTGACAACTAGCTCTGTGCATCATCTAGCTTTGTTCATCTTTTCTCTTTGTACCTCTTGCTATCTCTCACTGTGTCCATCTAGCTCTGTCCATCTAGCTCTCGCTACCTGTGCCTCTCAATCTCTCCATCTAGCTCCCGCTACCTGTGCTGTACCTGTTGCCAGGCCCCGGAGAGACGCCCGCTCGGCAGAGAGGTCTGCCGCTGTCTCTCTCTCCCCGGGCACCTGTCATCAGGTCCCGACGTCAGGGGCTCCGGCGCTGCTGCTGCAGCAGCCGGCGACGTCGGGACACATTCCGGCGGCGAAGGGGTGCCGCCGTCACTTCAGGGCAGCGTCACGCACGGTTGCTTAGCAACCGAGGACGCTGCGCTGGCTCCCCGGCGGAAGTGCTGGGGTTGCCCAGCGACAGGAGACGCTGGGGAGAAGCGTGTGCGTCTCCCTGTCATCAGAGCAGCGGCCGGCGTTATCACGCTGCCCCAGCTGCTGTCATCTGCAGGATGCAGCCCCATTGGTCCAGGCTCCTTCTTAAGGGGGCTGGGCCAGTCCTTGATGCCGGTCATAGCTTCTGCTACAAGCTGCCTGCCGGTTCCGTGTCTTGCCCTGTCTGGTCTCCTGCCAGTGCTTCCCTTGTCCGGCTGCTGGTTCCAGGACCCTCATTCGGCTCCCTTGTAAGTACCCCTTTCTGGGGTCTTTTTCTTGTCGGTTTATTTGCCGCCCGATTGGGCCTTATTCCTCTGTTTCTCATCATTTCATTGGTCTCTGTGTCACCCTGGTTAGATCTCTTTTGTTTTGTATTGCCTTGCCCTTCTTTTTATTCAGTCCGGTATTGGTGCGACGGAGTCGCAGTGGTTGGCGACTAGGTCGCTGGCGCTTACTTGCGTTAGCTAGTTGCCATTTATTGTTTTTCTGTAGTTAGGAAGTTAGCCAGTTTCACCTCTTGACTGTACCTTGGGGGGGTCCCGACTCTTTGTCCCACGTAACACCTGGCTGTACCGGAGTCTGAGCCGGCTTAACCAGCTCACCCAAACGTTGCGGCTACAGGCGAAGCCTAGTTCTCCGCAAGAGTCGGTTACCCAACCCAGGGGGTCAATAGAGAGAGTATAGGACCGCCCTGGCTGTTCTAAACAGCAGTCACGGCTGCGGGTTAACACCCAAAACCTAACACCTGTACCTCTTGTTCTCTCCATCTAGTTATTTTCAACTACCTCTGTTTATCATCTGTTTATCATCATCATCATGTTCGTCTTTGTACCTCTTGCTTTCTCTCACTCTGTGCATCTAGCTCTGTGCATCTAGCTATGTCCACCTAGCCCTGGCATCTAGCTCTGTTCATCTAGCTCTGTATGTTTAGCTGTTCATTCTAGCTCTGTGCATCTAGCTCTGTTCATCTAGCTCAGTGGTTCCCAACCTTTTTTGTCTCCCGTACCCCTTGATTAGGCTTTTCATTTATGAGTACCCCCTTGTGACTTTTATAGGGGGTGTGGCTTAACAGGGGCAAGTCATACTGGCAATGACGAGAAAAGAAAAAAAAGTGCAACCACTTGACCACAATATAAGCTCAGCCCATTCTGCGGACTGCATATAAAATAACAGAACCTTGTCAAATCTCTATTACTAAAGCAACAGACATTCCAACGGATCAAGTTAGCCGTCCAATAGTGCCAGATACACATATGCTCCAATGGTGCCAGGTATGCCCCCACAGTGCCAGAAATGAGAATGCCACCACAGTGTCAGGTATGACCCCATGGTACTGGGTATGCGCCCACAGTGCCAATAATGCCCCTACAGTGCCAGCAACAGGTATGCCCCCATAGTGCCAGCAACAAGTATGCCCCAATGTGCCAGCAATGCCCCAAAGTGCCAGCAACAAGTATGCCCCACAGTGGTTGGCGACTAGGTCGCTGGCGCTTACTTGCGTTAGGCAGGGTTGGCTAGTTGCCATTTATTGTTTTTCTGTAGTTAGGAAGTTAGCCAGTTTCACCTCTTGACTGTACCTTGGGGGGTCCCGACTCTTTGTCCCACGTAACACCTGGCTGTACCGGAGTCTGAGCCGGCTTAACCAGCTCACCCAAACGTTGCGGCTACAGGCGAAGCCTAGTTCTCCGCAAGAGTCGGTTACCCAACCCAGGGGGTCAATAGAGAGAGTATAGGACCGCCCTGGCTGTTCTAAACAGCAGTCACGGCTGCGGGTTAACACCCAAAACCTAACACCTGTACCTCTTGTTCTCTCCATCTAGTTATTTTCAACTACCTCTGTTTATCATCATCATCATGTTCGTCTTTGTACCTCTTGCTTTCTCTCACTCTGTGCATCTAGCTATGTCCACCTAGCCCTGGCATCTAGCTCTGTTCATCTAGCTCTGTATGTCTAGCTGTTCATTCTAGCTCTGTGCATCTAGCTCAGTGGTTCCCAACCTTTTTTGTCTCCCGTACCCCTTGATTAGGCTTTTCATTTATGAGTACCCCCTTGTGACATTTATAGGGAGTGTGGCTTAACAGGGGCAAGTCATACTGGCAATGACGAGAAAAGAAAAAAAAGTGCAACCACTTGACCACAATATAAGCTCAGCCCATTCTGCGGACAGCATATAAAATAACAGAACCTTGTCAAATCTCTATTACTGAAGCAACAGACATTCCAACGGATCAAGTTAGCCGTCCAATAGTGCCAGATACACATATGCTCCAATGGTGCCAGGTATGCCCCCACAGTGCCAGAAACGAGAATGCCACCAAGGTGTCAGGTATGACCCCATGGTACTGGGTATGCGCCCTCAGTGCCAATAATGCCCCTACAGTGCCAGCAACAAGTATGCCCCACAGTGCCAGCAATGCCCCACAGTGCCAGCAATGCCCCACAGTGCCAGCAACAAGTATGCCCCACAGTGCCATCAATCTCTGAATGGCGGACGGGCGGCCAGTCACAGGGAAGCACACTGAGGGGTAGGAGAGATGCGCAATGCACTCTCCTCCCCTCCAGCAACCTGTCTGACAGCAGCGGCCGCCATTACAGGCCGGGCCGACGCTTACCCCCGAGCAGGTGGACGCCTACCCTTAGGGCTACGCGTACCACAGATTGGGAACCACTGATCTAGCTGTTCATTTAGCTCTGTTGATCTAGCTCCGTCCAGCTAGCTCTTTGTCTAGCTGTGCACCTAGCGCTGACAACTAGCTCTGTGCATCTAGCTCTATACATCTAGCGCTGTTCAACTAGCTCTGTTTATCTAGCTCTGTTCATCTAGCTGTTCACCTAGCTCTGTACATCTAGATCTTTACCTCTTGCAACATGTGCTGTTCAATCACTCCACCTAGCTCTCGCTACCTGTGCCTCTCGCTCTCCATCTAGCTCTTCTCAACTACCTCTGTTCATCATCTAGCTTTGTTCATCTTGCTCTTTGTACCTCTTGCTATCTCTCACTGTGTCCATCTAGCTCTGTCCATCTAGCTCTGTCCATCTAGCTCTCGCTACCTGTGCCTCTCAATCTCTCCATCTAGCTCCCGCTACCTGTGCTGTACCTGTACCTCTTGTTCTCTCCATCTAGTTATTTTCAACTACCTCTGTTTATCATCTGTTTATCATCATCATCATGTTCGTCTTTGTTCCTCTTGCTTTCTCTCACTCTGTGCATCTAGCTCTGTGCATCTAGCTATGTCCACCTAGCCCTGGCATCTAGCTCTGTTCATCTAGCTCTGTATGTCTAGCTGTTCATTCTAGCTCTGTGCATCTAGCTCTGTTCATCTAGCTCTGTGGTTCCCAACCTTTTTTGTCTCCCGTACCCCTTGATTAGGCTTTTCATTTATGAGTACCCCCTTGTGACATTTATAGGGGGTGTGGCTTAACAGGGGCAAGTCATACTGGCAATGACGAGAAAAGAAAAAAAAGTGCAACCACTTGACCACAATATAAGCTCAGCCCATTCTGCGGACAGCATATAAAATAACAGAAACTTGTCAAATCTCTATTACTGAAGCAACAGGCATTCCAACGGATCAAGTTAGCCGTCCAATAGTGCCAGGTATGCCCCCACAGTGCCAGAAACGAGAATGCCACCACGGTGTCAGGTATGACCCCATGGTACTGGGTATGCGCCCACAGTGCCAATAATGCCCCCACAGTGCCAGCAACAAGTATGCCCCACAGTGCCATCAATCTCTGATTGGCGGACGGGCGGCCAGTCACAGGGAAGCACACTGAGGGGTAGGAGAGATGCGCAATGCACTCTCTTCCCCTCCAGCAACCTGTCTGACAGCAGCGGCCGCCGCTTACCCCCGAGCAGGTGGACGCCTACCCCTAGGGCTACGCGTACCACAGATTGGGAACCACTGATCTAGCTGTTCATTTAGCTCTGTTGATCTAGCTCTGTCCAGCTAGCTCTTTGTCTAGCTGTGCACCTAGCGCTGACAACTAGCTCTGTGCATCTAGCTCTATACATCTAGCGCTGTTCAACTAGCTCTGTTTATCTAGCTCTGTTCATCTAGCTGTTCACCTAGCTCTGTGCATCTAGATCTTTACCTCTTGCAACATGTGTTGTTCAATCACTCCACCTAGCTCTCGCTACCTGTGCCTCGCTCTCCATCTAGCTCTTCTCAACTACCTCTGTTCATCATCTAGCTTTGTTCATCTTGCTCTTTGTACCTCTTGCTATCTCTCGCTCTGTCCATCTAGCTCTGTCCATCTAGCTCTGTCCATCTAGCTCTGTCCATCTAGCTCTGTCCATCTAGCTCTCGCTACCTGTGCCTCTCAATCTCTCCATCTAGCTCCCGCTACCTGTGCTGTACCTGTACCTCTTGTTCTCTCCATCTAGTTATTTTCAACTACCTCTGTTTATCATCTGTTTATCATCATCATCATGTTCGTCTTTGTACCACTTGCTTTCTCTCACTCTGTGCATCTAGCTCTGTGCATCTAGCTATGTCCACCTAGCCCTGGCATCTAGCTCTGTTCATCTAGCTCTGTATGTCTAGCTGTTCATTCTAGCTCTGTGCATTTAGCTCTGTTCATCTAGCTCAGTGGTTCCCAACCTTTTTTGTCTCCCGTACCCCTTGATTAGGCTTTTCATTTATGAGTACCCCCTTGTGACATTTATAGGGGGTGTGGCTTAACAGGGGCAAGTCATACTGGCAATGACGAGAAAAGAAAAAAAAAGTGCAACCACTTGACCACAATATAAGCTCAGCCCATTTTGCGGACAGCATATAAAATAACAGAACCTTGTCAAATCTCTATTACTGAAGCAACAGACATTCCAACGGATCAAGTTAGCCGTCCAATAGTGCCAGATACACATATGCTCCAATGGTGCCAGGTATGCCCCCACAGTGCCAGAAACGAGAATGCCACCACGGTGTCAGGTATGACCCCATGGTACTGGGTATGCGCCCACAGTGCCAATAATGCCCCTACAGTGCCAGCAACAAGTATGCCCCCATAGTGCCAGCAACAAGTATGCCCCAGAGTGCCAGCAATGCCCCAAAGTGCCAGCAACAAGTATGCCCCACAGTGCCAGCAATGCCCCACAGTGCCAGCAACAAGTATGCCCCACAGTGCCATCAATCTCTGATTGGCGGACGGGCGGCCAGTCACAGGGAAGCACACTGAGGGGTAGGAGAGATGCGCAATGCACTCTCCTCCCCTCCAGCAACCTGTCTGACAGCAGCGGCCGCCATTACAGGCCCTGGCCGCCGCTTACCCCCGAGCAGGTGGACGCCTACCCCTAGGGCTACGCGTACCACAGATTGGGAACCACTGATCTAGCTGTTCATTTAGCTCTGTTGATCTAGCTCTGTCCAGCTAGCTCTTTGTCTAGCTGTGCACCTAGCGCTGACAACTAGCTCTGTGCATCTAGCTCTATACATCTAGCGCTGTTCAACTAGCTCTGTTTATCTAGCTCTGTTCATCTAGCTGTTCACCTAGCTCTGTACATCTAGATCTTTACCTCTTGCAACATGTGCTGTTCAATCACTCCACCTAGCTCTCGCTACCTGTGCCTCTCGCTCTCCATCTAGCTCTTCTCAACTACCTCTGTTCATCATCTAGCTTTGTTCATCTTGCTCTTTGTACCTCTTGCTATCTCTCACTGTGTCCATCTAGCTCTGTCCATCTAGCTCTCGCTACCTGTGCCTCTCAATCTCTCCATCTAGCTCCCGCTACCTGTGCTGTACCTGTACCTCTTGTTCTCTCCATCTAGCTATTTTCAACTACCTCTGTTTATCATCTGTTTATCATCATCATCATGTTCGTCTTTGTTCCTCTTGCTTTCTCTCACTCTGTGCATCTAGCTCTGTGCATCTAGCTATGTCCACCTAGCCCTGGCATCTAGCTCTGTTCATCTAGCTCTGTATGTCTAGCTGTTCATTCTAGCTCTGTGCATCTAGCTCTGTTCATCTAGCTCAGTGGTTCCCAAACTTTTTTGTCTCCCGTACCCTTTGATTAGGCTTTTCATTTATGAGTACCCCCTTGTGACATTTATAGGGGGTGTGGCTTAACAGGGGCAAGTCATACTGGCAATGACGAGAAAAGAAAAAAAAGTGCACACTTGACCACAATATAAGCTCAGCCCATTCTGCGGACAGCATATAAAATAACAGAACCTTGTCAAATCTCTATTACTGAAGCAACAGACATTCCAACGGATCAAGTTAGCCGTCCAATAGTGCCAATAATGCCCCTACAGTGCCAGCAACAAGTATGCCCCCATAGTGCCAGCAACAAGTATACCCCACCGTGCCAGCAATGCCCCAAAGTGCCAGCAACAAGTATGCCCCACAGTGCCAGCAATGCCCCACAGTGCCAGCAATGCCCCACAGTGCCAGCAACAAGTATGCCCCACAGTGCCATCAATCTCTGATTGGCGGACGGGCGGCCAGTCACAGGGAAGCACACTGAGGGGTAGGAGAGATGCGCAATGCACTCTCCTCCCCTCCAGCAACCTGTCTGACAGCAGCGGCCGCCATTACAGGCCGGGCCGCCGCTTACCCCCGAGAAGGTGGACGCCTACCCCTAGGGCTACGCGTACCACAGATTGGGAACCACTGATCTAGCTGTTCATTTAGCTCTGTTGATCTAGCTCTGTCCAGCTAGCTCTTTGTCTAGCTGTGCACCTAGCGCTGACAACTAGCTCTGTGCATCTAGCTCTATACATCTAGCGCTGTTCAACTAGCTCTGTTTATCTAGCTCTGTTCATCTAGCTGTTCACCTAGCTCTGTGCATCTAGATCTTTACCTCTTGCAACATGTGCTGCTCAATCACTCCACGTAGCTCTCGCTACCTGTGCCTCTCACTCTCCATCTAGCTCTTCTCAACTACCTCTGTTCATCATCTTGCTTTGTTCATCTTGCTCTTTGTACCTCTTGCTATCTCTCACTCTGTCCATCTAGCTCTGTCCATCTAGCTCTCGCTACCTGTGCCTCTCAATCTCTCCATCTAGCTCCCGCTACCTGTGCTGTACCTGTACCTCTTGTTCTCTCCATCTAGTTATTTTCAACTACCTCTGTTTATCATCATCATCATGTTCGTCTTTGTACCTCTTGCTTTCTCTCACTCTGTGCATCTAGCTCTGTGCATCTAGCTATGTCCACCTAGCCCTGGCATCTAGCTCTGTTCATCTAGCTCTGTATGTCTAGCTGTTCATTCTAGCTCTGTGCATCTAGCTCAGTGGTTCCCAACCTTTTTTGTCTCCCGTACCCCTTGATTAGGCTTTTCATTTATGAGTACCCCCTTGTGACATTTATAGGGGGTGTGGCTTAACAGGGGCAAGTCATACTGGCAATGACGAGAAAAGAAAAAAAAGTGCAACCACTTGACCACAATATAAGCTCAGCCCATTCTGCGGACAGCATATAAAATAACAGAACCTTGTCAAATCTCTATTACTGAAGCAACAGACATTCCAACGGATCAAGTTAGCCGTCCAATAGTGCCAGATACACATATGCTCCAATGGTGCCAGGTATGCCCCCACAGTGCCAGAAACGAGAATGCCACCACGGTGTCAGGTATGACCCCATGGTACTGGGTATGCGCCCACAGTGCCAATAATGCCCCTACAGTGCCAGCAACAAGTATGCCCCCATAGTGCCAGCAACAAGTATGCCCCCATAGTGCCAGCAACAAGTATGCCCCACAGTGCCAGCAATGCCCCACAGTGCCAGCAATGCCCCACAGTGCCAGCAACAAGTATGCCCCACAGTGCCATCAATCTCTGATTGGCGGACGGGCGGCCAGTCACAGGGAAGCACACTGAGGGGTAGGAGAGATGCGCAATGCACTCTCCTCCCCTCCAGCAACCTGTCTGACAGCAGCGGCCGCCATTACAGGCCCTGGCCGCCGCTTACCCCCGAGCAGGTGGACGCCTACCCCTAGGGCTACGCGTACCACAGATTGGGAACCACTGATCTAGCTGTTCATTTAGCTCTGTTGATCTAGCTCTGTCCAGCTAGCTCTTTGTCTAGCTGTGCACCTAGCGCTGACAACTAGCTCTGTGCATCTAGCTCTATACATCTAGCGCTGTTCAACTAGCTCTGTTTATCTAGCTCTGTTCATCTAGCTGTTCACCTAGCTCTGTGCATCTAGATCTTTACCTCTTGCAACATGTGCTGTTCAATCACTCCACCTAGCTCTCGCTACCTGTGCCTCTCGCTCTCCATCTAGCTCTTCTCAACTACCTCTGTTCATCATCTAGCTTTGTTCATCTTGCTCTTTGTACCTCTTGCTATCTCTCACTCTGTCCATCTAGCTCTGTCCATCTAGCTCTGTCCATCTAGCTCTCGCTACCTGTGCCTCTCAATCTCTCCATCTAGCTCCCGCTACCTGTGCTGTACCTGTACCTCTTGTTCTCTCCATCTAGTTATTTTCAACTACCTCTGTTTATCATCATCATCATGTTCGTCTTTGTACCTCTTTCTTTCTCTCACTCTGTGCATCTAGCTCTGTGCATCTAGCTATGTCCACCTAGCCCTGGCATCTAGCTCTGTTCATCTAGCTCTGTATGTCTAGCTGTTCATTCTAGCTCTGTGCATCTAGCTCTGTTCATCTAGCTCAGTGGTTCCCAACCTTTTTTGTCTCCCGTACCCCTTGATTAGGCTTTTCATTTATGAGTACCCCCTTGTGACATTTATAGGGGGTGTGGCTTAACAGGGGCAAGTCATACTGGCAATGACGAGAAAAGAAAAAAAAGTGCAACCACTTGACCACAATATAAGCTCAGCCCATTCTGCGGACAGCATATAAAATAACAGAACCATGTCAAATCTCTATTACTGAAGCAACAGACATTCCAACGGATCAAGTTAGCCGTCCAATAGTGCCAGATACACATATGCTCCAATGGTGCCAGGTATGCCCCCACAGCCAGAAACGAGAATGCCACCACGGTGTCAGGTATGACCCCATGGTACTGGGTATGCGCCCACAGTGCCAATAATGCCCCTACAGTGCCAGCAACAAGTATACCCCACCGTGCCAGCAATGCCCCAAAGTGCCAGCAACAAGTATGCCCCACAGTGCCAGCAATGCCCCACAGTGCCAGCAATGCCCCACAGTGCCAGCTACAAGTATGCCCCACAGTGCCATCAATCTCTGAATGGCGGACGGGCGGCCAGTCACAGGAAAGCACACTGAGGGGTAGGAGAGATGCGCAATGCACTCTCCTACCCTCCAGCAACCTGTCTGACAGCAGTGGCCGCCGCTTACCCCAGAGCAGGTGGACGCCTACCCCTAGGGCTACGCGTACCACAGATTGGGAACCACTGATCTAGCTGTTCATTTAGCTCTGTTGATCTAGCTCTGTCCAGCTAGCTCTTTGTCTAGCTGTGCACCTAGCGCTGACAACTAGCTCTGTGCATCTAGCTCTATACATCTAGCGCTGTTCAACTAGCTCTGTTTATCTAGCTCTGTTCATCTAGCTGTGCATCTAGATCTTTACCTCTTGCAACATGTGTTGTTCAATCACTCCACCTAGCTCTCGCTACCTGTGCCTCGCTCTCCATCTTGCTCTTCTCAACTACCTCTGTTCATCATCTAGCTTTGTTCATCTTGCTCTTTGTACCTCTTGCTATCTCTCACTCTGTCCATCTAGCTCTGTCCATCTAGCTCCCGCTACCTGTGCTGTACCTGTACCTCTTCTCTCCATCTAGTTATTTTCAACTACCTCTGTTTATCATCTGTTTATCATCATCATCATGTTCGTCTTTGTACCTCTTGCTTTCTCTCACTCTGTGCATCTAGCTCTGTGCATCTAGCTATGTCCACCTAGCCCTGGCATCTAGCTCTGTTCATCTAGCTCTGTATGTCTAGCTGTTCATTCTAGCTCTGTGCATCTAGCTCAGTGGTTCCCAACCTTTTTTGTCTCCCGTACCCCTTGATTAGGCTTTTCATTTATGAGTACCCCCTTGTGACATTTATAGGGGGTGTGGCTTAACAGGGGCAAGTCATACTGGCAATGACGAGAAAAGAAAAAAAAGTGCAACCACTTGACCACAATATAAGCTCAGCCCATTCTGCGGACAGCATATAAAATAACAGAACCTTGTCAAATCTCTATTACTGAAGCAACAGACATTCCAACGGATCAAGTTAGCCGTCCAATAGTGCCAGATACACATATGCTCCAATGGTGCCAGGTATGCCCCCACAGTGCCAGAAACGAGAATGCCACCACGGTGTCAGGTATGACCCCATGGTACTGGGTATGCGCCCACAGTGCCAATAATGCCCCTACAGTGCCAGCAACAAGTATACCCCACCGTGCCAGCAATGCCCCACAGTGCCAGCAATGCCCCACAGTGCCAGCAACAAGTATGCCCCACAGTGCCATCAATCTCTGAATGGCGGACGGGCGGCCAGTCACAGGGAAGCACACTGAGGGGTAGGAGAGATGCGCAATGCACTCTCCTCCCCTCCAGCAACCTGTCTGACAGCAGCGGCCGCCATTACAGGCCGGGCCGCCGCTTACCCCCGAGCAGGTGGACGCCTACCCTTAGGGCTACGCGTACCACAGATTGGGAACCACTGATCTAGCTGTTCATTTAGCTCTGTTGATCTAGCTCCGTCCAGCTAGCTCTTTGTCTAGCTGTGCACCTAGCGCTGACAACTAGCTCTGTGCATCTAGCTCTATACATCTAGCGCTGTTCAACTAGCTCTGTTTATCTAGCTCTGTTCATCTAGCTGTTCACCTAGCTCTGTACATCTAGATCTTTACCTCTTGCAACATGTGCTGTTCAATCACTCCACCTAGCTCTCGCTACCTGTGCCTCTCGCTCTCCATCTAGCTCTTCTCAACTACCTCTGTTCATCATCTAGCTTTGTTCATCTTGCTCTTTGTACCTCTTGCTATCTCTCACTGTGTCCATCTAGCTCTGTCCATCTAGCTCTGTCCATCTAGCTCTCGCTACCTGTGCCTCTCAATCTCTCCATCTAGCTCCCGCTACCTGTGCTGTACCTGTACCTCTTGTTCTCTCCATCTAGTTATTTTCAACTACCTCTGTTTATCATCTGTTTATCATCATCATCATGTTCGTCTTTGTTCCTCTTGCTTTCTCTCACTCTGCATCTAGCTCTGTGCATCTAGCTATGTCCACCTAGCCCTGGCATCTAGCTCTGTTCATCTAGCTCTGTATGTCTAGCTGTTCATTCTAGCTCTGTGCATCTAGCTCTGTTCATCTAGCTCAGTGGTTCCCAACCTTTTTTGTCTCCCGTACCCCTTGATTAGGCTTTTCATTTATGAGTACCCCCTTGTGACATTTATAGGGGGTGTGGCTTAACAGGGGCAAGTCATACTGGCAATGACGAGAAAAGAAAAAAAAGTGCAACCACTTGACCACAATATAAGCTCAGCCCATTCTGCGGACAGCATATAAAATAACAGAACCTTGTCAAATCTCTATTACTGAAGCAACAGACATTCCAACGGATCAAGTTAGCCGTCCAATAGTGCCAGGTATGCCCCCACAGTGCCAGAAACGAGAATGCCACCACGGTGTCAGGTATGACCCCATGGTACTGGGTATGCGCCCACAGTGCCAATAATGCCCCCACAGTGCCAGCAATGCCCCACAGTGCCAGCAACAAGTATGCCCCACAGTGCCATCAATCTCTGATTGGCGGACGGGCGGCCAGTCACAGGGAAGCACACTGAGGGGTAGGAGAGATGCGCAATGCACTCTCTTCCCCTCCAGCAACCTGTCTGACAGCAGCGGCCGCCGCTTACCCCCGAGCAGGTGGACGCCTACCCCTAGGGCTACGCGTACCACAGATTGGGAACCACTGATCTAGCTGTTCATTTAGCTCTGTTGATCTAGCTCTGTCCAGCTAGCTCTTTGTCTAGCTGTGCACCTAGCGCTGACAACTAGCTCTGTGCATCTAGCTCTATACATCTAGCGCTGTTCAACTAGCTCTGTTTATCTAGCTCTGTTCATCTAGCTGTTCACCTAGCTCTGTGCATCTAGATCTTTACCTCTTGCAACATGTGCTGTTCAATCACTCCACCTAGCTCTCGCTACCTGTGCCTCGCTCTCCATCTAGCTCTTCTCAACTACCTCTGTTCATCATCTAGCTTTGTTCATCTTGCTCTTTGTACCTCTTGCTATCTCTCGCTCTGTCCATCTAGCTCTGTCCATCTAGCTCTGTCCATCTAGCTCTGTCCATCTAGCTCTGTCCATCTAGCTCTCGCTACCTGTGCCTCTCAATCTCTCCATCTAGCTCCCGCTACCTGTGCTGTACCTGTACCTCTTGTTCTCTCCATCTAGTTATTTTCAACTACCTCTGTTTATCATCTGTTTATCATCATCATCATGTTCGTCTTTGTTCCTCTTGCTTTCTCTCACTCTGTGCATCTAGCTCTGTGCATCTAGCTATGTCCACCTAGCCCTGGCATCTAGCTCTGTTCATCTAGCTCTGTATGTCTAGCTGTTCATTCTAGCTCTGTGCATCTAGCTCTGTTCATCTAGCTCAGTGGTTCCCAACCTTTTTTGTCTCCCGTACCCCTTGATTAGGCTTTTCATTTATGAGTACCCCCTTGTGACATTTATAGGGGGTGTGGCTTAACAGGGGCAAGTCATACTGGCAATGACGAGAAAAGAAAAAAAAGTGCAACCACTTGACCACAATATAAGCTCAGCCCATTCTGCGGACTGCATATAAAATAACAGAACCTTGTCAAATCTCTATTACTGAAGCAACAGACATTCCAACGGATCAAGTTAGCCGTCCAATAGTGCCAGATACACATATGCTCCAATGGTGCCAGGTATGCCCCCACAGTGCCAGAAATGAGAATGCCACCACAGTGTCAGGTATGACCCCATGGTACTGGGTATGCGCCCACAGTGCCAATAATGCCCCTACAGTGCCAGCAACAAGTATGCCCCCATAGTGCCAGCAACAAGTATGCCCCACAGTGCCAGCAATGCCCCAAAGTGCCAGCAACAAGTATGCCCCACAGTGGTTGGCGACTAGGTCGCTGGCGCTTACTTGCGTTAGGCAGGGTTGGCTAGTTGCCATTTATTGTTTTTCTGTAGTTAGGAAGTTAGCCAGTTTCACCTCTTGACTGTACCTTGGGGGGGTCCCGACTCTTTGTCCCACGTAACACCTGGCTGTACCGGAGTCTGAGCCGGCTTAACCAGCTCACCCAAACGTTGCGGCTACAGGCGAAGCCTAGTTCTCCGCAAGAGTCGGTTACCCAACCCATGGGGTCAATAGAGAGAGTATAGGACCGCCCTGGCTGTTCTAAACAGCAGTCACGGCTGCGGGTTAACACCCAAAACCTAACACCTGTACCTCTTGTTCTCTCCATCTAGTTATTTTCAACTACCTCTGTTTATCATCTGTTTATCATCATCATCATGTTCGTCTTTGTACCTCTTGCTTTCTCTCACTCTGTGCATCTAGCTATGTCCACCTAGCCCTGGCATCTAGCTCTGTTCATCTAGCTCTGTATGTTTAGCTGTTCATTCTAGCTCTGTGCATCTAGCTCTGTTCATCTAGCTCAGTGGTTCCCAACCTTTTTTGTCTCCCGTACCCCTTGATTAGGCTTTTCATTTATGAGTACCCCCTTGTGACTTTTATAGGGGGTGTGGCTTAACAGGGGCAAGTCATACTGGCAATGACGAGAAAAGAAAAAAATGTGCAACCACTTGACCACAATATAAGCTCAGCCCATTCTGCGGACTGCATATAAAATAACAGAACCTTGTCAAATCTCTATTACTGAAGCAACAGACATTCCAACGGATCAAGTTAGCCGTCCAATAGTGCCAGATACACATATGCTCCAATGGTGCCAGGTATGCCCCCACAGTGCCAGAAATGAGAATGCCACCACAGTGTCAGGTATGACCCCATGGTACTGGGTATGCGCCCACAGTGCCAATAATGCCCCTACAGTGCCAGCAACAAGTATGCCCCCATAGTGCCAGCAACAAGTATGCCCCACAGTGCCAGCAATGCCCCAAAGTGCCAGCAACAAGTATGCCCCACAGTGGTTGGCGACTAGGTCGCTGGCGCTTACTTGCGTTAGGCAGGGTTGGCTAGTTGCCATTTATTGTTTTTCTGTAGTTAGGAAGTTAGCCAGTTTCACCTCTTGACTGTACCTTGGGGGGGTCCCGACTCTTTGTCCCACGTAACACCTGGCTGTACCGGAGTCTGAGCCGGCTTAACCAGCTCACCCAAACGTTGCGGCTACAGGCGAAGCCTAGTTCTCCGCAAGAGTCGGTTACCCAACCCAGGGGGTCAATAGAGAGAGTATAGGACTGCCCTGGCTGTTCTAAACAGCAGTCACGGCTGCGGGTTAACACCCAAAACCTAACACCTGTACCTCTTGTTCTCTCCATCTAGTTATTTTCAACTACCTCTGTTTATCATCATCATCATGTTCGTCTTTGTACCTCTTGCTTTCTCTCACTCTGTGCATCTAGCTCTGTGCATCTAGCTATGTCCACCTAGCCCTGGCATCTAGCTCTGTTCATCTAGCTCTGTATGTCTAGCTGTTCATTCTAGCTCTGTGCATCTAGCTCAGTGGTTCCCAACCTTTTTTGTCTCCTGTACCCCTTGATTAGGCTTTTCATTTATGAGTACCCCCTTGTGACATTTATAGGGGGTGTGGCTTAACAGGGGCAAGTCATACTGGCAATGACGAGAAAAGAAAAAAAAGTGCAACCACTTGACCACAATATAAGCTCAGCCCATTCTGCGGACTGCATATAAAATAACAGAACCTTGTCAAATCTCTATAACTGAAGCAACAGACATTCCAACGGATCAAGTTAGCCGTCCAATAGTGCCAGATACACATATGCTCCAATGGTGCCAGGTATGCCCTCACAGTGCCAGAAACGAGAATGCCACCACGGTGTCAGGTATGACCCCATGGTACTGGGTATGCGCCCACAGTGCCAATAATGCCCCTACAGTGCCAGCAACAAGTATGCCCCCATAGTGCCAGCAACAAGTATACCCCACCGTGCCAGCAATGCCCCAAAGTGCCAGCAACAAGTATGCCCCACAGTGCCAGCAATGCCCCACAGTGCCAGCAATGCCCCACAGTGCCAGCAACAAGTATGCCCCACAGTGCCATCAATCTCTGATTGGCGGACGGGCGGCCAGTCACAGGGAAGCACACTGAGGGGTAGGAGAGATGCGCAATGCACTCTCCTCCCCTCCAGCAACCTGTCTGACAGCAGCGGCCGCCATTACAGGCCGGGCCGCCGCTTACCCCCGAGAAGGTGGACGCCTACCCCTAGGGCTACGCATACCACAGATTGGGAACCACTGATCTAGCTGTTCATTTAGCTCTGTTGATCTAGCTCTGTCCAGCTAGCTCTTTGTCTAGCTGTGCACCTAGCGCTGACAACTAGCTCTGTGCATCTAGCTCTATACATCTAGCGCTGTTCAACTAGCTCTGTTTATCTAGCTCTGTTCATCTAGCTGTTCACCTAGCTCTGTACATCTAGATCTTTACCTCTTGCAACATGTGCTGTTCAATCACTCCACCTAGCTCTCGCTACCTGTGCCTCTCGCTCTCCATCTAGCTCTTCTCAACTACCTCTGTTCATCATCTAGCTTTGTTCATCTTGCTCTTTGTACCTCTTGCTATCCTTCACTGTGTCCATCTAGCTCTGTCCATCTAGCTCTGTCCATCTAGCTCTGTCCATCTAGCTCTCGCTACCTGTGCCTCTCAATCTCTCCATCTAGCTCCCGCTACCTGTGCTGTACCTGTACCTCTTGTTCTCTCCATCTAGTTATTTTCAACTACCTCTGTTGATGATGATAAACAGATGATAATCATGTTCGTCTTTGTACCACTTGCTTTCTCTCACTCTGTGCATCTAGCTCTGTGCATCTAGCTATGTCCACCTAGCCCTGGCATCTAGCTCTGTTCATCTAGCTCTGTATGTCTAGCTGTTCATTCTAGCTCTGTGCATTTAGCTCTGTTCATCTAGCTCAGTGGTTCCCAACCTTTTTTGTCTCCCGTACCCCTTGATTAGGCTTTACATTTATGAGTACCCCCTTGTGACATTTATAGGGGGTGTGGCTTAACAGGGGCAAGTCATACTGGCAATGACGAGAAAAGAAAAAAAAAGTGCAACCACTTGACCACAATATAAGCTCAGCCCATTTTGCGGACAGCATATAAAATAACAGAACCTTGTCAAATCTCTATTACTGAAGCAACAGACATTCCAACGGATCAAGTTAGCCGTCCAATAGTGCCAGATACACATATGCTCCAATGGTGCCAGGTATGCCCCCACAGTGCCAGAAACGAGAATGCCACCACGGTGTCAGGTATGACCCCATGGTACTGGGTATGCGCCCACAGTGCCAATAATGCCCCTACAGTGCCAGCAACAAGTATGCCCCCATAGTGCCAGCAACAAGTATGCCCCACAGTGCCAGCAATGCCCCAAAGTGCCAGCAACAAGTATGCCCCACAGGGCCAGCAATGCCCCACAGTGCCAGCAATGCCCCACAGTGCCAGCAACAAGTATGCCCCACAGTGCCATCAATCTCTGATTGGCGGACGGGCGGCCAGTCACAGGGAAGCACACTGAGGGGTAGGAGAGATGCGCAATGCACTCTCCTCCCCTCCAGCAACCTGTCTGACAGCAGCGGCCGCCATTACAGGCCCTGGCCGCCGCTTACCCCCGAGCAGGTGGACGCCTACCCCTAGGGCTACGCGTACCACAGATTGGGAACCACTGATCTAGCTGTTCATTTAGCTCTGTTGATCTAGCTCTGTCCAGCTAGCTCTTTGTCTAGCTGTGCACCTAGCGCTGACAACTAGCTCTGTGCATCTAGCTCTATACATCTAGCGCTGTTCAACTAGCTCTGTTTATCTAGCTCTGTTCATCTAGCTGTTCACCTAGCTCTGTGCATCTAGATCTTTACCTCTTGCAACATGTGCTGCTCAATCACTCCACGTAGCTCTCGCTACCTGTGCCTCTCGCTCTCCATCTAGCTCTTCTCAACTACCTCTGTTCATCATCTAGCTTTGTTCATCTTGCTCTTTGTACCTCTTGCTATCTCTCACTGTGTCCATCTAGCTCTGTCCATCTAGCTCTGTCCATCTAGCTCTCGCTACCTGTGCCTCTCAATCTCTCCATCTAGCTCCCGCTACCTGTGCTGTACCTGTACCTCTTGTTCTCTCCATCTAGTTATTTTCAACTACCTCTGTTTATCACCATCATCATGTTCGTCTTTGTACCTCTTGCTTTCTCTCACTCTGTGCATCTAGCTCTGTGCATCTAGCTATGTCCACCTAGCCCTGGCATCTAGCTCTGTTCATCTAGCTCTGTATGTCTAGCTGTTCATTCTAGCTCTGTGCATCTAGCTCTGTTCATCTAGCTCAGTGGTTCCCAACCTTTTTTGTCTCCCGTACCCCTTGATTAGGCTTTTCATTTATGAGTACCCCCTTGTGACATTTATATGGGGTGTGGCTTAACAGGGGCAAGTCATACTGGCAATGACGAGAAAAGAAAAAAAAGTGCAACCACTTGACCACAATATAAGCTCAGCCCATTCTGCGGACAGCATATAAAATAACAGAACCTTGTCAAATCTCTATTACTGAAGCAACAGACATTCCAACGGATCAAGTTAGCCGTCCAATAGTGCCAGGTATGCCCCCACAGTGCCAGAAACGAGAATGCCACCACGGTGTCAGGTATGACCCCATGGTACTGGGTATGCGCCCACAGTGCCAATAATGCCCCCACAGTGCCAGCAATGCCCCAAAGTGCCAGCAACAAGTATGCCCCACAGTGCCATCAATCTCTGATTGGCGGACGGTCGGCCAGTCACAGGGAAGCACACTGAGGGGTAGGAGAGATGCGCAATGCACTCTCTTCCCCTCCAGCAACCTGTCTGACAGCAGCGGCCGCCGCTTACCCCCGAGCAGGTGGACGCCTACCCCTAGGGCTACGCGTACCACAGATTGGGAACCACTGATCTAGCTGTTCATTTAGCTCTGTTGATCTAGCTCTGTCCAGCTAGCTCTTTGTCTAGCTGTGCACCTAGCGCTGACAACTAGCTCTGTGCATCTAGCTCTATACATCTAGCGCTGTTCAACTAGCTCTGTTTATCTAGCTCTGTTCATCTAGCTGTTCACCTAGCTCTGTGCATCTAGATCTTTACCTCTTGCAACATGTGTTGTTCAATCACTCCACCTAGCTCTCGCTACCTGTGCCTCGCTCTCCATCTAGCTCTTCTCAACTACCTCTGTTCATCATCTAGCTTTGTTCATCTTGCTCTTTGTACCTCTTGCTATCTCTCGCTCTGTCCATCTAGCTCTGTCCATCTAGCTCTGTCCATCTAGCTCTGTCCATCTAGCTCTCGCTACCTGTGCCTCTCAATCTCTCCATCTAGCTCCCGCTACCTGTGCTGTACCTGTACCTCTTGTTCTCTCCATCTAGTTATTTTCAACTACCTCTGTTTATCATCTGTTTATCATCATCATCATGTTCGTCTTTGTTCCTCTTGCTTTCTCTCACTCTGTGCATCTAGCTCTGTGCATCTAGCTATGTCCACCTAGCCCTGGCATCTAGCTCTGTTCATCTAGCTCTGTATGTCTAGCTATTCATTCTAGCTCTGTGCATTTAGCTCTGTTCATCTAGCTCAGTGGTTCCCAACCTTTTTTGTCTCCCGTACCCCTTGATTAGGCTTTTCATTTATGAGTACCCCCTTGTGACATTTATAGGGGGTGTGGCTTAACAGGGGCAAGTCATACTGGCAATGACGAGAAAAGAAAAAAAAAGTGCAACCACTTGACCACAATATAAGCTCAGCCCATTTTGCGGACAGCATATAAAATAACAGAACCTTGTCAAATCTCTATTACTGAAGCAACAGACATTCCAACGGATCAAGTTAGCCGTCCAATAGTGCCAGATACACATATGCTCCAATGGTGCCAGGTATGCCCCCACAGTGCCAGAAACGAGAATGCCACCACGGTGTCAGGTATGACCCCATGGTACTGGGTATGCGCCCACAGTGCCAATAATGACCCTACAGTGCCAGCAACAAGTATGCCCCCATAGTGCCAGCAACAAGTATGCCCCACAGTGCCAGCAATGCCCCAAAGTGCCAGCAACAAGTATGCCCCACAGTGCCAGCAATGCCCCACAGTGCCAGCAATGCCCCAAAGTGCCAGCAACAAGTATGCCCCACAGTGCCAGCAATGC
Source organism: Crinia signifera (assembly GCF_055691185.1). Classification (NCBI taxonomy): domain Eukaryota; kingdom Metazoa; phylum Chordata; class Amphibia; order Anura; family Myobatrachidae; genus Crinia; species Crinia signifera. Next base: position 61,877,994 of record NC_139228.1, on the reverse strand, counting down.
CCCACAGTGCCAGCAATGCCCCACAGTGCCAGCTACAAGTATGCCCCACAGTGCCATCAATCTCTGAATGGCGGACGGGCGGCCAGTCACAGGGAAGCACACTGAGGGGTAGGAGAGATGCGCAATGCACTCTCCTCCCCTCCAGCAACCTGTCTGACAGCAGCGGCCGCCATTACAGGCCGGGCCGCCGCTTACCCCCGAGCAGGTGGACGCCTACCCTTAGTGCTACGCGTACCACAGATTGGGAACCACTGATCTAGCTGTTCATTTAGCTCTGTTGATCTAGCTCTGTCCAGCTAGCTCTTTGTCTAGCTGTGCACCTAGCGCTGACAACTAGCTCTGTGCACCTAGCTCTATACATCTAGCGCTGTTCAACTAGCTCTGTTTATCTAGCTCTGTTCATCTAGCTGTTCACCTAGCTCTGTGCATCTAGATCTTTACCTCTTGCAACATGTGTTGTTCAATCACTCCACCTAGCTCTCGCTACCTGTGCCTCGCTCTCCATCTAGCTCTTCTCAACTACCTCTGTTCATCATCTAGCTTTGTTCATCTTGCTCTTTGTACCTCTTGCTATCTCTCACTCTGTCCATCTAGCTCTTTCCATCTAGCTCTGTCCATCTAGCTCTCGCTACCTGTGCCTCTCAATCTCTCCATCTAGCTCCCGCTACCTGTGCTGTACCTGTACCTCTTGTTCTCTCCATCTAGTTATTTTCAACTACCTCTGTTTATCATCTGTTTATCATCATCATCATGTTCGTCTTTGTTCCTCTTGCTTTCTCTCACTCTGTGCATCTAGCTCTGTGCATCTAGCTATGTCCACCTAGCCCTGGCATCTAGCTCTGTTCATCTAGCTCTGTATGTCTAGCTGTTCATTCTAGCTCTGTGCATCTAGCTCTGTTCATCTAGCTCAGTGGTTCCCAACCTTTTTTGTCTCCCGTACCCCTTGATTAGGCTTTTCATTTATGAGTACCCCCTTGTGACATTTATATGGGGTGTGGCTTAACAGGGGCAAGTCATACTGGCAATGACGAGAAAAGAAAAAAAAGTGCAACCACTTGACCACAATATAAGCTCAGCCCATTCTGCGGACAGCATATAAAATAATAGAACCTTGTCAAATCTCTATTACTGAAGCAACAGACATTCCAACGGATCAAGTTAGCCGTCCAATAGTGCCAGATACACATATGCTCCAATGGTGCCAGGTATGCCCCCACAGTGCCAGAAACGAGAATGCCACCACTGTGACCCCATGGTACTGGGTATGCGCCCACAGTGCCAATAATGCCCCTACAGAGCCCGCAACAAGTATGCCCCCATAGTGCCAGCAACAAGTATGCCCCACAGTGCCAGCAATGTCCCACAGTGCCAGCAATGCCCCACAGTGCCAGCAACAAGTATGCCCCACAGTGCCATCAATCTCTGATTGGCGGACGGGCGGCCAGTCACAGGGAAGCACACTGAGGGGTAGGAGAGATGCGCAATGCACTCTCTTCCCCTCCAGCAACCTGTCTGACAGCAGGGGCCGCCGCTTACCCCCGAGCAGGTGGACGCCTACCCCTAGGGCTACGCGTACCACAGATTGGGAACCACTGATCTAGCTGTTCATTTAGCTCTGTTGATCTAGCTCTGTCCAGCTAGCTCTTTGTCTAGCTGTGCACCTAGCGCTGACAACTAGCTCTGTACATCTAGCTCTATACATCTAGCGCTGTTCAACTAGCTCTAATAGAAATAGAAAGAAAAAATACAGTTGGGCACTTATGCAGTGGCGTAACTATTTATTGGTTGCCCCCCGCCAGCATTTTCAGATGCCCGCCCCCCTTAGTAAAGCTCCCACTACCGCCGCCGGGACCGCAGATACTGTATACTTGTCTCTTGTCTGCAGTCCTGGCTCTCTTCCTGTCAGGCTTATTAATGAAACTGGAGCTCCTAATATGGCCGCCCCTAACAGCAGACGGCGGCCTCCTCTAGCATCCTCAAAAATGGTCTGCTGATAATGAAAAGGGACCTCACAAAATGGCTGCCCCCTGACAGGAGGAGAGCCGGGACAAGTAGATCTGCGGTTCCAGCGCTGGCGGTAAACAGAGGGGCGAAGTCGGTCGCATGTCCCGCGGCGGCGAACAGAGCAGGGCAAGGTTGGTCAGCAGTGCCGCGCATGATAGCCCCACAGACCCCCGGAGCCCACACTTAATCAGCACCTCCCCGCGACCGCGGGGCTATTGTTACGCCACTGCACAAATGTATATATACTAGGAAACTATTATTAATTTTAATTTATTAAAACCAAATCACAGATATCAAAGACAATACATAATACAACAAACATTGAAAAATGAAAAGAAAATTGCGTACATAATACCTAAAAATCGCTGAATTTCTAGATCACCCAGGGGTGACTGCAGAGCAATTGGTGTAACTTTTATAAGCAGTTCCAGCTGGAAATGGTATTACTCCATGCGCTAGAGTCCAGGTGGCCACTGGATGATAAGTAGTAAAGGTCAATGATTTACACACACACACGCAGCCCCAAGATGAAATTACTGTGTGTGGGTTTGTCACCACGAGACCCCGAGAGCATAAGGATGCGGGTATCGGTGTTCACAATACTCCTCTCCTCACTGCCAGATTTTTGTGCCTCTCGCTACCTGCACAGTAGTAGTAGTTTGTTTATTTATAAGGCGCCACAAAGTGTCCGCAGCGCCATACATAACAAACAAAGTCAAATTGCAAGGTAACGTACAGGGTGTGGTGATAAAATACAGCATAAATAAGGGTATAGCTGGTAGAACTAAAATCAGAGACCTAGACGTCGAGGAGACTGAAGATGAGGTAGAGGAAGGGAAGAACAGGGCAGGAGCACGGGTGAGGTAAAGAGGTAGGGTGAGTATGTGAGGAAGGAGGACCCTACTCACAAGAGTTAACATCCTATTGTTTTTTGTTCGTTCACCCACCTCCGTTTATCTAAGTAGGAAAGGATGGAGGGGTAGGGTAGACAGGATATGAGGAGCGAAAGAGTTTCGGAGGAGGAGGAATAGGCTAGTCAGAAGAAGTTGGTTTTAAGGGAGCGCTTGAAGGAGGGTAAGGGAATCAGAAAGCCTGATTAGTGGCGGGAGGTTGTTCCAGTGCAGGGGGGCAGCGCGAGAAGTTTTGAACATGGGAGTGGGAGGAGGTGATTAGGTGAAAGGACAGGTGGCTGTCGGCGGCGGAGCAAACAGGACGGGATGGAGCACGGATAGAGATCAGTGAAGAGAGGTAAGGAGCTGTGGAGGAGGAGAGAGCCTCAACAGAGCACACAAGGTCACTTCCAGCCTTCTCACTTGTCAATAAATGTTTGAAAAATGTATTCCCAGTTTCCTTTTTATTTCTGAGCCATTTACTTCATTATTTCCTGTATGTTTGTAATTGTTTTTATAATCATACCCTGGAATATTGTCTTTGAATTAAAAGTTTATTTAGCGGATTTTCTTTGTCATTAACAAATCTATGCGGCTGTGAGGATGAAGGGCACATAACTCAGTTTTGCAATTGGTAAGCCTGTATACAGATTTGTGCAACAAGAATATTTGCTAACCATATACTATAGATTTTTATTGAATTTCTAAATTTAGTTGGTGGCAGTTTTCATTTTTCCATGTGCTGGTGGTGATTTTTTCTATTGAGGCTGGTGTAGATTTGGTTGACTAGTCCAAGACACAAGCTGTGATAAATAACATGCACTACTCAACATTTAGAAATGTGACAAGCTATTTTTTATTTTTTTTTTATGGTCACATTTTATTATGAATGCCAGCGACGTGTGCCGGAGGCCAGAGACCGGAGGCCAGAGACCTAGACGTGTGCCGGAGGCCAGAGACCTAGACGTGTGCCGGAGGCCAGAGTCCTTTTCGTGTGCCAGAGACCAGAGACCTATTCGTGTGCCAGAGACCAGAGACCTATTCGTGTGCCAGAGACCAGAGACCTATTCGTGTGCCAGAGACCAGAGACCTATTCGTGTGCCAGAGACCAGAGACCTATTCGTGTGCCAGAGACCTATTCGTGTGCCAGAGACCAGAGACGTGTGCCAGAGACCAGAGACGTGTGCCAGAGACCAGAGACGTGTGCCAGAGACCAGAGACGTGTGCCAGAGACCAGAGACGTGTGCCAGAGACCAGAGACGTGTGCCAGAGACCAGAGACGTGTGCCAGAGACCAGAGACCTAGACGTGTGCCAGAGACCTAGACGTGTGCCAGAGACCTAGACGTGTGCCAGAGACCTAGACGTGTGCCAGAGACCTAGACGTGTGCCAGAGACCAGAGACCTAGACGTGTGCCAGAGACCTAGACGTGTGCCAGAGACCTAGACGTGTGCCAGAGACCTAGACGTGTGCCAGAGACCTAGACGTGTGCCAGAGACCTAGACGTGTGCCAGAGACCTAGACGTGTGCCAGAGACCTATTCGTGTGCCAGAGACCTATTCGTGTGCCAGAGACCTATTCGTGTGCCAGAGACCTAGTCGTGTGCCAGAGACCTAGTCGTGTGCCAGAGACCTAGTCGTGTGCCAGAGACCTAGTCGTGTGCCAGAGACCTAGACGTGTGCCAGAGACCTAGACGTGTGCCAGAGACCTAGACGTGTGCCAGAGACCAGAGACCTAGACGTGTGCCAGAGACCAGAGACCTAGACGTGTGCCAGAGACCTACTCGTGTGCCAGAGACCTACTCGTGTGCCAGAGACCTAGACGTGTGCCAGAGACCTAGTCGTGTGCCAGAGACCTAGACGTGTGCCAGAAACTAGAGACCTAGACGTGTGCCAGAGACCTAGACGTGTGCCAGAGACCTAGACGTGTGCCAGAGACCTAGTCGTGTGCCAGAGACCTAGACGTGTGCCAGAGACCTAGACGTGTGCCAGAAACTAGAGACCTAGACGTGTGCCAGAGACCTAGACGTGTGCCAGAGACCTAGACGTGTGCCAGAGACCTAGACGTGTGCCAGAGACCTAGACGTGTGCCAGAGACCTAAACGTGTGCCAGAAACTAGAGACCTAGACGTGTGCTAGAGACCTAGACGTGTGCCAGAGACCTAGACGTGTGCCAGAGACCAGAGACCTACTCGTGTGCCAGAGACCTAGACGTGTGCTAGAGACCTAGACGTGTGCCAGAGACCTAGACGTGTGCCAGAGACCAGAGACCTAGACGTGTGCCAGAGACCAGAGACCTAGACGTGTGCCAGAGACCAGAGACCTACTCGTGTGCCAGAGACCTAGACGTGTGCCAGAGACCTAGACGTGTGCCAGAGACCTAGACGTGTGCCAGAGACCTAGACGTGTGCCAGAGACCTAGACGTGTGCCAGAGACCTAGACGTGTGCCAGAGACCTAGACGTGTGCCAGAAACTAGAGACCTAGACGTGTGCCAGAGACCTATTCGTGTGCCAGAGACCTAGACGTGTGCCAGAGACCAGAGACCTAGACGTGTGCCAGAGACCTAGACGTGTGCCAGAGACCTATTCGTGTGCCAGAGACCTATTCGTGTGCCAGAGACCTAGACGTGTGCCAGAGACCTAGACGTGTGCCAGAGACCTAGACGTGTGCCAGAGACCTAGACGTGTGCCAGAGATCTAGACGTGTGCCAGAGACCTAGACGTGTGCCAGAGACCAGAGACCTATTCGTGTGCCAGAGACCAGAGACCTAGACGTGTGCCAGAGACCAGAGACCTAGACGTGTGCCAGAGACCAGAGACCTAGACGTGTGCCAGAGACCAGAGACCTAGACGTGTGCCAGAGACCTAGACGTGTGCCAGAGACCTAGACGTGTGCCAGAGACCTAGACGTGTGCCAGAGACCTAGACGTGTGCCAGAGACCTAGACGTGTGCCAGAGACCTAGACGTGTGCCAGAGACCTAGACGTGTGCCAGAGACCTAGACGTGTGCCAGAGACCTAGACGTGTGCCAGAGACCTAGACGTGTGCCAGAGACCTAGACGTGTGCCAGAGACCAGAGACCTAGACGTGTGCCAGAGACCAATTCGTGTGCCAGAGACCTAGACGTGTGCCAGAGACCTAGACGTGTGCCAGAGACCTAGACGTGTGCCAGAGACCTAGACGTGTGCCAGAGACCTAGACGTGTGCCAGAGACCAGAGACCTAGACGTGTGCCAGAGACCTAGTCGTGTGCCAGAGACCAGAGACCTAGACGTGTGCCAGAGACCTATTCGTGTGCCAGAGACCTAGATGTGTGCCAGAAACTAGAGACCTAGACGTGTGCCAGAGACCTAGACGTGTGCCAGAGACCAGAGACCTAGACGTGTGCCAGAGACCTAGACGTGTGCCAGAGACCAGAGACCTAGACGTGTGCCAGAGACCTATTCGTGTGCCAGAGACCTAGACGTGTGCCAGAAACCTAGACGTGTGCCAGAGACCTAGACGTCTGCCAGAGACCTAGACGTGTGCCAGAGACCAGAGACCTAGACGTGTGCCAGAGACCTAGACGTGTGCCAGAGACCAGAGACCTATTCGTGTGCCAGAGACCTAGACGTGTGCCAGAGACCAGAGACCTAGACGTGTGCCAGAGACCAGAGACCTAGACGTGTGCCAGAGACCTAGACGTGTGCCAGAGACCTAGACGTGTGCCAGAGACCTAGACGTGTGCCAGAGACCTAGACGTGTGCCAGAGACCAGAGACCTAGACGTGTGCCAGAGACCTAGACGTGTGCCAGAGACCTAGACGTGTGCCAGAGACCTAGACGTGTGCCAGAGACCTAGACGTGTGCCAGAGACCTAGACGTGTGCCAGAGACCTAGACGTGTGCCAGAGACCTATTCGTGTGCCAGAGACCTAGACGTGTGCCAGAAACCTAGACGTGTGCCAGAAACCTAGACGTGTGCCAGAGACCTAGACGTGTGCCAGAGACCTAGACGTGTGCCAGAGACCTAGACGTGTGCCAGAGACCTAGACGTGTGCCAGAGACCAGAGACCTAGACGTGTGCCAGAGACCTAGACGTGTGCCAGAGACCAGAGACCTAGACGTGTGCCAGAGACCAGAGACCTAGACGTGTGCCAGAGACCTAGACGTGTGCCAGAGACCTAGACGTGTGCCAGAGACCAGAGACCTAGACGTGTGCCAGAGACCAATTCGTGTGCCAGAGACCTAGACGTGTGCCAGAGACCTAGACGTGTGCCAGAGACCTAGACGTGTGCCAGAGACCTAGACGTGTGCCAGAGACCAGAGACCTAGACGTGTGCCAGAGACCTAGACGTGTGCCAGAGACCTAGACGTGTGCCAGAGACCTAGACGTGTGCCAGAGTCCTAGACGTGTGCCAGAAACTAGAGACCTAGACGTGTGCCAGAGACCTAGTCGTGTGCCAGAGATCTAGACGTGTGCCAGAGACCTAGACGTGTGCCAGAGACCAGAGACCTAGACGTGTGCCAGAGACCTAGACGTGTGCCAGAGACCAGAGACCTAGACGTGTGCCAGAGACCTAGACGTGTGCCAGAGACCTAGACGTGTGCCAGAGACCTATTCGTGTGCCAGAGACCTATTCGTGTGCCAGAGACCTATTCGTGTGCCAGAGACCTAGACGTGTGCCAGAGACCTAGACGTGTGCCAGAGACCTAGTCGTGTGCCAGAGACCTATTCGTGTGCCAGAGACCTAGACGTGTACCAGAGACCAGAGACCTAGACGTGTGCCAGAGACCAGAGACCTAGACGTGTGCCAGAGACCTAGACGTGTGCCAGAGACCTATTCGTGTGCCAGAGACCTAGACGTGTGCCAGAGACCAGAGACCTAGACGTGTGCCAGAGACCTAGACGTGTGCCAGAGACCTAGACGTGTGCCAGAGACCTACTCGTGTGCCAGAGACCTAGACGTGTGCCAGAGACCTAGACGTGTGCCAGAGACCTAGACGTGTGCCAGAGACCAGAGACCTAGACGTGTACCAGAGACCAGAGACCTAGACGTGTGCCAGAGACCAGAGACCTAGACATGTGCCAGAGACCTAGACGTGTGCCAGAGACCTAGACGTGTGCCAGAGACCTAGACGTGTGCCAGAGACCTAGACGTGTGCCAGAGACCAGAGACCTAGACGTGTGCCAGAGACCTAGACGTGTGCCAGAGACCTAGACGTGTGCCAGAGACCTAGACGTGTGCCAGAGACCTAGACGTGTGCCAGAGACCAGAGACCTAGTCGTGTGCCAGAGATCTAGACGTGTGCCAGAGACCTAGACGTGTGCCAGAGACCAGAGACCTAGACGTGTGCCAGAGACCTAGACGTGTGCCAGAGACCAGAGACCTAGACGTGTGCCAGAGACCTAGACGTGTGCCAGAGACCTAGACGTGTGCCAGAGACCTATTCGTGTGCCAGAGACCTATTCGTGTGCCAGAGACCTATTCGTGTGCCAGAGACCTAGACGTGTGCCAGAGACCTAGACGTGTGCCAGAGACCTAGTCGTGTGCCAGAGACCTATTCGTGTGCCAGAGACCTAGACGTGTACCAGAGACCAGAGACCTAGACGTGTGCCAGAGACCAGAGACCTAGACGTGTGCCAGAGACCTAGACGTGTGCCAGAGACCTATTCGTGTGCCAGAGACCTAGACGTGTGCCAGAGACCAGAGACCTAGACGTGTGCCAGAGACCTAGACGTGTGCCAGAGACCTAGACGTGTGCCAGAGACCTACTCGTGTGCCAGAGACCTAGACGTGTGCCAGAGACCTAGACGTGTGCCAGAGACCTAGACGTGTGCCAGAGACCAGAGACCTAGACGTGTACCAGAGACCAGAGACCTAGACGTGTGCCAGAGACCAGAGACCTAGACATGTGCCAGAGACCTAGACGTGTGCCAGAGACCTAGACGTGTGCCAGAGACCTAGACGTGTGCCAGAGACCTAGACGTGTGCCAGAGACCAGAGACCTAGACGTGTGCCAGAGACCTAGACGTGTGCCAGAGACCTAGACGTGTGCCAGAAACTAGAAACCTAGACGTGTGCTAGAGACCTAGACGTGTGCCAGAGACCTAGACGTGTGCCAGAGACCTAGACGTGTGCCAGAGACCAGAGACCTACTAGTGTGCCAGAGACCTACTCGTGTGCCAGAGACCTACTCGTGTGCCAGAGACCTACTCGTGTGCCAGAGACCTACTCGTGTGCCAGAGACCTAGACGTGTGCCAGAGACCTAGACGTGTACCAGAGACCTATTCGTGTGCCAGAGACCTAGACGTGTGCCAGAAACTAGAGACCTAGACGTGTGCCAGAGACCTAGACGTGTGCCAGAAACTAGAGACCTAGACGTGGGCCAGAGACCTATTCGTGTGCCAGAAACTAGAGACCTAGACGTGTGCCAGAGACCTAGACGTGTGCCAGAGACCAGAGACCTAGACGTGTGCCAGAGACCTAGACGTGTGCCAGAGACCAGAGACCTAGACGTGTGCCAGAGACGTAGACGTGTGCCAGAGACCACCTCGTGTGCCAGAGACCTAGACGTGTGCCAGAGACCAGAGACCTAGACATGTGCCAGAGACCTAGACGTGTGCCAGAGACCTAGACGTGTGCCAGAGACCTAGACGTGTGCCAGAGACCTAGACGTGTGCCAGAGACCTAGACGTGTGCCAGAGACCTAGACGTGTGCCAGAGACCTAGACGTGTGCCAGAGACCTAGACGTGTGCCAGAGACCTAGACGTGTGCCAGAGACCTAGACGTGTGCCAGAGACCTAGACGTGTGCCAGAGACCTAGACGTGTGCCAGAGACCAGAGACCTAGACGTGTACCAGAGACCAGAGACCTAGACGTGTGCCAGAGACCTAGACGTGTGCCAGAGACCTACTCGTGTGCCAGAGACCTAGACGTGTGCCAGAGACCTAGACGTGTGCCAGATACCTAGACGTGTGCCAGAGACCTAGACGTGTGCCAGAGACCTAGACGTGTACCAGAGACCTAGACGTGTGCCAGAGACCTAGACGTGTGCCAGAGACCTAGACGTGTGCCAGAGACCTAGACGTGTGCCAGAGACCAGAGACCTAGACGTGTACCAGAGACCAGAGACCTAGACGTGTGCCAGAGACCTAGACGTGTGCCAGAGACCTACTCGTGTGCCAGAGAACTAGACGTGTGCCAGAGACCTAGACGTGTGCCAGAGACCTAGACGTGTGCCAGAGACCTAGACGTGTGCCAGAAACTAGAGACCTAGACGTGTGCCAGAGACCTAGACGTGTGCCAGAGACCTAGACGTGTGCCAGAGACCTAGACGTGTGCCAGAAACTAGAAACCTAGACGTGTGCCAGAGACCTAGACGTGTGCCAGAGACCTAGACGTGTGCCAGAGACCTAGACGTGTGCCAGAGACCAGAGACCTACTCGTGTGCCAGAGACCTACTCGTGTGCCAGAGACCTACTCGTGTGCCAGAGACCTAGACGTGTACCAGAGACCTATTCGTGTGCCAGAGACCTGGACGTGTGCCAGAGACCTATTCGTGTGCCAGAAACTAGAGACCTAGACGTGTGCCAGAGACCTAGACGTGTGCCAGAAACTAGAGACCTAGACGTGTGCCAGAGACCTATTCGTGTGCCAGAAACTAGAGACCTAGACGTGTGCCAGAGACCTATTCGTGTGCCAGAGACCTAGACGTGTGCCAGAAACTAGAGACCTAGACGTGTGCCAGAGACCTAGACGTGTGCCAGAGACCAGAGACCTAGACGTGTGCCAGAGACCTAGACGTGTGCCAGAGACCTAGACGTGTGCCAGAGACCTAGACGTGTGCCAGAGACCTAGACGTGTGCCAGAGACCAGAGACCTAGACGTGTGCCAGAGACCAGAGACCTAGACGTGTGCCAGAGACGTAGACGTGTGCCAGAGACCACCTCGTGTGCCAGAGACCTAGACGTGTGCCAGAGACCTAGACGTGTGCCAGAGACCTAGACGTGTGCCAGAGACCTAGACGTGTGCCAGAGACCTATTCGTGTGCCAGAGACCTAGACGTGTGCCAGAGACCAGAGACCTAGACGTGTGCCAGAGACCTAGACGTGTGCCAGAGACCTAGACGTGTGCCAGAGACCTAGACGTGTGCCAGAGACCTAGACGTGTGCCAGAGACCTAGACGTGTGCCAGAGACCTAGACGTGTGCCAGAGACCTAGACGTGTGCCAGAGACCTAGACGTGTGCCAGAGACCAGAGACCTACTCGTGTGCCAGAGACCTACTCGTGTGCCAGAGACCTACTCGTGTGCCAGAGACCTAGACGTGTGCCAGAGACGTAGACGTGTGCCAGAGACGTAGACGTGTGCCAGAGACCACCTCGTGTGCCAGAGACCTAGACGTGTGCCAGAGACCTAGACGTGTACCAGAGACCTATTCGTGTGCCAGAGACCTGGACGTGTGCCAGAGACCTAGACGTGTGCCAGAGACCAGAGACCTAGACGTGTGCCAGAGACCTAGTCGTGTGCCAGAGACCTAGACGTGTGCCAGAAACTAGAGACCTAGACGTGTGCCAGAGACCTAGACGTGTGCCAGAAACTAGAGACCTAGACGTGTGCCAGAGACCTATTCGTGTGCCAGAAACTAGAGACCTAGACGTGTGCCAGAGACCTATTCGTGTGCCAGAGACCTAGACGTGTGCCAGAAACTAGAGACCTAAACGTGTGCCAGAGACCTAGACGTGTGCCAGAGACCAGAGACCTAGACGTGTGCCAGAGACCTAGACGTGTGCCAGAGACCTAGACGTGTGCCAGAGACCTAGTCGTGTGCCAGAGACCTAGACGTGTACCAGAGACCTAGACGTGTGCCAGAGACCTAGACGTGTGCCAGAGACCTAGACGTGTGCCAGAGACCTAGACGTGTGCCAGAGACCTAGACGTGTGCCAGAGACCTAGACGTGTGCCAGAGACCTAGACGTGTGCCAGAGACCAATTTGTGTGCCAGAGACCAATTCGTGTGCCAGAGACCTAGTCGTGTGCCAGAGACCTAGACGTGTACCAGAGACCTAGACGTGTGCCAGAGACTAGAGACCTAGACGTGTGCCAGAGACCTAGACGTGTGCCAGAGACCTAGACGTGTGCCAGAGACCTAGACGTGTGCCAGAGACCTAGACGTGTGCCAGAGACCTAGACGTGTGCCAGAGACCTAGACGTGTGCCAGAGACCTAGACGTGTGCCAGAAACTAGAGACCTAGACGTGTGCCAGAAACTAGAGACCTAGACGTGTGCCAGAGACCTAGACGTGTGCCAGAGACCTAGACGTGTACCAGAGACCTAGACGTGTGCCAGAGACCTAGACGTGTGCCAGAGACCTAGACGTGTGCCAGAGACCTAGACGTGTGCCAGAGACCAGAGACCTAGACGTGTGCCAGAGACCAGAGACCTAGACGTGTGCCAGAGACCAGAGACCTAGACGTGTGCCAGAGACCTAGACGTGTGCCAGAAACTAGAGACCTAGACGTGTGCCAGAGACCAGAGACCTAGACGTGTGCCAGAGACCTAGACGTGTGCCAGAGACCTAGACGTGTGCCAGAGACCAATTCGTGTGCCAGAGACCAATTCGTGTGCCAGAGACCTATTCGTGTGCCAGAGACCTAGTCGTGTGCCAGAGACCTAGTCGTGTGCCAGAGACCTAGACGTGTGCCAGAGACTAGAGACCTAGACGTGTGCCAGAGACCTAGACGTGTGCCAGAGACTAGAGACCTAGACGTGTGCCAGAGACCTAGACGTGTGCCAGAGACCTAGACGTGTGCCAGAGACCTAGACGTGTGCCAGAGACCTAGACGTGTGCCAGAGACCTAGACGTGTGCCAGAAACTAGAGACCTTGACGTGTGCCAGAGACCTAGACGTGTGCCAGAAACTAGAGACCTTGACGTGTGCTAGAGACCTAGACGTGTGCCAGAGACCTAGACGTGTGCCAGAGACCTAGACGTGTGCCAGAGACCTAGTCGTGTGCCAGAGACCAGAGACCTAGACGTGTGCCAGAGACCAGAGACCTAGACGTGTGCCAGAGACCTAGACGTGTGCCAGAGACCTAGACGTGTGCCAGAGACCTAGACGTGTGCCAGAGACCAGAGACCTAGACGTGTGCCAGAAACTAGAGACCTAAACGTGTGCCAGAGACCTAGACGTGTGCCAGAGACCAGAGACCTAGACGTGTGCCAGAGACCTAGACGTGTGCCAGAGACCTAGACGTGTGCCAGAGACCTAGTCGTGTGCCAGAGACCTAGACGTGTACCAGAGACCTAGACGTGTGCCAGAGACCTAGACGTGTGCCAGAGACCTAGACGTGTGCCAGAGACCTAGACGTGTGCCATAGACCTAGACGTGTGCCAGAGACCTAGACGTGTGCCAGAGACCTAGACGTGTGCCAGAGACCAGAGACCTAGACGTGTGCCAGAGACCAGAGACCTAGACGTGTGCCAGAGACCTAGACGTGTGCCAGAGACCAGAGACCTAGACGTGTGCCAGAGACCAGAGACCTAGACGTGTGCCAGAGACCAGAGACCTAGACGTGTGCCAGAGACCAGAGACCTAGACGTGTGCCAGAGACCTAGACGTGTGCCAGAGACCTAGACGTGTGCCAGAGACCTAGACGTGTGCCAGAGACCAGAGACCTAGTCGTGTGCCAGAGACCTAGTCGTGTGCCAGAGACCTAGACGTGTGCCAGAGACCTAGACGTGTGCCAGAGACCTAGACGTGTGCCAGAGACCTAGACGTGTGCCATAGACCTAGACGTGTGCCAGGGACCTAGACGTGTGCCAGAGACCAGAGACCTAGACGTGTGCCAGAGACCTAGACGTGTGCCAGAGACCTATTCGTGTGCCAGAGACCTAGACGTGTGCCAGAGACCTAGACGTGTGCCAGAGACCTATTAGTGTGCCAGAGACCTAGACGTGTGCCAGAGACCTAGACGTGTGCCAGAGACCTAGACGTGTACCAGAAACTAGAGACCTAGACGTGTGCCAGAGACCTAGACGTGTACCAGAAACTAGAGACCTAGACGTGTGCCAGAGACCTAGACGTGTGCCAGAGACCTAGACGTGTGCCAGAGACCTAGACGTGTGCCAGAGACCTATTTGTGTGCCAGAGACTTAGACGTGTGCCAGAGACCTAGACGTGTGCCAGAGACCTAGACGTGTGCCAGAGACCAGAGACCTAGACGTGTGCCAGAGACCTAGACGTGTGCCAGAGACTAGAGACCTAGTCGTGTGCCAGAGACCTAGACGTGTGCCAGAGACCTAGACGTGTGCCAGAGACCTAGACGTGTGCCAGAGACCTAGACGTGTGCCAGAGACCTAGACGTGTGCCAGAGACCTAGACGTGTGCCAGAGACCTAGACGTGTGCCAGAGACCAGAGACCTAGACGTGTGCCAGAGACCAGAGACCTAGACGTGTGCCAGAGACCTAGACGTGTGCCAGAGACCTAGACGTGTGCCAGAGACCTAGACGTGTGCCAGAGACTAGAGCCCTAGACGTGTGCCAGAGACCTAGACGTGTGCCAGAGACCTAGACGTGTGCCAGAGACCTAGTCGTGTGCCAGAGACCTAGAGGTGTGCCAGAGACCTAGACGTGTGCCAGAGACCTAGACGTGTGCCAGAGACCAGAGACCTAGTCGTGTGCCAGAGACCTAGTCGTGTGCCAGAGACCTAGTCGTGTGCCAGAGACCTAGACGTGTGCCAGAGACCTAGACGTGTGCCAGAGACCTAGACGTGTGCCAGAGACTAGAGACCTAGACGTGTGCCAGAGACCTAGTCGTGTGCCAGAGACCTAGACGTGTGCCAGAGACCAGAGACCTAGACGTGTGCCAGAGACCTAGACGTGTGCCAGAGACCTAGACGTGTGCCAGAGACCTAGACGTGTGCCAGAGACCTAGACGTGTGCCAGAGACCAGAGACCTAGACGTGTGCCAGAGACCTAGACGTGTGCCAGAGACCTAGACGTGTGCCAGAAACTAGAGACCTAGACGTGTGCCAGAGACCTAGACGTGTACCAGAGACCTAGACGTGTGCCAGAGACTAGAGACCTAGACGTGTGCCAGAGACCTAGACGTGTGCCAGAAACTAGAGACCTAGACGTGTGCCAGAGACCTAGACGTGTGCCAGAGACCTAGACGTGTGCCAGAGACCAGAGACCTACTCGTGTGCCAGAGACCTAGACGTGTGCCAGAGACCTAGACGTGTGCCAGAGACCTAGACGTGTGCCAGAGACCTAGACGTGTGCCAGAGACCAGAGACCTAGACGTGTGCCAGAGACCTACACGTGTGCCAGAGACCTAGACGTGTGCCAGAGACCTAGACGTGTGCCAGAGACCTAGACGTGTGCCAGAGACCAGAGACCTAGACGTGTGCCAGAGACCTATTCGTGTGCCAGAGACTAGAGACCTAGACGTGTGCCAGAGACCTAGACGTGTGCCAGAGACCTAGACGTGTGCCAGAGACCTAGACGTGTGCCAGAGACCTAGACGTGTGCCAGAGACCTAGTCGTGTGCCAGAGACCTAGACGTGTGCCAGAGACCTAGACGTGTGCCAGAGACCTAGTCGTGTGCCAGAGACCTAGACGTGTGCCAGAGACCTAGACGTGTGCCAGAGACCTAGACGTGTGCCAGAGACCTATTCGTGTGCCAGAGACCTAGTCGTGTGCCAGAGACCTAGACGTGTGCCAGAGACCTAGACGTGTGCCAGAGACCTAGACGTGTGCCAGAGACCTAGACGTGTGCCAGAGACCTAGACGTGTGCCAGAAACTAGAGACCTAGACGTGTGCCAGAAACTAGAGACCTAGACGTGTGCCAGAGACCTAGACGTGTGCCAGAGACCTAGTCGTGTGCCAGAAACTAGAGACCTAGACGTGTGCCAGAGACCTAGACGTGTGCCAGAGACCTAGACGTGTGCCAGAGACCTAGACGTGTGCCAGAGACCTATTCGTGTGCCAGAGACCTATTCGTGTGCCAGAGACCTAGTCGTGTGCCAGAGACCTAGACGTGTGCCAGAGACCTAGAGACCTAGACGTGTGCCAGAGACCTAGACGTGTGCCAGAGAATAGAGACCTAGACGTGTGCCAGAGACCTAGACGTGTGCCAGAGACCTAGACGTGTGCCAGAGACCTAGACGTGTGCCAGAGACCTAGACGTGTGCCAGAGACCTAGACGTGTGCCAGAGACCAGAGACCTAGACGTGTGCCAGAGACCTAGACGTGTGCCAGAGACCTAGACGTGTGCCAGAGACCTAGACGTGTGCCAGAGACCTAGACGTGTGCCAGAGACCTAGACGTGTGCCAGAGACCTACTCGTGTGCCAGAGACCTACTCGTGTGCCAGAGACCTAGACGTGTGCCAGAGACCTAGACGTGTGCCAGAGACCTAGACGTGTGCCAGAGACCTAGACGTGTGCCAGAGACCTAGACGTGTGCCAGAGACCAGAGACCTAGACGTGTGCCAGAGACCTAGACGTGTGCCAGAGAATAGAGACCTAGACGTGTGCCAGAGACTAGAGACCTAGTCGTGTGCCAGAGACCTAGACGTGTGCCAGAGACCTAGACGTGTGCCAGAGACCTAGACGTGTGCCAGAGACCTAGACGTGTGCCAGAGACCTAGACGTGTGCCAGAGACCTAGACGTGTGCCAGAGACCAGAGACCTAGACGTGTGCCAGAGACCAGAGACCTAGACGTGTGCCAGAGACCTAGACGTGTGCCAGAGACCTAGACGTGTGCCAGAGACCTAGACGTGTGCCAGAGACTAGAGCCCTAGACGTGTGCCAGAGACCTAGACGTGTGCCAGAGACCTAGACGTGTGCCAGAGACCTAGTCGTGTGCCAGAGACCTAGAGGTGTGCCAGAGACCTAGACGTGTGCCAGAGACCTAGACGTGTGCCAGAGACCAGAGACCTAGTCGTGTGCCAGAGACCTAGTCGTGTGCCAGAGACCTAGTCGTGTGCCAGAGACCTAGACGTGTGCCAGAGACCTAGACGTGTGCCAGAGACCTAGACGTGTGCCAGAGACTAGAGACCTAGACGTGTGCCAGAGACCTAGTCGTGTGCCAGAGACCTAGACGTGTGCCAGAGACCAGAGACCTAGACGTGTGCCAGAGACCTAGACGTGTGCCAGAGACCTAGTCGTGTGCCAGAAACTAGAGACCTAGACGTGTGCCAGAGACCTAGACGTGTGCCAGAGACCTAGACGTGTGCCAGAGACCTAGACGTGTGCCAGAGACCTATTCGTGTGCCAGAGACCTATTCGTGTGCCAGAGACCTAGTCGTGTGCCAGAGACCTAGACGTGTGCCAGAGACCTAGAGACCTAGACGTGTGCCAGAGACCTAGACGTGTGCCAGAGAATAGAGACCTAGACGTGTGCCAGAGACCTAGACGTGTGCCAGAGACCTAGACGTGTGCCAGAGACCTAGACGTGTGCCAGAGACCTAGACGTGTGCCAGAGACCTAGACGTGTGCCAGAGACCAGAGACCTAGACGTGTGCCAGAGACCTAGACGTGTGCCAGAGACCTAGACGTGTGCCAGAGACCTAGACGTGTGCCAGAGACCTAGACGTGTGCCAGAGACCTAGACGTGTGCCAGAGACCTACTCGTGTGCCAGAGACCTACTCGTGTGCCAGAGACCTAGACGTGTGCCAGAGACCTAGACGTGTGCCAGAGACCTAGACGTGTGCCAGAGACCTAGACGTGTGCCAGAGACCAGAGACCTAGACGTGTGCCAGAGACCTAGACGTGTGCCAGAGAATAGAGACCTAGACGTGTGCCAGAGACTAGAGACCTAGTCGTGTGCCAGAGACCTAGACGTGTGCCAGAGACCTAGACGTGTGCCAGAGACCTAGACGTGTGCCAGAGACCTAGACGTGTGCCAGAGACCTAGACGTGTGCCAGAGACCTAGACGTGTGCCAGAGACCTAGACGTGTGCCAGAGACCTAGACGTGTGCCAGAGACCTAGACGTGTGCCAGAGACCAGAGACCTAGACGTGTGCCAGAGACCAGAGACCTAGACGTGTGCCAGAGACCTAGACGTGTGCCAGAGACCTAGACGTGTGCCAGAGACCTAGACGTGTGCCAGAGACTAGAGCCCTAGACGTGTGCCAGAGACCTAGACGTGTGCCAGAGACCTAGACGTGTGCCAGAGACCTAGTCGTGTGCCAGAGACCTAGAGGTGTGCCAGAGACCTAGACGTGTGCCAGAGACCTAGACGTGTGCCAGAGACCAGAGACCTAGTCGTGTGCCAGAGACCTAGTCGTGTGCCAGAGACCTAGTCGTGTGCCAGAGACCTAGACGTGTGCCAGAGACCTAGACGTGTGCCAGAGACCTAGACGTGTGCCAGAGACTAGAGACCTAGACGTGTGCCAGAGACCTAGTCGTGTGCCAGAGACCTAGACGTGTGCCAGAGACCAGAGACCTAGACGTGTGCCAGAGACCTAGACGTGTGCCAGAGACCTAGACGTGTGCCAGAGACCTAGACGTGTGCCAGAGACCTAGACGTGTGCCAGAGACCAGAGACCTAGACGTGTGCCAGAGACCTAGACGTGTGCCAGAGACCTAGACGTGTGCCAGAAACTAGAGACCTAGACGTGTGCCAGAGACCTAGACGTGTACCAGAGACCTAGACGTGTGCCAGAGACTAGAGACCTAGACGTGTGCCAGAGACCTAGACGTGTGCCAGAAACTAGAGACCTAGACGTGTGCCAGAGACCTAGACGTGTGCCAGAGACCTAGACGTGTGCCAGAGACCTAGACGTGTGCCAGAGACCAGAGACCTACTCGTGTGCCAGAGACCTAGACGTGTGCCAGAGACCTAGACGTGTGCCAGAGACCTAGACGTGTGCCAGAGACCTAGACGTGTGCCAGAGACCAGAGACCTAGACGTGTGCCAGAGACCTACACGTGTGCCAGAGACCTAGACGTGTGCCAGAGACCTAGACGTGTGCCAGAGACCTAGACGTGTGCCAGAGACCAGAGACCTAGACGTGTGCCAGAGACCTATTCGTGTGCCAGAGACCAGAGACCTAGACGTGTGCCAGAGACCTAGACGTGTGCCAGAGACCTAGACGTGTGCCAGAGACCTAGACGTGTGCCAGAGACCTAGACGTGTGCCAGAGACCTAGTCGTGTGCCAGAGACCTAGACGTGTGCCAGAGACCTAGACGTGTGCCAGAGACCTAGTCGTGTGCCAGAGACCTAGACGTGTGCCAGAGACCTAGTCGTGTGCCAGAGACCTAGTCGTGTGCCAGAGACCTAGACGTGTGCCAGAGACCTAGACGTGTGCCAGAGACCTAGTCGTGTGCCAGAGACCTAGACGTGTGCCAGAGACCTAGACGTGTGCCAGAGACCTATTCGTGTGCCAGAGACCTAGTCGTGTGCCAGAGACCTAGACGTGTGCCAGAGACCTAGACGTGTGCCAGAGACCTAGACGTGTGCCAGAGACCTAGACGTGTGCCAGAGACCTAGACGTGTGCCAGAAACTAGAGACCTAGACGTGTGCCAGAAACTAGAGACCTAGACGTGTGCCAGAGACCTAGACGTGTGCCAGAGACCTAGTCGTGTGCCAGAAACTAGAGACCTAGACGTGTGCCAGAGACCTAGACGTGTGCCAGAGACCTAGACGTGTGCCAGAGACCTAGACGTGTGCCAGAGACCTATTCGTGTGCCAGAGACCTATTCGTGTGCCAGAGACCTAGTCGTGTGCCAGAGACCTAGACGTGTGCCAGAGACCTAGAGACCTAGACGTGTGCCAGAGACCTAGACGTGTGCCAGAGAATAGAGACCTAGACGTGTGCCAGAGACCTAGACGTGTGCCAGAGACCTAGACGTGTGCCAGAGACCTAGACGTGTGCCAGAGACCTAGACGTGTGCCAGAGACCTAGACGTGTGCCAGAGACCAGAGACCTAGACGTGTGCCAGAGACCTAGACGTGTGCCAGAGACCTAGACGTGTGCCAGAGACCTAGACGTGTGCCAGAGACCTAGACGTGTGCCAGAGACCTAGACGTGTGCCAGAGACCTACTCGTGTGCCAGAGACCTACTCGTGTGCCAGAGACCTAGACGTGTGCCAGAGACCTAGACGTGTGCCAGAGACCTAGACGTGTGCCAGAGACCTAGACGTGTGCCAGAGACCAGAGACCTAGACGTGTGCCAGAGACCAGAGACCTAGACGTGTGCCAGAGACCTAGACGTGTGCCAGAGACCTAGACGTGTGCCAGAGACCTAGACGTGTGCCAGAGACCTAGACGTGTGCCAGAGACCTAGACGTGTGCCAGAGACCTATTTGTGTGCCAGAGACCAGAGACCTATTCGTGTGCCAGAGACCTATTCGTGTGCCAGAGACCTATTCGTGTGCCAGAGACCTAGACGTGTGCCAGAGACTAGAGACCTAGACGTGTGCCAGAGACCTAGACGTGTGCCAGAGACCTAGACGTGTGCCAGAAACTAGAGACCTAGACGTGTGCCAGAGACCTATTCGTGTGCCAGAGACCTAGACGTGTGCCAGAGACCTATTCGTGTGCCAGAGACCTATTCGTGTGCCAGAGACCTAGACGTGTGCCAGAGACCTAGACGTGTGCCAGAGACCAGAGACCTAGACGTGTGCCAGAAACTAGAGACCTAGACGTGTGCCAGAGACCTAGACATGTGCCAGAGACCTAGACGTGTGCCAGAGACCTAGACGTGTGCCAGAGACCTAGACGTGTGCCAGAGACCAGAGACCTAGACGTGTGCCAGAGACCTAGACGTGTGCCAGAGACCTAGACGTGTGCCAGAGACCAGAGACCTACTCGTGTGCCAGAGACCTAGACGTGTGCCAGAGACCTAGACGTGTGCCAGAGACCTAGACGTGTGCCAGAGACCTAGACGTGTGCCAGAGACCTAGACGTGTGCCAGAGACCTAGTCGTGTGCCAGAGACCTAGACGTGTGCCAGAGACCTAGACGTGTGCCAGAGACCTAGACGTGTGCCAGAGACCAGAGACCTAGACGTGTGCCAGAGACCTATTCGTGTGCCAGAGACTAGAGACCTAGACGTGTGCCAGAGACCTAGACGTGTGCCAGAGACCTAGACGTGTGCCAGAGACCTAGTCGTGTGCCAGAGACCTAGACGTGTGCCAGAGACCTAGACGTGTGCCAGAGACCTAGACGTGTGCCAGAGACTAGAGACCTAGACGTGTGCCAGAGACCTAGACGTGTGCCAGAGAATAGAGACCTAGACGTGTGCCAGAGACCTAGACGTGTGCCAGAGACCTAGACGTGTGCCAGAGACCTAGACATGTGCCAGAGACCTAGACGTGTGCCAGAGACCTAGACGTGTGCCAGAGACCTAGACGTGTGCCAGAGACCTAGACGTGTGCCAGAGACCAGAGACCTAGACGTGTGCCAGAGACCTAGACGTGTGCCAGAGACCTAGACGTGTGCCAGAGACCTAGACGTGTGCCAGAGACCTAGACGTGTGCCAGAGACCTAGACGTGTGCCAGAGACCTAGACGTGTGCCATAGACCTAGACGTGTGCCAGAGACCTATTTGTGTGCCAGAGACCAGAGACCTATTCGTGTGCCAGAGACCTATTCGTGTGCCAGAGACCAATTTGTGTGCCAGAGACTAGAGACCTAGACGTGTGCCAGAGACCTAGACGTGTGCCAGAGACCTAGACGTGTGCCAGAAACTAGAGACCTAGACGTGTGCCAGAGACCTATTCGTGTGCCAGAGACCTAGACGTGTGCCAGAGACCTAGACGTGTGCCAGAGACCTATTCGTGTGCCAGAGACCTAGACGTGTGCCAGAGACCTAGACGTGTGCCAGAGACCAGAGACCTAGACGTGTGCCAGAAACTAGAGACCTAGACGTGTGCCAGAGACCTAGACGTGTGCCAGAGACCTAGACGTGTGCCAGAGACCTAGACGTGTGCCAGAGACCTAGACGTGTGCCAGAGACCTAGACGTGTGCCAGAGACCTAGACGTGTGCCAGAGACCAGAGACCTAGACGTGTGCCAGAGACCTAGACGTGTGCCAGAGACCTAGACGTGTGCCAGAGACCTAGACGTGTGCCAGAGACCTAGACGTGTGCCAGAGACCTAGACGTGTGCCAGAGACCTAGACGTGTGCCAGAAACTAGAGACCTAGACGTGTGCCAGAGACCTAGACGTGTGCCAGAGACCTAGACGTGTGCCAGAGACCTAGACGTGTGCCAGAGACCTAGACGTGTGCCAGAGACCTAGACGTGTGCCAGAAACTAGAGACCTAGACGTGTGCTAGAGACCTAGACGTGTGCCAGAGACCTACTCGTGTGCCAGAGACCTAGACGTGTGCCAGAGACCTAGACGTGTGCCAGAGACCTAGACGTGTGCCAGAGACCTAGACGTGTGCCAGAGACCAGAGACCTAGACGTGTGCCAGAGACGTGCCAGAAACTAGAGACCTAGACGTGTGCCAGAGACCAGAGACCTAGACGTGTACCAGAGACCTAGACGTGTGCCAGAGACTAGAGACCTAGACGTGTGCCAGAGACGTGCCAGAAACTAGAGACCTAGACGTGTGCCAGAGACCAGAGACCTAGACGTGTACCAGAGACCTAGACGTGTGCCAGAGACTAGAGACCTAGACGTGTGCCAGAGACCTAGACGTGTGCCAGAGACCTAGACGTGTGCCAGAGACCTAGACGTGTGCCAGAGACCTAGACGTGTGCCAGAGACCTAGACGTGTGCCAGAGACCTAGACGTGTGCCAGAGACCTACACGTGTGCCAGAGACCTAGACGTGTGCCAGAGACCTAGACGTGTGCCAGAGACCTAGACGTGTACCAGAGACCTAGTCGTGTGCCAGAGACCTAGACGTGTGCCAGAGACCTAGACGTGTGCCAGAGACCTAGACGTGTACCAGAGACCTAGTCGTGTGCCAGAGACCTAGACGTGTGCCAGAAACTAGAGACCTAGACGTGTGCCAGAGACCTAGACGTGTGCCAGAAACTAGAGACCTAGTCGTGTGCCAGAGACCTAGACGTGTGCCAGAGACCAGAGACCTAGACGTGTGCCAGAGACCTAGACGTGTGCCAGAGACCTAGACGTGTGCCAGAGACCAGAGACCTAGTCGTGTGCCAGAGACCAGAGACCTATTCGTGTGCCAGAGACCTAGACGTGTACCAGAGACCTAGACGTGTGCCAGAGACCTAGTCGTGTGCCAGAGACCTAGACGTGTGCCAGAGACCTAGACGTGTGCCAGAGACCTAGACGTGTGCCAGAGACCTAGACGTGTGCCAGAGACCAGAGACCTAGACGTGTGCCAGAGACCTAGACGTGTGCCAGAGACCTAGACGTGTGCCAGAGACCTAGTCGTGTGCCAGAGACCTAGACGTGTGCCAGAGACCTAGACGTGTGCCAGAGACCAGAGACCTAGACGTGTGCCAGAGACCTAGACGTGTGCCAGAGACCTAGACGTGTGCCAGAGACCTAGACGTGTGCCAGAGACCTAGACGTGTGCCAGAGACTAGAGACCTAGACGTGTGCCAGAGACCTAGACGTGTGCCAGAGACCTAGACGTGTGCCAGAGACCTACTCGTGTGCCAGAGACCTAGACGTGTGCCAGAGACCTATTCGTGTGCCAGAGACCTAGTCGTGTGCCAGAGACCTAGACGTGTGCCAGAGACCTAGACGTGTGCCAGAGACCTAGACGTGTGCCAGAGACTAGAGACCTAGACGTGTGCCAGAGACCTAGACGTGTGCCAGAGACCTAGACGTGTACCAGAGACCTAGATGTGTGCCAGAGACTAGAGAACTAGACGTGTGCCAGAGACCAGAGACCTAGACGTGTGCCAGAGACTAGAGACCTAGACGTGTGCCAGAGACTAGAGACCTAGACGTGTGCCAGAGACCTAGACGTGTGCCAGCGACCTAGACGTGTGCCAGCGACCTAGACGTGTGCCAGAGACCTAGACGTGTGCCAGAGACCTAGACGTGTGCCAGAGACCTAGACGTGTGCCAGAGACCTAGACGTGTACCAGAGACCTAGACGTGTGCCAGAGACCTAGTCGTGTGCCAGAGACCTAGACGTGTGCCAGAGACCAAAGACCTAGACGTGTGCCAGAGACCTAGACGTGTGCCAGAGACCTACTCGTGTGCCAGAGACCTAGACGTGTGCCAGAGACCTATTCGTGTGCCAGAGACCTAGTCGTGTGCCAGAGACCTAGACGTGTGCCAGAGACCTAGACGTGTGCCAGAGACCTAGACGTGTGCCAGAGACCAGAGACCTAGACGTGTGCCAGAGACCTACTCGTGTGCCAGAGACCTAGACGTGTGCCAGAGACCTAGACGTGTGCCAGAGACCTAGACGTGTGCCAGAGACTAGAGAACTAGACGTGTGCCAGAGACCTAGACGTGTGCCAGAAACTAGAGACCTAGACGTGTGCCAGAGACCTAGACGTGTACCAGAGACCAGAGACCTAGACGTGTGCCAGAGACCTAGACGTGTGCCAGAGACCTAGACGTGTGCCAGAGACCTAGACGTGTGCCAGAAACTAGAGACCTAGACGTGTGCCAGAGACCTAGACGTGTACCAGAGACCAGAGACCTAGACGTGTGCCAGAGACCTAGACGTGTGCCAGAGACCTAGACGTGTGCCAGAGACTAGAGACGTGTGCCAGAGACCTAGACGTGTGCCAGAGACCAGAGACCTAGACGTGTGCCAGAGACCAGAGACCTAGACGTGTGCCAGAGACCAGAGACCTAGACGTGTGCCAGAGACCTAGACGTGTGCCAGAGACCAGAGACCTAGACGTGTGCCAGAGACCTACTCGTGTGCCAGAGACCTACTCGTGTGCCAGAGACCTACTCGTGTGCCAGAGACCTAGACGTGTGCCAGAGACTAGAGACCTAGACGTGTGCCAGAGACCTAGACGTGTGCCAGAGACCTAGACGTGTGCCAGAGACCTAGACGTGTGCCAGAGACCTAGACGTGTGCCAGAGACTAGAGACCTAGACGTGTGCCAGAGACCTAGACGTGTGCCAGCGACCTAGACGTGTTCTAGAGACCTAGACGTGTGCCAGAGACCAGAGACCTAGACGTGTGCCAGAGACCTAGACGTGTGCCAGAGACCTAGACGTGTGCCAGAGACTAGAGAACTAGACGTGTGCCAGAGACCAGAGACCTAGACGTGTGCCAGAGACTAGAGACCTAGACGTGTGCCAGAGACCTAGACGTGTGCCAGCGACCTAGACGTGTGCCAGCGACCTAGACGTGTGCCAGAGACCTAGACGTGTGCCAGAGACCTAGACGTGTGCCAGAGACCAGAGACCTAGACGTGTGCCAGAGACCTAGACGTGTGCCAGAGACCTAGACGTGTGCCAGAGACCTAGACGTGTGCCAGAGACCTAGACGTGTGCCAGAGACCTAGACGTGTGCCAGAGACCTAGACGTGTGCCAGAGACCTATTCGTGTGCCAGAGACCAGAGACCTAGACGTGTGCCAGAGACCTAGACGTGTGCCAGAGACCTAGACGTGTGCCAGAGACCTACTCGTGTGCCAGAGACCTAGACGTGTGCCAGAGACCTAGACGTGTACCAGAGACCTAGACGTGTACCAGAGACCTAGACGTGTACCAGAGACCTAGACGTGTACCAGAGACCTAGACGTGTGCCAGAGACCTATTCGTGTGCCAGAGACCTAGACGTGTGCCAGAGACCTAGTCGTGTGCCAGAGACCTAGACGTGTGCCAGAGACCTAGACGTGTACCAGAGACCTAGATGTGTGCCAGAGACTAGAGAACTAGACGTGTGCCAGAGACCAGAGACCTAGACGTGTGCCAGAGACTAGAGACCTAGACGTGTGCCAGAGACTAGAGACCTAGACGTGTGCCAGAGACCTAGACGTGTGCCAGCGACCTAGACGTGTGCCAGAGACCTAGACGTGTGCCAGAGACTAGAGACCTAGACGTGTGCCAGAGACCTAGACGTGTGCCAGAGACCTAGACGTGTGCCAGAGACCTAGACGTGTGCCAGAGACCTAGACGTGTACCAGAGACCTAGACGTGTGCCAGAGACCTAGTCGTGTGCCAGAGACCTAGACGTGTGCCAGAGACCAAAGACCTAGACGTGTGCCAGAGACCTAGACGTGTGCCAGAGACCTACTCGTGTGCCAGAGACCTAGACGTGTGCCAGAGACCTATTCGTGTGCCAGAGACCTAGTCGTGTGCCAGAGACCTAGACGTGTGCCAGAGACCTAGACGTGTGCCAGAGACCTAGACGTGTGCCAGAGACCTAGACGTGTGCCAGAGACCAGAGACCTAGACGTGTGCCAGAGACCTACTCGTGTGCCAGAGACCTAGACGTGTGCCAGTGACCAAAGACCTAGACGTGTGCCAGAGACCTAGACGTGTGCCAGAGACCTAGACGTGTGCCAGAGACCTAGTCGTGTGCCAGAGACCTAGTCGTGTGCCAGAGACCTAGACGTGTGCCAGAGACCTAGACGTGTGCCAGAGACCTAGACGTGTGCCAGAGACCTAGACGTGTGCCAGAGACCTAGACGTGTGCCAGAGACCTAGACGTGTGCCAGAGACCTAGACGTGTGCCAGAGACCTAGACGTGTGCCAGAGACCTAGACGTGTGCCAGAGACCTAGACGTGTGCCAGAGACCAAAGACCTAGACGTGTGCCAGAGACCTAGACGTGTGCCAGAGACCTACTCGTGTGCCAGAGACCTAGACGTGTGCCAGAGACTAGAGAACTAGACGTGTGCCAGAGACCAGAGACCTAGACGTGTGCCAGAGACCTAGACGTGTGCCAGAGACTAGAGACCTAGACGTGTGCCAGAGACCTAGACGTGTGCCAGAGACCTATTCGTGTGCCAGAGACCTATTCGTGTGCCAGAGACCTAGACGTGTGCCAGAGACCTAGACGTGTGCCAGAGACCTAGACGTGTGCCAGAGACTAGAGACCTAGACGTGTGCCAGAGACCTAGACGTGTGCCAGAGACCTAGACGTGTGCCAGAGACCTAGACGTGTGCCAGAGACCTAGACGTGTGCCAGAGACCTAGACGTGTGCCATAGACCTATTCGTGTGCCAGAGACCTATTCGTGTGCCAGAGACCTATTCGTGTGCCAGAGACCTAGACGTTTGCCAGAGACCTAGACGTGTGCCAGAGACCTAGACGTGTGCCAGAGACTAGAGACCTAGTCGTGTGCCAGAGACCAGAGACCTAGACGTGTGCCAGAGACCAGAGACCTAGACGTGTGCCAGAGACCAGAGACCTAGACGTGTGCCAGAGACCTAGACGTGTACCAGAGACCTAGACGTGTGCCAGAGACCAGAGACCTAGACGTGTGCCAGAGACCAGAGACCTAGACGTGTGCCAGAGACCTAGACGTGTGCCAGAAACTAGAGACCTAGACGTGTGCCAGAGACCTAGACGTGTGCCAGAGACCTAGACGTGTGCCAGAGACTAGAGACCTATTCGTGTGCCAGAGACCTAGACGTGTGCCAGAGACCTAGTCGTGTGCCAGAGACCTAGACGTGTGCCAGAGACCTAGACGTGTGCCAGAGACCTATTCGTGTGCCAGAGACCTATTCGTGTGCCAGAGACCTATTCGTGTGCCAGAGACCTATTCGTGTGCCAGAGACCTAGACGTGTGCCAGAGACCTAGACGTGTGCCAGAAACTAGAGACCTATTCGTGTGCCAGAGACCTAGACGTGTGCCAGAGACCTATTCGTGTGCCAGAGACCTATTCGTGTGCCAGAGACCTATTCGTGTGCCAGAGACCTATTCGTGTGCCAGAGACCTAGACGTGTGCCAGAGACCTAGACGTGTGCCAGAAACTAGAGACCTATTCGTGTGCCAGAGACCTAGACGTGTACCAGAGACCTAGACGTGTGCCAGAAACTAGAGACCTAGACATGTGCCAGAGACCTAGTCGTGTGCCAGAGACCTAGACGTGTGCCAGAGACCTAGACGTGTGCCAGAGACCTATTTGTGTGCCAGAGACCTATTTGTGTGCCAGAGACCTAGTCGTGTGCCAGAGACCTAGACGTGTGCCAGAGACCTAGGCGTGTGCCAGAGACCTATTCGTGTGCCAGAGACCTAGACGTGTGCCAGAGACCTAGACGTGTGCCAGAGACCTAGACGTGTGCCAGAGACCTAGACGTGTGCCAGAGACCTATTCGTGTGCCAGAGACCTAGTCGTGTGCCAGAGACCTAGTCGTGTGCCAGAGACCTAGACGTGTGCCAGAGACCTAGACGTGTGCCAGAGACCTAGACGTGTGCCAGAGACCTAGACGTGTGCCAGAGACCTAGACGTGTGCCAGATACCTAGACGTGTGCCAGAGACCTAGACGTGTGCCAGAGACTAGAGAACTAGACGTGTGCCAGAGACTAGAGACCTAGACGTGTACCAGAGACCTAGACGTGTGCCAGAGACTAGAGAACTAGACGTGTGCCAGAGACCAGAGACCTAGACGTGTGCCAGAGACCTAGACGTGTGCCAGAGACCTAGACGTGTGCCAGAGACCTACTCGTGTGCCAGAGACCTAGACGTGTGCCAGAGACCTATTCGTGTGCCAGAGACCTAGTCGTGTGCCAGAGACCTAGACGTGTGCCAGAGACCTAGACGTGTGCCAGAGACCTAGACGTGTGCCAGAGACCTAGACGTGTGCCAGAGACCTAGACGTGTGCCAGAGACCGAGACGTGTGCCAGAGACCGAGACGTGTGCCAGAGACCGAGACGTGTGCCAGAGACCTAGACGTGTGCCAGAGACCTAGACGTGTGCCAGAGACCTAGACGTGTGCCAGAGACCAGAGACCTAGACGTGTGCCAGAGACCTAGACGTGTGCCAGAGACCTAGACGTGTGCCAGAAACTAGAGACCTAGACGTGTGCTAGAGACCTAGACGTGTGCCAGAGACCTAGACGTGTGCCAGAGACCTAGACGTGTGCCAGAGACCTAGACGTGTGCCAGAGACCTAGACGTGTGCCAGAGACCTAGACGTGTGCCAGAGACCTAGACGTGTGCCAGAGACCTAGACGTGTGCCAGAGACCTAGACGTGTGCCAGAGACCAGAGACCTAGACGTGTGCCAGAGACCTAGACGTGTGCCAGAGACCAGAGACCTAGACGTGTGCCAGAGACCAGAGACCTATACGTGTGCCAGAGACCTAGACGTGTGCCAGAGACCTAGACGTGTGCCAGAGACCAGAGACCTAGACGTGTGCCAGAGACCAGAGACCTAGACGTGTGCCAGAGACCTAGACGTGTGCCAGAGACCTAGACGTGTGCCAGAGACCTAGACGTGTGCCAGAGACCTAGACGTGTGCCAGAGACCTAGACGTGTGCCAGAGACCTAGTCGTGTGCCAGAAACTAGAGACCTAGACGTGTGCCAGAGACCTAGACGTGTACCAGAGACCTAGACGTGTGCCAGAGACCTATTCGTGTGCCAGAGACCTAGTCGTGTGCCAGAGACCTAGACGTGTGCCAGAGACTAGAGACCTAGACGTGTGCCAGAGAATAGAGACCTAGACGTGTGCCAGAGACCTAGACGTGTGCCAGAGACCTAGACGTGTGCCAGAGACCTAGACGTGTGCCAGAGACCTAGACGTGTGCCAGAGACCTAGACGTGTGCCAGAAACTAGAGACCTAGACGTGTGCCAGAGACCTAGACGTGTGCCAGAGACCTAGACGTGTGCCAGAGACCTAGACGTGTGCCAGAGACCTAGACGTGTGCCAGAGACCTAGACGTGTGCCAGAGACCTAGACGTGTGCCAGAAACTAGAGACCTAGACGTGTGCTAGAGACCTAGACGTGTGCCAGAGACCTACTCGTGTGCCAGAGACCTAGACGTGTGCCAGAGACCTAGACGTGTGCCAGAGACCTAGACGTGTGCCAGAGACCAGAGACCTAGACGTGTGCCAGAGACGTGCCAGAAACTAGAGACCTAGACGTGTGCCAGAGACTAGAGACCTAGACGTGTACCAGAGACCTAGACGTGTGCCAGAGACTAGAGACCTAGACGTGTGCCAGAGACGTGCCAGAAACTAGAGACCTAGACGTGTGCCAGAGACTAGAGACCTAGACGTGTGCCAGAGACCTAGACGTGTGCCAGAGACCTAGACGTGTGCCAGAGACCAGAGACCTATTCGTGTGCCAGAGACCTAGACGTGTACCAGAGACCTAGACGTGTGCCAGAGACCTAGACGTGTGCCAGAGACCTAGACGTGTACCAGAGACCTAGACGTGTGCCAGAGACCTAGACGTGTGCCAGAGACCTAGACGTGTGCCAGAGACCTAGACGTGTGCCAGAGACCTAGACGTGTACCAGAGACCTAGTCGTGTGCCAGAGACCTAGACGTGTGCCAGAGACCTAGACGTGTGCCAGAGACCTAGACGTGTACCAGAGACCTAGTCGTGTGCCAGAGACCTAGACGTGTGCCAGAAACTAGAGACCTAGACGTGTGCCAGAGACCTAGACGTGTGCCAGAAACTAGAGACCTAGACGTGTGCCAGAGACCTAGACGTGTGCCAGAGACCTAGACGTGTGCCAGAGACCTAGACGTGTGCCAGAGACCTAGACGTGTGCCAGAGACCTAGACGTGTGCCAGAGACCTAGACGTGTGCCAGAGACCTAGACGTGTGCCAGAGACCTAGACGTGTGCCAGAGACCTAGACGTGTGCCAGAGACCAGAGACCTAGTCGTGTGCCAGAGACCTAGACGTGTGCCAGAGACCTAGACGTGTGCCAGAGACCTAGACGTGTACCAGAGACCTAGTCGTGTGCCAGAGACCTAGACGTGTGCCAGAAACTAGAGACCTAGACGTGTGCCAGAGACCTAGACGTGTGCCAGAAACTAGAGACCTAGACGTGTGCCAGAGACCTAGACGTGTGCCAGAGACCTAGACGTGTGCCAGAGACCTAGACGTGTGCCAGAGACCTAGACGTGTGCCAGAGACCAGAGACCTAGACGTGTGCCAGAGACCTAGACGTGTACCAGAGACCTAGACGTGTGCCAGAGACCTAGTCGTGTGCCAGAGACCTAGACGTGTGCCAGAGACCTAGACGTGTGCCAGAGACCTAGACGTGTGCCAGAGACCTAGACGTGTGCCAGAGACCTAGACGTGTGCCAGAGACCTAGACGTGTGCCAGAGACCAGAGACCTAGACGTGTGCCAGAGACCTAGACGTGTACCAGAGACCTAGACGTGTGCCAGAGACCTAGTCGTGTGCCAGAGACCTAGACGTGTGCCAGAGACCTAGACGTGTGCCAGAGACCTAGACGTGTGCCAGAGACCAGAGACCTAGACGTGTGCCAGAGACCTAGACGTGTGCCAGAGACCTAGACGTGTGCCAGAGACCTAGTCGTGTGCCAGAGACCTAGACGTGTGCCAGAGACCTAGACGTGTGCCAGAGACCAGAGACCTAGACGTGTGCCAGAGACCTAGACGTGTGCCAGAGACCTAGACGTGTGCCAGAGACCTAGACGTGTGCCAGAGACCTAGACGTGTGCCAGAGACTAGAGACCTAGACGTGTGCCAGAGACCTAGACGTGTGCCAGAGACCTAGACGTGTGCCAGAGACCTAGACGTGTGCCAGAGACCTAGACGTGTGCCAGAGACCAAAGACCTAGACGTGTGCCAGAGACCTAGACGTGTGCCAGAGACCTACTCGTGTGCCAGAGACCTACTCGTGTGCCAGAGACCTATTCGTGTGCCAGAGACCTATTCGTGTGCCAGAGACCTAGTCGTGTGCCAGAGACCTAGACGTGTGCCAGAGACCTAGACGTGTGCCAGAGACCTAGACGTGTGCCAGAGACTAGAGACCTAGACGTGTGCCAGAGACCTAGACGTGTGCCAGAGACCTAGACGTGTACCAGAGACCTAGATGTGTGCCAGAGACTAGAGAACTAGACGTGTGCCAGAGACCAGAGACCTAGACGTGTGCCAGAGACTAGAGACCTAGACGTGTGCCAGAGACTAGAGACCTAGACGTGTGCCAGAGACCTAGACGTGTGCCAGCGACCTAGACGTGTGCCAGAGACCTAGACGTGTGCCAGAGACTAGAGACCTAGACGTGTGCCAGAGACCTAGACGTGTGCCAGAGACCTAGACGTGTGCCAGAGACCTAGACGTGTGCCAGAGACCTAGACGTGTGCCAGAGACCTAGTCGTGTGCCAGAGACCTAGACGTGTGCCAGAGACCAAAGACCTAGACGTGTGCCAGAGACCAAAGACCTAGACGTGTGCCAGAGACCTAGACGTGTGCCAGAGACCTACTCGTGTGCCAGAGACCTAGACGTGTGCCAGAGACCTATTCGTGTGCCAGAGACCTAGTCGTGTGCCAGAGACCTAGACGTGTGCCAGAGACCTAGACGTGTGCCAGAGACCTAGACGTGTGCCAGAGACCTAGACGTGTGCCAGAGACCAGAGACCTAGACGTGTGCCAGAGACCTACTCGTGTGCCAGAGACCTAGACGTGTGCCAGAGACCTAGACGTGTGCCAGAGACCTAGACGTGTGCCAGAGACCTAGACGTGTGCCAGAGACTAGAGAACTAGACGTGTGCCAGAGACCTAGACGTGTGCCAGAAACTAGAGACCTAGACGTGTGCCAGAGACCTAGACGTGTACCAGAGACCAGAGACCTAGACGTGTGCCAGAGACCTAGACGTGTGCCAGAGACCTAGACGTGTGCCAGAGACCTAGACGTGTGCCAGAGACCTAGACGTGTGCCAGAAACTAGAGACCTAGACGTGTGCCAGAGACCTAGACGTGTACCAGAGACCAGAGACCTAGACGTGTGCCAGAGACCTAGACGTGTGCCAGAGACCTAGACGTGTGCCAGAGACCAGAGACCTAGTCGTGTGCCAGAGACCAGAGACCTATTTGTGTGCCAGAGACCTAGACGTGTGCCAGAGACCTAGACGTGTGCCAGAGACTAGAGACGTGTGCCAGAGACCTAGACGTGTGCCAGAGACCAGAGACCTAGACGTGTGCCAGAGACCAGAGACCTAGACGTGTGCCAGAGACCAGAGACCTAGACGTGTGCCAGAGACCTAGACGTGTGCCAGAGACCAGAGACCTAGACGTGTGCCAGAGACCTAGACGTGTGCCAGCGACCTAGACGTGTTCTAGAGACCTAGACGTGTGCCAGAGACCAGAGACCTAGACGTGTGCCAGAGACCTAGACGTGTGCCAGAGACCTAGACGTGTGCCAGAGACTAGAGAACTAGACGTGTGCCAGAGACCAGAGACCTAGACGTGTGCCAGAGACCTAGACGTGTGCCAGAAACTAGAGACCTAGACGTGTGCCAGAGACCTAGACGTGTGCCAGAAACTAGAGACCTAGACGTGTGCCAGAGAATAGAGACCTAGACGTGTGCCAGAGACCTAGACGTGTGCCAGAGACCTAGACGTGTGCCAGAGACCTAGACGTGTGCCAGAGACCTAGTCGTGTGCCAGAGACCTAGTCGTGTGCCAGAGACCTAGACGTGTGCCAGAAACTAGAGACCTATTCGTGTGCCAGAGACCTAGACGTGTACCAGAGACCAGAGACCTATACGTGTGCCAGAGACCTATTCGTGTGCCAGAGACCTATTCGTGTGCCAGAGACCTAGTCGTGTGCCAGAGACCTAGTCGTGTGCCAGAGACCTAGACGTGTGCCAGAGACCTAGACGTGTGCCAGAGACCTAGACGTGTGCCAGAGACTAGAGACCTAGACGTGTGCCAGAGACCTAGACGTGTGCCAGAGACCTAGACGTGTGCCAGCGACCTAGACGTGTGCCAGCGACCTAGACGTGTGCCAGAGACCTAGACGTGTGCCAGAGACCTAGACGTGTGCCAGAGACCAGAGACCTAGACGTGTGCCAGAGACCTACTCGTGTGCCAGAGACCTAGACGTGTGCCAGAGACCTAGACGTGTGCCAGAGACCTAGACGTGTGCCAGAGACCTAGACGTGTGCCAGAGACCTATTCGTGTGCCAGAGACCAGAGACCTAGACGTGTGCCAGAGACCTAGACGTGTGCCAGAGACCTAGACGTGTGCCAGAGACCTACTCGTGTGCCAGAGACCTAGACGTGTGCCAGAGACCTAGACGTGTACCAGAGACCTAGACGTGTACCAGAGACCTAGACGTGTACCAGAGACCTAGACGTGTACCAGAGACCTAGACGTGTGCCAGAGACCTATTCGTGTGCCAGAGACCTAGACGTGTGCCAGAGACCTAGTCGTGTGCCAGAGACCTAGACGTGTGCCAGAGACCTAGACGTGTGCCAGAAACTAGAGACCTAGACGTGTGCCAGAGACCTAGACGTGTGCCAGAGACCTAGACGTGTGCCAGTGACCAAAGACCTAGACGTGTGCCAGAGACCTAGACGTGTGCCAGAGACCTAGACGTGTGCCAGAGACCTAGTCGTGTGCCAGAGACCTAGTCGTGTGCCAGAGACCTAGACGTGTGCCAGAGACCTAGACGTGTGCCAGAGACCTAGACGTGTGCCAGAGACCTAGACGTGTGCCAGAGACCTAGACGTGTACCAGAGACCTAGACGTGTGCCAGAGACCTAGACGTGTGCCAGAGACCTAGACGTGTGCCAGAGACCTAGACGTGTGCCAGAGACCAAAGACCTAGACGTGTGCCAGAGACCTAGACGTGTGCCAGAGACCTACTCGTGTGCCAGAGACCTAGACGTGTGCCAGAGACTAGAGAACTAGACGTGTGCCAGAGACCAGAGACCTAGACGTGTGCCAGAGACCTAGACGTGTGCCAGAGACTAGAGACCTAGACGTGTGCCAGAGACCTAGACGTGTGCCAGAGACCTATTCGTGTGCCAGAGACCTATTCGTGTGCCAGAGACCTATTCGTGTGCCAGAGACCTATTCGTGTGCCAGAGACCTAGACGTGTGCCAGAGACTAGAGACCTAGACGTGTGCCAGAGACCTAGACGTGTGCCAGAGACCTAGACGTGTGCCAGAGACCTAGACGTGTGCCATAGACCTATTCGTGTGCCAGAGACCTATTCGTGTGCCAGAGACCTATTCGTGTGCCAGAGACCTAGACGTTTGCCAGAGACCTAGTCGTGTGCCAGAGACCTAGACGTGTGCCAGAGACCTAGACGTGTGCCAGAGACTAGAGACCTAGTCGTGTGCCAGAGACCAGAGACCTAGACGTGTGCCAGAGACCAGAGACCTAGACGTGTGCCAGAGACCAGAGACCTAGACGTGTGCCAGAGACCTAGACGTGTACCAGAGACCTAGACGTGTGCCAGAGACCAGAGACCTAGACGTGTGCCAGAGACCAGAGACCTAGACGTGTGCCAGAGACCTAGACGTGTGCCAGAAACTAGAGACCTAGACATGTGCCAGAGACCTAGACGTGTGCCAGAGACCTAGACGTGTGCCAGAGACTAGAGACCTATTCGTGTGCCAGAGACCTAGACGTGTGCCAGAGACCTAGTCGTGTGCCAGAGACCTAGACGTGTGCCAGAGACCTAGACGTGTGCCAGAGACCTAGACGTGTGCCAGAGACCTATTCGTGTGCCAGAGACCTATTCGTGTGCCAGAGACCTATTCGTGTGCCAGAGACCTATTCGTGTGCCAGAGACCTAGACGTGTGCCAGAGACCTAGACGTGTGCCAGAAACTAGAGACCTATTCGTGTGCCAGAGACCTAGACGTGTGCCAGAGACCTATTCGTGTGCCAGAGACCTATTCGTGTGCCAGAGACCTATTCGTGTGCCAGAGACCTATTCGTGTGCCAGAGACCTAGACGTGTGCCAGAGACCTAGACGTGTGCCAGAAACTAGAGACCTATTCGTGTGCCAGAGACCTAGACGTGTACCAGAGACCTAGACGTGTGCCAGAAACTAGAGACCTAGACATGTGCCAGAGACCTAGTCGTGTGCCAGAGACCTAGACGTGTGCCAGAGACCTAGACGTGTGCCAGAGACCTAGACGTGTGCCAGAGACCTAGACGTGTGCCAGAGACCTATTTGTGTGCCAGAGACCTAGACGTGTACCAGAGACCTAGGCGTGTGCCAGAGACCTATTCGTGTGCCAGAGACCTAGACGTGTGCCAGAGACCTAGACGTGTGCCAGAGACCTAGACGTGTGCCAGAGACCTATTCGTGTGCCAGAGACCTAGTCGTGTGCCAGAGACCTAGTCGTGTGCCAGAGACCTAGACGTGTGCCAGAGACCTAGACGTGTGCCAGAGACCTAGACGTGTGCCAGAGACCTAGACGTGTGCCAGATACCTAGACGTGTGCCAGAGACCTAGACGTGTGCCAGAGACTAGAGAACTAGACGTGTGCCAGAGACTAGAGACCTAGACGTGTACCAGAGACCTAGACGTGTGCCAGAGACCTATTCGTGTGCCAGAGACCTAGACGTTTGCCAGAGACCTAGTCGTGTGCCAGAGACCTAGACGTGTGCCAGAGACCTAGACGTGTGCCAGAGACCTATTCGTGTGCCAGAGACCTAGTCGTGTGCCAGAGACCTAGTCGTGTGCCAGAGACCTAGACGTGTACCAGAGACCTAGGCGTGTGCCAGAGACCTATTCGTGTGCCAGAGACCTAGACGTGTGCCAGAGACCTAGACGTGTGCCAGAGACCTAGACGTGTGCCAGAGACCTATTCGTGTGCCAGAGACCTAGTCGTGTGCCAGAGACCTAGTCGTGTGCCAGAGACCTAGACGTGTGCCAGAGACCTAGACGTGTGCCAGAGACCTAGACGTGTGCCAGAGACCTAGACGTGTGCCAGATACCTAGACGTGTGCCAGAGACCTAGACGTGTGCCAGAGACTAGAGACCTAGACGTGTACCAGAGACCTAGACGTGTGCCAGAGACTAGAGAACTAGACGTGTGCCAGAGACCAGAGACCTAGACGTGTGCCAGAGACCTAGACGTGTGCCAGAGACCTAGACGTGTGCCAGAGACCTACTCGTGTGCCAGAGACCTAGACGTGTGCCAGAGACCTATTCGTGTGCCAGAGACCTAGACGTGTGCCAGAGACCTAGACGTGTGCCAGAGACCTAGACGTGTGCCAGAGACCTAGACGTGTGCCAGAGACCGAGACGTGTGCCAGAGACCGAGACGTGTGCCAGAGACCGAGACGTGTGCCAGAGACCGAGACGTGTGCAAGAGACCTAGACGTGTGCCAGAGACCTAGACGTGTGCCAGAGACCTAGACGTGTGCCAGAGACCTAGACGTGTGCCAG
Source organism: Crinia signifera (assembly GCF_055691185.1). NCBI lineage: Eukaryota > Metazoa > Chordata > Amphibia > Anura > Myobatrachidae > Crinia > Crinia signifera. The sequence continues at coordinate 61,840,910 of NC_139228.1, read as the reverse complement.
AGACCAGAGACCTAGACGTGTGCCAGAGACCTAGACGTGTGCCAGAGACCTAGACGTGTGCCAGAAACTAGAGACCTAGACGTGTGCCAGAGACCTAGACGTGTGCCAGAGACCTAGACGTGTGCCAGAGACCTACTCGTGTGCCAGAGACCTAGACGTGTGCCAGAGACCTAGACGTGTGCCAGAGACCTAGACGTGTGCCAGAGACCTAGACGTGTGCCAGAGACCTAGACGTGTGCCAGAGACCTAGACGTGTGCCAGAGACCTAGACGTGTGCCAGAGACCTAGACGTGTGCCAGAGACCAGAGACCTAGACGTGTGCCAGAGACCTAGACGTGTGCCAGAGACCAGAGACCTAGACGTGTGCCAGAGACCTAGACGTGTGCCAGAGACCAGAGACCTATACGTGTGCCAGAGACCTAGACGTGTGCCAGAGACCAGAGACCTAGACGTGTGCCAGAGACCTAGACGTGTGCCAGAGACCTAGACGTGTGCCAGAGACTAGAGACCTAGACGTGTGCCAGAGACCTAGACGTGTGCCAGAGACCTAGACGTGTGCCAGAGACCAGAGACCTAGACGTGTGCCAGAGACCTAGACGTGTGCCAGAGACCTAGACGTGTGCCAGAAACTAGAGACCTAGACGTGTGCTAGAGACCTAGACGTGTGCCAGAGACCTAGACGTGTGCCAGAGACCTACTCGTGTGCCAGAGACCTAGACGTGTGCCAGAGACCTAGACGTGTGCCAGAGACCTAGACGTGTGCCAGAGACCTAGACGTGTGCCAGAGACCTAGACGTGTGCCAGAGACCTAGACGTGTGCCAGAGACCTAGACGTGTGCCAGAGACCTAGACGTGTGCCAGAGACCAGAGACCTATACGTGTGCCAGAGACCTAGACGTGTGCCAGAGACCAGAGACCTAGACGTGTGCCAGAGACCTAGACGTGTGCCAGAGACCTAGACGTGTGCCAGAGACTAGAGACCTAGACGTGTGCCAGAGACCTAGACGTGTGCCAGAGACCTAGACGTGTGCCAGAGACCTAGTCGTGTGCCAGAGACCTAGACGTGTGCCAGAGACCTAGACGTGTGCCAGAGACTAGAGACCTAGACGTGTGCCAGAGAATAGAGACCTAGACGTGTGCCAGAGACCTAGACGTGTGCCAGAGACCTAGACGTGTGCCAGAGACCTATTCGTGTGCCAGAGACCTAGTCGTGTGCCAGAGACCTAGACGTGTGCCAGAGAATAGAGACCTAGACGTGTGCCAGAGACCAGAGACCTAGACGTGTGCCAGAGACCAGAGACCTAGACGTGTGCCAGAGACCTAGACGTGTGCCAGAGACCTAGACGTGTGCCAGAGACCTAGACGTGTGCCAGAAACTAGAGACCTAGACGTGTGCCAGAGAATAGAGACCTAGACGTGTGCCAGAGACCTAGACGTGTGCCAGAGACCTAGACGTGTGCCAGAGACCTAGACGTGTGCCAGAGACCTAGACGTGTGCCAGAGACCTAGACGTGTGCCAGAGACCTAGTCGTGTGCCAGAGACCTAGACGTGTGCCAGAAACTAGAGACCTATTCGTGTGCCAGAGACCTAGACGTGTACCAGAGACCAGAGACCTAGACGTGTGCCAGAGACCTAGACGTGTGCCAGAGACCTATTCGTGTGCCAGAGACCTAGTCGTGTGCCAGAGACCTAGTCGTGTGCCAGAGACCTAGACGTGTGCCAGAGACCTAGACGTGTGCCAGAGACCTAGACGTGTGCCAGAGACTAGAGACCTAGACGTGTGCCAGAGACCTAGACGTGTGCCAGAGAATAGAGACCTAGACGTGTGCCAGAGACCTAGACGTGTGCCAGAGAATAGAGACCTAGACGTGTGCCAGAGACCAGAGACCTAGACGTGTGCCAGAGACCAGAGACCTAGACGTGTGCCAGAGAATAGAGACCTAGACGTGTGCCAGAGACCTAGACGTGTGCCAGAGACCTAGACGTGTGCCAGAGACCAGAGACCTAGACGTGTGCCAGAGACCTACTCGTGTGCCAGAGACCTAGACGTGTGCCAGAGACCTAGACGTGTGCCAGAGACCTAGACGTGTGCCAGAGACCTAGACGTGTGCCAGAGACCTAGACGTGTGCCAGAGACCAGAGACCTATTCGTGTGCCAGAGACCAGAGACCTAGACGTGTGCCAGAGACCTAGACGTGTGCCAGAGACCTAGACGTGTGCCAGAGACTAGAGAACTAGACGTGTGCCAGAGACCAGAGACCTAGACGTGTGCCAGAGACTAGAGACCTAGACGTGTGCCAGAGACCTAGACGTGTGCCAGAGACCAGAGACCTAGACGTGTGCCAGAGACCTAGACGTGTGCCAGAGACCTAGACGTGTGCCAGAGACCAGAGACCTAGACGTGTGCCAGAGACCTAGACGTGTGCCAGAGACCTAGACGTGTGCCAGAGACCAGAGACCTAGACGTGTGCCAGAGACCAGAGACCTAGTCGTGTGCCAGAGACCAGAGACCTAGTCGTGTGCCAGAGACCAGAGACCTAGACGTGTGCCAGAGACCTAGACGTGTGCCAGAGACCTAGACGTGTGCCAGAGACCTAGACGTGTGCCAGAGACCTATTCGTGTGCCAGAGACCTAGACGTGTGCCAGAGACCTAGACGTGTGCCAGAGACCAGAGACCTACTCGTGTGCCAGAGACCTACTCGTGTGCCAGAGACCTACTCGTGTGCCAGAGACCTATTCGTGTGCCAGAGACCTATTCGTGTACCAGAGACCTATTCGTGTGCCAGAGACCTAGACGTGTGTCAGAGACCCAGACGTGTGTCAGAGACCTAGACGTGTGCCAGAGACCTAGACGTGTGCCAGAGACCTAGACGTGTGCCAGAGACCTAGACGTGTGCCAGAGACCTAGTCGTGTGCCAGAGACCTAGTCGTGTGCCAGAGACCTAGACGTGTGCCAGAGACCTAGACGTGTGCCAGAGACCTAGACGTGTGCCAGAGACCTGGTCGTGTGCCAGAAACTAGAGACCTAGACGTGTGCCAGAGACCTAGACGTGTGCCAGAGACCTAGACGTGTGCCAGAGACCTAGTCGTGTGCCAGAGACCTACTCGTGTGCCAGAGACCTAGACGTGTGCCAGAGACCTAGACGTGTACCAGAGACCAGAGACCTATACGTGTGCCAGAGACCTAGACGTGTGCCAGAGACCTATTCGTGTGCCAGAGACCTAGTCGTGTGCCAGAGACCTAGACGTGTGCCAGAGACCTAGACGTGTGCCAGAGACCTAGACGTGTGCCAGAGACTAGAGACCTAGACGTGTGCCAGAGACCTAGACGTGTGCCAGAGAATAGAGACCTAGACGTGTGCCAGAGACCTAGACGTGTGCCAGAGAATAGAGACCTAGACGTGTGCCAGAGACCAGAGACCTAGACGTGTGCCAGAGACCAGAGACCTAGACGTGTGCCAGAGAATAGAGACCTAGACGTGTGCCAGAGACCTAGACGTGTGCCAGAGACCTAGACGTGTGCCAGAGACCAGAGACATAGACGTGTGCCAGAGACCTACTCGTGTGCCAGAGACCTACTCGTGTGCCAGAGACCTAGACGTGTGCCAGAGACCTAGACGTGTGCCAGAGACCTAGACGTGTGCCAGAAACTAGAGACCTAGACGTGTGCCAGAGACCTAGACGTGTGCCAGAGACCAGAGACCTATTCGTGTGCCAGAGACCAGAGACCTAGACGTGTGCCAGAGACCTAGACGTGTGCCAGAGACCTAGACGTGTGCCAGAGACTAGAGAACTAGACGTGTGCCAGAGACCAGAGACCTAGACGTGTGCCAGAGACTAGAGACCTAGACGTGTGCCAGAGACCTAGACGTGTGCCAGAGACCAGAGACCTAGACGTGTGCCAGAGACCTAGACGTGTGCCAGAGACCTAGACGTGTGCCAGAGACCAGAGACCTAGACGTGTGCCAGAGACCTAGACGTGTGCCAGAGACCTAGACGTGTGCCAGAGACCTAGACGTGTGCCAGAGACCAGAGACCTAGACGTGTGCCAGAGACCAGAGACCTAGTCGTGTGCCAGAGACCAGAGACCTAGTCGTGTGCCAGAGACCAGAGACCTAGACGTGTGCCAGAGACCTAGACGTGTGCCAGAGACCTAGACGTGTGCCAGAGACCTAGACGTGTGCCAGAGACCTATTCGTGTGCCAGAGACCTAGACGTGTGCCAGAGACCTAGACGTGTGCCAGAGACCAGAGACCTACTCGTGTGCCAGAGACCTACTCGTGTGCCAGAGACCTAGACGTGTGCCAGAGACCTATTCGTGTGCCAGAGACCTATTCGTGTGCCAGAGACCTATTCGTGTGCCAGAGACCTACTCGTGTGTCAGAGACCCAGACGTGTGTCAGAGACCTAGACGTGTGCCAGAGACCTAGACGTGTGCCAGAGACCTAGACGTGTGCCAGAGACCTAGACGTGTGCCAGAGACCTAGTCGTGTGCCAGAGACCTAGTCGTGTGCCAGAGACCTAGACGTGTGCCAGAGACCTAGACGTGTGCCAGAGACCTAGACGTGTGCCAGAGACCTAGACGTGTGCCAGAGACCTGGTCGTGTGCCAGAAACTAGAGACCTAGACGTGTGCCAGAGACCAGAGACCTAGACGTGTGCCAGAGACCAGAGACCTAGACGTGTGCCAGAGACCAGAGACCTAGACGTGTGCCAGAAACTAGAGACCTAGACGTGTGCCAGAAACTAGAGACCTAGACGTGTGCCAGAGACCTAGACGTGTGCCAGAGACCAGAGACCTAGACGTGTGCCAGAGACCAGAGACCTAGACGTGTGCCAGAAACTAGAGACCTAGACGTGTGCCAGAAACTAGAGACCTAGACGTGTGCCAGAGACCTAGACGTGTGCCAGAGACCAGAGACCTAGACGTGTGCCAGAGACCTAGACGTGTGCCAGAGACCAGAGACCTAGACGTGTGCCAGAAACTAGAGACCTAGACGTGTGCCAGAGACTAGAGACCTAGACGTGTGCCAGAGACCTAGACGTGTGCCAGAGACCTAGACGTGTGCCAGAAACTAGAGACCTAGACGTGTGCCAGAGACCTAGACGTGTGCCAGAGACCAGAGACCTAGACGTGTGCCACAGACCTAGACGTGTGCCAGAGACCTAGACGTGTGCCAGAGACCTATTTGTGTGCCAGAGACCTAGACGTGTGCCAGAGACCAGAGACCTAGACGTGTGCCAGAAACTAGAGACCTAGACGTGTGCCAGAAACTAGAGACCTAGACGTGTGCCAGAAACTAGAGACCTAGACGTGTGCCAGAAACTAGAGACCTAGTCGTGTGCCAGAGACCTAGACGTGTGCCAGAGACCTAGACGTGTGCCAGAGACCTAGACGTGTGCCAGAGACCAGAGACCTAGACGTGTGCCAGAGACCTAGACGTGTGCCAGAAACGTGTGCCAGAGACCGAGACCTAGACGTGTGCCAGAGACCTAGACGTGTGCCAGAAACTAGAGACCTAGACGTGTGCCAGAAACTAGAGACCTAGACGTGTGCCAGAGACCTAGACGTGTGCCAGAAACTAGAGACCTAGTCGTGTGCCAGAGACCTAGACGTGTGCCAGAGACCTATTCGTGTGCCAGAGACCTAGTCGTGTGCCAGAGACCTAGACGTGTGCCAGAGACCTAGACGTGTGCCAGAGACCTAGACGTGTGCCAGAGACCTAGACGTGTGCCAGAGACCAGAGACCTAGACGTGTGCCAGAGACCTAGACGTGTGCCAGAGACCTAGACGTGTGCCAGAGACCTAGACGTGTGCCAGAAACTAGAGACCTAGACGTGTGCCAGAGACCTAGACGTGTGCCAGAGACCTAGACGTGTGCCAGAGACCTAGACGTGTGCCAGAAACTAGAGACCTAGACGTGTGCCAGAGACCTAGACGTGTGCCAGAAACTAGAGACCTAGACGTGTGCCAGAAACTAGAGACCTAGACGTGTGCCAGAGACCTAGACGTGTGCCAGAAACTAGAGACCTATTCGTGTGCCAGAGACCTAGACGTGTGCCAGAAACTAGAGACCTAGACGTGTGCCAGAAACTAGAGACCTAGACGTGTGCCAGAAACTAGAGACCTAGACGTGTGCCAGAGACCTAGACGTGTGCCAGAAACTAGAGACCTATTCGTGTGCCAGAAACTAGAGACCTAGACGTGTGCCAGAGACCTAGACGTGTGCCAGAGACCTAGACGTGTGCCAGAGACTAGAGACCTAGTCGTGTGCCAGAGACCAGAGACCTAGACGTGTGCCAGAGACCTAGACGTGTGCCAGAAACTAGAGACCTAGACGTGTGCCAGAAACTAGAGACCTAGACGTGTGCCAGAGACCTAGACGTGTACCAGAGACCTATTCGTGTGCCAGAAACTAGAGACCTAGACGTGTGCCAGAAACTAGAGACCTAGACGTGTGCCAGAGACCTAGACGTGTGCCAGAGACCTAGACGTGTGCCAGAGACCTAGACGTGTGCCAGAGACTAGAGACCGAGACGTGTGCCAGAGACTAGAGACCTAGACGTGTGCCAGAGACCTAGACGTGTGCCAGAGACCTAGACGTGTGCCAGAGACCTAGACGTGTGCCAGAGACCTAGACGTGTGCCAGAGACCAAGACGTGTGCCAGAGACTAGAGACCGAGACGTGTGCCAGAGACTAGAGACCTAGACGTGTGCCAGAGACCTAGACGTGTGCCAGAGACCTAGACGTGTGCCAGAGACTAGAGACCTAGACGTGTGCCAGAGACCTAGTCGTGTGCCAGAGACCTAGACGTGTGCCAGAGACCAGAGACCTAGACGTGTGCCAGAGACCAGAGACCTAGACGTGTGCCAGAGACCAGAGACCTAGACGTGTGCCAGAGACCTAGACGTGTGCCAGAGACCTAGACGTGTGCCAGAGACCTAGACGTGTGCCAGAGACCTAGACGTGTGCCAGAGACCTAGACGTGTGCCAGAGACTAGAGACCTAGACGTGTGCCAGAGACCTAGACGTGTGCCAGAGACCTAGACGTGTGCCAGAGACCTAGACGTGTGCCAGAGACCAGAGACCTAGACGTGTGCCAGAGACCTAGACGTGTGCCAGAGACCTAGACGTGTGCCAGAGACCTAGACGTGTGCCAGAGACCTAGACGTGTGCCAGAGACCAGAGACCTAGACGTGTGCCAGAGACCTAGACGTGTGCCAGAGACCAAAGACCTAGACGTGTGCCAGAGACCTATACGTGTGCCAGAGACCTAGTCGTGTGCCAGAGACCTAGTCGTGTGCCAGAGACCTAGACGTGTGCCAGAGACCTAGACGTGTGCCAGAGACCAGAGACCTAGACGTGTGCCAGAGACCTAGACGTGTGCCAGAGACCAGAGACCTAGACGTGTGCCAGAGACCTAGTCGTGTGCCAGAGACCTAGACGTGTGCCAGAGACCTAGACGTGTGCCAGAGACCAAAGACCTAGACATGTGCCAGAGACCTAGTCGTGTGCCAGAGACCTAGACGTGTGCCAGAGACCTAGACGTGTGCCAGAGACCAGAGACCTAGACGTGTGCCAGAGACCTAGACGTGTGCCAGAGACCTAGACGTGTGCCAGAGACTAGAGACCTAGACGTGTGCCAGAGACCTAGACGTGTGCCAGAGACCTAGACGTGTGCCAGAGACCTAGACGTGTGCCAGAGACCTAGTCGTGTGCCAGAGACCTAGACGTGTGCCAGAGACCAAAGACCTAGACATGTGCCAGAGACCTAGACGTGTGCCAGAGACCTAGACGTGTGCCAGAGACCTATTCGTGTGCCAGAGACCTAGTCGTGTGCCAGAGACCTAGACGTGTGCCAGAGAATAGAGACCTAGACGTGTGCCAGAGACCAGAGACCTAGACGTGTGCCAGAGACCTAGACGTGTGCCAGAGACCTAGACGTGTGCCAGAGACCTAGACGTGTGCCAGAGACCTAGACGTGTGCCAGAAACTAGAGACCTAGACGTGTGCCAGAGAATAGAGACCTAGACGTGTGCCAGAGACCTAGACGTGTGCCAGAGACCTAGACGTGTGCCAGAGACCTAGACGTGTGCCAGAGACCTAGACGTGTGCCAGAGACCTAGACGTGTGCCAGAGACCTAGACGTGTGCCAGAGACCTAGTCGTGTGCCAGAGACCTAGACGTGTGCCAGAAACTAGAGACCTATTCGTGTGCCAGAGACCTAGACGTGTACCAGAGACCTAGTCGTGTGCCAGAGACCTAGACGTGTGCCAGAGACCTAGACGTGTGCCAGAGACCTAGACGTGTGCCAGAGACCTAGACGTGTGCCAGAGACCTAGTCGTGTGCCAGAGACCTAGACGTGTGCCAGAGACCTAGACGTGTGCCAGAGACTAGAGACCTAGACGTGTGCCAGAGACCTAGACGTGTGCCAGAGAATAGAGACCTAGACGTGTGCCAGAGACCTAGACGTGTGCCAGAGAATAGAGACCTAGACGTGTGCCAGAGACCAGAGACCTAGACGTGTGCCAGAGACCAGAGACCTAGACGTGTGCCAGAGACCTAGACGTGTGCCAGAGACCTAGACGTGTGCCAGAGACCTAGACGTGTGCCAGAGACCTAGACGTGTGCCAGAAACTAGAGACCTAGACGTGTGCCAGAGAATAGAGACCTAGACGTGTGCCAGAGACCTAGACGTGTGCCAGAGACCTAGACGTGTGCCAGAGACCTAGACGTGTGCCAGAGACCTAGACGTGTGCCAGAGACCTAGACGTGTGCCAGAGACCTAGACGTGTGCCAGAGACCTAGTCGTGTGCCAGAGACCTAGACGTGTGCCAGAAACTAGAGACCTATTCGTGTGCCAGAGACCTAGACGTGTACCAGAGACCTAGTCGTGTGCCAGAGACCTAGACGTGTGCCAGAGACCTAGACGTGTGCCAGAGACCTAGACGTGTGCCAGAGACCTAGACGTGTGCCAGAGACCTAGTCGTGTGCCAGAGACCTAGACGTGTGCCAGAGACCTAGACGTGTGCCAGAGACTAGAGACCTAGACGTGTGCCAGAGACCTAGACGTGTGCCAGAGAATAGAGACCTAGACGTGTGCCAGAGACCTAGACGTGTGCCAGAGAATAGAGACCTAGACGTGTGCCAGAGACCAGAGACCTAGACGTGTGCCAGAGACCAGAGACCTAGACGTGTGCCAGAGAATAGAGACCTAGACGTGTGCCAGAGACCTAGACGTGTGCCAGAGACCTAGACGTGTGCCAGAGACCAGAGACCTAGACGTGTGCCAGAGACCTACTCGTGTGCCAGAGACCTAGACGTGTGCCAGAGACCTAGACGTGTGCCAGAGACCTAGACGTGTGCCAGAGACCTAGACGTGTGCCAGAAACTAGAGACCTAGACGTGTGCCAGAGACCTAGACGTGTGCCAGAGACCAGAGACCTATTCGTGTGCCAGAGACCAGAGACCTAGACGTGTGCCAGAGACCTAGACGTGTGCCAGAGACCTAGACGTGTGCCAGAGACTAGAGAACTAGACGTGTGCCAGAGACCAGAGACCTAGACGTGTGCCAGAGACTAGAGACCTAGACGTGTGCCAGAGACCTAGACGTGTGCCAGAGACCAGAGACCTAGACGTGTGCCAGAGACCTAGACGTGTGCCAGAGACCTAGACGTGTGCCAGAGACCTAGACGTGTGCCAGAGACCTAGACGTGTGCCAGAGACCTAGACGTGTGCCAGAGACCAGAGACCTAGACGTGTGCCAGAGACCAGAGACCTAGTCGTGTGCCAGAGACCAGAGACCTAGTCGTGTGCCAGAGACCAGAGACCTAGACGTGTGCCAGAGACCTAGACGTGTGCCAGAGACCTAGACGTGTGCCAGAGACCTAGACGTGTGCCAGAGACCTATTCGTGTGCCAGAGACCTAGACGTGTGCCAGAGACCTAGACGTGTGCCAGAGACCAGAGACCTACTCGTGTGCCAGAGACCTACTCGTGTGCCAGAGACCTAGACGTGTGCCAGAGACCTATTCGTGTGCCAGAGACCTATTCGTGTGCCAGAGACCTATTCGTGTGCCAGAGACCTAGACGTGTGTCAGAGACCCAGACGTGTGTCAGAGACCTAGACGTGTGCCAGAGACCTAGACGTGTGCCAGAGACCTAGACGTGTGCCAGAGACCTAGACGTGTGCCAGAGACCTAGTCGTGTGCCAGAGACCTAGTCGTGTGCCAGAGACCTAGACGTGTGCCAGAGACCTAGACGTGTGCCAGAGACCTAGACGTGTGCCAGAGACCTAGACGTGTGCCAGAGACCTGGTCGTGTGCCAGAAACTAGAGACCTAGACGTGTGCCAGAGACCTAGACGTGTGCCAGAGACCTAGACGTGTGCCAGAGACCTAGTCGTGTGCCAGAGACCTACTCGTGTGCCAGAGACCTAGACGTGTGCCAGAGACCTAGACGTGTGCCAGAGACCAGAGACCTAGACGTGTGCCAGAGACCTAGACGTGTGCCAGAAACTAGAGACCTACTCGTGTGCCAGAGACCTAGACGTGTGCCAGAGACCTAGACGTGTGCCAGAGACCTAGACGTGTGCCAGAGACCTAGTCGTGTGCCAGAAACTAGAGACCTAGACGTGTGCCAGAAACTAGAGACCTAGACGTGTGCCAGAGACCTAGACGTGTGCCAGAGACCAGAGACCTAGACGTGTGCCAGAGACCTAGACGTGTGCCAGAGACCAGAGACCTAGACGTGTGCCAGAAACTAGAGACCTAGACGTGTGCCAGAGACCTAGACGTGTGCCAGAGACTAGAGACCTAGACGTGTGCCAGAGACCTAGTCGTGTGCCAGAGACCTATTCGTGTGCCAGAAACTAGAGACCTAGACGTGTGCCAGAGACCTAGACGTGTGCCAGAGACCAGAGACCTAGACGTGTGCCACAGACCTAGACGTGTGCCAGAGACCTAGACGTGTGCCAGAGACTAGAGAACTAGACGTGTGCCAGAGACCAGAGACCTAGACGTGTGCCAGAGACTAGAGACCTAGACGTGTGCCAGAGACCTAGACGTGTGCCAGAGACCAGAGACCTAGACGTGTGCCAGAGACCTAGACGTGTGCCAGAGACCTAGACGTGTGCCAGAGACCAGAGACCTAGACGTGTGCCAGAGACCTAGACGTGTGCCAGAGACCTAGACGTGTGCCAGAGACCTAGACGTGTGCCAGAGACCTAGACGTGTGCCAGAGACCTAGACGTGTGCCAGAGACCTAGTCGTGTGCCAGAGAATAGAGACCTAGACGTGTGCCAGAGACCTAGACGTGTGCCAGAGACCTAGACGTGTGCCAGAGACCAGAGACCTAGACGTGTGCCAGAGACCTACTCGTGTGCCAGAGACCTAGACGTGTGCCAGAGACTAGAGACCTAGACGTGTGCCAGAGACCTAGACGTGTGCCAGAGACCTAGACGTGTGCCAGAGACCTAGACGTGTGCCAGAGACCTAGACGTGTGCCAGAGACTAGAGACCTAGACGTGTGCCAGAGACCTAGACGTGTGCCAGAGACCTAGACGTGTGCCAGAGACCTAGATGTGTGCCAGAGACCTGGTCGTGTGCCAGAAACTAGAGACCTAGACGTGTGCCAGAGACCTAGACGTGTGCCAGAGACCTAGACGTGTGCCAGAGACCTAGTCGTGTGCCAGAGACCTACTCGTGTGCCAGAGACCTAGACGTGTGCCAGAGACCTAGACGTGTGCCAGAGACTAGAGACCTAGACGTGTGCCAGAGACCTAGACGTGTGCCAGAGACCTAGACGTGTGCCAGAGACTAGAGACCTAGACGTGTGCCAGAGACCTAGTCGTGTGCCAGAGACCTATTCGTGTGCCAGAAACTAGAGACCTAGACGTGTGCCAGAGACCTAGACGTGTGCCAGAGACCAGAGACCTAGACGTGTGCCACAGACCTAGACGTGTGCCAGAGACCTAGACGTGTGCCAGAGACCTATTTGTGTGCCAGAGACCTAGACGTGTGCCAGAGACCAGAGACCTAGACGTGTGCCAGAAACTAGAGACCTAGACGTGTGCCAGAAACTAGAGACCTAGACGTGTGCCAGAAACTAGAGACCTAGACGTGTGCCAGAAACTAGAGACCTAGTCGTGTGCCAGAGACCTAGTCGTGTGCCAGAGACCTAGTCGTGTGCCAGAGACCTAGACGTGTGCCAGAGACCTAGACGTGTGCCAGAGACCTAGACGTGTGCCAGAGACCAGAGACCTAGACGTGTGCCAGAGACCAGAGACCTAGACGTGTGCCAGAGACCTAGACGTGTGCCAGAAACTAGAGACCTAGACGTGTGCCAGAGACCTAGACGTGTGCCAGAAACGTGTGCCAGAGACCGAGACCTAGACGTGTGCCAGAGACCTAGACGTGTGCCAGAAACTAGAGACCTAGACGTGTGCCAGAAACTAGAGACCTAGACGTGTGCCAGAGACCTAGACGTGTGCCAGAAACTAGAGACCTAGTCGTGTGCCAGAGACCTAGACGTGTGCCAGAGACCTATTCGTGTGCCAGAGACCTAGTCGTGTGCCAGAGACCTAGACGTGTGCCAGAGACCTAGACGTGTGCCAGAGACCTAGACGTGTGCCAGAGACCTAGACGTGTGCCAGAGACCAGAGACCTAGACGTGTGCCAGAGACCTAGACGTGTGCCAGAGACCTAGACGTGTGCCAGAGACCTAGACGTGTGCCAGAGACCTAGACGTGTGCCAGAGACCTAGACGTGTGCCAGAGACCTAGACGTGTGCCAGAAACTAGAGACCTAGACGTGTGCCAGAGACCTAGACGTGTGCCAGAAACTAGAGACCTAGACGTGTGCCAGAAACTAGAGACCTAGACGTGTGCCAGAGACCTAGACGTGTGCCAGAAACTAGAGACCTATTCGTGTGCCAGAGACCTAGACGTGTGCCAGAAACTAGAGACCTAGACGTGTGCCAGAAACTAGAGACCTAGACGTGTGCCAGAAACTAGAGACCTAGACGTGTGCCAGAGACCTAGACGTGTGCCAGAAACTAGAGACCTATTCGTGTGCCAGAAACTAGAGACCTAGACGTGTGCCAGAGACCTAGACGTGTGCCAGAGACCTAGACGTGTGCCAGAGACTAGAGACCTAGTCGTGTGCCAGAGACCAGAGACCTAGACGTGTGCCAGAGACCTAGACGTGTGCCAGAAACTAGAGACCTAGACGTGTGCCAGAAACTAGAGACCTAGACGTGTGCCAGAGACCTAGACGTGTGCCAGAAACTAGAGACCTAGACGTGTGCCAGAGACCTAGACGTGTACCAGAGACCTATTCGTGTGCCAGAAACTAGAGACCTAGACGTGTGCCAGAAACTAGAGACCTAGACGTGTACCAGAGACCTAGACGTGTGCCAGAGACCTAGACGTGTGCCAGAGACCTAGACGTGTGCCAGAGACTAGAGACCGAGACGTGTGCCAGAGACCTAGACGTGTGCCAGAGACCTAGACGTGTGCCAGAGACCTAGACGTGTGCCAGAGACCTAGACGTGTGCCAGAAACTAGAGACCTAGACGTGTGCCAGAGACCTAGACGTGTACCAGAGACCTATTCGTGTGCCAGAAACTAGAGACCTAGACGTGTGCCAGAGACTAGAGACCTAGACGTGTGCCAGAGACCTAGACGTGTGCCAGAGACCTAGACGTGTGCCAGAGACTAGAGACCTAGACGTGTGCCAGAGACCTAGTCGTGTGCCAGAGACCTAGACGTGTGCCAGAGACCAGAGACCTAGACGTGTGCCAGAGACCAGAGACCTAGACGTGTGCCAGAGACCAGAGACCTAGACGTGTGCCAGAGACCTAGACGTGTGCCAGAGACCTAGACGTGTGCCAGAGACCTAGACGTGTGCCAGAGACCTAGACGTGTGCCAGAGACCTAGACGTGTGCCAGAGACCTAGACGTGTGCCAGAGACTAGAGATCTAGACGTGTGCCAGAGACCTAGACGTGTGCCAGAGACCTAGACGTGTGCCAGAGACCTAGACGTGTGCCAGAGACCTAGACGTGTGCCAGAGACTAGAGACCTAGACGTGTGCCAGAGACCTAGACGTGTGCCAGAAACTAGAGACCTAGTCGTGTGCCAGAGACCTAGACGTGTGCCAGAGACCAAAGACCTAGACGTGTGCCAGAGACCTAGACGTGTGCCAGAGACCAGAGACCTAGACGTGTGCCAGAGACCTAGACGTGTGCCAGAGACCAAAGACCTAGACGTGTGCCAGAGACCTAGTCGTGTGCCAGAGACCTAGTCGTGTGCCAGAGACCTAGACGTGTGCCAGAGACCTAGACGTGTGCCAGAGACCAGAGACCTAGACGTGTGCCAGAGACCTAGACGTGTGCCAGAGACCAGAGACCTAGACGTGTGCCAGAGACCAGAGACCTAGACGTGTGCCAGAGACCTAGTCGTGTGCCAGAGACCTAGTCGTGTGCCAGAGACCTAGACGTGTGCCAGAGACCTAGACGTGTGCCAGAGACCAGAGACCTAGACGTGTGCCAGAGACCTAGACGTGTGCCAGAGACCAGAGACCTAGACGTGTGCCAGAGACCTATACGTGTGCCAGAGACCTAGTCGTGTGCCAGAGACCTAGACGTGTGCCAGAGACCTAGACGTGTGCCAGAGACCAAAGACCTAGACATGTGCCAGAGACCTAGTCGTGTGCCAGAGACCTAGACGTGTGCCAGAGACCTAGACGTGTGCCAGAGACCTAGACGTGTGCCAGAGACCTAGTCGTGTGCCAGAGACCTAGATGTGTGCCAGAGACCTAGACGTGTGCCAGAGACCTAGACGTGTGCCAGAGACCTAGACGTGTGCCAGAGACCTAGACGTGTGCCAGAGACCTAGACGTGTGCCAGAGACCTAGACGTGTGCCAGAGACCTAGACGTGTGCCAGAGACCTAGACGTGTGCCAGAGACCAGAGACCTAGACGTGTGCCAGAGACCAGAGACCTAGACGTGTGCCAGAGACCTAGACGTGTGCCAGAAACTAGAGACCTAGACGTGTGCCAGAGACCTAGACGTGTGCCAGAAACGTGTGCCAGAGACCGAGACCTAGACGTGTGCCAGAGACCTAGACGTGTGCCAGAAACTAGAGACCTAGACGTGTGCCAGAAACTAGAGACCTAGACGTGTGCCAGAGACCTAGACGTGTGCCAGAAACTAGAGACCTATTCGTGTGCCAGAGACCTAGACGTGTGCCAGAAACTAGAGACCTAGACGTGTGCCAGAAACTAGAGACCTAGACGTGTGCCAGAGACCTAGACGTGTGCCAGAAACTAGAGACCTATTCGTGTGCCAGAGACCTAGACGTGTGCCAGAAACTAGAGACCTAGACGTGTGCCAGAAACTAGAGACCTAGACGTGTGCCAGAAACTAGAGACCTAGACGTGTGCCAGAAACTAGAGACCTATTCGTGTGCCAGAAACTAGAGACCTAGACGTGTGCCAGAGACCTAGACGTGTGCCAGAGACCTAGTCGTGTGCCAGAGACCTAGACGTGTGCCAGAGACCTAGACGTGTGCCAGAAACTAGAGACCTAGACGTGTGCCAGAGACCTAGACGTGTGCCAGAGACCTAGATGTGTGGCAGAAACTAGAGACCTAGACGTGTGCCAGAAACTAGAGACCTAGACGTGTGCCAGAGACCTAGACGTGTGCCAGAGACCTAGACGTGTGCCAGAGACCTAGACGTGTGCCAGAGACCTAGACGTGTGCCAGAGACCTAGACGTGTGCCAGAGACTAGAGACCTAGACGTGTGCCAGAGACCTAGACGTGTGCCAGAGACCTAGACGTGTGCCAGAGACCTAGACGTGTGCCAGAGACCAGAGACCTAGACGTGTGCCAGAGACCTAGACGTGTGCCAGAGACCTAGACGTGTGCCAGAGACCTAGACGTGTGCCAGAGACCTAGACGTGTGCCAGAGACCAAAGACCTAGACGTGTGCCAGAGACCTAGTCGTGTGCCAGAGACCTAGTCGTGTGCCAGAGACCTAGTCGTGTGCCAGAGACCTAGACGTGTGCCAGAGACCTAGACGTGTGCCAGAGACCAGAGACCTAGACGTGTGCCAGAGACCTAGACGTGTGCCAGAGACCAGAGACCTAGACGTGTGCCAGAGACCTATACGTGTGCCAGAGACCTAGTCGTGTGCCAGAGACCTAGACGTGTGCCAGAGACCTAGACGTGTGCCAGAGACCAAAGACCTAGACATGTGCCAGAGACCTAGTCGTGTGCCAGAGACCTAGACGTGTGCCAGAGACCTAGACGTGTGCCAGAGACCTAGACGTGTGCCAGAGACCTAGTCGTGTGCCAGAGACCTAGACGTGTGCCAGAGACCTAGACGTGTGCCAGAGACCTAGACGTGTGCCAGAGACCTAGACGTGTGCCAGAGACCTAGACGTGTGCCAGAGACCTAGACGTGTGCCAGAGACCTAGACGTGTGCCAGAGACCTAGACGTGTGCCAGAGACCTAGACGTGTGCCAGAGACCTAGACGTGTGCCAGAGACCTAGACGTGTGCCAGAGACCAGAGACCTAGACGTGTGCCAGAGACCAGAGACCTAGACGTGTGCCAGAGACCTAGACGTGTGCCAGAAACTAGAGACCTAGACGTGTGCCAGAGACCTAGACGTGTGCCAGAAACGTGTGCCAGAGACCGAGACCTAGACGTGTGCCAGAGACCTAGACGTGTGCCAGAAACTAGAGACCTAGACGTGTGCCAGAAACTAGAGACCTAGACGTGTGCCAGAGACCTAGACGTGTGCCAGAAACTAGAGACCTAGACGTGTGCCAGAAACTAGAGACCTAGACGTGTGCCAGAAACTAGAGACCTAGACGTGTGCCAGAGACCTAGACGTGTGCCAGAAACTAGAGACCTAGACGTGTGCCAGAAACTAGAGACCTAGACGTGTGCCAGAGACCTAGACGTGTGCCAGAAACTAGAGACCTATTCGTGTGCCAGAGACCTAGACGTGTGCCAGAAACTAGAGACCTAGACGTGTGCCAGAAACTAGAGACCTAGACGTGTGCCAGAAACTAGAGACCTAGACGTGTGCCAGAGACCTAGACGTGTGCCAGAAACTAGAGACCTATTCGTGTGCCAGAAACTAGAGACCTAGACGTGTGCCAGAGACCTAGACGTGTGCCAGAAACTAGAGACCTAGTCGTGTGCCAGAGACCTAGACGTGTGCCAGAAACTAGAGACCTAGACGTGTGCCAGAAACTAGAGACCTAGACGTGTGCCAGAAACTAGAGACCTAGACGTGTGCCAGAGACCTAGACGTGTGCCAGAAACTAGAGACCTAGACGTGTGCCAGAAACTAGAGACCTAGACGTGTGCCAGAGACCTAGACGTGTGCCAGAAACTAGAGACCTATTCGTGTGCCAGAGACCTAGACGTGTGCCAGAAACTAGAGACCTAGACGTGTGCCAGAAACTAGAGACCTAGACGTGTGCCAGAAACTAGAGACCTAGACGTGTGCCAGAGACCTAGACGTGTGCCAGAAACTAGAGACCTATTCGTGTGCCAGAAACTAGAGACCTAGACGTGTGCCAGAGACCTAGACGTGTGCCAGAAACTAGAGACCTATTCGTGTGCCAGAAACTAGAGACCTAGACGTGTGCCAGAGACCTAGACGTGTGCCAGAGACCTAGTCGTGTGCCAGAGACCTAGACGTGTGCCAGAGACCTAGACGTGTGCCAGAAACTAGAGACCTAGACGTGTGCCAGAAACTAGAGACCTAGACGTGTGCCAGAGACCTAGACGTGTGCCAGAAACTAGAGACCTAGACATGTGCCAGAGACCTAGACGTGTACCAGAGACCTATTCGTGTGCCAGAAACTAGAGACCTAGACGTGTGCCAGAAACTAGAGACCTAGACGTGTGCCAGAAACTAGAGACCTAGACGTGTGCCAGAAACTAGAGACCTAGACGTGTGCCAGAGACCTAGACGTGTGCCAGAGACCTAGACGTGTGCCAGAGACCTAGACGTGTGCCAGAGACTAGAGACCTAGACGTGTGCCAGAAACTAGAGACCTAGACGTGTGCCAGAGACCTAGACGTGTGCCAGAAACTAGAGACCTAGACGTGTGCCAGAGACCTAGACGTGTACCAGAGACCTATTCGTGTGCCAGAAACTAGAGACCTAGACGTGTGCCAGAAACTAGAGACCTAGACGTGTGCCAGAGACCTAGACGTGTGCCAGAGACCTAGACGTGTGCCAGAGACCTAGACGTGTGCCAGAGACCTAGACGTGTGCCAGAGACCTAGACGTGTGCCAGAGACCTAGACGTGTGCCAGAGACTAGAGACCGAGACGTGTGCCAGAGACTAGAGACCTAGACGTGTGCCAGAGACCTAGACGTGTGCCAGAGACCTAGACGTGTGCCAGAGACCTAGACGTGTGCCAGAGACCTAGACGTGTACCAGAGACCTATTCGTGTGCCAGAAACTAGAGACCTAGACGTGTGCCAGAAACTAGAGACCTAGACGTGTGCCAGAGACCTAGACGTGTGCCAGAGACCTAGACGTGTGCCAGAGACCAAGACGTGTGCCAGAGACTAGAGACCGAGACGTGTGCCAGAGACTAGAGACCTAGACGTGTGCCAGAGACCTAGACGTGTGCCAGAGACCTAGACGTGTGCCAGAGACTAGAGACCTAGACGTGTGCCAGAGACCTAGTCGTGTGCCAGAGACCTAGACGTGTGCCAGAGACCAGAGACCTAGACGTGTGCCAGAGACCAGAGACCTAGACGTGTGCCAGAGACCAGAGACCTAGACGTGTGCCAGAGACCTAGACGTGTGCCAGAGACCTAGACGTGTGCCAGAGACCTAGACGTGTGCCAGAGACCTAGACGTGTGCCAGAGACCTAGACGTGTGCCAGAGACCAGAGACCTAGACGTGTGCCAGAGACCTAGACGTGTGCCAGAGACCTAGACGTGTGCCAGAGACCAGAGACCTAGACGTGTGCCAGAGACCTAGACGTGTGCCAGAGACCTAGACGTGTGCCAGAGACCTAGACGTGTGCCAGAGACCTAGACGTGTGCCAGAGACCAGAGACCTAGACGTGTGCCAGAGACCTAGACGTGTGCCAGAGACCAAAGACCTAGACGTGTGCCAGAGACCTATACGTGTGCCAGAGACCTAGTCGTGTGCCAGAGACCTAGACGTGTGCCAGAGACCTAGACGTGTGCCAGAGACCAGAGACCTAGACGTGTGCCAGAGACCTAGACGTGTGCCAGAGACCAGAGACCTAGACGTGTGCCAGAGACCTAGTCGTGTGCCAGAGACCTAGACGTGTGCCAGAGACCTAGACGTGTGCCAGAGACCAAAGACCTAGACATGTGCCAGAGACCTAGTCGTGTGCCAGAGACCAGAGACCTAGACGTGTGCCAGAGACCTAGACGTGTGCCAGAGACCTAGACGTGTGCCAGAGACCTAGACGTGTGCCAGAGACCTAGTCGTGTGCCAGAGACCTAGACGTGTGCCAGAAACTAGAGACCTAGACGTGTGCCAGAGACCTAGACGTGTGCCAGAAACTAGAGACCTAGACGTGTGCCAGAGACCTAGACGTGTGCCAGAGACCTAGACGTGTGCCAGAGACCTAGACGTGTGCCAGAGACCTAGACGTGTGCCAGAGACCTAGACGTGTGCCAGAGACCAGAGACCTAGACGTGTGCCAGAAACTAGAGACCTAGACGTGTGCCAGAGACCTAGACGTGTGCCAGAGACCTAGACGTGTGCCAGAGACCTAGACGTGTGCCAGAGACCTAGACGTGTGCCAGAGACCTAGACGTGTGCCAGAGACCTAGACGTGTGCCAGAGACCAGAGACCTAGACGTGTGCCAGAGACCTAGACGTGTGCCAGAGACCAGAGACCTAGACGTGTGCCAGAGACCTATACGTGTGCCAGAGACCAGAGACCTAGACGTGTGCCAGAGACCTAGACGTGTGCCAGAGACCAGAGACCTAGACGTGTGCCAGAGACCAGAGACCTAGACGTGTGCCAGAGACCTAGACGTGTGCCAGAGACCTATTCGTGTGCCAGAGACCAGAGACCTATTCGTGTGCCAGAGACCTAGACGTGTGCCAGAGACCTATTCGTGTGCCAGAGACCTATTCGTGTGCCAGAGACCTATTCGTGTGCCAGAGACCTAGACGTGTGCCAGAGACCAGAGACCTAGACGTGTACCAGAGACCTAGACGTGTGCCAGAGACCAGAGACCTATTCGTGTGCCAGAGACCTAGACGTGTGCCAGAGACCTAGACGTGTGCCAGAGACCTAGACGTGTACCAGAGACCTAGACGTGTGCCAGAGACCTAGACGTGTGCCAGAGACCTAGACGTGTGCCAGAGACCTAGACGTGTGCCAGAGACCTAGACGTGTGCCAGAGACCTAGACGTGTGCCAGAGACCTAGACGTGTGCCAGAGACCTAGACGTGTGCCAGAGACCAGAGACCTACTCGTGTGCCAGAAACTAGAGACCTAGACGTGTGCCAGAGACCTAGACGTGTGCCAGAGACCTAGACGTGTGCCAGAGACCTAGACGTGTGCCAGAGACCTAGACGTGTGCCAGAGACCTAGACGTGTGCCAGAGACCAGAGACCTACTCGTGTGCCAGAAACTAGAGACCTAGACGTGTGCCAGAAACTAGAGACCTAGACGTGTGCCAGAGACCTAGACGTGTGCCAGAGACCTAGACGTGTGCCAGAGACCTAGACGTGTGCCAGAGACCTAGACGTGTGCCAGAGACCTAGACGTGTGCCAGAGACCTAGACGTGTGCCAGAGACCTAGACGTGTGCCAGAGACCTAGACGTGTGCCAGAGACCTACTCGTGTGCCAGAGACCTAGACGTGTGCCAGAGACCTAGACGTGTGCCAGAGACCAGAGACCTAGACGTGTGCCAGAGACCAGAGACCTAGACGTGTGCCAGAGACCAGAGACCTAGACGTGTGCCAGAGACCAGAGACCTATTCGTGTGCCAGAAACTAGAGACCTAGACGTGTGCCAGTGACCTAGTCGTGTGCCAGAGACCTACTCGTGTGCCAGAGACCTACTCGTGTGCCAGAGACCTAGACGTGTGCCAGAGACCTAGACGTGTGCCAGAGACCTATTCGTGTGCCAGAGACCTAGACGTGTGCCAGAGACCTAGACGTGTGCCAGAGACCTAGACGTGTGCCAGAGACCTAGACGTGTGCCAGAGACCTAGACGTGTGCCAGAGACTAGAGACCTAGTCGTGTGCCAGAGACCTAGACGTGTGCCAGAGACCTAGACGTGTGCCAGAGACCTAGACGTGTACCAGAGACCTAGACGTGTGCCAGAGACCAGAGACCTAGACGTGTGCCAGAGACCTAGACGTGTGCCAGAGACTAGAGACCTAGACGTGTGCCAGAGACCTAGACGTGTGCCAGAGACCTAGACGTGTGCCAGAGACCTAGACGTGTGCCAGAGACCTAGACGTGTGCCAGAGACCTAGACGTGTGCCAGAGACCTAGACGTGTGCCAGAGACCAGAGACCTAGACGTGTGCCAGAGACCTACTCGTGTGCCAGAGACCTAGACGTGTGCCAGAGACCTAGACGTGTGCCAGAGACCTAGACGTGTGCCAGAGACCTAGACGTGTGCCAGAGACCAGAGACCTAGACGTGTGCCAGAGACCTAGACGTGTGCCAGAGACCTAGACGTGTCCCAGAGACCAGAGACCTAGACGTGTGCCAGAGACCAGAGACCTAGACGTGTGCCAGAGACCTAGACGTGTGCCAGAGACTAGAGACCTAGACGTGTGCCAGAGACCTAGACGTGTGCCAGAAACTAGAGACCTAGACGTGTGCCAGAGACCAGAGACCTAGACGTGTGCCAGAGACCAGAGACCTAGACGTGTGCCAGAGACCTAGACGTGTGCCAGAGACCAGAGACCTAGACGTGTGCCAGAGACCTAGACGTGTGCCAGAGACCAGAGACCTAGACGTGTGCCAGAGACCTAGACGTGTGCCAGAGACCAGAGACCTAGACGTGTGCCAGAGACCTAGACGTGTGCCAGAGACCTAGACGTGTCCCAGAGACCAGAGACCTAGACGTGTGCCAGAGACCTAGACGTGTGCCAGAGACCAGAGACCTAGACGTGTGCCAGAGACCTAGACGTGTGCCAGAGACCAGAGACCTAGACGTGTGCCAGAGACCTAGACGTGTGCCAGAGACCAGAGACCTAGACGTGTGCCAGAGACCTAGACGTGTGCCAGAGACCTAGACGTGTGCCAGAGACCTAGACGTGTGCCAGAGACCAGAGACGTGTCCCAGAGACCTAGACGTGTGCCAGAGACCTAGACGTGTGCCAGAGACCTAGACGTGTGCCAGAGACCTAGACGTGTGCCAGAAACTAGAGACCTAGACGTGTGCCAGAGACTAGAGACCTAGACGTGTGCCAGAGACCTAGACGTGTGCCAGAAACTAGAGACCTAGACGTGTGCCAGAGACTAGAGACCTAGACGTGTGTCAGAAACTAGAGACCTAGACGTGTGCCAGAGACCTAGACGTGTGCCAGAGACTAGAGACCTAGACGTGTGTCAGAAACTAGAGACCTAGACGTGTGCCAGAGACCTAGACGTGTGCCAGAGACCTAGACGTGTGCCAGTGACCTAGTCGTGTGCCAGAGACCTAGACGTGTGCCAGAGACCAGAGACCTAGACGTGTGCCAGTGACCTAGACGTGTGCCAGAGACCAGAGACCTAGACGTGTGCCAGAGACCTAGACGTGTGCCAGAAACTAGAGACCTAGACGTGTGCCAGAGACCTAGACGTGTGCCAGAAACTAGAGACCTAGTCGTGTGCCAGAGACCTAGACGTGTGCCAGAAACTAGAGACCTAGACGTGTGCCAGAGACCTAGACGTGTGCCAGAAACTAGAGACCTAGACGTGTGCCAGAAACTAGAGACCTAGACGTGTGCCAGAGACCTATTCTTGTGCCAGAAACTAGAGACCTAGACGTGTGCCAGAAACCAGAGACCTAGACGTGTGCCAGAGACCTAGACGTGTGCCAGAGACCAGAGACCTAGACGTGTGCCACCTAGACGTGTGCCAGAGACCTAGACGTGTGCCAGAAACTAGAGACCTAGACGTGTGCCAGAGACCTAGACGTGTGCCAGAGACCTAGACGTGTGCCAGAGACCTAGACGTGTGCCAGAGACCTAGACGTGTGCCAGAGACCAGAGACCTAGACGTGTACCAGAGACCTAGACGTGTGCCAGAGACTAGAGACCTAGACGTGTACCAGAGACCTAGACGTGTGCCAGAGACTAGAGACCTAGACGTGTGCCAGAGACCTAGACGTGTGCCAGAGACCTAGACGTGTGCCAGAGACCTAGACGTGTGCCAGAGACCTAGACGTGTGCCAGAGACCAGAGACCTAGACGTGTACCAGAGACCTAGACGTGTGCCAGAGACCTAGACGTGTGCCAGTGACCTAGTCGTGTGCCAGAGACCTAGACGTGTGCCAGAGACCTAGACGTGTGCCAGAGACCTAGACGTGTGCCAGAGACCTAGACGTGTGCCAGAGACCTAGACGTGTGCCAGAGACCTAGACGTGTGCCAGAGACCTAGACGTGTGCCAGAGACCTAGTCGTGTGCCAGAAACTAGAGACCTAGACGTGTGCCAGAAACTAGAGACCTAGACGTGTGCCAGAAACTAGAGACCTAGACGTGTGCCAGAGACCTAGACGTGTGCCAGAGACTAGAGACCTAGACGTGTGCCAGTGACCTAGACGTGTGCCAGAGACCTAGACGTGTGCCAGAGACCTAGACGTGTGCCAGAGACCTAGACGTGTGCCAGAGACCTAGACGTGTGCCAGAAACTAGAGACCTAGACGTGTGCCAGTGACCTAGTCGTGTGCCAGAGACCTAGACGTGTGCCAGAGACCTAGACGTGTGCCAGAGACCTAGACGTGTGCCAGAGACCTAGACGTGTGCCAGAGACCTAGACGTGTGCCAGAAACTAGAGACCTAAACGTGTGCCAGTGACCTAGTCGTGTGCCAGAAACTAGAGACCTAAACGTGTGCCAGAAACTAGAGACCTAGACGTGTGCCAGAGACCTAGACGTGTGCCAGAAACTAGAGACCTAAACGTGTGCCAGTGACCTAGTCGTGTGCCAGAAACTAGAGACCTAAACGTGTGCCAGAAACTAGAGACCTAGACGTGTGCCAGAGACCTAGACGTGTGCCAGAGACCAGAGACCTAGACGTGTGCCAGAGACCTAGACGTGTGCCAGAGACCTAGACGTGTGCCAGAGACCTAGACGTGTGCCAGAGACCTAGACGTGTGCCAGAGACCAGAGACCTATTCGTGTGCCAGAGACCTAGACGTGTGCCAGAAACTAGAGACCTAAACGTGTGCCAGTGAACCTAGTCGTGTGCCAGAGACCTAGACGTGTGCCAGAAACTAGAGACCTAGACGTGTGCCAGAAACTAGAGACCTAGACGTGTGCCAGAGACCTAGACGTGTGCCAGAAACTAGAGACCTAGACGTGTGCCAGAGACCTAGACGTGTGCCAGAAACTAGAGACCTAGTCGTGTGCCAGAGACCTAGACGTGTGCCAGAGACCAGAGACCTAGACGTGTACCAGAGACCTAGACGTGTGCCAGAGACCAGAGACCTAGACGTGTGCCAGAGACCTAGACGTGTGCCAGAGACCAGAGACCTAGTCGTGTGCCAGAGACCTAGACGTGTGCCAGAGACCTAGACGTGTGCCAGAGACCAGAGACCTAGACGTGTGCCAGAAACTAGAGACCTAAACGTGTGCCAGTGACCTAGTCGTGTGCCAGAAACTAGAGACCTAAACGTGTGCCAGAAACTAGAGACCTAGACGTGTGCCAGAGACCTAGACGTGTGCCAGAGACCAGAGACCTAGACGTGTGCCAGAGACCTAGACGTGTGCCAGAGACCTAGACGTGTGCCAGAGACCTAGACGTGTGCCAGAGACCTAGACGTGTGCCAGAGACCAGAGACCTATTCGTGTGCCAGAGACCTAGACGTGTGCCAGAAACTAGAGACCTAAACGTGTGCCAGTGACCTAGTCGTGTGCCAGAGACCTAGACGTGTGCCAGAAACTAGAGACCTAGACGTGTGCCAGAAACTAGAGACCTAGACGTGTGCCAGAGACCTAGACGTGTGCCAGAAACTAGAGACCTAGACGTGTGCCAGAGACCTAGACGTGTGCCAGAAACTAGAGACCTAGTCGTGTGCCAGAGACCTAGACGTGTGCCAGAGACCAGAGACCTAGACGTGTGCCAGAGACCTAGACGTGTGCCAGAAACTAGAGACCTAGACGTGTGCCAGAGACCTAGACGTGTGCCAGAGACCTAGACGTGTGCCAGAGACCAGAGACCTAGACGTGTACCAGAGACCTAGACGTGTGCCAGAGACTAGAGACCTAGACGTGTGCCAGAGACCTAGACGTGTGCCAGAAACTAGAGACCTAGACGTGTGCCAGAGACCTAGACGTGTGCCAGAAACTAGAGACCTAGACGTGTGCCAGAAACTAGAGACCTAGACGTGTGCCAGAGACCTAGACGTGTGCCAGAAACTAGAGACCTAGACGTGTGCCAGAGACCTAGACGTGTGCCAGAGACCTAGACGTGTGCCAGAGACCTAGACGTGTGCCAGAAACTAGAGACCTAGACGTGTGCCAGAAACTAGAGACCTAGACGTGTGCCAGAGACCTAGACGTGTGCCAGAAACTAGAGACCTAGACGTGTGCCAGAAACTAGAGACCTAGACGTGTGCCAGAGACCTAGACGTGTGCCAGAAACTAGAGACCTAGACGTGTGCCAGAGACCTAGACGTGTGCCAGAGACCTAGACGTGTGCCAGAGACCAGAGACCTAGACGTGTACCAGAGACCTAGACGTGTGCCAGAGACTAGAGACCTAGACGTGTGCCAGAGACCTAGACGTGTGCCAGAAACTAGAGACCTAGACGTGTGCCAGAGACCTAGACGTGTGCCAGAAACTAGAGACCTAGACGTGTGCCAGAAACTAGAGACCTAGACGTGTGCCAGAGACCTAGACGTGTGCCAGAAACTAGAGACCTAGACGTGTGCCAGAGACCTAGACGTGTGCCAGAAACTAGAGACCTAGACGTGTGCCAGAGACCTAGACGTGTGCCAGAGACCAGAGACCTAGACGTGTGCCAGAAACTAGAGACCTAGACGTGTGCCAGAAACTAGAGACCTAGACGTGTGCCAGAGACCTAGACGTGTGCCAGAAACTAGAGACCTAGTCGTGTGCCAGAGACCTAGTCGTGTGCCAGAGACCAGAGACCTAGACGTGTGCCAGAAACTAGAGACCTAGACGTGTGCCAGAAACTAGAGACCTAGACGTGTGCCAGAGACCTAGACGTGTGCCAGAGACCTAGACGTGTGCCAGAGACCTAGACGTGTGCCAGAGACCTAGACGTGTGCCAGTGACCTAGTCGTGTGCCAGAGACCTAGACGTGTGCCAGAGACCAGAGACCTATTCGTGTGCCAGAGACTAGAGACCTAGACGTGTGCCAGAGACCAGAGACCTAGACGTGTACCAGAGACCTAGACGTGTGCCAGAGACTAGAGACCTAGACGTGTGCCAGAAACTAGAGACCTAGACGTGTGCCAGAGACCTAGACGTGTGCCAGAGACCTAGACGTGTGCCAGAGACCTAGACGTGTGCCAGAGACCTAGACGTGTGCCAGAAACTAGAGACCTAGACGTGTGCCAGAGACCTATTTGTGTGCCAGAGACCTAGACGTGTGCCAGAGACCTAGACGTGTGCCAGAGACCTAGTCGTGTGCCAGAGACCTAGACGTGTGCCAGAGACCTAGACGTGTGCCAGAGACCTAGACGTGTGCCAGAGACCTAGACGTGTGCCAGAGACCTAGACGTGTGCCAGAGACCTAGACGTGTGCCAGAGACCTAGACGTGTGCCAGAGACCTAGACGTGTGCCAGAGACCTAGACGTGTGCCAGAGACCTAGACGTGTGCCAGAGACCTAGTCGTGTGCCAGAAACTAGAGACCTAGACGTGTGCCAGAGACCTATTTGTGTGCCAGAGACCTAGACGTGTGCCAGAAACTAGAGACCTAGACGTGTGCCAGAGACCTAGACGTGTGCCAGAAACTAGAGACCTAGTCGTGTGCCAGAGACCTAGACGTGTGCCAGAAACTAGAGACCTAGACGTGTGCCAGAGACCAGAGACCTATTCGTGTGCCAGAGACCTAGACGTGTGCCAGAGACCTAGACGTGTGCCAGAGACTAGAGACCTAGACATGTGCCAGAGACCTAGACGTGTGCCAGAGACCAGAGACCTAGACGTGTGCCAGAGACCTAGACGTGTCCAGAGACCAGAGACCTAGACGTGTGCCAGAGACCTAGACGTGTGCCAGAGACCTAGACGTGTGCCAGAGACCTAGACGTGTGCCAGAGACCTAGACGTGTGCCAGTGACCTAGACGTGTGCCAGAAACTAGAGACCTAGACGTGTGCCAGAGACCTAGACGTGTGCCAGAAACTAGAGACCTAGACGTGTGCCAGAGACCTAGACGTGTGCCAGAAACTAGAGACCTAGACGTGTGCCAGAGACCTAGACGTGTGCCAGAAACTAGAGACCTAGACGTGTGCCAGAGACCTAGACGTGTGCCAGAAACTAGAGACCTAGACGTGTGCCAGAGACCTAGACGTGTGCCAGAGACCTAGTCGTGTGCCAGAGACCTAGACGTGTGCCAGAGACCTAGACGTGTGCCAGAGACCAGAGACCTAGACGTGTGCCAGAGACCTAGACGTGTGCCAGAGACCTAGATGTGTGCCAGAGACCTATTCGTGTGCCAGAGACCTATTCGTGTGCCAGAGACCTAGACGTGTTCTAGAGACCTAGACGTGTGCCAGAGACCAGAGACCTATTCGTGTGCCAGAGACCTAGACGTGTGCCAGAGACCTAGACGTGTGCCAGAGACCTAGACGTGTGCCAGAGACCTAGACGTGTGCCAGAGACCTAGACGTGTGCCAGAAACTAGAGACCTAGACGTGTGCCAGAGACCTAGACGTGTGCCAGAAACTAGAGACCTAGACGTGTGCCAGAGACCTAGACGTGTGCCAGAAACTAGAGACCTAGACATGTGCCAGTGACCTAGTCGTGTGCCAGAGACCTAGACGTGTGCCAGAGACCAGAGACCTAGACCTAGACGTGTGCCAGAGACCTAGACGTGTGCCAGAGACCTAGACGTGTGCCAGAAACTAGAGACCTAGTCGTGTGCCAGAGACCTAGACGTGTGCCAGAGACCTAGACGTGTGCCAGAAACTAGAGACCTAGACGTGTGCCAGAGACCTAGACGTGTGCCAGAAACTAGAGACCTAGTCGTGTGCCAGAGACCTAGACGTGTGCCAGAGACCTAGACGTGTGCCAGAAACTAGAGACCTAGACGTGTGCCAGAGACCAGAGACCTATTCGTGTGCCAGAGACCTAGACGTGTGCCAGAGACCTAGACGTGTGCCAGAGACTAGAGACCTAGACATGTGCCAGAGACCTAGACGTGTGCCA